>NW_027094141.1:0-600000 GCF_029207755.1 Chamaea fasciata
AGAGCAGAGGGAGGGCAGCCTTCCAGTCTCTCCTGGGCATGGCCACAAAGCAGCCCCTGCTTCTCCTTCCTCCGCCTGTATTTGGGGTGTGCTGATGGCAGCGCCAGCCAGGCTGTGCTCTGTGTTCCAAAGGCTGTGGAGAGCGGGCATGAAAAGTGCTGTGTGCACAGTGGAGAGTCCTGGAAGGTGCTGGCAGGAGCGTCCTGCGGGAACAGGGCTCTGGTCTCTGGCCGGGAAGAGCCTGGTTTTGCTGCTGTGAGCGCAGGCAGGCGTCGAGGCAGGTGAAGAGGCGGCGGGCAGCTTGTGTTTGTAGCGGGTCTGGGGCTGCATGTGCGAACCTCCACCTGGAATCACACTGGGGGAAATCCCAGCTAGAGCTGGAGCGCCTGTCCAGAAAGGACCAGAAGGAATTCAGCCTTGCCAGGGTTTCTTAAGAGTGTGTTGGTGTTCCCCAGGAAAGGTACACATTTGGGGAAACGCCTCTGGGGGAAGGGGGCTTGCTGCGGAAGGAAAGTGCTTTCCTAGGAGCTCCCGGTGCTGTCGGAGCAACTGTCCCCCCTTTGGCTCTCTGTGGTCCTTTCAGTCCTTGAGGCCTGTTGCATTTGGCAGATGGACAAGGGAAGGGAGAAGGCTGTGAAGAGCGGGTTTGGAATCCACCTGGACCTGCGGAGACCAAGGCCAACACCTGCAGCAGGGTGTGTTCCCCCCCTTTGGACACAGGTGTGAGCAGGAGCATCACTGTCCAGATGCCAGCCCCAAAGCTGTCGTTGAGAGCTGTGAATTCAAAGGCCTTCACGCACACACCTCTCACATCTTACCTGTCTGCTGTGTTTCAACTCTTGGCAATATGCATTTGCCTCTTGTTTGCTGGAAGCTGCTGCGGCCCAGAGGGTCCGCACCGAGCTGGGCTGTGTGGGCCAGGCGGCACGGAGAGTCTTGGCTGATCTTGGGGTGTCCGTGGCCTCAGAAAAGGCTTGGAAGGTTTGCCTCCCAAGGCGCCATGCTCACTGGCTCTCCCTGTGCAGCTTGGAGAGAACAAGGCAAGCATTGCTGGCAGCTGGGCATTAGCAGGCCTTCAAATGGGGGCGTGTTGTGGAGCAGGCCCAGCTGAGACACCCTGAGAGGAGCCCAGCGCTCCTTGCCCCTCTCCGCACACACGTGAGCCTTGTCTGCTGTCGGGATGACCCCGGCTGTGTCAGGGGGTGCTGCTACGTGGACACGAGACAGCCGGTCCTGTCCTGCTGGGTGCCAGCAGTGCATCGCAGCAGTCCTGCATTCCCGTCAGGATGCCGGCCAAGAGAGGTTCTGGAAGCTGATTTGAAGCTTGCGCGGGTGCCTACAGGTCAAGGCCAAGGGCGTTCTCTCAGGATAGAGCAGTCCTGAGAGGTCTCTAGAATTCAAAGAAATCAGCAGACAAATGCATTGTCCACCAAAAGCTCTTTGATTGGCAGGAGGTTAGGGCTCTGCTCCCCACCACAAGGCTTCTTTGCCACGTCCAGATTTCAGTGGCTTTCTGTAGGAATTCTATCAAAAATACCTTCCGTCTTTAGACTGCTGAGGCGATTCCATAGGCAGGGGCTTAGAAAGAAGCACATTGCGCCAGAATCCTAGACTTGAAGCTAATGTCCACCTGCTGGCCAGGAGGAGTCTCAACGCACCAAAGCAGCTCATCTTCCTCACCCCTTCCCTGCACAGGGCTGATTCTGTAGCCGCCCTTAGGTCTTCCCCAAGGCTATGGCTAAAGCTTTTTGTCAAGTCACTCTCTTGCCAAGTTAGGCTTCCAGGTTTTTTCTTATGTTAACTGGTGCTAAGTACTTCTGGATATCTGTGCTAAGTACTCTTTCCTTCTGTCAATTGCCTGTGCTTCCTTACATCAAACAAAGGCCTTGTTTCATTCCTAAATGTGCCTGATGCTGGCCCAAGTTTTTGGCACTGCTTGCTTTCCTGTGGCATGCTCTACCTCCCCTGAGAGTAAAGAGGGAGCTGGAGAAGGAGCTTGCCAGGCTGCTCTCCATCCTTTACCAGCAGTCCTGCTTAAGCGGACAAGTCCGAGCTGAGCACAAATGGAACAGCCGAGCACGGGAAGGGTGGGTGGGAAGGATGATCCAGGAACCGTAGGCCTGGCAGCCTGAGCTTGCTGCCGGGGAAGGCCTTGGAGCACATCCTCCTGAGTGCCATCCCACGGCACGTGCAGGGAACCAAGGGGTGAGAAAGCTCTGCGGAGGGATGGGGACAGCTGCGGGTCTTGGCAGGGTGTTGAGCTGAGGTTGGTGTTGCTGGGCGTGTTGGGGAAGGAGTCGTCTGGAAGAGGAGAGGTCTAGGCTGGAACTGGAGTCACTTTGAAGGCACCACCTGTGGTATGGCACAGCTTTGGTTATGGAGGACAGAAGGAATAGCTGGGACTTTTTCTCTTAGTCATCCTGCTTCTCCTGCAGAGAAGAGGAGGGGAGAGCTGTGCTTTCTTGGCCACTTAGATATCTGTAGCAGGGGCAGGATTAGGCCTTTTGCAATCTACTCCTTTGTTTGGGCTGCTTTTGTAACACTGAGTGGACTTTCATTCGTGAAGAGCTTTTATTCCTTAAGAGAATTAGGCTCTTAACATGCCTTCCTAGAAAAATGTTTGAAACCAAAGCAAGGCCTTTATTTTGCCTCTGTGTGGTCTTCTGCTTTGTAAAGTGACATTCAGTGGATGACCTTAAGGCAAATGTGTTGCTGCTTTGAGGTGGGAAGGAAACTTCCAAATCTATCAGGTTCTCAGGCCATTGCTATTAATTTAGGAAGTTTGCAACTTTTTGGAACTACTTGAGTTGAGTAATGGGAAGAAAAGCTTTCCTGAATTGAAGATTCTTAAATGCCAGATCCTTCTCTGCCTTTGCTGCCAGGGTGATTTTGTGCTTCAGGAAATGGCTCCAAGTAGAAAACAATTTCAGCATGGAGTAACAGCTTCTGACAGAGCGCAACAGTTGCCAGCACTTGCTCCAGGTGCTCCTGCCCACATGCCCTGTAGGAAGGAGCACGGCCCCCAGCGCACATTGGCTTTGGCTGCCCTGTGGCAGAGAAGCGCCCCGGGGCACAGGTCTCTGGGGCAGGAGATGACACCAGCACTGCCAGGGCTCGGGGGGCAGCAGCTCTGCTTGGGCGGGGGCTCCGTCACACCTGCCGGTTTCAGCGCTCCCCTGGCCCCAGGGCTCAGAGCAGCATCCGTGCCCTGGCCCACACGTTCCTCGTCTGCGTCACACCCGCGGGTTTAGGACGGCCAGCGGATGGGGACGTGTCCCAGGGAGGCCGTGCCAGCTTTACTGTGCAAGGCCCCGTGGCCTTCCCGCTGCGGCCGCGTCGGCAGCCCTGGGGGCTCCTTCTGCTGCCCTGGGCCCGCAGAGCCGGGCAGCGTTTGCCCACGGTTTGAGCCGCTCCGAAAGATGCTGTCTCAGGGCTGTCTTCGACACTTGGGGTGAGGGATTCCTTCCAACCTGGGCCACCTTGGCTGGGCTGGGGGTGGCCCCAGGGCAGGTGGCAGTGTGTGCATTGGCCCTTTGTGACACGGTGCAGCAGCGGGGTCACCATGGCATGGAACGGGACAGGGTGTCAAAGGACCCTTTGTGACCCGTGGTGACATAGGTGCTGGCGGTGACTCAGCCAGGCCACAGTGCTCGGAGCAGGCGACGGGACAGGACGGGATAGAGCGGTGTCGTGAGGAGCCCCCCCAAGGCACACTCATTCCCGTCTGATCCGGAGCTTTTCCGAGGCGGTATTCCTAGAGGTGACCTCGAGGCCAGACCACAGGACTTGGTGACCTGTGGCCTACCCGAGGCTTCTCTTTTGCACGTTCCATCGAGGACTTGTTGACTCAGAGCTCTTCTGAGCCATCTCTCTAGAAGGCGCCCTCAACACCACACTCTGGCATGGCGGGCAGATTTCTTGGCCTCTTCAAAGTCTTCAGGGGGGAAAGAAAGCAAGCCCGTGGAGCACAACGGCCTGAAGAGCCAGAGCAGTTCCAGCCAGTGCAGGACGGTGAGTGGCAGAACTGGGCCACAGGGCTGATAGCTGCAGCCAGCTTGGCTCCGTCCTCTCCCACCTGTTGTGGACATGCCCAAGGACAGGACGGAAGAGGGGCTGGGGCTGAACCTGGCAGGACCCATGTTCCATCCCCTGGGGCATCCCGGGGCACTCCCAGCCCGGGGAGGACAGGGCTGGGCTGTGTTCTCCGGCCTCTCCCACAGCCCCTCAGCTCTGCCTGCTCTCGCTCTTTGCCAGATGCAGCCACGGACGGCACACAAGAGCACAGGCCTGCCAGTGGCCGCTTCCGCAGGACACTGAAGGTACCTGCAGCCCTCCCCACCTGGGCTGGGCCTGCTGTCACTGCTCGGCCGAGCACCGCGCTTGGAGCGCTCCACGGAACATCCCTGGCTTTGTTCCCCTGCAGATGTTCCCGAAATTCCTGCGCATTCGGCGTAGGAACACCAGCAGCACTGCAACTGCAGGTACAGCCAAGCTTAACTCCAGGCTGACCAGCTGCCAGGAAGAGCCTGATGTCAGCACAAATTTGACTGCACGCTCAGAAAATTTTGTCACTGCAGTGAATGATCTCCGGGCGAAGGCTGTCGTCATGGAAATGACCGAGGGCACGACCATCACAGACACTGCCACCAGAATGACTCAAGGCCTCCCAAATACTGACAGCACCCCCACTCCCACCATGACTCATGCTCCCACCGTGGATTTTTTCGAGGAGCGTTCTGTTTCTCCTCAGCAGCGGGTAAGCAGCCTGGGGCCAGGGCTGGAGGCCTCCCAGGATTGTGTGTCCCCTCCAGCCACTGGGTCCTCTCAGCCTCTGAAGCCATTAGAGTACTGTGGGAAGGGAAGCAGGAGAAGTTGCGCCCTTAGACAGTGCTCCAAGTCTTCCCCATGCCTCCTCCAGGTACCAGCCATTGTTAGGAATGTTCACCAGAGACTAGCATCCCATGTCACTGTGGATGCCGGGATGCAAACTGACATTGTGAGGCTGGCTGACGAACACCCAGCGGACGTGGTGCTGACCCTCCTGCGCTGTGCCCCAACATGTGACAGGTATGGGCTCACCTGCCTTGAGAGCTCAGGGCTCACCGGCCTTTAGGGCCGTGGCCCTGCCCGGCCTGTGCAATGGGCTCTGCCAGACAGGCAGACAGGTCCAGGACCCTCGGGCCCCTCTGTTTCCTGAGCCTGCTGCCATGCTCCCTCCCTGCCCTTCAGGGCACCGGGGCTCTGTCCCCTGGCCCCCAGACCCGCACAGGGCATGGTAGTGTGGCTGAGATGTCCCTCTGACAAAGAGCTCTGATCCCACAGAGCTGCTGCCATGATGTGGAGAACCATAGGCTCATCGAGTTCCACGGTGGAGAAGGTGCTGCCAACACTCCTCAGTGTGATGGAGGACTGGCCTCTGTCTCGCATGTTCACCTCTGATGGGGACAACGAGGACGTCTTTGCTCTGGCTGTGAGTTCCTGGGCATTTGCTCACCCCCAGGTCGCCTCTCCAGCAGCTCTCCATCCTCTCCCTGCCTCAGGCCCTGGGCTGAAACCTGGGCCAAGGGCAGGCTCAGGGGGCACCAGGCCTGCTGCTCCCCCTGCGTCTCCCCTGGGGCCCTGCCACATGGACACCTCAGCACTGAGCGCTCTCCTCGGCAACTTCTTTTGCAGGCAACTCTGGTGGTGTGGGTGATTGTCCAGGTGCCTGAGTGCCACGAGGCACTGATCCTTTATTCCTCCCGCCTCTTTGTGGCTCTGCTTTTCCATGTTGTCATCACCACGCAGCAGATGCCACCACAGGAAGTCGATCGCTTCTGGAGAGCATGCCGAGAGGAACACCGCCTTCCCAGCGACCCCAACAGGTCTCCGCCCTCCTGTCCTTCCCATGTCCTTGTGGCCAGTCCCAGTGCTCCCAGTGTGACCCGGGCTTTGCTCTGCACACAGGTTTACAGTGCAGGCCATGAAGTCCCTGCTCTGCCGGCTGGAGTGTGACAAGGAGGTGATCGCTGTGGAGTCCAAGCATGGCTGGGACACACTGCCCTGTGCTGACACCCAGCACTATGCTATGGCTCTGCTGGCCAGGTGAGACCCCCTTCTCCCTGCTGTCCCTGGAATCATTGCCCTGTGCCCGGGCTGCCCCACAGTCCCTGTGGTCGTGGGCCAGAGGGCCTCGTCACTTTAGGGATGGCCGAGCAGACTGGAAAAGGCTGGGAGAGGAGGGTGCACAGGAGTGGCCGCCTCCCAAAGTACCCACGTCCCCTGCAGGGATGCTGGGGAAAGACTGCACCTCTATGAGTCAGTCCTGAGAAAAGTGTGCCCCCCCACCTCAGGCTCTTTGTTCCTTTTTGCCCCTGACAGGGAGATGTGCCATGTCTCAATCCCTTTGTCTTCCTGCGTCGCAACCCACTTGCTCCGGCTCCTCAGCACTGAGAAGCCAGGCTGCGATCTGCCTCTCCTGGCATTCCTTGTGGAGGTGAGCCTGAAGGCCAGCGCGGCCTCGCTGAGCTGCCTCCCAGCTCTCTGCCCTCTCGCAGCTGCATCCCTGGCCTGGGATGGAACCAGCGCCCTGTGCTGCTGCCTGGGGCTGGCCCTGTGCACTTCTGGGCTCCTGCCAGCCGGGCCCTGTGCCACTGCCCTCTGCCTTTCAGGTCCTGGAGTGCCTGGACTTTACTAAATGTGGTGGCTGGGTCCTGATAGTCGTGTCGAGTTACCTGCAGATCGAGCGCAGGCAGATGTGTCGCCTGGCGCTCAGAGGCCTCCTGGTGCTCAGCAAGGATCCCCTGATGGTGAGAAAGGGGCAGCAGCTGAAGCTGCACTGGGGAGAGCAGCCCCATGGGCTGGCTGGGCTTCAGGAGCTGAGGCAGCTGCTCCCAGCTCTCCTGCCTCAGCTGCCCGAGTGCTTTGGGATGGGCCTTTGGTGTCTGGGCCCTGCGGCAGCAGGCTGGGCTTGCAGTGCCAGGGCGCTGTCGCTGGTGCAGCTGCTGACGGCTTCACAGCGCAGCCTTGTGTTCCACACAGGCCAGAAAAATGTGCTGTCTGTCTCAAAGCTTTGTGGATCTGCTGGGCGATGAAGATGGAGTGGTGGTTGCCCTGACCCTCCGTGTGCTTACTGATATGCTGAAGAACGAAGGCATCGTGATATCCAGCACCACCGCCCCGAAGCTGGCTGAGGCACTCCTGGCGCTCTTTAACAATGTAAGGTTCTGCAACTCGAGCCACAGGCATTGGGTGCTGCCCAGAAACTTTGCGCTGTCTGCATTTTCAGGCCTTTGCCTAGGTGGGCCTGGAGTAATTGGTGTAATCGGTGCTTAGGTTTTTTCCTTTCCTCTAGGAAAATAGCTTCATGCAACTGCTCTCCATTGACCTCTTCCGTAAGGTGATGGAGGTGGTAGTGGATGAGGGAAAAGAACCCCTGAAGACAATTGTCAACAAGAGCCTGCACCTCCTTTTAATCTACTGCCGTGATGAGAACCGGCGTGTGGCAAATGTGAGGTTTTGGGCATCCCTGGGAGGGGGCTCAGCCACCTCCTGCCCTGGTGCCACGCAGGCTGCGTCCTCCTCCAGGCCTTGGCACAGGGATGCGGGTCCTTGTGCCCTGGGCTGTGGTGCCATCTCTGCATCTCTGCTGCTCTTCAGGCCTCTCGGGAAACCCTGCATTGTGCGGCCAAGTTCCTGGAGTGGAGGGATCTGGAGGAGCTACCGACCAAGGAAGATCTGTTGAATATCGATGAGTGTAAGGTAAGGATGGCTTGGAGAAGTGCCAGCCTCAGCCTGGAGAAGATCCGTGGCCGCGGGGCTGGCAGCCGTGGCCCCTGCCCAGCGCTGCACCCAGGGGCTCCGGCCTGCGCCCCACACGCCGCTCCCTTCCCTGGGCCCCGCGGGCTCTTCTCCAGGCTCCTGCGGCCCCGAGCCGGGTGCCCGTGGAGTCCCGGCCCAGCGGGGCTGCGGGGCGGGGCGGCAGCGCCGCTCCCCGGGCAGCAGCCGGCCCTCTGCCCCCTCCAGAGCCCGGCACCAGCGGCTGCTGGCCGCGCCTCAGGGCCGTGCGGGCAGGGGAGGCCGGGGCTGGGCGCGGCCAGAGCCCGGCCCAGGGGCTGAGCCCGCGCCCACCATTCCCTCCTGCCGCTCTCTCCAGCTGGCAGACGACAGGAGCCGAGCAGCCGAGCACCTGCAGAACCCACAGGAGTCCCTGCTGGAGGCGGCCATGGGGTTCATCGGTAAGCCACGAGCCCGGGCTCCCTCCCCGGCCCGCCGCAGCTCGGCCCCGGCCCCGGCTGCTGCCCCGGCTGCAGCGGCATCCGGGCCCGGCGCCGTGGAGCCCCGCCTGCCCTCGGGGCTGCTGCCGCCCTCTGGCAGCCGTGCCCTGGGGCGGCAGCAGGCGGCAAGGGCCCGGGCTGAGCCCTGCCGGGGCAGGAGGCCGTGTGGCCACAGGGCTGGCAGCGGCGCTGGCAGGGAGCCGTGCCGCTGGGGCCGTGACACGCTCTGTGTTCACAGGCATGGCCGTGCGGTTGATGAGGATGTAGCAGGGAGAGCTCCAGCTCATCGCCAGGGGTGAGTGAGGGCAGCGGGTTGTCAGCGGCTCTGTCTGGCGGGGGAAGCTGCGCTGCCTGGGCCGAGAGCTGCAGTCCCCGGCTGTGGAGGGCTTTGCTCCTTGTGTGGACGAGGGCTGGAGAGGGCACAACACACAGAGATTTCAGGGGCACGTGGGGGATTCGTGGCAAGCACCTTCTGGCTGATCCCAATGTCTCCTGCTTCCTTCTGGGTGGGATGGCCCTGGCAGGAAGATCTCCTAGGGTTCCCACAGATCCCGGCTCTGACCATGGCTCTGTTCTTCTCTCTTCCAGCCCTTCAAACCCAGAGGCATGACAGCAGCCCGTCATGCTCTAACCTGCAAAATGAAGCCCGGTTTCCCCAAAAAGCTCAACAACTGGGGACGTCTTCTGAAACCAGTGAACCAGTGTCCCAAGAACACACCGGGAGACACTGAAGAGGACACCATCTCTCAGTGCTGCTGGAGCTCCACGCACAGCTGAGGCTGAGCACAATTCCCATGGCTTCAGACCTTTCCCTGTTTGTAGTTAGCTCCCTCCCTCCAGCCCTCAGACCCTGCCCATGCCCTTTTTTTTCCTCCACTCTCCAACCCTTTTGACAGCTCTTTCCATCCCAGCCCTCAAACCCTGCCCATCCCCCCTTATTCCCACCCAGCTCATCCCTTTCCTTCGACTTTCATTAATAAACACTTTGGCTTCTTCACTTCACCTGCATCTCTGTGGAGCTGAACCGGCGTAAAAACCTGAGCCCTGGCACACACAGGCCCCTTCTGCCGTCCTCTTCCGCGCCGTCTTTTGTGCAGAGACACAGAGGAGCGAGGCCGCGTCAGGCTGGAAAGGTGCCTGTGCTGAAGGTCCAGTTCCACAACACTGTGGAGTTTAAGGTCCAACTGAGCAGCCTGAAGCTCCTGGATTTAGGAAGAGCCAACCTGAGTATGCTCTGAACCCAGCTGTGAGGGATTCCATGGCAAGCATCTACAGAGGGCAAAGGAGCTTGGAATGCTGAAAGCTTTCAAGAATAGCTTCCTGAAAGCACAGCAGTGCTCCATGCTTGCACAGGGTCAGGGAGAGGGCAGAAGCAGAGACCATCAGGCCTTAACAGGGAGCTTTGGGTGTGCCTAAGGGCAAGTGAAGCAGCAGCAGCATGGTGGCCGAGACTCGGACGCGTGACCGAGCCAATGACCCGAGCGCCATCAGGCAGTGCCGGGATCCTGGCTGCGGTTCTGGTCCCCAGAGCTGAGGAATCGCAGCCCCTGCCTCAGAGCCTGTCAGAAAGCCAAGCAAGTGAGAGCAGAGGGAGGGCAGCCTTCCAGTCTCTCCTGGGCATGGCCACAAAGCAGCCCCTGCTTCTCCTTCCTCCGCCTGTATTTGGGGTGTGCTGATGGCAGCGCCAGCCAGGCTGTGCTCTGTGTTCCAAAGGCTGTGGAGAGCGGGCATGAAAAGTGCTGTGTGCACAGTGGAGAGTCCTGGAAGGTGCTGGCAGGAGCGTCCTGCGGGAACAGGGCTCTGGTCTCTGGCCGGGAAGAGCCTGGTTTTGCTGCTGTGAGCGCAGGCAGGCGTCGAGGCAGGTGAAGAGGCGGCGGGCAGCTTGTGTTTGTAGCGGGTCTGGGGCTGCATGTGCGAACCTCCACCTGGAATCACACTGGGGGAAATCCCAGCTAGAGCTGGAGCGCCTGTCCAGAAAGGACCAGAAGGAATTCAGCCTTGCCAGGGTTTCTTAAGAGTGTGTTGGTGTTCCCCAGGAAAGGTACACATTTGGGGAAACGCCTCTGGGGGAAGGGGGCTTGCTGCGGAAGGAAAGTGCTTTCCTAGGAGCTCCCGGTGCTGTCGGAGCAACTGTCCCCCTTTGGCTCTCTGTGGTCCTTTCAGTCCTTGAGGCCTGTTGCATTTGGCAGATGGACAAGGGAAGGGAGAAGGCTGTGAAGAGCGGGTTTGGAATCCACCTGGACCTGCGGAGACCAAGGCCAACACCTGCAGCAGGGTGTGTTCCCCCCCTTTGGACACAGGTGTGAGCAGGAGCATCACTGTCCAGATGCCAGCCCCAAAGCTGTCGTTGAGAGCTGTGAATTCAAAGGCCTTCACGCACACACCTCTCACATCTTACCTGTCTGCTGTGTTTCAACTCTTGGCAATATGCATTTGCCTCTTGTTTGCTGGAAGCTGCTGCGGCCCAGAGGGTCCGCACCGAGCTGGGCTGTGTGGGCCAGGCGGCACGGAGAGTCTTGGCTGATCTTGGGGTGTCCGTGGCCTCAGAAAAGGCTTGGAAGGTTTGCCTCCCAAGGCGCCATGCTCACTGGCTCTCCCTGTGCAGCTTGGAGAGAACAAGGCAAGCATTGCTGGCAGCTGGGCATTAGCAGGCCTTCAAATGGGGGCGTGTTGTGGAGCAGGCCCAGCTGAGACACCCTGAGAGGAGCCCAGCGCTCCTTGCCCCTCTCCGCACACACGTGAGCCTTGTCTGCTGTCGGGATGACCCCGGCTGTGTCAGGGGGTGCTGCTACGTGGACACGAGACAGCCGGTCCTGTCCTGCTGGGTGCCAGCAGTGCATCGCAGCAGTCCTGCATTCCCGTCAGGATGCCGGCCAAGAGAGGTTCTGGAAGCTGATTTGAAGCTTGCGCGGGTGCCTACAGGTCAAGGCCAAGGGCGTTCTCTCAGGATAGAGCAGTCCTGAGAGGTCTCTAGAATTCAAAGAAATCAGCAGACAAATGCATTGTCCACCAAAAGCTCTTTGATTGGCAGGAGGTTAGGGCTCTGCTCCCCACCACAAGGCTTCTTTGCCACGTCCAGATTTCAGTGGCTTTCTGTAGGAATTCTATCAAAAATACCTTCCGTCTTTAGACTGCTGAGGCGATTCCATAGGCAGGGGCTTAGAAAGAAGCACATTGCGCCAGAATCCTAGACTTGAAGCTAATGTCCACCTGCTGGCCAGGAGGAGTCTCAACGCACCAAAGCAGCTCATCTTCCTCACCCCTTCCCTGCACAGGGCTGATTCTGTAGCCGCCCTTAGGTCTTCCCCAAGGCTATGGCTAAAGCTTTTTGTCAAGTCACTCTCTTGCCAAGTTAGGCTTCCAGGTTTTTCTTATGTTAACTGGTGCTAAGTACTTCTGGATATCTGTGCTAAGTACTCTTTCCTTCTGTCAATTGCCTGTGCTTCCTTACATCAAACAAAGGCCTTGTTTCATTCCTAAATGTGCCTGATGCTGGCCCAAGTTTTTGGCACTGCTTGCTTTCCTGTGGCATGCTCTACCTCCCCTGAGAGTAAAGAGGGAGCTGGAGAAGGAGCTTGCCAGGCTGCTCTCCATCCTTTACCAGCAGTCCTGCTTAAGCGGACAAGTCCGAGCTGAGCACAAATGGAACAGCCGAGCACGGGAAGGGTGGGTGGGAAGGATGATCCAGGAACCGTAGGCCTGGCAGCCTGAGCTTGCTGCCGGGGAAGGCCTTGGAGCACATCCTCCTGAGTGCCATCCCACGGCACGTGCAGGGAACCAAGGGGTGAGAAAGCTCTGCGGAGGGATGGGGACAGCTGCGGGTCTTGGCAGGGTGTTGAGCTGAGGTTGGTGTTGCTGGGCGTGTTGGGGAAGGAGTCGTCTGGAAGAGGAGAGGTCTAGGCTGGAACTGGAGTCACTTTGAAGGCACCACCTGTGGTATGGCACAGCTTTGGTTATGGAGGACAGAAGGAATAGCTGGGACTTTTTCTCTTAGTCATCCTGCTTCTCCTGCAGAGAAGAGGAGGGGAGAGCTGTGCTTTCTTGGCCACTTAGATATCTGTAGCAGGGGCAGGATTAGGCCTTTTGCAATCTACTCCTTTGTTTGGGCTGCTTTTGTAACACTGAGTGGACTTTCATTCGTGAAGAGCTTTTATTCCTTAAGAGAATTAGGCTCTTAACATGCCTTCCTAGAAAAATGTTTGAAACCAAAGCAAGGCCTTTATTTTGCCTCTGTGTGGTCTTCTGCTTTGTAAAGTGACATTCAGTGGATGACCTTAAGGCAAATGTGTTGCTGCTTTGAGGTGGGAAGGAAACTTCCAAATCTATCAGGTTCTCAGGCCATTGCTATTAATTTAGGAAGTTTGCAACTTTTTGGAACTACTTGAGTTGAGTAATGGGAAGAAAAGCTTTCCTGAATTGAAGATTCTTAAATGCCAGATCCTTCTCTGCCTTTGCTGCCAGGGTGATTTTGTGCTTCAGGAAATGGCTCCAAGTAGAAAACAATTTCAGCATGGAGTAACAGCTTCTGACAGAGCGCAACAGTTGCCAGCACTTGCTCCAGGTGCTCCTGCCCACATGCCCTGTAGGAAGGAGCACGGCCCCCAGCGCACATTGGCTTTGGCTGCCCTGTGGCAGAGAAGCGCCCCGGGGCACAGGTCTCTGGGGCAGGAGATGACACCAGCACTGCCAGGGCTCGGGGGGCAGCAGCTCTGCTTGGGCGGGGGCTCCGTCACACCTGCCGGTTTCAGCGCTCCCCTGGCCCCAGGGCTCAGAGCAGCATCCGTGCCCTGGCCCACACGTTCCTCGTCTGCGTCACACCCGCGGGTTTAGGACGGCCAGCGGATGGGGACGTGTCCCAGGGAGGCCGTGCCAGCTTTACTGTGCAAGGCCCCGTGGCCTTCCCGCTGCGGCCGCGTCGGCAGCCCTGGGGGCTCCTTCTGCTGCCCTGGGCCCGCAGAGCCGGGCAGCGTTTGCCCACGGTTTGAGCCGCTCCGAAAGATGCTGTCTCAGGGCTGTCTTCGACACTTGGGGTGAGGGATTCCTTCCAACCTGGGCCACCTTGGCTGGGCTGGGGGTGGCCCCAGGGCAGGTGGCAGTGTGTGCATTGGCCCTTTGTGACACGGTGCAGCAGCGGGGTCACCATGGCATGGAACGGGACAGGGTGTCAAAGGACCCTTTGTGACCCGTGGTGACATAGGTGCTGGCGGTGACTCAGCCAGGCCACAGTGCTCGGAGCAGGCGACGGGACAGGACGGGATAGAGCGGTGTCGTGAGGAGCCCCCCCAAGGCACACTCATTCCCGTCTGATCCGGAGCTTTTCCGAGGCGGTATTCCTAGAGGTGACCTCGAGGCCAGACCACAGGACTTGGTGACCTGTGGCCTACCCGAGGCTTCTCTTTTGCACGTTCCATCGAGGACTTGTTGACTCAGAGCTCTTCTGAGCCATCTCTCTAGAAGGCGCCCTCAACACCACACTCTGGCATGGCGGGCAGATTTCTTGGCCTCTTCAAAGTCTTCAGGGGGGAAAGAAAGCAAGCCCGTGGAGCACAACGGCCTGAAGAGCCAGAGCAGTTCCAGCCAGTGCAGGACGGTGAGTGGCAGAACTGGGCCACAGGGCTGATAGCTGCAGCCAGCTTGGCTCCGTCCTCTCCCACCTGTTGTGGACATGCCCAAGGACAGGACGGAAGAGGGGCTGGGGCTGAACCTGGCAGGACCCATGTTCCATCCCCTGGGGCATCCCGGGGCACTCCCAGCCCGGGGAGGACAGGGCTGGGCTGTGTTCTCCGGCCTCTCCCACAGCCCCTCAGCTCTGCCTGCTCTCGCTCTTTGCCAGATGCAGCCACGGACGGCACACAAGAGCACAGGCCTGCCAGTGGCCGCTTCCGCAGGACACTGAAGGTACCTGCAGCCCTCCCCACCTGGGCTGGGCCTGCTGTCACTGCTCGGCCGAGCACCGCGCTTGGAGCGCTCCACGGAACATCCCTGGCTTTGTTCCCCTGCAGATGTTCCCGAAATTCCTGCGCATTCGGCGTAGGAACACCAGCAGCACTGCAACTGCAGGTACAGCCAAGCTTAACTCCAGGCTGACCAGCTGCCAGGAAGAGCCTGATGTCAGCACAAATTTGACTGCACGCTCAGAAAATTTTGTCACTGCAGTGAATGATCTCCGGGCGAAGGCTGTCGTCATGGAAATGACCGAGGGCACGACCATCACAGACACTGCCACCAGAATGACTCAAGGCCTCCCAAATACTGACAGCACCCCCACTCCCACCATGACTCATGCTCCCACCGTGGATTTTTTCGAGGAGCGTTCTGTTTCTCCTCAGCAGCGGGTAAGCAGCCTGGGGCCAGGGCTGGAGGCCTCCCAGGATTGTGTGTCCCCTCCAGCCACTGGGTCCTCTCAGCCTCTGAAGCCATTAGAGTACTGTGGGAAGGGAAGCAGGAGAAGTTGCGCCCTTAGACAGTGCTCCAAGTCTTCCCCATGCCTCCTCCAGGTACCAGCCATTGTTAGGAATGTTCACCAGAGACTAGCATCCCATGTCACTGTGGATGCCGGGATGCAAACTGACATTGTGAGGCTGGCTGACGAACACCCAGCGGACGTGGTGCTGACCCTCCTGCGCTGTGCCCCAACATGTGACAGGTATGGGCTCACCTGCCTTGAGAGCTCAGGGCTCACCGGCCTTTAGGGCCGTGGCCCTGCCCGGCCTGTGCAATGGGCTCTGCCAGACAGGCAGACAGGTCCAGGACCCTCGGGCCCCTCTGTTTCCTGAGCCTGCTGCCATGCTCCCTCCCTGCCCTTCAGGGCACCGGGGCTCTGTCCCCTGGCCCCCAGACCCGCACAGGGCATGGTAGTGTGGCTGAGATGTCCCTCTGACAAAGAGCTCTGATCCCACAGAGCTGCTGCCATGATGTGGAGAACCATAGGCTCATCGAGTTCCACGGTGGAGAAGGTGCTGCCAACACTCCTCAGTGTGATGGAGGACTGGCCTCTGTCTCGCATGTTCACCTCTGATGGGGACAACGAGGACGTCTTTGCTCTGGCTGTGAGTTCCTGGGCATTTGCTCACCCCCAGGTCGCCTCTCCAGCAGCTCTCCATCCTCTCCCTGCCTCAGGCCCTGGGCTGAAACCTGGGCCAAGGGCAGGCTCAGGGGGCACCAGGCCTGCTGCTCCCCCTGCGTCTCCCCTGGGGCCCTGCCACATGGACACCTCAGCACTGAGCGCTCTCCTCGGCAACTTCTTTTGCAGGCAACTCTGGTGGTGTGGGTGATTGTCCAGGTGCCTGAGTGCCACGAGGCACTGATCCTTTATTCCTCCCGCCTCTTTGTGGCTCTGCTTTTCCATGTTGTCATCACCACGCAGCAGATGCCACCACAGGAAGTCGATCGCTTCTGGAGAGCATGCCGAGAGGAACACCGCCTTCCCAGCGACCCCAACAGGTCTCCGCCCTCCTGTCCTTCCCATGTCCTTGTGGCCAGTCCCAGTGCTCCCAGTGTGACCCGGGCTTTGCTCTGCACACAGGTTTACAGTGCAGGCCATGAAGTCCCTGCTCTGCCGGCTGGAGTGTGACAAGGAGGTGATCGCTGTGGAGTCCAAGCATGGCTGGGACACACTGCCCTGTGCTGACACCCAGCACTATGCTATGGCTCTGCTGGCCAGGTGAGACCCCCTTCTCCCTGCTGTCCCTGGAATCATTGCCCTGTGCCCGGGCTGCCCCACAGTCCCTGTGGTCGTGGGCCAGAGGGCCTCGTCACTTTAGGGATGGCCGAGCAGACTGGAAAAGGCTGGGAGAGGAGGGTGCACAGGAGTGGCCGCCTCCCAAAGTACCCACGTCCCCTGCAGGGATGCTGGGGAAAGACTGCACCTCTATGAGTCAGTCCTGAGAAAAGTGTGCCCCCCCACCTCAGGCTCTTTGTTCCTTTTTGCCCCTGACAGGGAGATGTGCCATGTCTCAATCCCTTTGTCTTCCTGCGTCGCAACCCACTTGCTCCGGCTCCTCAGCACTGAGAAGCCAGGCTGCGATCTGCCTCTCCTGGCATTCCTTGTGGAGGTGAGCCTGAAGGCCAGCGCGGCCTCGCTGAGCTGCCTCCCAGCTCTCTGCCCTCTCGCAGCTGCATCCCTGGCCTGGGATGGAACCAGCGCCCTGTGCTGCTGCCTGGGGCTGGCCCTGTGCACTTCTGGGCTCCTGCCAGCCGGGCCCTGTGCCACTGCCCTCTGCCTTTCAGGTCCTGGAGTGCCTGGACTTTACTAAATGTGGTGGCTGGGTCCTGATAGTCGTGTCGAGTTACCTGCAGATCGAGCGCAGGCAGATGTGTCGCCTGGCGCTCAGAGGCCTCCTGGTGCTCAGCAAGGATCCCCTGATGGTGAGAAAGGGGCAGCAGCTGAAGCTGCACTGGGGAGAGCAGCCCCATGGGCTGGCTGGGCTTCAGGAGCTGAGGCAGCTGCTCCCAGCTCTCCTGCCTCAGCTGCCCGAGTGCTTTGGGATGGGCCTTTGGTGTCTGGGCCCTGCGGCAGCAGGCTGGGCTTGCAGTGCCAGGGCGCTGTCGCTGGTGCAGCTGCTGACGGCTTCACAGCGCAGCCTTGTGTTCCACACAGGCCAGAAAAATGTGCTGTCTGTCTCAAAGCTTTGTGGATCTGCTGGGCGATGAAGATGGAGTGGTGGTTGCCCTGACCCTCCGTGTGCTTACTGATATGCTGAAGAACGAAGGCATCGTGATATCCAGCACCACCGCCCCGAAGCTGGCTGAGGCACTCCTGGCGCTCTTTAACAATGTAAGGTTCTGCAACTCGAGCCACAGGCATTGGGTGCTGCCCAGAAACTTTGCGCTGTCTGCATTTTCAGGCCTTTGCCTAGGTGGGCCTGGAGTAATTGGTGTAATCGGTGCTTAGGTTTTTTCCTTTCCTCTAGGAAAATAGCTTCATGCAACTGCTCTCCATTGACCTCTTCCGTAAGGTGATGGAGGTGGTAGTGGATGAGGGAAAAGAACCCCTGAAGACAATTGTCAACAAGAGCCTGCACCTCCTTTTAATCTACTGCCGTGATGAGAACCGGCGTGTGGCAAATGTGAGGTTTTGGGCATCCCTGGGAGGGGGCTCAGCCACCTCCTGCCCTGGTGCCACGCAGGCTGCGTCCTCCTCCAGGCCTTGGCACAGGGATGCGGGTCCTTGTGCCCTGGGCTGTGGTGCCATCTCTGCATCTCTGCTGCTCTTCAGGCCTCTCGGGAAACCCTGCATTGTGCGGCCAAGTTCCTGGAGTGGAGGGATCTGGAGGAGCTACCGACCAAGGAAGATCTGTTGAATATCGATGAGTGTAAGGTAAGGATGGCTTGGAGAAGTGCCAGCCTCAGCCTGGAGAAGATCCGTGGCCGCGGGGCTGGCAGCCGTGGCCCCTGCCCAGCGCTGCACCCAGGGGCTCCGGCCTGCGCCCCACACGCCGCTCCCTTCCCTGGGCCCCGCGGGCTCTTCTCCAGGCTCCTGCGGCCCCGAGCCGGGTGCCCGTGGAGTCCCGGCCCAGCGGGGCTGCGGGGCGGGGCGGCAGCGCCGCTCCCCGGGCAGCAGCCGGCCCTCTGCCCCCTCCAGAGCCCGGCACCAGCGGCTGCTGGCCGCGCCTCAGGGCCGTGCGGGCAGGGGAGGCCGGGGCTGGGCGCGGCCAGAGCCCGGCCCAGGGGCTGAGCCCGCGCCCACCATTCCCTCCTGCCGCTCTCTCCAGCTGGCAGACGACAGGAGCCGAGCAGCCGAGCACCTGCAGAACCCACAGGAGTCCCTGCTGGAGGCGGCCATGGGGTTCATCGGTAAGCCACGAGCCCGGGCTCCCTCCCCGGCCCGCCGCAGCTCGGCCCCGGCCCCGGCTGCTGCCCCGGCTGCAGCGGCATCCGGGCCCGGCGCCGTGGAGCCCCGCCTGCCCTCGGGGCTGCTGCCGCCCTCTGGCAGCCGTGCCCTGGGGCGGCAGCAGGCGGCAAGGGCCCGGGCTGAGCCCTGCCGGGGCAGGAGGCCGTGTGGCCACAGGGCTGGCAGCGGCGCTGGCAGGGAGCCGTGCCGCTGGGGCCGTGACACGCTCTGTGTTCACAGGCATGGCCGTGCGGTTGATGAGGATGTAGCAGGGAGAGCTCCAGCTCATCGCCAGGGGTGAGTGAGGGCAGCGGGTTGTCAGCGGCTCTGTCTGGCGGGGGAAGCTGCGCTGCCTGGGCCGAGAGCTGCAGTCCCCGGCTGTGGAGGGCTTTGCTCCTTGTGTGGACGAGGGCTGGAGAGGGCACAACACACAGAGATTTCAGGGGCACGTGGGGGATTCGTGGCAAGCACCTTCTGGCTGATCCCAATGTCTCCTGCTTCCTTCTGGGTGGGATGGCCCTGGCAGGAAGATCTCCTAGGGTTCCCACAGATCCCGGCTCTGACCATGGCTCTGTTCTTCTCTCTTCCAGCCCTTCAAACCCAGAGGCATGACAGCAGCCCGTCATGCTCTAACCTGCAAAATGAAGCCCGGTTTCCCCAAAAAGCTCAACAACTGGGGACGTCTTCTGAAACCAGTGAACCAGTGTCCCAAGAACACACCGGGAGACACTGAAGAGGACACCATCTCTCAGTGCTGCTGGAGCTCCACGCACAGCTGAGGCTGCGCACAATTCCCATGGCTTCAGACCTTTCCCTGTTTGTAGTTAGCTCCCTCCCTCCAGCCCTCAGACCCTGCCCATGCCCTTTTTTTTCCTCCACTCTCCAACCCTTTTGACAGCTCTTTCCATCCCAGCCCTCAAACCCTGCCCATCCCCCCTTATTCCCACCCAGCTCATCCCTTTCCTTCGACTTTCATTAATAAACACTTTGGCTTCTTCACTTCACCTGCATCTCTGTGGAGCTGAACCGGCGTAAAAACCTGAGCCCTGGCACACACAGGCCCCTTCTGCCGTCCTCTTCCGCGCCGTCTTTTGTGCAGAGACACAGAGGAGCGAGGCCGCGTCAGGCTGGAAAGGTGCCTGTGCTGAAGGTCCAGTTCCACAACACTGTGGAGTTTAAGGTCCAACTGAGCAGCCTGAAGCTCCTGGATTTAGGAAGAGCCAACCTGAGTATGCTCTGAACCCAGCTGTGAGGGATTCCATGGCAAGCATCTACAGAGGGCAAAGGAGCTTGGAATGCTGAAAGCTTTCAAGAATAGCTTCCTGAAAGCACAGCAGTGCTCCATGCTTGCACAGGGTCAGGGAGAGGGCAGAAGCAGAGACCATCAGGCCTTAACAGGGAGCTTTGGGTGTGCCTAAGGGCAAGTGAAGCAGCAGCAGCATGGTGGCCGAGACTCGGACGCGTGACCGAGCCAATGACCCGAGCGCCATCAGGCAGTGCCGGGATCCTGGCTGCGGTTCTGGTCCCCAGAGCTGAGGAATCGCAGCCCCTGCCTCAGAGCCTGTCAGAAAGCCAAGCAAGTGAGAGCAGAGGGAGGGCAGCCTTCCAGTCTCTCCTGGGCATGGCCACAAAGCAGCCCCTGCTTCTCCTTCCTCCGCCTGTATTTGGGGTGTGCTGATGGCAGCGCCAGCCAGGCTGTGCTCTGTGTTCCAAAGGCTGTGGAGAGCGGGCATGAAAAGTGCTGTGTGCACAGTGGAGAGTCCTGGAAGGTGCTGGCAGGAGCGTCCTGCGGGAACAGGGCTCTGGTCTCTGGCCGGGAAGAGCCTGGTTTTGCTGCTGTGAGCGCAGGCAGGCGTCGAGGCAGGTGAAGAGGCGGCGGGCAGCTTGTGTTTGTAGCGGGTCTGGGGCTGCATGTGCGAACCTCCACCTGGAATCACACTGGGGGAAATCCCAGCTAGAGCTGGAGCGCCTGTCCAGAAAGGACCAGAAGGAATTCAGCCTTGCCAGGGTTTCTTAAGAGTGTGTTGGTGTTCCCCAGGAAAGGTACACATTTGGGGAAACGCCTCTGGGGGAAGGGGGCTTGCTGCGGAAGGAAAGTGCTTTCCTAGGAGCTCCCGGTGCTGTCGGAGCAACTGTCCCCCTTTGGCTCTCTGTGGTCCTTTCAGTCCTTGAGGCCTGTTGCATTTGGCAGATGGACAAGGGAAGGGAGAAGGCTGTGAAGAGCGGGTTTGGAATCCACCTGGACCTGCGGAGACCAAGGCCAACACCTGCAGCAGGGTGTGTTCCCCCCCTTTGGACACAGGTGTGAGCAGGAGCATCACTGTCCAGATGCCAGCCCCAAAGCTGTCGTTGAGAGCTGTGAATTCAAAGGCCTTCACGCACACACCTCTCACATCTTACCTGTCTGCTGTGTTTCAACTCTTGGCAATATGCATTTGCCTCTTGTTTGCTGGAAGCTGCTGCGGCCCAGAGGGTCCGCACCGAGCTGGGCTGTGTGGGCCAGGCGGCACGGAGAGTCTTGGCTGATCTTGGGGTGTCCGTGGCCTCAGAAAAGGCTTGGAAGGTTTGCCTCCCAAGGCGCCATGCTCACTGGCTCTCCCTGTGCAGCTTGGAGAGAACAAGGCAAGCATTGCTGGCAGCTGGGCATTAGCAGGCCTTCAAATGGGGGCGTGTTGTGGAGCAGGCCCAGCTGAGACACCCTGAGAGGAGCCCAGCGCTCCTTGCCCCTCTCCGCACACACGTGAGCCTTGTCTGCTGTCGGGATGACCCCGGCTGTGTCAGGGGGTGCTGCTACGTGGACACGAGACAGCCGGTCCTGTCCTGCTGGGTGCCAGCAGTGCATCGCAGCAGTCCTGCATTCCCGTCAGGATGCCGGCCAAGAGAGGTTCTGGAAGCTGATTTGAAGCTTGCGCGGGTGCCTACAGGTCAAGGCCAAGGGCGTTCTCTCAGGATAGAGCAGTCCTGAGAGGTCTCTAGAATTCAAAGAAATCAGCAGACAAATGCATTGTCCACCAAAAGCTCTTTGATTGGCAGGAGGTTAGGGCTCTGCTCCCCACCACAAGGCTTCTTTGCCACGTCCAGATTTCAGTGGCTTTCTGTAGGAATTCTATCAAAAATACCTTCCGTCTTTAGACTGCTGAGGCGATTCCATAGGCAGGGGCTTAGAAAGAAACACATTGCGCCAGAATCCTAGACTTGAAGCTAATGTCCACCTGCTGGCCAGGAGGAGTCTCAGTGCACCAAAGCAGCTCATCTTCCTCACCCCTTCCCTGCACAGGGCTGATTCTGTAGCCGCCCTTAGGTCTTCCCCAAGGCTATGGCTAAAGCTTTTTGTCAAGTCACTCTCTTGCCAAGTTAGGCTTCCAGGTTTTTCTTATGTTAACTGGTGCTAAGTACTTCTGGATATCTGTGCTAAGTACTCTTTCCTTCTGTCAATTGCCTGTGCTTCCTTACATCAAACAAAGGCCTTGTTTCATTCCTAAATGTGCCTGATGCTGGCCCAAGTCTTTTGGCACTGCTTGCTTTCCTGTGGCATGCTCTACCTCCCCTGAGAGTAAAGAGGGAGCTGGAGAAGGAGCTTGCCAGGCTGCTCTCCATCCTTTACCAGCAGTCCTGCTTAAGCGGACAAGTCCGAGCTGAGCACAAATGGAACAGCCGAGCACGGGAAGGGTGGGTGGGAAGGATGATCCAGGAACCGTAGGCCTGGCAGCCTGAGCTTGCTGCCGGGGAAGGCCTTGGAGCACATCCTCCTGAGTGCCATCCCACGGCACGTGCAGGGAACCAAGGGGTGAGAAAGCTCTGCGGAGGGATGGGGACAGCTGCGGGTCTTGGCAGGGCGTTGAGCTGGGGTTAGTGTTGCTGGGCGTGTTGGGGAAGGAGTCGTCTGGAAGAGGAGAGGTCTAGGCTGGAACTGGAGTCACTTTGAAGGCACCACCTGTGGTATGGCACAGCTTTGGTTATGGAGGACAGAAGGAATAGCTGGGACTTTTTCTCTTAGTCATCCTGCTTCTCCTGCAGAGAAGAGGAGGGGAGAGCTGTGCTTTCTTGGCCACTTAGATATCTGTAGCAGGGGCAGGATTAGGCCTTTTGCAATCTACTCCTTTGTTTGGGCTGCTTTTGTAACACTGAGTGGACTTTCATTCGTGAAGAGCTTTTATTCCTTAAGAGAATTAGGCTCTTAACATGCCTTCCTAGAAAAATGTTTGAAACCAAAGCAAGGCCTTTATTTTGCCTCTGTGTGGTCTTCTGCTTTGTAAAGTGACATTCAGTGGATGACCTTAAGGCAAATGTGTTGCTGCTTTGAGGTGGGAAGGAAACTTCCAAATCTATCAGGTTCTCAGGCCATTGCTATTAATTTAGGAAGTTTGCAACTTTTTGGAACTACTTGAGTTGAGTAATGGGAAGAAAAGCTTTCCTGAATTGAAGATTCTTAAATGCCAGATCCTTCTCTGCCTTTGCTGCCAGGGTGATTTTGTGCTTCAGGAAATGGCTCCAAGTAGAAAACAATTTCAGCATGGAGTAACAGCTTCTGACAGAGCGCAACAGTTGCCAGCACTTGCTCCAGGTGCTCCTGCCCACATGCCCTGTAGGAAGGAGCACGGCCCCCAGCGCACATTGGCTTTGGCTGCCCTGTGGCAGAGAAGCGCCCCGGGGCACAGGTCTCTGGGGCAGGAGATGACACCAGCACTGCCAGGGCTCGGGGGGCAGCAGCTCTGCTTGGGCGGGGGCTCCGTCACACCTGCCGGTTTCAGCGCTCCCCTGGCCCCAGGGCTCAGAGCAGCATCCGTGCCCTGGCCCACACGTTCCTCGTCTGCGTCACACCCGCGGGTTTAGGACGGCCAGCGGATGGGGACGTGTCCCAGGGAGGCCGTGCCAGCTTTACTGTGCAAGGCCCCGTGCCCTTCCCGCTGCGGCCGCGTCGGCAGCCCTGGGGGCTCCTTCTGCTGCCCTGGGCCCGCAGAGCCGGGCAGCGTTTGCCCACGGTTTGAGCCACTCCGAAAGATGCTGTCTCAGGGCTGTCTTCGACACTTGGGGTGAGGGATTCCTTCCAACCTGGGCCACCTTGGCTGGGCTGGGGGTGGCCCCAGGGCAGGTGGCAGTGTGTGCATTGGCCCTTTGTGACACGGTGCAGCAGCGGGGTCACCATGGCATGGAACGGGACAGGGTGTCAAAGGACCCTTTGTGACCCGTGGTGACATAGGTGCTGGCGGTGACTCAGCCAGGCCACAGTGCTCGGAGCAGGCGACGGGACAGGACGGGATAGAGCGGTGTCGTGAGGAGCCCCCCCAAGGCACACTCATTCCCGTCTGATCCGGAGCTTTTCCGAGGCGGTATTCCTAGAGGTGACCTCGAGGCCAGACCACAGGACTTGGTGACCTGTGGCCTACCCGAGGCTTCTCTTTTGCACGTTCCATCGAGGACTTGTTGACTCAGAGCTCTTCTGAGCCATCTCTCTAGAAGGCGCCCTCAACACCACACTCTGGCATGGCGGGCAGATTTCTTGGCCTCTTCAAAGTCTTCAGGGGGGAAAGAAAGCAAGCCCGTGGAGCACAACGGCCTGAAGAGCCAGAGCAGTTCCAGCCAGTGCAGGATGGTGAGTGGCAGAACTGGGCCACAGGGCTGATAGCTGCAGCCAGCTTGGCTCCGTCCTCTCCCACCTGTTGTGGACATGCCCAAGGACAGGACGGAAGAGGGGCTGGGGCTGAACCTGGCAGGACCCATGTTCCATCCCCTGGGGCATCCCGGGGCAGTCCCAGCCTGGGGAGGACAGGGCTGGGCTGTGTTCTCCGGCCTCTCCCACAGCCCCTCAGCACTGCCTGCTCTCGCTCTTTGCCAGATGCAGCCACGGACGGCACACAAGAGCACAGGCCTGCCAGTGGCCGCTTCCGCAGGACACTGAAGGTACCTGCAGCCCTCCCCACCTGGGCTGGGCCTGCTGTCACTGCTCGGCCGAGCACCGCGCTTGGAGCGCTCCACGGAACATCCCTGGCTTTGTTCCCCTGCAGATGTTCCCGAAATTCCTGCGCATTCGGCGTAGGAACACCAGCAGCACTGCAACTGCAGGTACAGCCAAGCTTAACTCCAGGCTGACCAGCTGCCAGGAAGAGCCTGATGTCAGCACAAATTTGACTGCACGCTCAGAAAATTTTGTCACTGCAGTGAATGATCTCCGGGCGAAGGCTGTCGTCATGGAAATGACCGAGGGCACGACCATCACAGACACTGCCACCAGAATGACTCAAGGCCTCCCAAATACTGACAGCACCCCCACTCCCACCATGACTCATGCTCCCACCGTGGATTTTTTCGAGGAGCGTTCTGTTTCTCCTCAGCAGCGGGTAAGCAGCCTGGGGCCAGGGCTGGAGGCCTCCCAGGATTGTGTGTCCCCTCCAGCCACTGGGTCCTCTCAGCCTCTGAAGCCATTAGAGTACTGTGGGAAGGGAAGCTGGAGAAGTTGCTCCCTTAGACAGTGCTCCAAGTCTTCCCCATGCCTCCTCCAGGTACCAGCCATTGTTAGGAATGTTCACCAGAGACTAGCATCCCATGTCACTGTGGATGCCGGGATGCAAACTGACATTGTGAGGCTGGCTGACGAACACCCAGCGGACGTGGTGCTGACCCTCCTGCGCTGTGCCCCAACATGTGACAGGTATGGGCTCACCTGCCTTGAGAGCTCAGGGCTCACCGGCCTTTAGGGCCGTGGCCCTGCCCGGCCTGTGCAATGGGCTCTGCCAGACAGGCAGACAGGTCCAGGACCCTCGGGCCCCTCTGTTTCCTGAGCCTGCTGCCATGCTCCCTCCCTGCCCTTCAGGGCACCGGGGCTCTGTCCCCTGGCCCCCAGACCCGCACAGGGCATGGTAGTGTGGCTGAGATGTCCCTCTGACAAAGAGCTCTGATCCCACAGAGCTGCTGCCATGATGTGGAGAACCATAGGCTCATCGAGTTCCACGGTGGAGAAGGTGCTGCCAACACTCCTCAGTGTGATGGAGGACTGGCCTCTGTCTCGCATGTTCACCTCTGATGGGGACAACGAGGACGTCTTTGCTCTGGCTGTGAGTTCCTGGGCATTTGCTCACCCCCAGGTCGCCTCTCCAGCAGCTCTCCATCCTCTCCCTGCCTCAGGCCCTGGGCTGAAACCTGGGCCAAGGGCAGGCTCAGGGGGCACCAGGCCTGCTGCTCCCCCTGCGTCTCCCCTGGGGCCCTGCCACATGGACACCTCAGCACTGAGCGCTCTCCTCGGCAACTTCTTTTGCAGGCAACTCTGGTGGTGTGGGTGATTGTCCAGGTGCCTGAGTGCCACGAGGCACTGATCCTTTATTCCTCCCGCCTCTTTGTGGCTCTGCTTTTCCATGTTGTCATCACCACGCAGCAGATGCCACCACAGGAAGTCGATCGCTTCTGGAGAGCATGCCGAGAGGAACACCGCCTTCCCAGCGACCCCAACAGGTCTCCGCCCTCCTGTCCTTCCCATGTCCTTGTGGCCAGTCCCAGTGCTCCCAGTGTGACCCGGGCTTTGCTCTGCACACAGGTTTACAGTGCAGGCCATGAAGTCCCTGCTCTGCCGGCTGGAGTGTGACAAGGAGGTGATCGCTGTGGAGTCCAAGCATGGCTGGGACACACTGCCCTGTGCTGACACCCAGCACTATGCTGTGTCTCTGCTGGCCAGGTGAGATCCCCTTCTCCCTGCTGTCCCTGGAATTTGTGCCCTGTGCCCGGGCTGCCCCACACAGTCCCTGTGGTCGTGGGCCAGAGGGCCTCGTCACTTTAGGGATGGCCGAGCAGACTGGAAAAGGCTGGGAGAGGAGGGTGCACAGGAGTGGCCGCCTCCCAAAGCACCCACGTCCCCTGCAGGGATGCTGGGGAAAGACTGCCCCTCTATGAGTCAGTCCTGAGAAAAGTGTGCCCCCCCACCTCAGGCTCTTTGCTCCTTTTTGCCCCTGGCAGGGAGATGCGCCATGTCTCAACCCCTTTGGCTTCCTGCATCGCAATCCATTTGCTCCGGCTGCTCAGCATTGAGAAGCCAGGCTGCGATCTGCCTCTCCTGGCATTCCTTGTGGAGGTGAGCCTGAAGGCCAGCGCGGCCTCGCTGAGCTGCCTCCCAGCTCTCTGCCCTCTCGCAGCCGCATCCCTGGCCCGGGATGGCACCAGGGCCCTGTGCTGCTGCCTGGGGCTGGCCCTGTGCACTTCTGGGCTCCTGCCAGCCGGCCCTGTGCCACTGCCCTCTGCCTTTCAGGTCCTGGAGTGCCTGGACTTTACTAAATGTGGTGGCTGGGTCCTGAGGGTCGTTTCGAGTTACCTGCGGATCGAGTGCAGGCAGATGTGTCGCCTGGCGCTCAGAGGCCTCCTGGTGCTCAGCAAGGATCCCCTGATGGTGAGAAAGGGGCAGCAGCTGAAGCTGCACTGGGGAGAGCAGCCCCATGGGCTGGCTGGGCTTCAGGAGCTGAGGCAGCTGCTCCCAGCTCTCCTGCCTCAGCTGCCCGAGTGCTTTGGGATGGGCCTTTGGTCTCTGGGCCCTGCGGCAGCAGGCTGGGCTTGCAGTGCCAGGGCGCTGTCGCTGGTGCAGCTGCTGACAGCTTCACAGCGCAGCCTTGTGTTCCACACAGGCCAGAAGAATGTGCTGTCTGTCTCGAAGCTTTGTGGATCTGCTGGGTGATGAAGATGGAGTGGTGGTTGCCCTGACCCTGTGCGTGCTTACTAATATGCTGAAGAACGAAGACATCCTGATATCCAGCACCACCGCCCCAAAGCTGGCTGAGGCACTCCTGGCGCTCTTTAACAATGTAAGGTTCGGCAACCCGAGCCACAGGCATTGGGTGCTGCCCAGAAACTTTGTGCTGTCTGCATTTTCAGGCCTTTGCCTAGGTGGGCCTGGAGTAATTGGTGCTTAGGTTTTTTCCTTTCCTCTAGGAAAATAGCTTCATGCAACTGCTCTCCATTGACCTCTTCCGTAAGGTGATGGAGGTGGTAATGGATGAGGGAAAAAAGCCCCTGAAGACAATTGTCAACAAGAGCCTGCAGCTACTTTTAATCTACTGCCGTGATGAGAACCGGCGTGTTGCAAATGTGAGGTTTTGTGCATGCCTGGGAGGGGGCTCAGCCGCCTCCTGCCCTGGTGCCACGCAGGCTGCGTCCTCCTCCAGGCCTTGGCACAGGGATGCGGGTCCTTGTGCCCTGGGCTGTGGTGCCATCTCTGCATCTCTGCTGCTCTTCAGGCCTCTCGGGAAACCCTGCATTGTGCGGCCAAGTTCCTGGAGAGGAGGGATCTCGAGGAGCTACCGACCAAGGAAGATCTGTTGAATATCGATGAGTGTAAGGTAAGGATGGCTTGGAGAAGTGCCAGCCTCAGCCTGGAGAAGATCCGTGGCCGCGGGGCTGGCAGCCGTGGCCCCTGCCCAGCGCTGCACCCAGGGGCTCCGGCCTGCGCCCCACACGCCGCTCCCTTCCCTGGGCCCCGCGGGCTCTTCTCCAGGCTCCTGCGGCCCCGAGCCGGGTGCCCGTGGAGTCCCGGCCCAGCGGGGCTGCGGGGCGGGGCGGCAGCGCCGCTCCCCGGGCAGCAGCCGGCCCTCTGCCCCCTCCAGAGCCCGGCACCAGCGGCTGCTGGCCGCGCCTCAGGGCCGTGCGGGCAGGGGAGGCCGGGGCTGGGCGCGGCCAGAGCCCGGCCCAGGGGCTGAGCCCGCGCCAACCCTTCCCTCCTGTCGCTCTCTCCAGCTGGCAGACGACAGGAGCCGAGCGGCCGAGCACCTGCAGAACCCACAGCAGTCCCTGCTGGAGGCGGCCTTGCGGTTCATCGGTAAGCCACGAGCCCGGGGTCCCTCCCCGGCCCGCCGCAGCTCGGCCCCGGCCCCGGCTGCTGCCCCGGCTGCAGCGGCATCCGGGCCCGGCGCCGTGGAGCCCCGCCTGCCCTCGGGGCTGCTGCCGCCCTCTGGCAGCCGTGCCCTGGGGCGGCAGCAGGCGGCAAGGGCCCGGGCTGAGCCCTGCCGGGGCAGGAGGCCGTGTGGCCACAGGGCTGGCAGTGGCGCTGGCAGGGAGCCGTGCCTCTGGGGCTGTGACACACTCTGTCTTCACAGGCATGGCCAGCCGGTAGATGAGGGTGTAGCAGGGAGAGCTCCAGCTCATCGCCAGGGGTGAGTGAGGGCAGCGGGTTGTCAGCGGCTCTGGCGGGGGAAGCTGCACTGCCTGGGCCGAGAGCTGCAGTCCCCAGCTGGGGAGGGCTTTGCTCCTTGTGTGGACGAGGGCTGGAGAGGGCACAACACACAGAGATTTCAGGGGCACGTGGGGGATTCGTGGCAAGCACCTTCTGGCTGATCCCAATGTCTCCTGCTTCCTTCTGGGTGGGATGGCCCTGGCCGGAAGATCTCCTAGGATTCCCACAGATCCCGGCTCTGACCATGGCTCTGTTCTTCTCTCTTCCAGTCCTTCAAACCCAGAGGCAAGACAACAGCCCATCATGCTCTAAGCTGCAAGATGAAGCCCGGTTTCCTCAAAAAGCTCAACAACTGGGGACGTCTTCTGAAACCAGTGAACCAGTGTCCCAAGAACACACCAAAAGACACTGAAGAGGACACCATCTCTCAGTGCTGCTGGAGCTCCACGCACAGCTGAGGCTGAGCACAATTCTCATGGCTTCAGGCCTCTGCCTGTTTGTAGTTAGCTCCCTCCCTCCAGCCCTCAGACCCGGCCCATGCCCTATTTTTCCCTCCACTCTCCACCCCTTTTGACAGCTCCTTCCCTCCCAGCCCTCAAACCCTGCCCATCCCCCCTTATTCCCTCCCAGCTCATCCCTTTGCTTTGCCTTTAATTAATAAACACTTTGGCTTCTTCACTTTACCTGCGTCTCTGTGGACCTGAAGCGGCGTAAAAACCTGAGCCCTGGCACACACAGGCCCCTGCTGCCGTCCTCTTGCGCGCCGTCTTTTGTGCAGAGGCACAGAGGAGCGAGGCCGCGTCAGGCTGGAAAGGTGCCTGTGCTGAAGGTCCAGTTCCACAACACTGTGCAGTTTAAGGTCCAACTGAGCAGCCTGAAGCTCCTGGATTTTGGAAGAGCCAACCTGAGTATGCTCTGAACCCAGCTGTGAGGGATTCCATGGCAAGCATCTACAGAGGGCAAAGGAGCTTGGAATGCTGGAAGCTTTCAAGAATGGCTTCCTGAAAGCATAGCAGTGCTCCATCGCTGCACAGGGTCAGGGAGAGGGCAGAAGCAGAGACCATCAGGCCTTAACAGGGAGCTTTGGGTGTGCCTTAGGGCAAGTGAAGCAGCAGCAGCACGGTGGCCAAGACTCGGATGCGTGACCGAGCCAATGGCCCGAGCGCCGTCAGGCAGTGCTGGGATCCGGGCTGCGGTTCTGGTCCCCAGAGCTGAGGAATCGCAGCCCCTGCCTCAGAGCCTGTCAGAAAGCCAAGCAAGTGAGAGCAGAGGGAGGGCAGCCTTCCAGTCTCTCCTGGGCATGGCCACAAAGCAGCCCCTGCTTCTCCTTCCTCCGCCTGTGTTTGGGGTGTGCTGATGGCAGCGCCAGCCAGGTTGTGCTCTGTGTTCCAAAGGCTGTGGAGAGTGGGCATGAAAAGTGCTGCGTGCACAGCGGAGAGTCCTGGAAGGTGCTGGCAGGAGCGTCCTGCGGGAACAGGGCTCTGGTCTCTGGCCGGGAAGAGCCTGGTTTTGCTGCTGTGAGTGCAGGCAGGCGTCGAGGCAGGTGAAGAGGCGGCGGGCAGCTTGTGTTTGTAGAGGGCCTGGGGCTGCATGTGCGAACCTCCACCTGGAATCACACTGGGGGAAATCCCAGCTAGAGCTGGAGCGCCTGTCCAGAAAGGACCAGAAGAAACTCAGCCTTGCCAGGGTTTCTTAAGAGTGTGTTGGTGTTCCCCAGGAAAGGTACACATTTGGGGAAATGCCTCTGGGGGAAAAGAGCTTGCTGCGGAAGGAAAGCGCTTTCCTAGGAGCTCCCAGTGACGTAAGAGCAGCTGTCCCCCTTTGGCTCTCTGTGGTCCTTTCAGTCCTTGAGGCCCGTTGCACTTGGCAGATGGACAAGGGAAAGGAGAAGGCTGTGAAGAGCAGGTTTGGAATCCACCTGGACCTGCGGAGACCAAGGCCAGCACCTGCAGCAGGGTGTGTTCCCCCCCTTTGGACACAGGTGTGAGCAGGAGCATCTCTGTCCAGATGCCAGCCCCAAAGCTGTCTTTGAGAGCTGTGAATTCAAAGGCCTTCACGCACACACCTCTCACATCTTACCTGTCTGCTGTGTTTCAACTCTTGGCAATATGCATTTGCCTCTTGCTTGCTGGAAGCTGCTGCGGCCCAGAGGGCCAGCACCGAGCTGGGCTGTGTGGGCCAGGCGGCACGGAGAGTCTTGGCTGATCTTGGGGTGTCCGTGGCCTCAGAAAAGGCTTGGAAGGTTTTCCTCCCAAGGCGCCATGCTCACTGGCTCTCCCTGTGCATCTTGGAGAGAACAAGGCAGGCATTTCTGGCAGCTGGGCATTAGCAGGCCTTCAAATGGGGGCGTGTTGTGGAGCAGGCCCAGCTGAGACACCCTGAGAGGAGCCCAGCGCTCCTTGCCCCTCTCTGCAGACACGTGAGCCTTGTCTGCTTTCGGGATGACCCCGGCTGTGTCAGGGGGTGCTGCTACGTGGACACGAGACAGCCGGTCCTGTCCTGCCGGGTCCCAGCAGTGCCTCGCAGCAGTCCTGCATCCCCGTCAGGATACCGGCCAAGAGAGGTCCTGGAAGCTGAGGGAGCTGATTTGAAGCTTGCGCGGGTGCCTACAGGTCAAGGCCAAGGGCGTTCCCTCAGGATAGAGCAGTCCTGAGAGGTCTCTAGAATTCAAAGAAATCAGCAGACAAATGCATTGTCCACCAAAAGCTCTTTGATTTGCAGGCGGTTAGGGCTCTGCACCCCACCACAAGGCTTCTTTGCCACGTCCAAATTGCAGTGGGTTTCTGTAGGAATTCTATCAAAAATACCTTCCGTCTTTAGACTGCTGAGGCGATTCCATAGGCAGGGGCTTAGAAAGAAACACATTGCGTCAGAATCCTAGACTTGAAGCTAATGTCCACCTGCTGGCCAGGAGGAGTCTCAGCGCACCAAAGCAGCTCATCTTCCTCACCCCTTCCCTGCACAGGGCTGATTCTGTAGCCGCCCTTAGGTCTTCCCCAAGGCTATGTCTAAAGCTTTTTATCAAGTCACTCTCTTGCCAAGTTAGGCTTCCAGGTTTTTCTTATGTTAACTGGTGCTAAGTACTTCTGGATATCTGTGCTAAGTACTCTTTCCTTCTGTCAATTGCCTGTGCTTCCTTACATCAAACAAAGGCCTTGTTTCATTCCTAAATGTGCCTGATGCTGGCCCAAGTCTTTTGGCACTGCTTGCTTTCCTGTGGCATGTTCTACCTCCCCTGAGAGTAAAGAGGGAGCTGGAGAAGGAGCTTGCCAGGCTGCTCTCCATCCTTTACCAGCAGTCCCGCTTAAGCGGACAAGTCTGAGCTGAGCGCAAATGGAACAGCTGAGCACGGGAAGGGTGGGTGGGAAGGATGATCCAGGAACTGTAGGCCTGGCAGCCTGAGCTTGCTCCCGGGGAAGGCCTTGGAGCACATCCTCCTGAGTGCCATCCCACGGCACGTGCAGGGAAGCAGGGGGTGGGAAAGCTCTGCGGAGGGATGGGGACAGCTGCGGGTCTTGGCAGGGTGTTGAGCTGGGGTTGGTGTTGCTGGGCGTGTTGGGGAAGGAGTCGTCTGGAAGAGGAGAGGTCTAGGCTGGAACTGGAGTCACTTTGAAGGCACCACCTGTGGTATGGCACAGCTTTGGTTATGGAGGACAGAAGGAATAGCTGGGACTTTTTCTCTTAGTCATCCTGCTTCTCCTGCAGAGAAGAGGAGGGGAGAGCTGTGCTTTCTTGGCCACTTAGATATCTGTAGCAGGGGCAGGATTAGCCCTTTTGCAATCTACTCCTTTGTTTGGGCTGCTTTTATAACACTGAGTGGACTTTCATTCGTGGAGAGCTTTTATTCCTTAAGAGAATTAGGCTCTTAACATGCCTTCCTAGAAAAATGTTTGAAACCAAAGCAAGGCCTTTATTTTGCCTCTGTGTGGTCTTATGATTTGTAAAGTGACATTCAGTGGATGACCTTAAGGCAAATGTGTTACTGCTTTGGAGTGGGAAGGAAACTTCCAAATCTATCAGGTTCTCAGGCCATTGCTATGAATTTAGGAAGTTTGCAACTTTTTGGAACTATTTGAGTTGAGTAATGGGAAGAAAAGCTTTCCTGAATTGAAGATTCTTAAATGCCAGATCCTTCTCTGCCTCTGCTGCCAGGGTGATTTTGTGCTTCAGGAAATGGCTCCAAGTAGAAAACAATTTCAGCATGGAGTAACAGCTTCTGACAGAGCGCAACAGTTGCCAGCACTTGCTCCAGGTGCTCCTGCCCACATGCCCTGTAGGAAGGAGCACGGCCCCCAGCGCACATTGGGTTTGGCTGCCCTGTGGCAGAGAAGCGCCCCGGGGCACAGGTCTCTGGGGCAGGAGATGACACCAGCACTGCCAGGGCTCGGGGGGCAGCAGCTCTGCTTGGGCGGGGGCTCCGTCACACCTGCCGGTTTCAGCGCTCCCCTGGCCCCAGGGCTCAGAGCAGCATCCGTGCCCTGGCCCACACGTTCCTCGTCTGCGTCACACCCGCGGGTTTAGGACGGCCAGCGGATGGGGTCGTGTCCCAGGGAGGCCGTGCCAGCTTCTGTGCAAGGCCCCGTGGCCTTCCCGCTGCGGCCGCGTCGGCAGCCCTGGGGGCTCCTTCTGCTGCCCTGGGCCCGCAGAGCCGGGCAGCGTTTGCCCACGGTTTGAGCCGCTCCGAAAGATGCTGTCTCAGGGCTGTCTTCGACACTTGGGGTGAGGGATTCCTTCCAACCTGGGCCACTTTGGCTGGGCTGGGGGTGGCCCCAGGGCAGGTGGCAGTGTGTGCATTGGCCCTTTGTGACACGGTGCAGCAGCGGGGTCACCGTGGCATGGAACGGGACGGGGTGTCAAAGGACCCTTTGTGACCCGTGGCGACATAGGTGCTGGCGGTGGCGCAGCCAGGCCACAGTGCTCGGAGCAGGCGACGGGACAGGACGGGATAGAGCGGTGTCGTGAGGAGCCCCCCCCAAGGCACACTCATTCCCGTCTGCCGGAGCTTTTCCGAGGCGGTATTCCTAGAGGTGACCTCGAGGCCAGACCACAGGACTTGGTGACCTGTGGCCTACCCGAGGCTTCTCTTTTGCACGTACCATCGAGGACTTGTTGACTCAGAGCTCTTCTGAGCCATCTCTCTAGAAGGCGCCCTCAACACCACACTCAGGCATGGCGGGCAGATTTCTTGGCCTCTTCAAAGTCTTCAGGGGGGAAAGAAAGCAAGGCCGTGGAGCAGAACAGCCTGAAGAGCCAGAGCAGCTCCAGCCAGTGCAGGACGGTGAGTGGCAGAACTGGGCCACAGGGCTGATGGCTGCAGCCAGCTTGGCTCCGTCCTCTCCCACCTGTTGTGGACATGCCCAGGGACAGGACGGAAGAGGGGCTGGGGCTGAACCTGGCAGTGCCCAATCTCCATCCCCTGGGGCATCCCGGGGCAGTCCCAGCCTGGGGAGGACAGGGCTGGGCTGTGTTCTTCAGCCTCTCCCGCAGCCCCTCAGCACTGCCTGCTCTCGCTCTTTGCCAGATGCAGCCACGGACGGCACACAAGAGCACAGGCCTGCCAGCGGCCGCTTCCGCAGGACACTGAAGGTACCTGCAGCCCTCCCCACCTGGGCTGGGCCTGCTGTCACTGCTCGGCTGAGCACCACGCTTGGAGCGTTCCATGGAACATCCCTGGCTTTGTTCCCCTGCAGATGTTCCCGAAATTCCTGCGCATTCGGCGTAGGAACACCAGCAGCACTGCAACTGCAGGTACAGCCAAGCTTAACTCCAGGCTGACCAACTGCCAGGCAGAGCCTGATGTCAGCACAAATTTGACTGCACACTCAGAAAATTTTGTCACTGCAGTGAATGATCTCCGGGCGAAGGCTGCTGTCATGGAAATGACCAAGGGCACGAGCATCACAAACCCTGCCACCAGAATGACTCAAGGCCTCCCAAATACTGACAGCACCCCCACTCCCACCATGACTCATGCTCCCACCGTGCATTTTTACAAGGAGAGTCCTGTTCCTCTTCAGCAGCGGGTAAGCAGCCTGGGGCCAGGGCTGGAGGCCTCCCAGGATTGTGTGTCCCCTCAAGCCGTTGGATCCTCTCAGCCTTTGAAGCCATTAGAGTACTGTGGGAAGGGAAGCTGGAGAAGTTGCTCCCTTAGACAGTGCTCCAAGTCTTCCCCATGCCTCCTCCAGGTACCAGCCATTGTTAGGAATATTCACCAGAGACTAGCATCCCATGCTACTGTGGATGCCAGGATGCAAACTGACATTGTGAGGCTGGCTGAAGAACACCCAGCGGACGTGGTGCTGACCCTCCTGCGCTGTGCCCCAACATGTGACAGGTATGGGCCCACCTGCCTTGAGAGCTCAGGGCTCACCGGCCTTTAGGGCCGTGGCCCTGCACGGCCTGTGCAATGGGCTCTGCCAGACAGGCAGACAGGTCCAGGACCCTCAGGCCCCTCTGTTTCCCGAGCCTGCTGCCATGCTCCCTCCCTGCCCTTCAGGGCACCGGGGCTCTGTCCCCTGGCCCCCAGACCCGCACAGGGCATGGTAGTGTGGCTGAGACGTCCCTGACACAGAGCTCTGATCCCACAGAGCTGCTGCCATGATGTGGACAACCATAGGTTCATCGAGTTCCACAGTGGAGAAGGTGCTGCCAACACTCCTCAGTGTGATGGAGGACTGGCCTCTGTGTCGGATGTTCACCTCTGATGGGGACAAGGAGGACGTCTTTGCCCTGGCTGTGAGTTCCTGGGCATTTGCTCACCCCCAGGTCGCCTCTCCAGCATCTCTCCATCCTCTCCCTGCCTCAGGCCCTGGGCTGAAACCTGGGCCAAGGGCAGGCTCAGGGGGCACCAGGCCTGCTGCTCCCCCTGCGTCTCCCCTGGGGCCCTGCCACATGGACACCTCAGCACTGAGCGCTCTCCTCGGCAACTTCTTTTGCAGGCGACTCTGGTGGTGTGGGTGATTGTCCAGGTGCCTGAGTGCCACGAGGCACTGATCCTTCATTCCTCCCGCCTCTTTGTGGCTCTGCTTTTCCATGTTGTCATCACCACACAGCAGATGCCACCACAGGAAGTCCATCACTTCTGGAGAGCATGCCGAGAGGAGCACCGCCTTCCCAGCGACCCCAACAGGTCTCCGCCCTCCTGTCCTTCCCATGTCCTTGTGGCCAGTGCCAGTGCTCCCAGTGTGACCCGGGCTTTGCTCTGCACACAGGTTTGCAGTGCAGGCCGTGAGGTCCCTGCTCTGCCGGCTGGAGTGCGACAATGAGGTGATCGCTGTGGAGTCCAAGCATGGCTGGAACACGCTGCCCTGTGCTGACACCCAGCACTATGCTGTGTCTCTGCTGGCCAGGTGAGATCCCCTTCTCCCTGCTGTCCCTGGAATTTGTGCCCTGTGCCCGGGCTGCCCCACACAGTCCCTGTGGTCGTGGGCCAGAGGGCCTCGTCACTTTAGGGATGGCCGAGCAGACTGGAAAAGGCTGGGAGAGGAGGGTGCACAGGAGTGGCCGCCTCCCAAAGCACCCACGTCCCCTGCAGGGATGCTGGGGAAAGACTGCCCCTCTATGAGTCAGTCCTGAGAAAAGTGTGCCCCCCCACCTCAGGCTCTTTGCTCCTTTTTGCCCCTGGCAGGGAGATGCGCCATGTCTCAACCCCTTTGGCTTCCTGCATCGCAATCCATTTGCTCCGGCTGCTCAGCATTGAGAAGCCAGGCTGCGATCTGCCTCTCCTGGCATTCCTTGTGGAGGTGAGCCTGAAGGCCAGCGCGGCCTCGCTGAGCTGCCTCCCAGCTCTCTGCCCTCTCGCAGCCGCATCCCTGGCCCGGGATGGCACCAGGGCCCTGTGCTGCTGCCTGGGGCTGGCCCTGTGCACTTCTGGGCTCCTGCCAGCCGGCCCTGTGCCACTGCCCTCTGCCTTTCAGGTCCTGGAGTGCCTGGACTTTACTAAATGTGGTGGCTGGGTCCTGAGGGTCGTTTCGAGTTACCTGCGGATCGAGTGCAGGCAGATGTGTCGCCTGGCGCTCAGAGGCCTCCTGGTGCTCAGCAAGGATCCCCTGATGGTGAGAAAGGGGCAGCAGCTGAAGCTGCACTGGGGAGAGCAGCCCCATGGGCTGGCTGGGCTTCAGGAGCTGAGGCAGCTGCTCCCAGCTCTCCTGCCTCAGCTGCCCGAGTGCTTTGGGATGGGCCTTTGGTCTCTGGGCCCTGCGGCAGCAGGCTGGGCTTGCAGTGCCAGGGCGCTGTCGCTGGTGCAGCTGCTGACAGCTTCACAGCGCAGCCTTGTGTTCCACACAGGCCAGAAGAATGTGCTGTCTGTCTCGAAGCTTTGTGGATCTGCTGGGTGATGAAGATGGAGTGGTGGTTGCCCTGACCCTGTGCGTGCTTACTAATATGCTGAAGAACGAAGACATCCTGATATCCAGCACCACCGCCCCAAAGCTGGCTGAGGCACTCCTGGCGCTCTTTAACAATGTAAGGTTCGGCAACCCGAGCCACAGGCATTGGGTGCTGCCCAGAAACTTTGTGCTGTCTGCATTTTCAGGCCTTTGCCTAGGTGGGCCTGGAGTAATTGGTGCTTAGGTTTTTTCCTTTCCTCTAGGAAAATAGCTTCATGCAACTGCTCTCCATTGACCTCTTCCGTAAGGTGATGGAGGTGGTAATGGATGAGGGAAAAAAGCCCCTGAAGACAATTGTCAACAAGAGCCTGCAGCTACTTTTAATCTACTGCCGTGATGAGAACCGGCGTGTTGCAAATGTGAGGTTTTGTGCATGCCTGGGAGGGGGCTCAGCCGCCTCCTGCCCTGGTGCCACGCAGGCTGCGTCCTCCTCCAGGCCTTGGCACAGGGATGCGGGTCCTTGTGCCCTGGGCTGTGGTGCCATCTCTGCATCTCTGCTGCTCTTCAGGCCTCTCGGGAAACCCTGCATTGTGCGGCCAAGTTCCTGGAGAGGAGGGATCTCGAGGAGCTACCGACCAAGGAAGATCTGTTGAATATCGATGAGTGTAAGGTAAGGATGGCTTGGAGAAGTGCCAGCCTCAGCCTGGAGAAGATCCGTGGCCGCGGGGCTGGCAGCCGTGGCCCCTGCCCAGCGCTGCACCCAGGGGCTCCGGCCTGCGCCCCACACGCCGCTCCCTTCCCTGGGCCCCGCGGGCTCTTCTCCAGGCTCCTGCGGCCCCGAGCCGGGTGCCCGTGGAGTCCCGGCCCAGCGGGGCTGCGGGGCGGGGCGGCAGCGCCGCTCCCCGGGCAGCAGCCGGCCCTCTGCCCCCTCCAGAGCCCGGCACCAGCGGCTGCTGGCCGGGCCTCAGGGCCGTGCGGGCAGGGGAGGCCGGGGCTGGGCGCGGCCAGAGCCCGGCCCAGGGGCTGAGCCCGCGCCAACCCTTCCCTCCTGTCGCTCTCTCCAGCTGGCAGACGACAGGAGCCGAGCGGCCGAGCACCTGCAGAACCCACAGGAGTCCCTGCGAGAGGCGGCCATGGGGTTCATCGGTGAGCCACGAGCCCGGGGTCCCTCCCCGGCCCGCCGCAGCTCGGCCCCGGCCCCGGCTGCTGCCCCGGCTGCAGCGGCATCCGGGCCCGGCGCCGTGGAGCCCCGCCTGCCCTCGGGGCTGCTGCCGCCCTCTGGCAGCCGTGCCCTGGGGCGGCAGCAGGCGGCAAGGGCCCGGGCTGAGCCCTGCCGGGGCAGGAGGCCGTGTGGCCACAGGGCTGGCAGTGGCGCTGGCAGGGAGCCGTGCCGCTGGGGCCGTGACACGCTCTGTCTTCACAGGCATGGCCAGCCGGTAGATGAGGGTGTAGCAGGGAGAGCTCCAGCTCATCGCCAGGGGTGAGTGAGGGCAGCGGGTTGTCAGCGGCTCTGGCGGGGGAAGCTGCACTGCCTGGGCCGAGAGCTGCAGTCCCCAGCTGGGGAGGGCTTTGCTCCTTGTGTGGACGAGGGCTGGAGAGGGCACAACACACAGAGATTTCAGGGGCACGTGGGGGATTCGTGGCAAGCACCTTCTGGCTGATCCCAATGTCTCCTGCTTCCTTCTGGGTGGGATGGCCCTGGCCGGAAGATCTCCTAGGATTCCCACAGATCCCGGCTCTGACCATGGCTCTGTTCTTCTCTCTTCCAGTCCTTCAAACCCAGAGGCAAGACAACAGCCCATCATGCTCTAAGCTGCAAGATGAAGCCCGGTTTCCTCAAAAAGCTCAACAACTGGGGACGTCTTCTGAAACCAGTGAACCAGTGTCCCAAGAACACACCAAAAGACACTGAAGAGGACACCATCTCTCAGTGCTGCTGGAGCTCCACGCACAGCTGAGGCTGAGCACAATTCTCATGGCTTCAGGCCTCTGCCTGTTTGTAGTTAGCTCCCTCCCTCCAGCCCTCAGACCCGGCCCATGCCCTATTTTTCCCTCCACTCTCCACCCCTTTTGACAGCTCCTTCCCTCCCAGCCCTCAAACCCTGCCCATCCCCCCTTATTCCCTCCCAGCTCATCCCTTTGCTTTGCCTTTAATTAATAAACACTTTGGCTTCTTCACTTTACCTGCGTCTCTGTGGACCTGAAGCGGCGTAAAAACCTGAGCCCTGGCACACACAGGCCCCTGCTGCCGTCCTCTTGCGCGCCGTCTTTTGTGCAGAGGCACAGAGGAGCGAGGCCGCGTCAGGCTGGAAAGGTGCCTGTGCTGAAGGTCCAGTTCCACAACACTGTGCAGTTTAAGGTCCAACTGAGCAGCCTGAAGCTCCTGGATTTTGGAAGAGCCAACCTGAGTATGCTCTGAACCCAGCTGTGAGGGATTCCATGGCAAGCATCTACAGAGGGCAAAGGAGCTTGGAATGCTGGAAGCTTTCAAGAATGGCTTCCTGAAAGCATAGCAGTGCTCCATCGCTGCACAGGGTCAGGGAGAGGGCAGAAGCAGAGACCATCAGGCCTTAACAGGGAGCTTTGGGTGTGCCTTAGGGCAAGTGAAGCAGCAGCAGCACGGTGGCCAAGACTCGGATGCGTGACCGAGCCAATGGCCCGAGCGCCGTCAGGCAGTGCTGGGATCCGGGCTGCGGTTCTGGTCCCCAGAGCTGAGGAATCGCAGCCCCTGCCTCAGAGCCTGTCAGAAAGCCAAGCAAGTGAGAGCAGAGGGAGGGCAGCCTTCCAGTCTCTCCTGGGCATGGCCACAAAGCAGCCCCTGCTTCTCCTTCCTCCGCCTGTGTTTGGGGTGTGCTGATGGCAGCGCCAGCCAGGTTGTGCTCTGTGTTCCAAAGGCTGTGGAGAGTGGGCATGAAAAGTGCTGCGTGCACAGCGGAGAGTCCTGGAAGGTGCTGGCAGGAGCGTCCTGCGGGAACAGGGCTCTGGTCTCTGGCCGGGAAGAGCCTGGTTTTGCTGCTGTGAGTGCAGGCAGGCGTCGAGGCAGGTGAAGAGGCGGCGGGCAGCTTGTGTTTGTAGAGGGCCTGGGGCTGCATGTGCGAACCTCCACCTGGAATCACACTGGGGGAAATCCCAGCTAGAGCTGGAGCGCCTGTCCAGAAAGGACCAGAAGAAACTCAGCCTTGCCAGGGTTTCTTAAGAGTGTGTTGGTGTTCCCCAGGAAAGGTACACATTTGGGGAAATGCCTCTGGGGGAAAAGAGCTTGCTGCGGAAGGAAAGCGCTTTCCTAGGAGCTCCCAGTGACGTAAGAGCAGCTGTCCCCCTTTGGCTCTCTGTGGTCCTATCAGTCCTTGAGGCCCGTTGCATTTGGCAGATGGACAAGGGAAGGGAGAAGGCTGTGAAGAGCGGGTTTGGAATCCACCTGGACCTGCGGAGACCAAGGCCAGCACCTGCACCGGGGTGTGTTCCCCCCCTTTGGACACAGGTGTGAGCAGGAGCATCTCTGTCCAGCTGCCAGCCCCAAAGCTGTCTTTGAGAGCTGTGAATTCAAAGGCCTTCACGCACACACCTCTCACATCTTACCTGTCTGCTGTGTTTCAACTCTTGGCAATATGCATTTGCCTCTTGCTTGCTGGAAGCTGCTGCGGCCCAGAGGGCCCGCACCGAGCTGGGCTGTGTGGGCCAGGCGGCACGGAGAGTCTTGGCTGATCTTGGGGTGTCCGTGGCCTCAGAAAAGGCTTGGAAGGTTTGCCTCCCAAGGCGCCCTGCTCACTGGCTCTCCCTGTGCATCTTGGAGAGAACAAGGCAGGCATTTCTGGCAGCTGGGCATTAGCAGGCCTTCAAATGGGGGCGTGTTGTGGAGCAGGCCCAGCTGAGACACCCTGAGAGGAGCCCAGCGCTCCTTGCCCCTCTCCGCAGACACGTCAGCGTTGTCTGCTGTCGGGATGACCCCGGCTGTGTCAGGGGGTGCTGCTACGTGGACACGAGACAGCCGGTCCTGTCCTGCCGGGTCCCAGCAGTGCCTCGCAGCAGTCCTGCATCCCCGTCAGGATGCCGGCCAAGAGTGGTCCTGGAAGCTGAGGGAGCTGATTTGAAGCTTGCGCGGGTGCCTACAGGTCAAGGCCAAGGGCATTCTCTCAGGATAGAGCAGTCCTGAGAGGTCTCTAGAATTCAAAGAAATCAGCAGACAAATGCATTGTCCACCAAAAGCTCTTTGATTGGCAGGAGGTTAGGGCTCTGCACCCCACCACAAGGCTTCTTTGCCACGTCCAAATTGCAGCGGGTTTCTGTAGGAATTCTATCAAAAATACCTTCCGTCTTTAGACTGCTGAGATGATTCCATAGGCAGGGGCTTAGAAAGAAACACATTGCATCAGAATCCTAGACTTGAAGCTAATGTCCACCTGCTGGCCAGGAGGAGTCTCAGCGCACCAAAGCAGCTCATCTTCCTCACCCCTTCCCTGCACAGGGCTGATTCTGTAGCCGCCCTTAGGTCTTCCCCAAGGCTATGTCTAAAGCTTTTTGTCAAGTCACTCTCTTGCCAAGTTAGGCTTCCAGGTTTTTCTTATGTGAACTGGTGCTAAGTACTTCTGGATATGTGTGCTAAGTACTCTTTCCTTCTGTCAATTGCCTGTGCTTCCTTACATCAAACAAAGGCCTTGTTTGGTTCCTAAATGTGCCTGATGCTGGCCCAAGTCTTTTGGCACTGCTTGCTTTCCTGTGGCATGCTCTATCTCCCCCGAGAGTAAAGAGGGAGCTGGAGAAGGAGCTTGCCAGGCTGCTCTCCATCCTTTACCAGCAGTCCTGCTTAAGCGGACAAGTCCGAGCTGAGCGCAAATGGAACAGCTGAGCACGGGAAGGGTGGGTGGGAAGGATGATCCAGGAACCGTAGGCCTGGCAGCCTGAGCTTGCTGCCGGGGAAGGCCTTGGAGCACATCCTCCTGAGTGCCATGCCATGGCACGTGCAGGGAACCAGGGGTTGGGAAAGCTCTCCGGAGGGATGGGGACAGCTGCGGGTCTTGGCAGGGTGTTGAGCTGGGGTTGGTGTTGCTGGGCGTGTTGGGGAAGGAGTCGTCTGGAAGAGGAGAGGTCTAGGCTGGAACTGGAGTCACTTTGAAGGCACCACCTGTGGTATGGCACAGCTTTGGTTATGGAGGACAGAAGGAATAGCTGGGACTTTTTCTCTTAGTCATCCTGCTTCTCCTGCAGGGAAGAGGAGGGGAGAGCTGTGCTTTCTTGGCCACTTAGATATCTGTAGCAGGGGCAGGATTAGCCCTTTTGTAATCTAGTCATTTGTTTGGGCTGCTTTTGTAACACTGAGTGGACTTTCATTCGTGGAGAGCTTTTATTCCTTAAGAGAATTAGGCTCTTAACATGCCTTCCTAGAAAAATGTTTGAAACCAAAGCAAGGCCTTTATTTTGCCTCTGTGTGGTCTTATGATTTGTAAAGTGACATTCAGTGGATGACGTTAAGGCAAATGTGTTACTACTTTGAGGTGGGAAGGAAACTTCCAAATCTATCAGGTTCTCAGGCCATTGCTATGAATTTAGGAAGTTTGCAACTTTTTGGAACTATTTGAGTTGAGTAATGGGAAGAAAAGCTTTCCTGAACTGAAGATTCTTAAATGCCAGATCCTTCTCAGCCTTTGCTGCCAGGGTGATTTTGTGCTTCAGGAAATGGCTCCAAGTAGAAAACAATTTCAGCATGGAGTAACAGCTTCTGACAGAGCGCAACAGTTGCCAGCACTTGCTCCAGGTGCTCCTGCCCACATGCCCTGTAGGAAGGAGCACGGCCTCCAGCACACATTGGCTTTGGCTGCCCTGTGGCAGAGAAGCGCCCCGGGGCACAGGTCTCTGGGGCAGGAGATGACACCAGCACTGCCAGGGCTCGGGGGGCGGCAGCTGTGCTTGGGCGGGGGCACCGTCACACCTGCCGATTTCAGCGCTCCCCTGGCCCCAGGGCTCAGAGCAGCATCCGTGCCCTGGCCCACACGTTCCTCATCTGCGTCACACCCGTGGGTTTAGGACGGCCAGCGGATGGGGTCGTGTCCCAGGGAGGCCGTGCCAGCTTCTGTGCAAGGCCCCGTGGCCTTCCCGCTGCGGCCGCGTCGGCAGCCCTGGGGGCTCCTTCTGCTGCCCTGGGCCCGCAGAGCCGGGCAGCGTTTGCCCACGGTTTGAGCCGCTCCGAAAAATGCTGTCTCAGGGCTGTCTTCGACACTTGGGGTGAGGGATTCCTTCCAACCTGGGCCACTTTGGCTGGGCTGGGGGTGGCCCCAGGGCAGGTGGCAGTGTGTGCATTGGCCCTTTGTGACACGGTGCAGCAGCGGGGTCACCGTGGCATGGAACGGGACAGGGTGTCAAAGGACCCTTTGTGACCCGTGGTGACATAGGTGCTGGCGGTGACACAGCCAGGCCACAGTGCTCGGAGCAGGCGACGGGACAGGACGGGATAGAGCGGTGTCGTGAGGAGCCCCCCCAAGGCACACTCATTCCCGTCTGGTCCGGAGCTTCTCCGAGGCGTTATTCCTACAGGTGACCTCGAAGCCAGACCACAGGACTTGGTGACCTGTGGCCTACCCGAGGCTTCTCTTCTGCACGTACCATCGAGGACTTGTTGACTCGGAGCTCTTCTGAGCCACCTCTCTAGAAGGCGCCCTCAACACCACACTCAGGCATGGCGGGCAGATTTCTTGGCCTCTTCAAAGTCTTCAGGGGGGAAAGAAAGCAAGGCCGTGGAGCACAACAGCCTGAAGAGCCAGAGCAGCTCCAGCCAGTGCAGGACGGTGAGTGGCAGAACTGGGCCACAGGGCTGATGGCTGCAGCCAGCTTGGCTCCGTCCTCTCCCACCTGTTGTGGACATGCCCAGGGACAGGACGGAAGAGGGGCTGGGGCTGAACCTGGCAGCGCCCATGCTCCATCCCCTGGGGCATCCCGGGGCAGTCCCAGCCCGGGGAGGACAGGGCTGGGCTGTGTTCTCCGGCCTCTCCCACAGCCCCTCAGCTCTGCCTGCTCTCGCTCTTTGCCAGATGCAGCCACGGACGGCACACAAGAGCACAGGCCTGCCAGTGGCCGCTTCCGCAGGACACTGAAGGTACCTGCAGCCCTCCCCACCTGGGCTGGGCCTGCTGTCACTGCTCGGCTGAGCACCACGCTTGGAGCGTTCCATGGAACATCCCTGGCTTTGTTCCCCTGCAGATGTTCCCGAAATTCCTGCGCATTCGGCGTAGGAACACCAGCAGCACTGCAACTGCAGGTACAGCCAAGCTAAACTCCAGGCTGACCAGCTGCCAGGAAGAGCCTGATGTCAGCACAAATTTGACTGCACACTCAGAAAATTTTGTCACTGCAGAGAATGATCTCCGGGCGAAGGCTGTCGTCATGGAAATGACCGAGGGCACGAGCATCACAGACACTGCCACCAGAATGACTCCAGGCCTCCCAAATACTGACAGCACCCCCACTCCCACCATGACTCATGCTCCCACCGTGGATTTTTTCAAGGAGCGTTCTGTTTCTCCTCAGCAGCGGGTAAGCAGCCTGGGGCCAGGGCTGGAGGCCTCCCAGGATTGTGTGTCCCCTCCAGCCACTGGGTCCTCTCAGCCTCTGAAGCCATTAGAGTACTGTGGGAAGGGAAGCTGGAGAAGTTGCTCCCTTAGACAGTGCTCCAAGTCTTCCCCATGCCTCCTCCAGGTACCAGCCATTGTTAGGAATATTCACCAGAGACTAGCATCCCATGTCACTGTGGATGCCGGGATGCAAACTGACGTTGTGAGGCTGGCTGAAGAACACCCAGCGGACGTGGTGCTGACCCTCCTGCGCTGTGCCCCAACCTGTGACAGGTATGGGCCCACCTGCCTTGAGAGCTCAGGGCTCACCGACCTTTAGGGCCGTGGCCCTGCACGGCCTGTGCAATGGGCTCTGCCAGACAGGCAGACAGGTCCAGGACCCTCAGGCCCCTCTGTTTCCCGAGCCTGCTGCCATGCTCCCTCCCTGCCCTTCAGGGCACCGGGGCTCTGTCCCCTGGCCCCCAGACCCGCACAGGGCATGGTAGTGTGGCTGAGATGTCCCTCTGACAAAGAGCTCTGATCCCACAGAGCTGCTGCCATGATGTGGAGAACCATAGGCTCATCGAGTTCCACGGTGGAGAAGGTGCTGCCAACACTCCTCAGTGTGATGGAGGACTGGCCTCTGTGTCGCATGTTCACCTCTGATGGGGACAACGAGGACGTCTTTGCTCTGGCTGTGAGTTTCTGGGCATTTGCTCACCCCCAGGTCACCTCTCCAGCAGCTCTCCATCCTCTCCCTGCCTCAGGCCCTGGGCTGAAACCTGGGCCAAGGGCAGGCTCAGGGGGCACCAGGCCCGCTGCTCCCCCTGCGTCTCCCCGGGGGCCCTGCCACATGGACACCTCAGCACTGAGCGCTCTCCTCGGCAACTTCTTTTGCAGGCAACTCTGGTGGTGTGGGTGATTGTCCAGGTGCCTGAGTGCCACGAGGCACTGATCCTTTATTCCTCCCGCCTCTTTGTGGCTCTGCTTTTCCATGTTGTCATCACCACACAGCAGATGCCACCACAGGAAATCGATCGCTTCTGGAGAGCATGCCGAGAGGAACACCGCCTTCCCAGCGACCCCAACAGGTCTCCGCCCTTCTGTCCTTCCCATGTCCTTGTGGCCAGTGCCAGTGCTCCCAGTGTGACCCGGGCTTTGCTCTGCACACAGGTTTGCAGTGCAGGCCGTGAAGTCCCTGCTCTGCCGGCTGGAGTGTGACAATGAGGTGATCGCTGTGGAGTCCAAGCATGGCTGGGACACCATGCTCTGCGCTCATACCCAGTACTATGCTGTGGCTCTGCTGGCCAGGTGAGACCCCCTTCTCCCTGCTGTCCCTGGAATTTGTGCCCTGTGCCCGGGCTGCCCCACACAGTCCCTGTGGTCGTGGGCCAGAGGGCCTCGTCACTTTAGGGATGGCCGAGCAGACTGGAAAAGGCTGGGAGAGGAGGGTGCACAGGAGTGGCCGCCTCCCAAAGCACCCACGTCCCCTGCAGGGATGCTGGGGAAAGACTGCACCTCTATGAGTCAGTCCTGAAAAAAGTGTGCTCCCCCACCTAAGGCTCTTTGTTCCTTTTTGCCCCTGACAGGGAGATGCGCCATGTCTCAATCCCTTTGTCTTCCTGCATTGCAACCCACTTGCTCCGGCTGCTCAGCATTGAGAAGCCAGGCTGCGATCTGCCTCTCCTGGCATTCCTTGTGGAGGTGAGCCTGAAGGCCAGCGCGGCCTCGCTGAGCTGCCTCCCAGCTCTCTGCCCTCTCGCAGCCGCATCCCTGGCCTGGTATGGCACCAGGGCCCTGTGCTGCTGCCTGGGGCTGGCCCTGTGCACTTCTGGGCTCCTGCCAGCCGGGCCCTGTGCCACTGCCCTCTGCCTTTCAGGTCCTGGAGTGCCTGGACTTGACTAAATGTGGTGGCTGGGTCCTGATAGTCGTGTCGAGTTACCTGCGGATCGAGTGCAGGCAGATGTGTCGCCTGGTGCTCAGAGGCCTCCTGGTGCTCAGCAAGGATCCCCTGATGGTGAGAAAGGGGCAGCAGCTGAAGCTGCACTGGGGAGAGCAGCCCCATGGGCTGGCTGGGCTTCAGGAGCTGAGGCAGCTGCTCCCAGCTCTCCTGCCTCAGCTGCCCGAGTGCTTTGGGATGGGCCTTTGGTCTCTGGGCCCTGTGGCAGCAGGCTGGGCTTGCAGTGCCAGGGCGCTGTCGCTGGTGCAGCTGCTGACGGCTTCACAGCGCAGCCTTGTGTTCCACACAGGCCAGAAAAATGTGCTGTCTGTCTGAAAGCTTTGTGGATCTGCTGGGCGATGAAGATGGAGTGGTGGTTGCCCTGACCCTCCGTGTGCTTACTGATATGCTGAAGAATGAAGACATCCTGATATCCAGCACCACCGCCCCAAAGCTGGCTGAGGCACTCCTGGCGCTCTTTAACAATGTAAGGTTCGGCAACTCAAGCCACAGGCATTGGGTGCTGCCCAGAAACTTTGCGCTGTCTGCATTTTCAGGCCTTTGCCTAGGTGGGCCTGGAGTAATTGGTGTAATCGGTGCTTAGGTTTTTTCCTTTCCTCTAGGAAAATAGCTTCATGCAACTGCTCTCCATTGACCTCTTCCGTAAGGTGATGGAGGTGGTAGTGGATGAGGGAAAAGAACCCCTGAAGACAATTGTCAACAAGAGCCTGCACCTCCTTTTAATCTACTGCCGTGATGAGAACCGGCGTGTGGCAAATGTGAGGTTTTGGGCATCCCTGGGAGGGGGCTCAGCCACCTCCTGCCCTGGTGGCACACAGGCTGCGTCCTCCTCCAGGCCTTGGCACAGGGATGCGGGTCCTTGTGCCCTGGGCTGTGGTGCCATCTCTGCATCTCTGCTGCTCTTCAGGCCTCTCGGGAAACCCTGCATTGTGCGGCCAAGTTCCTGGAGAGGAGGGATCTGGAGGAGCTAGTGAGGAAGGAATATCCCTTGAATATCGATGAGTGTAAGGTAAGGATGGCTTGGAGAAGTGCCAGCCTCAGCCTGGAGAAGATCCGTGGCCGCGGGGCTGGCAGCCGTGGCCCCTGCCCAGCGCTGCACCCAGGGGCTCCGGCCTGCGCCCCACACGCCGCTCCCTTCCCTGGGCCCCGCGGGCTCTTCTCCAGGCTCCTGCGGCCCCGAGCCGGGTGCCCGTGGAGTCCCGGCCCAGCGGGGCTGCGGGGCGGGGCGGCAGCGCCGCTCCCCGGGCAGCAGCCGGCCCTCTGCCCCCTCCAGAGCCCGGCACCAGCGGCTGCTGGCCGGGCCTCAGGGCCGTGCGGGCAGGGGAGGCCGGGGCTGGGCGCGGCCAGAGCCCGGCCCAGGGGCTGAGCCCGCGCCCACCCTTCCCTCCTGCCGCTCTCTCCAGCTGGCAGACGACAGGAGCCGAGCGGCCGAGCACCTGCAGAACCCACAGCAGTCCCTGCGAGAGGCGGCCATGGGGTTCATCGGTAAGCCACGAGCCCGGGCTCCCTCCCCGGCCCGCCGCAGCTCGGCCCCGGCCCCGGCTGCTGCCCCGGCTGCAGCGGCATCCGGGCCCGGCGCCGTGGAGCCCCGCCTGCCCTCGGGGCTGCTGCCGCCCTCTGGCAGCCGTGCCCTGGGGCGGCAGCAGGCGGCAAGGGCCCGGGCTGAGCCCTGCCGGGGCAGGAGGCCGTGTGGCCACAGGGCTGGCAGCGGCGCTGGCAGGGAGCCGTGCCTCTGGGGCCGTGACACGCTCTGTGTTCACAGGCATGGCCGTGCGGTTGATGAGGGTGTAGCAGGGAGAGCTCCAGCTCATCGCCAGGGGTGAGTGAGGGCAGCGGGTTGTCAGCGGCTCTCTCTGGCAGGGGAAGCTGCACTGCCTGGGCCGAGAGCTGCAGTCCCCGGCTGGGGAGGGCTTTGCTCCTTGTGTGGACGAGGGCTGGAGAGGGCACAACACAGAGATTTCAGGGGCACGTGGGGGATTCGTGGCAAGCACCTTCTGGCTGATCCCAATGTCTCCTGCTTCCTTCTGGGTGGGATGGCCCTGGCCGGAAGATCTCCTAGGATTCCCACAGATCCCGGCTCTGACCATGGCTCTGTTCTTCTCTCTTCCAGTCCTTCAAACCCAGAGGCAAGACAACAGCCCGTCATGCTCTAAGCTGCAAGATGAAGCCCGGTTTCCTCAAAAAGCTCAACAACTGGGGACGTCTTCTGAATCCAGTGAACCAGTGTCCCAAGAACACACCAAAAGACACTGAAGAGGACACCATCTCTCAGTGCTGCTGGAGCTCCACGCACAGCTGAGGCTGAGCACAATTCCCATGGCTTCAGACCTTTCCCTGTTTGTAGTTAGCTCCCTCCCTCCAGCCCTCAGACCCTGCCCATGCCCTTTTTTTCCCTCCACTCTCCAACCCTTTTGACAGCTCTTTCCATCCCAGCCCTCAAACCCTGCCCATCCCCCCTTATTCCCTCCCAGCTCATCCCTTTCCTTCGACTTTCATTAATAAACACTTTGGCTTCTTCACTTCACCTGCATCTCTGTGGAGCTGAAGCGGCGTAAAAACCTGAGCCCTGGCACACACAGGCCCCTGCTGCCGTCCTCTTCCGCGCCGTGTTTTGTGCAGAGACACAGAGGAGCGAGGCCGCGTCAGGCTGGAAAGGTGCCTGTGCTGAAGGTCCAGTTCCACAACACTGTGGAGTTTAAGGTCCTACTGAGAAGCCTGAAGCTCCTGGATTTTGGAAGAGTCAACCTGAGTATGCTCTGGGCCCAGCTGTGAGGGATTCCATGGCAAGCATCTACAGAAGGCAAAGGAGCTTGGAATGCTGAAAGCTTTCAAGAATAGCTTCCTGAAAGCACAGCAGTGCTCCATCCTTGCACAGGGTCAGGGAGAGGGCAGAAGCAGAGACCATCAGGCCTTAACAGGGAGCTTTGGGTGTGCCTAAGGGCAAGTGAAGCAGCAGCAGCATGGTGGCTGAGACTCGGACGCGTGACCGAGTCCATGGCCCCAGCGCCGTCAGGCAGTGCGGGGATCACAGCTGCGGTTCTGGTCCCCAGAGCTGAGGAATCGCAGCCCCTGCCTCAGAGCCTGTCAGAAAGCCAAGCAAGTGAGAGCAGAGGGAGGGCAGCCTTCCAGTCTCTCCTGGGCATGGCCACAAAGCAGCCCCTGCTTCTCCTTCCTCCACCTGCGTTTGGGGTGTGCTGATGGCAGCGCCAGCCAGGCTGTGCTCTGTGTACAAAGGCTGTGGAGAGCGGGCATGAAAAGTGCTGTGTGCACAGCGGAGAGTCCTGGAAGAAGCTGGCAGGAGCGTCCTGCGGGAACAGGGCTCTGGTCTCTGGCCAGGAAGAGCCTGGTTTTGCTGCTGTGAGCGCAGGCAGGCGTCGAGGCAGGTGAAGAGGCAGTGGGCAGCTTGTATTTGTAGAGGGCCTGGGGCTGCATGTGCGAACCTCCACCTGGAATCACACTGGGGGAAATCCCAGCTAGAGCTGGAGCGCCTGTCCAGAAAGCACCAGAAGGAATTCAGCCTTGCCAGGGTTTCTTAAGAGTGTGTTGGTGTTCCCCAGGAAAGGTAGACATTTGGGGAAACGCCTCTGGGGGAAAGGGGCTTGCTGCGGAAGGAAAGCGCTTTCCTAGGAGCTCCCGGTGCTGTCGGAGCAACTGTCCCCCTTTGGCTCTCTGTGGTCCTATCAGTCCTTGAGGCCCGTTGCATTTGGCAGATGGACAAGGGAAGGGAGAAGGCTGTGAAGAGCGGGTTTGGAATCCACCTGGACCTGCGGAGACCAAGGCCAGCACCTGCACCGGGGTGTGTTCCCCCCCTTTGGACACAGGTGTGAGCAGGAGCATCTCTGTCCAGCTGCCAGCCCCAAAGCTGTCTTTGAGAGCTGTGAATTCAAAGGCCTTCACGCACACACCTCTCACATCTTACCTGTCTGCTGTGTTTCAACTCTTGGCAATATGCATTTGCCTCTTGCTTGCTGGAAGCTGCTGCGGCCCAGAGGGCCCGCACCGAGCTGGGCTGTGTGGGCCAGGCGGCACGGAGAGTCTTGGCTGATCTTGGGGTGTCCGTGGCCTCAGAAAAGGCTTGGAAGGTTTGCCTCCCAAGGCGCCCTGCTCACTGGCTCTCCCTGTGCATCTTGGAGAGAACAAGGCAGGCATTTCTGGCAGCTGGGCATTAGCAGGCCTTCAAATGGGGGCGTGTTGTGGAGCAGGCCCAGCTGAGACACCCTGAGAGGAGCCCAGCGCTCCTTGCCCCTCTCCGCAGACACGTCAGCGTTGTCTGCTGTCGGGATGACCCCGGCTGTGTCAGGGGGTGCTGCTACGTGGACACGAGACAGCCGGTCCTGTCCTGCCGGGTCCCAGCAGTGCCTCGCAGCAGTCCTGCATCCCCGTCAGGATGCCGGCCAAGAGTGGTCCTGGAAGCTGAGGGAGCTGATTTGAAGCTTGCGCGGGTGCCTACAGGTCAAGGCCAAGGGCATTCTCTCAGGATAGAGCAGTCCTGAGAGGTCTCTAGAATTCAAAGAAATCAGCAGACAAATGCATTGTCCACCAAAAGCTCTTTGATTGGCAGGAGGTTAGGGCTCTGCACCCCACCACAAGGCTTCTTTGCCACGTCCAAATTGCAGCGGGTTTCTGTAGGAATTCTATCAAAAATACCTTCCGTCTTTAGACTGCTGAGGTGATTCCATAGGCAGGGGCTTAGAAAGAAACACATTGCATCAGAATCCTAGACTTGAAGCTAATGTCCACCTGCTGGCCAGGAGGAGTCTCAGCGCACCAAAGCAGCTCATCTTCCTCACCCCTTCCCTGCACAGGGCTGATTCTGTAGCCGCCCTTAGGTCTTCCCCAAGGCTATGTCTAAAGCTTTTTGTCAAGTCACTCTCTTGCCAAGTTAGGCTTCCAGGTTTTTCTTATGTGAACTGGTGCTAAGTACTTCTGGATATGTGTGCTAAGTACTCTTTCCTTCTGTCAATTGCCTGTGCTTCCTTACATCAAACAAAGGCCTTGTTTGGTTCCTAAATGTGCCTGATGCTGGCCCAAGTCTTTTGGCACTGCTTGCTTTCCTGTGGCATGCTCTATCTCCCCCGAGAGTAAAGAGGGAGCTGGAGAAGGAGCTTGCCAGGCTGCTCTCCATCCTTTACCAGCAGTCCTGCTTAAGCGGACAAGTCCGAGCTGAGTGCAAATGGAACAGCCGAGCACGGGAAGGGTGGGTGGGAAGGATGATCCAGGAACCGTAGGCCTGGCAGCCTGAGCTTGCTGCCGGGGAAGGCCTTGGAGCACATCCTCCTGAGTGCCATGCCATGGCACGTGCAGGGAACCAGGGGTTGGGAAAGCTCTGCGGAGGGATGGGGACAGCTGCGGGTCTTGGCAGGGTGTTGAGCTGGGGTTGGTGTTGCTGGGCGTGTTGGGGAAGGAGTCGTCTGGAAGAGGAGAGGTCTAGGCTGGAACTGGAGTCACTTTGAAGGCACCACCTGTGGTATGGCACAGCTTTGGTTATGGAGGACAGAAGGAATAGCTGGGACTTTTTCTCTTAGTCATCCTGCTTCTCCTGCAGGGAAGAGGAGGGGAGAGCTGTGCTTTCTTGGCCATTTAGATATCTGTAGCAGGGGCAGGATTAGCCCTTTTGTAATCTAGTCATTTGTTTGGGCTGCTTTTGTAACACTGAGTGGACTTTCATTCGTGGAGAGCTTTTATTCCTTAAGAGAATTAGGCTCTTAACATGCCTTCCTAGAAAAATGTTTGAAACCAAAGCAAGGCCTTTATTTTGCCTCTGTGTGGTCTTATGATTTGTAAAGTGACATTCAGTGGATGACGTTAAGGCAAATGTGTTACTACTTTGAGGTGGGAAGGAAACTTCCAAATCTATCAGGTTCTCAGGCCATTGCTATGAATTTAGGAAGTTTGCAACTTTTTGGAACTATTTGAGTTGAGTAATGGGAAGAAAAGCTTTCCTGAACTGAAGATTCTTAAATGCCAGATCCTTCTCAGCCTTTGCTGCCAGGGTGATTTTGTGCTTCAGGAAATGGCTCCAAGTAGAAAACAATTTCAGCATGGAGTAACAGCTTCTGAGAGAGCGCAACAGTTTCCAGCACTTGCTCCAGGTGCTCCTGCCCACATGCCCTGTAGGAAGGAGCATGGCCTCCAGTGCACATTGGCTTTGGCTGCCCTGTGGCAGAGAAGCGCCCCGGGGCACAGGTCTCTGGGGCAGGAGATGACACCAGCACTGCCAGGGCTCGGGGGGCGGCAGCTGTGCTTGGGCGGGGGCACCGTCACACCTGCCGATTTCAGCGCTCCCCTGGCCCCAGGGCTCAGAGCAGCATCCGTGCCCTGGCCCACACGTTCCTCGTCTGCGTCACACCCGCGGGTTTAGGACGGCCAGCGGATGGGGTCGTGTCCCAGGGAGGCCGTGCCAGCTTCTGTGCAAGGCCCCGTGCCCTTCCCGCTGCGGCTGCGTCAGCAGCCCTGGGGGCTCCTTCTGCTGCCCTGGGCCCGCAGAGCCGGGCAGCGTTTGCCCACGGTTTGAGCCGCTCCGAAAAATGCTGTCTCAGGGCTGTCTTTGACACTTGGGGTGAGGGATTCCTTCCAACCTGGGCCACCTTGGCTGGGCTGGGGGTGGCCCCAGGGCAGGTGGCAGTGTGTGCATTGGCCCTTTGTGACACGGTGCAGCAGCGGGGTCACCGTGGCATGGAACGAGACGGGGTGTCAAAGGACCCTTTGTGACCCGTGGCGACATAGGTGCTGGCGGTGACACAGCCAGGCCACAGTGCTCGGAGCAGGCGACGGGACAGGACGGGATAGAGCGGTGTCGTGAGGAGCCCCCCCAAGGCACACTCATTCCCGTCTGGTCCGGAGCTTCTCCGAGGCGTTATTCCTACAGGTGACCTCGAAGCCAGACCACAGGACTTGGTGACCTGTGGCCTACCCGAGGCTTCTCTTCTGCACGTACCATCGAGGACTTGTTGACTCGGAGCTCTTCTGAGCCACCTCTCTAGAAGGCGCCCTCAACACCACACTCAGGCATGGCGGGCAGATTTCTTGGCCTCTTCAAAGTCTTCAGGGGGGAAAGAAAGCAAAGCCGTGGAGCACAACAGCCTGAAGAGCCAGAGCAGCTCCAGCCAGTGCAGGACGGTGAGTGGCAGAACTGGGCCACAGGGCTGATGGCTGCAGCCAGCTTGGCTCCGTCCTCTCCCACCTGTTGTGGACATGCCCAGGGACAGGACGGAAGAGGGGCTGGGGCTGAACCTGGCAGCGCCCATGCTCCATCCCCTGGGGCATCCCGGGGCAGTCCCAGCCCGGGGAGGACAGGGCTGGGCTGTGTTCTCCGGCCTCTCCCACAGCCCCTCAGCTCTGCCTGCTCTCGCTCTTTGCCAGATGCAGCCACGGACGGCACACAAGAGCACAGGCCTGCCAGTGGCCGCTTCCGCAGGACACTGAAGGTACCTGCAGCCCTCCCCACCTGGGCTGGGCCTGCTGTCACTGCTCGGCTGAGCACCACGCTTGGAGCGTTCCATGGAACATCCCTGGCTTTGTTCCCCTGCAGATGTTCCCGAAATTCCTGCGCATTCGGCGTAGGAACACCAGCAGCACTGCAACTGCAGGTACAGCCAAGCTAAACTCCAGGCTGACCAGCTGCCAGGAAGAGCCTGATGTCAGCACAAATTTGACTGCACACTCAGAAAATTTTGTCACTGCAGAGAATGATCTCCGGGCGAAGGCTGTCGTCATGGAAATGACCGAGGGCACGAGCATCACAGACACTGCCACCAGAATGACTCCAGGCCTCCCAAATACTGACAGCACCCCCACTCCCACCATGACTCATGCTCCCACCGTGGATTTTTTCAAGGAGCGTTCTGTTTCTCCTCAGCAGCGGGTAAGCAGCCTGGGGCCAGGGCTGGAGGCCTCCCAGGATTGTGTGTCCCCTCCAGCCACTGGGTCCTCTCAGCCTCTGAAGCCATTAGAGTACTGTGGGAAGGGAAGCTGGAGAAGTTGCTCCCTTAGACAGTGCTCCAAGTCTTCCCCATGCCTCCTCCAGGTACCAGCCATTGTTAGGAATATTCACCAGAGACTAGCATCCCATGCTACTGTGGATGCCGGGATGCAAACTGACGTTGTGAGGCTGGCTGAAGAACACCCAGCGGACGTGGTGCTGACCCTCCTGCGCTGTGCCCCAACCTGTGACAGGTATGGGCCCACCTGCCTTGAGAGCTCAGGGCTCACCGACCTTTAGGGCCGTGGCCCTGCACGGCCTGTGCAATGGGCTCTGCCAGACAGGCAGACAGGTCCACGACCCTCAGGCCCCTCTGTTTCCCGAGCCTGCTGCCATGCTCCCTCCCTGCCCTTCAGGGCACCGGGGCTCTGTCCCCTGGCCCCCAGACCCGCACAGGGCATGGTAGTGTGGCTGAGATGTCCCTCTGACAAAGAGCTCTGATCCCACAGAGCTGCTGCCATGATGTGGAGAACCATAGGCTCATCGAGTTCCACGGTGGAGAAGGTGCTGCCAACACTGCTCTGTGTGATGGAGGACTGGCCTCTGTCTCGCATGTTCACCTCTGATGGGGACAACGAGGACGTCTTTGCTCTGGCTGTGAGTTTCTGGGCATTTGCTCACCCCCAGGTCACCTCTCCAGCAGCTCTCCATCCTCTCCCTGCCTCAGGCCCTGGGCTGAAACCTGGGCCAAGGGCAGGCTCAGGGGGCACCAGGCCCGCTGCTCCCCCTGCGTCTCCCCGGGGGCCCTGCCACATGGACACCTCAGCACTGAGCGCTCTCCTCGGCAACTTCTTTTGCAGGCAACTCTGGTGGTGTGGGTGATTGTCCAGGTGCCTGAGTGCCACGAGGCACTGATCCTTTATTCCTCCCGCCTCTTTGTGGCTCTGCTTTTCCATGTTGTCATCACCACACAGCAGATGCCACCACAGGAAATCGATCGCTTCTGGAGAGCATGCCGAGAGGAACACCGCCTTCCCAGCGACCCCAACAGGTCTCCGCCCTTCTGTCCTTCCCATGTCCTTGTGGCCAGTGCCAGTGCTCCCAGTGTGACCCGGGCTTTGCTCTGCACACAGGTTTGCAGTGCAGGCCGTGAAGTCCCTGCTCTGCCGGCTGGAGTGTGACAATGAGGTGATCGCTGTGGAGTCCAAGCATGGCTGGGACACCATGCTCTGCGCTCATACCCAGTACTATGCTGTGGCTCTGCTGGCCAGGTGAGACCCCCTTCTCCCTGCTGTCCCTCGAATTTGTGCCCTGTGCCCGGGCTGCCCCACACAGTCCCTGTGGTCGTGGGCCAGAGGGCCTCGTCACTTTAGGGATGGCCGAGCAGACTGGAAAAGGCTGGGAGAGGAAGGTGCACAGGAGTGGCCGCCTCCCAAAGCACCCACGTCCCCTGCAGGGATGCTGGGGAAAGACTGCACCTCTATGAGTCAGTCCTGAAAAAAGTGTGCTCCCCCACCTAAGGCTCTTTGTTCCTTTTTGCCCCTGACAGGGAGATGCGCCATGTCTCAATCCCTTTGTCTTCCTGCATTGCAACCCACTTGCTCCGGCTGCTCAGCATTGAGAAGCCAGGCTGCGATCTGCCTCTCCTGGCATTCCTTGTGGAGGTGAGCCTGAAGGCCAGCGCGGCCTCGCTGAGCTGCCTCCCAGCTCTCTGCCCTCTCGCAGCCGCATCCCTGGCCTGGTATGGCACCAGGGCCCTGTGCTGCTGCCTGGGGCTGGCCCTGTGCACTTCTGGGCTCCTGCCAGCTGGGCCCTGTGCCACTGCCCTCTGCCTTTCAGGTCCTGGAGTGCCTGGACTTTACTAAATGTGGTGGCTGGGTCCTGATAGTTGTGTCGAGTTACCTGCGGATCGAGTGCAGGCAGATGTGTCGCCTGGCGCTCAGAGGCCTCCTGGTGCTCAGCAAGGATCCCCTGATGGTGAGAAAGGGGCAGCAGCTGAAGCTGCACTGGGGAGAGCAGCCCCATGGGCTGGCTGGGCTTCAGGAGCTGAGGCAGCTGCTCCCAGCTCTCCTGCCTCAGCTGCCCGAGTGCTTTGGGATGGGCCTTTGGTCTCTGGGCCCTGCGGCAGCAGGCTGGGCTTGCAGTGCCAGGGTGCTGTCGCTGGTGCAGCTGCTGACGGCTTCACAGCGCAGCCTTGTGTTCCACACAGGCCAGAAAAATGTGCTGTCTGTCTGAAAGCTTTGTGGATCTGCTGGGCGATGAAGATGGAGTGGTGGTTGCCCTGACCCTCCGTGTGCTTACTGATATGCTGAAGAATGAAGACATCCTGATATCCAGCACCACCGCCCCAAAGCTGGCTGAGGCACTCCTGGCGCTCTTTAACAATGTAAGGTTCGGCAACTCAAGCCACAGGCATTGGGTGCTGCCCAGAAACTTTGCGCTGTCTGCATTTTCAGGCCTTTGCCTAGGTGGGCCTGGAGTAATTGGTGTAATCGGTGCTTAGGTTTTTTCCTTTCCTCTAGGAAAATAGCTTCATGCAACTGCTCTCCATTGACCTCTTCCGTAAGGTGATGGAGGTGGTAGTGGATGAGGGAAAAGAACCCCTGAAGACAATTGTCAACAAGAGCCTGCACCTCCTTTTAATCTACTGCCGTGATGAGAACCGGCGTGTGGCAAATGTGAGGTTTTGGGCATCCCTGGGAGGGGGCTCAGCCACCTCCTGCCCTGGTGGCACACAGGCTGCGTCCTCCTCCAGGCCTTGGCACAGGGATGCGGGTCCTTGTGCCCTGGGCTGTGGTGCCATCTCTGCATCTCTGCTGCTCTTCAGGCCTCTCGGGAAACCGTGCATTGTGCGGCCAAGTTCCTGGAGAGGAGGGATCTGGAGGAGCTAGTGAGGAAGGAATATCCCTTGAATATCGATGAGTGTAAGGTAAGGATGGCTTGGAGAAGTGCCAGCCTCAGCCTGGAGAAGATCCGTGGCCGCGGGGCTGGCAGCCGTGGCCCCTGCCCAGCGCTGCACCCAGGGGCTCCGGCCTGCGCCCCACACGCCGCTCCCTTCCCTGGGCCCCGCGGGCTCTTCTCCAGGCTCCTGCGGCCCCGAGCCGGGTGCCCGTGGAGTCCCGGCCCAGCGGGGCTGCGGGGCGGGGCGGCAGCGCCGCTCCCCGGGCAGCAGCCGGCCCTCTGCCCCCTCCAGAGCCCGGCACCAGCGGCTGCTGGCCGCGCCTCAGGGCCGTGCGGGCAGGGGAGGCCGGGGCTGGGCGCGGCCAGAGCCCGGCCCAGGGGCTGAGCCCGCGCCCACCCTTCCCTCCTGCCGCTCTCTCCAGCTGGCAGACGACAGGAGCCGAGCGGCCGAGCACCTGCAGAACCCACAGGAGTCCCTGCGAGAGGCGGCCATGGGGTTCATCGGTAAGCCACGAGCCCGGGGTCCCTCCCCGGCCCGCCGCAGCTCGGCCCCGGCCCCGGCTGCTGCCCCGGCTGCAGCGGCATCCGGGCCCGGCGCCGTGGAGCCCCGCCTGCCCTCGGGGCTGCTGCCGCCCTCTGGCAGCCGTGCCCTGGGGCGGCAGCAGGCGGCAAGGGCCCGGGCTGAGCCCTGCCGGGGCAGGAGGCCGTGTGGCCACAGGGCTGGCAGCGGCGCTGGCAGGGAGCCGTGCCTCTGGGGCCGTGACACGCTCTGTGTTCACAGGCATGGCCGTGCGGTTGATGAGGGTGTAGCAGGGAGAGCTCCAGCTCATCGCCAGGGGTGAGTGAGGGCAGCGGGTTGTCAGCGGCTCTGTCTGGCAGGGGAAGCTGCACTGCCTGGGCCGAGAGCTGCAGTCCCCGGCTGGGGAGGGCTTTGCTCCTTGTGTGGACGAGGGCTGGAGAGGGCACAACACAGAGATTTCAGGGGCACGTGGGGGATTCGTGGCAAGCACCTTCTGGCTGATCCCAATGTCTCCTGCTTCCTTCTGGGTGGGATGGCCCTGGCCGGAAGATCTCCTAGGATTCCCACAGATCCCGGCTCTGACCATGGCTCTGTTCTTCTCTCTTCCAGTCCTTCAAACCCAGAGGCAAGACAACAGCCCGTCATGCTCTAAGCTGCAAGATGAAGCCCGGTTTCCTCAAAAAGCTCAACAACTGGGGACGTCTTCTGAATCCAGTGAACCAGTGTCCCAAGAACACACCAAAAGACACTGAAGAGGACACCATCTCTCAGTGCTGCTGGAGCTCCACGCACAGCTGAGGCTGAGCACAATTCCCATGGCTTCAGACCTTTCCCTGTTTGTAGTTAGCTCCCTCCCTCCAGCCCTCAGACCCTGCCCATGCCCTTTTTTTCCCTCCACTCTCCAACCCTTTTGACAGCTCTTTCCATCCCAGCCCTCAAACCCTGCCCATCCCCCCTTATTCCCTCCCAGCTCATCCCTTTCCTTCGACTTTCATTAATAAACACTTTGGCTTCTTCACTTCACCTGCATCTCTGTGGAGCTGAAGCGGCGTAAAAACCTGAGCCCTGGCACACACAGGCCCCTGCTGCCGTCCTCTTCCGCGCCGTGTTTTGTGCAGAGACACAGAGGAGCGAGGCCGCGTCAGGCTGGAAAGGTGCCTGTGCTGAAGGTCCAGTTCCACAACACTGTGGAGTTTAAGGTCCTACTGAGAAGCCTGAAGCTCCTGGATTTTGGAAGAGTCAACCTGAGTATGCTCTGGGCCCAGCTGTGAGGGATTCCATGGCAAGCATCTACAGAAGGCAAAGGAGCTTGGAATGCTGAAAGCTTTCAAGAATAGCTTCCTGAAAGCACAGCAGTGCTCCATCCTTGCACAGGGTCAGGGAGAGGGCAGAAGCAGAGACCATCAGGCCTTAACAGGGAGCTTTGGGTGTGCCTAAGGGCAAGTGAAGCAGCAGCAGCATGGTGGCTGAGACTCGGACGCGTGACCGAGTCCATGGCCCCAGCGCCGTCAGGCAGTGCGGGGATCACAGCTGCGGTTCTGGTCCCCAGAGCTGAGGAATCGCAGCCCCTGCCTCAGAGCCTGTCAGAAAGCCAAGCAAGTGAGAGCAGAGGGAGGGCGGCCTTCCAGTCTCTCCTGGGCATGGCCACAAAGCAGCCCCTGCTTCTCCTTCCTCCACCTGCGTTTGGGGTGTGCTGATGGCAGCGCCAGCCAGGCTGTGCTCTGTGTACAAAGGCTGTGGAGAGCGGGCATGAAAAGTGCTGTGTGCACAGCGGAGAGTCCTGGAAGAAGCTGGCAGGAGCGTCCTGCGGGAACAGGGCTCTGGTCTCTGGCCAGGAAGAGCCTGGTTTTGCTGCTGTGAGCGCAGGCAGGCGTCGAGGCAGGTGAAGAGGCAGTGGGCAGCTTGTATTTGTAGAGGGCCTGGGGCTGCATGTGCGAACCTCCACCTGGAATCACACTGGGGGAAATCCCAGCTAGAGCTGGAGCGCCTGTCCAGAAAGCACCAGAAGGAATTCAGCCTTGCCAGGGTTTCTTAAGAGTGTGTTGGTGTTCCCCAGGAAAGGTAGACATTTGGGGAAACGCCTCTGGGGGAAAGGGGCTTGCTGCGGAAGGAAAGCGCTTTCCTAGGAGCTCCCGGTGCTGTCGGAGCAACTGTCCCCCTTTGGCTCTCTGTGGTCCTATCAGTCCTTGAGGCCCGTTGCATTTGGCAGATGGACAAGGGAAGGGAGAAGGCTGTGAAGAGCGGGTTTGGAATCCACCTGGACCTGCGGAGACCAAGGCCAGCACCTGCACCGGGGTGTGTTCCCCCCCTTTGGACACAGGTGTGAGCAGGAGCATCTCTGTCCAGCTGCCAGCCCCAAAGCTGTCTTTGAGAGCTGTGAATTCAAAGGCCTTCACGCACACACCTCTCACATCTTACCTGTCTGCTGTGTTTCAACTCTTGGCAATATGCATTTGCCTCTTGCTTGCTGGAAGCTGCTGCGGCCCAGAGGGCCCGCACCGAGCTGGGCTGTGTGGGCCAGGCGGCACGGAGAGTCTTGGCTGATCTTGGGGTGTCCGTGGCCTCAGAAAAGGCTTGGAAGGTTTGCCTCCCAAGGCGCCCTGCTCACTGGCTCTCCCTGTGCATCTTGGAGAGAACAAGGCAGGCATTTCTGGCAGCTGGGCATTAGCAGGCCTTCAAATGGGGGCGTGTTGTGGAGCAGGCCCAGCTGAGACACCCTGAGAGGAGCCCAGCGCTCCTTGCCCCTCTCCGCAGACACGTCAGCGTTGTCTGCTGTCGGGATGACCCCGGCTGTGTCAGGGGGTGCTGCTACGTGGACACGAGACAGCCGGTCCTGTCCTGCCGGGTCCCAGCAGTGCCTCGCAGCAGTCCTGCATCCCCGTCAGGATGCCGGCCAAGAGTGGTCCTGGAAGCTGAGGGAGCTGATTTGAAGCTTGCGCGGGTGCCTACAGGTCAAGGCCAAGGGCATTCTCTCAGGATAGAGCAGTCCTGAGAGGTCTCTAGAATTCAAAGAAATCAGCAGACAAATGCATTGTCCACCAAAAGCTCTTTGATTGGCAGGAGGTTAGGGCTCTGCACCCCACCACAAGGCTTCTTTGCCACGTCCAAATTGCAGCGGGTTTCTGTAGGAATTCTATCAAAAATACCTTCCGTCTTTAGACTGCTGAGATGATTCCATAGGCAGGGGCTTAGAAAGAAACACATTGCATCAGAATCCTAGACTTGAAGCTAATGTCCGCCTGCTGGCCAGGAGGAGTCTCAGCGCACCAAAGCAGCTCATCTTCCTCACCCCTTCCCTGCACAGGGCTGATTCTGTAGCTGCCCTTAGGTCTTCCCCAAGGCTATGTCTAAAGCTTTTTGTCAAGTCACTCTCTTGCCAAGTTAGGCTTCCAGGTTTTTCTTATGTTAACTGGTGCTAAGTACTTCTGGATATGTGTGCTAAGTACTCTTTCCTTCTGTCAATTGCCTGTGCTTCCTTACATCAAACAAAGGCCTTGTTTGGTTCCTAAATGTGCCTGATGCTGGCCCAAGTCTTTTGGCACTGCTTGCTTTCCTGTGGCATGCTCTATCTCCCCCGAGAGTAAAGAGGGAGCTGGAGAAGGAGCTTGCCAGGCTGCTCTCCATCCTTTACCAGCAGTCCTGCTTAAGCGGACAAGTCCGAGCTGAGTGCAAATGGAACAGCCGAGCACGGGAAGGGTGGGTGGGAAGGATGATCCAGGAACCGTAGGCCTGGCAGCCTGAGCTTGCTGCCGGGGAAGGCCTTGGAGCACATCCTCCTGAGTGCCATGCCATGGCACGTGCAGGGAACCAGGGGTTGGGAAAGCTCTGCGGAGGGATGGGGACAGCTGCGGGTCTTGGCAGGGTGTTGAGCTGGGGTTGGTGTTGCTGGGCGTGTTGGGGAAGGAGTCGTCTGGAAGAGGAGAGGTCTAGGCTGGAACTGGAGTCACTTTGAAGGCACCACCTGTGGTATGGCACAGCTTTGGTTATGGAGGACAGAAGGAATAGCTGGGACTTTTTCTCTTAGTCATCCTGCTTCTCCTGCAGGGAAGAGGAGGGGAGAGCTGTGCTTTCTTGGCCATTTAGATATCTGTAGCAGGGGCAGGATTAGCCCTTTTGTAATCTAGTCATTTGTTTGGGCTGCTTTTGTAACACTGAGTGGACTTTCATTCGTGGAGAGCTTTTATTCCTTAAGAGAATTAGGCTCTTAACATGCCTTCCTAGAAAAATGTTTGAAACCAAAGCAAGGCCTTTATTTTGCCTCTGTGTGGTCTTATGATTTGTAAAGTGACATTCAGTGGATGACCTTAAGGCAAATGTGTTACTACTTTGAGGTGGGAAGGAAACTTCCAAATCTATCAGGTTCTCAGGCCATTGCTATGAATTTAGGAAGTTTGCAACTTTTTGGAACTATTTGAGTTGAGTAATGGGAAGAAAAGCTTTCCTGAACTGAAGATTCTTAAATGCCAGATCCTTCTCAGCCTTTGCTGCCAGGGTGATTTTGTGCTTCAGGAAATGGCTCCAAGTAGAAAACAATTTCAGCATGGAGTAACAGCTTCTGACAGAGCGCAACAGTTTCCAGCACTTGCTCCAGGTGCTCCTGCCCACATGCCCTGTAGGAAGGAGCATGGCCTCCAGTGCACATTGGCTTTGGCTGCCCTGTGGCAGAGAAGCGCCCCGGGGCACAGGTCTCTGGGGCAGGAGATGACACCAGCACTGCCAGGGCTCGGGGGGCGGCAGCTGTGCTTGGGCGGGGGCACCGTCACACCTGCCGATTTCAGCGCTCCCCTGGCCCCAGGGCTCAGAGCAGCATCCGTGCCCTGGCCCACACGTTCCTCGTCTGCGTCACACCCGCGGGTTTAGGACGGCCAGCGGATGGGGTCGTGTCCCAGGGAGGCCGTGCCAGCTTCTGTGCAAGGCCCCGTGCCCTTCCCGCTGTGGCTGCGTCAGCAGCCCTGGGGGCTCCTTCTGCTGCCCTGGGCCCGCAGAGCCGGGCAGCGTTTGCCCACGGTTTGAGCCGCTCCGAAAAATGCTGTCTCAGGGCTGTCTTTGACACTTGGGGTGAGGGATTCCTTCCAACCTGGGCCACCTTGGCTGGGCTGGGGGTGGCCCCAGGGCAGGTGGCAGTGTGTGCATTGGCCCTTTGTGACACGGTGCAGCAGCGGGGTCACCGTGGCATGGAACGAGACGGGGTGTCAAAGGACCCTTTGTGACCCGTGGCGACATAGGTGCTGGCGGTGACACAGCCAGGCCACAGTGCTCGGAGCAGGCGACGGGACAGGACGGGATAGAGCGGTGTCGTGAGGAGCCCCCCCAAGGCACACTCATTCCCGTCTGGTCCGGAGCTTCTCCGAGGCGTTATTCCTACAGGTGACCTCGAAGCCAGACCACAGGACTTGGTGACCTGTGGCCTACCCGAGGCTTCTCTTCTGCACGTACCATCGAGGACTTGTTGACTCGGAGCTCTTCTGAGCCACCTCTCTAGAAGGCGCCCTCAACACCACACTCAGGCATGGCGGGCAGATTTCTTGGCCTCTTCAAAGTCTTCAGGGGGGAAAGAAAGCAAGGCCGTGGAGCACAACAGCCTGAAGAGCCAGAGCAGCTCCAGCCAGTGCAGGACGGTGAGTGGCAGAACTGGGCCACAGGGCTGATGGCTGCAGCCAGCTTGGCTCCGTCCTCTCCCACCTGTTGTGGACATGCCCAGGGACAGGACGGAAGAGGGGCTGGGGCTGAACCTGGCAGCGCCCATGCTCCATCCCCTGGGGCATCCCGGGGCAGTCCCAGCCCGGGGAGGACAGGGCTGGGCTGTGTTCTCCGGCCTCTCCCACAGCCCCTCAGCTCTGCCTGCTCTCGCTCTTTGCCAGATGCAGCCACGGACGGCACACAAGAGCACAGGCCTGCCAGTGGCCGCTTCCGCAGGACACTGAAGGTACCTGCAGCCCTCCCCACCTGGGCTGGGCCTGCTGTCACTGCTCGGCCGAGCACCGCGCTTGGAGCGCTCCATGGAACATCCCTGGCTTTGTTCCCCTGCAGATGTTCCCGAAATTCCTGCGCATTCGGCGTAGGAACACCAGCAGCACTGCAACTGCAGGTACAGCCAAGCTAAACTCCAGGCTGACCAGCTGCCAGGAAGAGCCTGATGTCAGCACAAATTTGACTGCACACTCAGAAAATTTTGTCACTGCAGAGAATGATCTCCGGGCGAAGGCTGTCGTCATGGAAATGACCGAGGGCACGAGCATCACAGACACTGCCACCAGAATGACTCCAGGCCTCCCAAATACTGACAGCACCCCCACTCCCACCATGACTCATGCTCCCACCGTGGATTTTTTCAAGGAGCGTTCTGTTTCTCCTCAGCAGCGGGTAAGCAGCCTGGGGCCAGGGCTGGAGGCCTCCCAGGATTGTGTGTCCCCTCATGCCACTGGGTCCTCTCAGCCTCTGAAGCCATTAGAGTACTGTGGGAAGGGAAGCTGGAGAAGTTGCTCCCTTAGACAGTGCTCCAAGTCTTCCCCATGCCTCCTCCAGGTACCAGCCATTGTTAGGAATATTCACCAGAGACTAGCATCCCATGCTACTGTGGATGCCGGGATGCAAACTGACGTTGTGAGGCTGGCTGAAGAACACCCAGCGGACGTGGTGCTGACCCTCCTGCGCTGTGCCCCAACCTGTGACAGGTATGGGCCCACCTGCCTTGAGAGCTCAGGGCTCACCGACCTTTAGGGCCGTGGCCCTGCACGGCCTGTGCAATGGGCTCTGCCAGACAGGCAGACAGGTCCACGACCCTCAGGCCCCTCTGTTTCCCGAGCCTGCTGCCATGCTCCCTCCCTGCCCTTCAGGGCACCGGGGCTCTGTCCCCTGGCCCCCAGACCCGCACAGGGCATGGTAGTGTGGCTGAGATGTCCCTCTGACAAAGAGCTCTGATCCCACAGAGCTGCTGCCATGATGTGGAGAACCATAGGCTCATCGAGTTCCACGGTGGAGAAGGTGCTGCCAACACTGCTCTGTGTGATGGAGGACTGGCCTCTGTCTCGCATGTTCACCTCTGATGGGGACAAGGAGGACGTCTTTGCTCTGGCTGTGAGTTTCTGGGCATTTGCTCACCCCCAGGTCACCTCTCCAGCAGCTCTCCATCCTCTCCCTGCCTCAGGCCCTGGGCTGAAACCTGGGCCAAGGGCAGGCTCAGGGGGCACCAGGCCCGCTGCTCCCCCTGCGTCTCCCCGGGGGCCCTGCCACATGGACACCTCAGCACTGAGCGCTCTCCTCGGCAACTTCTTTTGCAGGCAACTCTGGTGGTGTGGGTGATTGTCCAGGTGCCTGAGTGCCACGAGGCACTGATCCTTTATTCCTCCCGCCTCTTTGTGGCTCTGCTTTTCCATGTTGTCATCACCACACAGCAGATGCCACCACAGGAAATCGATCGCTTCTGGAGAGCATGCCGAGAGGAACACCGCCTTCCCAGCGACCCCAACAGGTCTCCGCCCTTCTGTCCTTCCCATGTCCTTGTGGCCAGTGCCAGTGCTCCCAGTGTGACCCGGGCTTTGCTCTGCACACAGGTTTGCAGTGCAGGCCGTGAAGTCCCTGCTCTGCCGGCTGGAGTGTGACAATGAGGTGATCGCTGTGGAGTCCAAGCATGGCTGGGACACCATGCTCTGCGCTCATACCCAGTACTATGCTGTGGCTCTGCTGGCCAGGTGAGACCCCCTTCTCCCTGCTGTCCCTGGAATTTGTGCCCTGTGCCCGGGCTGCCCCACACAGTCCCTGTGGTCGTGGGCCAGAGGGCCTCGTCACTTTAGGGATGGCCGAGCAGACTGGAAAAGGCTGGGAGAGGAGGGTGCACAGGAGTGGCCGCCTCCCAAAGCACCCACGTCCCCTGCAGGGATGCTGGGGAAAGACTGCACCTCTATGAGTCAGTCCTGAAAAAAGTGTGCTCCCCCACCTAAGGCTCTTTGTTCCTTTTTGCCCCTGACAGGGAGATGCGCCATGTCTCAATCCCTTTGTCTTCCTGCATTGCAACCCACTTGCTCCGGCTGCTCAGCATTGAGAAGCCAGGCTGCGATCTGCCTCTCCTGGCATTCCTTGTGGAGGTGAGCCTGAAGGCCAGCGCGGCCTCGCTGAGCTGCCTCCCAGCTCTCTGCCCTCTCGCAGCCGCATCCCTGGCCTGGTATGGCACCAGGGCCCTGTGCTGCTGCCTGGGGCTGGCCCTGTGCACTTCTGGGCTCCTGCCAGCCGGGCCCTGTGCCACTGTCCTCTGCCTTTCAGGTCCTGGAGTGCCTGGACTTTACTAAATGTGGTGGCTGGGTCCTGATAGTCGTGTCGAGTTACCTGCGGATCGAGTACAGGCAGATGTGTCGCCTGGCGCTCAGAGGCCTCCTGGTGCTCAGCAAGGAACCCCTGATGGTGAGAAAGGGGCAGCAGCTGAAGCTGCACTGGGGAGAGCAGCCCCATGGGCTGGCTGGGCTTCAGGAGCTGAGGCAGCTGCTCCCAGCTCTCCTGCCTCAGCTGCCCGAGTGCTTTGGGATGGGCCTTTGGTCTCTGGGCCCTGCGGCAGCAGGCTGGGCTTGCAGTGCCAGGGTGCTGTCGCTGGTGCAGCTGCTGACGGCTTCACAGCGCAGCCTTGTGTTCCACACAGGCCAGAAAAATGTGCTGTCTGTCTGAAAGCTTTGTGGATCTGCTGGGCGATGAAGATGGAGTGGTGGTTGCCCTGACCCTCCGTGTGCTTACTGATATGCTGAAGAATGAAGACATCCTGATATCCAGCACCACCGCCCCAAAGCTGGCTGAGGCACTCCTGGCGCTCTTTAACAATGTAAGGTTCGGCAACTCAAGCCACAGGCATTGGGTGCTGCCCAGAAACTTTGCGCTGTCTGCATTTTCAGGCCTTTGCCTAGGTGGGCCTGGAGTAATTGGTGTAATCGGTGCTTAGGTTTTTTCCTTTCCTCTAGGAAAATAGCTTCATGCAACTGCTCTCCATTGACCTCTTCCGTAAGGTGATGGAGGTGGTAGTGGATGAGGGAAAAGAACCCCTGAAGACAATTGTCAACAAGAGCCTGCACCTCCTTTTAATCTACTGCCGTGATGAGAACCGGCGTGTGGCAAATGTGAGGTTTTGGGCATCCCTGGGAGGGGGCTCAGCCACCTCCTGCCCTGGTGGCACACAGGCTGCGTCCTCCTCCAGGCCTTGGCACAGGGATGCGGGTCCTTGTGCCCTGGGCTGTGGTGCCATCTCTGCATCTCTGCTGCTCTTCAGGCCTCTCGGGAAACCGTGCATTGTGCGGCCAAGTTCCTGGAGAGGAGGGATCTGGAGGAGCTAGTGAGGAAGGAATATCCCTTGAATATCGATGAGTGTAAGGTAAGGATGGCTTGGAGAAGTGCCAGCCTCAGCCTGGAGAAGATCCGTGGCCGCGGGGCTGGCAGCCGTGGCCCCTTCCCAGCGCTGCACCCAGGGGCTCCGGCCTGCGCCCCACACGCCGCTCCCTTCCCTGGGCCCCGCGGGCTCTTCTCCAGGCTCCTGCGGCCCCGAGCCGGGTGCCCGTGGAGTCCCGGCCCAGCGGGGCTGCGGGGCGGGGCGGCAGCGCCGCTCCCCGGGCAGCAGCCGGCCCTCTGCCCCCTCCAGAGCCCGGCACCAGCGGCTGCTGGCCGCGCCTCAGGGCCGTGCGGGCAGGGGAGGCCGGGGCTGGGCGCGGCCAGAGCCCGGCCCAGGGGCTGAGCCCGCGCCCACCCTTCCCTCCTGCCGCTCTCTCCAGCTGGCAGACGACAGGAGCCGAGCGGCCGAGCACCTGCAGAACCCACAGCAGTCCCTGCTGGAGGCGGCCTTGCGGTTCATCGGTGAGCCACGAGCCCGGGCTCCCTCCCCGGCCCGCCGCAGCTCGGCCCCGGCCCCGGCTGCTGCCCCGGCTGCAGCGGCATCCGGGCCCGGCGCCGTGGAGCCCCGCCTGCCCTCGGGGCTGCTGCCGCCCTCTGGCAGCCGTGCCCTGGGGCGGCAGCAGGCGGCAAGGGCCCGGGCTGAGCCCTGCCGGGGCAGGAGGCCGTGTGGCCACAGGGCTGGCAGCGGCGCTGGCAGGGAGCCGTGCCTCTGGGGCTGTGACACACTCTGTCTTCACAGGCATGGCCGTGCGGTTGATGAGGGTGTAGCAGGGAGAGCTCCAGCTCATCGCCAGGGGTGAGTGAGGGCAGCGGGTTGTCAGCGGCTCTCTCTGGCAGGGGAAGCTGCACTGCCTGGGCCGAGAGCTGCAGTCCCCGGCTGGGGAGGGCTTTGCTCCTTGTGTGGACGAGGGCTGGAGAGGGCACAACACAGAGATTTCAGGGGCACGTGGGGGATTCGTGGCAAGCACCTTCTGGCTGATCCCAATGTCTCCTGCTTCCTTCTGGGTGGGATGGCCCTGGCCGGAAGATCTCCTAGGATTCCCACAGATCCCGGCTCTGACCATAGCTCTGTTCTTCTCTCTTCCAGTCCTTCAAACCCAGAGGCAAGACAACAGCCCGTCATGCTCTAAGCTGCAAGATGAAGCCCGGTTTCCTCAAAAAGCTCAACAACTGGGGACGTCTTCTGAATCCAGTGAACCAGTGTCCCAAGAACACACCAGGAGACACTGAAGAGGACACCATCTCTCAGTGCTGCTGGAGCTCCACGCACAGCTGAGGCTGAGCACAATTCCCACGGCTTCAGACCTCTCCCTGTTTGTAGTTAGCTCCCTCTTTCCAGCCCTCAGACCCTGCCCATGCCTTTTTTTTCCCTCCACTCTCCAACCCTTTTGACACCTCTTTCCATCCCAGCCCTCAAACCCTGTCCATCCCCCCTTATTCCCTCCCAGCTCATCCCTTTCCTTCGACTTTCATTAATAAACACTTTGGCTTCTTCACTTTACCTGCGTCTCTGTGGACCTGAAGCGGCATAAAAACCTGAGCCCTGGCACACACAGGCCCCTGCTGCCGTCCTCTTGGGCGCTGTCTTTTGTGCAGAGACACAGAGGAGCGAGGCCACGTCAGGCTGGAAAGGTGTCTGTGCTGAAGGTCCAGTTCCACAACACTGTGTAGTTTAAGGTCCAACTGAGCAGCCTGAAGCTCCTGGATTTTGGAAGAGTCAACCTGAGTATGCTCTGAACCCAGCTGTGAGGGATTCCATGGCAAGCATCTACAGAGAGCAAAGGAGCTTGGAATGCTGGAAGCTTTCAAGAATAGCTTCCTGAAAGCACAGCAGTGCTCCACCCCTGCACAGGGGCAGGGAGAGGGCAGAAGCAGAGACCATCAGGCCTTAACAGGGAGCTTTGGGTGTGCCTAAGGGCAAGTGAAGCAGCAGCAGCACGGTGGCCGAGACTCGGACGCGTGACCGAGTCCATGGCCCCAGCGCCGTCAGGCAGTGCCGGGATCCCGGCTGCGGTTCTGGTCCCCAGAGCTGAGGAATCGCAGCCCCTGCCTCAGAGCCTGTCAGAAAGCCAAGCAAGTGAGAGCAGAGGGAGGGCAGCCTTCCAGTCTCTCTTGGGCATGGCCACAAAGCAGCCCCTGCTTCTCCTTCCTCCGCCTGTGTTTGGGGCGTGCTGATGGCAGCGCCAGCCAGGCTGTGCTCTGTGTTCCAAAGGCTGTGGAGAGCGGGCACGAAAAGTGCTGCGTGCACAGCGGAGAGTCCTGGAAGCTGCTGGCAAGAGCGTCCTGCGGGAACAGGGCTCTGGTCTCTGGCCGGGAAGAGCCTGGTTTTGCTGCTGTGAGCGCAGGCAGGCGTCGAGGCAGGTGAAGAGGCAGCGGGCAGCTTGTGTTTGTAGAGGGCCTGGGGCTGCATGTGCGAACCTCCACCTGGAATCACACTGGGGGAAATCCCAGCTAGAGCTGGAGCGCCTGTCCAAAAAGGACCAGAAGGAATTCAGCCTTGCCAGGGTTTCTTAAGAGTGTGTTGGTGTTCCCCAGGAAAGGTAGACATTTGGGGAAATGCCTCTGGGGAAAGGGGGCTTGCTGCGGCAGGAAAGCGCTTTCCTAGGAGCTCCCAGTGATGTAGGAGCAGCTGTCCCCCTTTGGCTCTCTGTGGTCCTTTCAGTCTTTGAGGCCCGTTGCACTTGGCAGATGGACAAGGGAAGGGAGAAGGCTGTGAAGAGCGGGTTTGGAATCCACCTGGACCTGCGGAGACCAAGGCCAGCCCCTGCAGCAGGGTGTGTTCCCCCCCTTTGGACACAGGTGTGAGCAGGAGCATCTCTGTCCAGCTGCCAGCCCCAAAGCTGTCTTTGAGAGCTGTGAATTCAAAGGCCTTCACGCACACACCTCTCACATCTTACCTGTGCTGTGTTTCAACTCTTGGCAATATGCATTTGCCTCTTGCTTGCTGGAAGCTGCTGCGGCCCAGAGGGCCAGCACCGAGCTGGGCTGTGTGGGCCAGGCGGCACGGAGAGTCTTGGCTGATCTTGGGGTGTCCGTGGCCTCAGAAAAGGCTTGGAAGGTTTGCCTCCCAAGGCGCCCTGCTCACTGGCTCTCCCTGTGCATCTTGGAGAGAACAAGGCAGGCATTGCTGGCAGCTGGGCATTAGCAGGCCTTCAAATGGGGGCGTGTTGTGGAGCAGGCCCAGCTGAGACACCCTGAGAGGAGCCCAGCGCTCCTTGCCCCTCTCCGCAGACACGTGAGCGTTGTCTGCTGTCGGGATGACCCCGGCTGTGTCAGGGGGTGCTGCTATGTGGACACGAGATAGCCGGTCCTGTCCTGCTGGGTGCCAGCAGTGCATCGCAGCAGTCCTGCATCCCCGTCAGGATGCCGGCCAAGAGAGGTCCTGGAAGCTGAGGCAGCCGATTTGAAGCTTGCACGGGTGCCTACAGGTCAAGGCCAAGGGCGTTCCCTCAGGATAGAGCAGTCCTGAGAGGTCTCTAGAATTCAAAGAAATCAGCAGACAAATGCATTGTCCACCAAAAGCTCTTTGATTTGCAGGAGGTATGGGATCTGCACCCCACCACAAGGCTTCTTTGCCACGTCCAAATTGCAGTGGCTTTCTGTAGGAATTCTATCAAAAATACCTTCCGTCTTTAGACTGCTGAGGTGATTCCATAGGCAGGGGCTTAGAAAGAAACACATTGCGTCAGAATCCTAGACTTGAAGCTAATGTCCACCTGCTGGCCAGGAGGAGTCTCAGCGCACCAAAGCAGCTCATCTTCCTCACCCCTTCCCTGCACAGGGCTCATTCTGTAGCCCCCTTAGGTCTTCCCCAAGGCTATGTCTAAAGCTTTTTGTCAAGTCACTCTCTTGCCAAGTTAGGCTTCCAGGTTTTTCTATGTGAACTGGTGCTAAGTACTTCTGGATATGTGTGCTAAGTACTCTTTCCTTCTGTCAATTGCCTGTGCTTCCTTACATCAAACAAAGGCCTTGTTTCATTCCTAAATGTGCCTGATGCTGGCCCAAGTCTTTTGGCACTGCTTGCTTTCCTGTGGCATGTTCTACCTCCCCTGAGAGTAAAGAAGGAGCTGGAGAAGGAGCTTGCCAGGCTGCTCTCCATCCTTTACCAGCAGTCCTGCTTAAGCGGACAAGTCTGAGCTGAGCGCAAATGGAACAGCTGAGCACGGGAAGGGTGGGTGGGAAGGATGATCCAGGAACCGTAGGCCTGGCAGCCTGAGCTTGCTGCCGGGGAAGGCCTTGGAGCACATCCTCCTGAGTGCCATGCCACGGCACGTGCAGGGAACCAGGGGGTGGGAAAGCTCTGCGGAGGGATGGGGACAGCTGCGGGTCTTGGCAGGGCGTTGAGCTGGGGTTGGTGTTGCTGGGCGTGTTGGGGAAGGAGTCGTCTGGAAGAGGAGAGGTCTAGGCTGGAACTGGAGTCACTTTGAAGGCACCACCTGTGGTATGGCACAGCTTTGGTTATGGAGGACAGAAGGAATAGCTGGGACTTTTTCTCTTAGTCATCCTGCTTCTCCTGCAGAGAAGAGGAGGGGAGAGCTGTGCTTTCTTGGCCACTTAGATATCTGTAGCAGGGGCAGGATTAGCCCTTTTGTAATCTAGTCATTTGTTTGGGCTGCTTTTGTAACACTGAGTGGACTTTCATTCGTGGAGAGCTTTTATTCCTTAAGAGAATTAGGCTCTTAACATGCCTTCCTAGAAAAATGTTTGAAACCAAAGCAAGGCCTTTATTTTGCCTCTGTGTGGTCTTATGATTTGTAAAGTGACATTCAGTGGATGACCTTAAGGCAAATGTGTTACTGCTTTGAGGTGGGAAGGAAACTTCCAAATCTATCAGGTTCTCAGGCCATTGCTATTAATTTAGGAAGTTTGCAACTTTTTGGAACTATTTGAGTTGAGTAATGGGAAGAAAAGCTTTCCTGAATTGAAGATTCTTAAATGCCAGATCCTTCTCTGCCTCTGCTGCCAGGGTGATTTTGTGCTTCAGGAAATGGCTCCAAGTAGAAAACAATTTCAGCATGGAGTAACAGCTTCTGACAGAGCGCAACAGTTGCCAGCACTTGCTCCAGGTGCTCCTGCCCACATGCCCTGTAGGAAGGAGCACGGCCCCCAGCGCACATTGGCTTTGGCTGCCCTGTGGCAGAGAAGCGCCCCGGGGCACAAGTCTCTGGGGCAGGAGATGACCCCAGCACTGCCAGGGCTCGGGGGGCAGCAGCTCTGCTTGGGCGGGGGCTCCGTCACACCTGCCGGTTTCAGCGCTCCCCTGGCCCCAGGGCTCAGAGCAGCATCCGTGCCCTGGCCCACACGTTCCTCGTCTGCGTCACACCCGCGGGTTTAGGACGGCCAGCGGATGGGGACGTGTCCCAGGGAGGCCGTGCCAGCTTCTGTGCAAGGCCCCGTGGCCTTCCCGCTGCGGCTGCGTCGGCAGCCCTGGGGGCTCCTTCTGCTGCCCTGGGCCCGCAGAGCCGGGCAGCGTTTGCCCACGGTTTGAGCCGCTCCGAAAGATGCTGTCTCAGGGCTGTCTTCGACACTTGGGGTGAGGGATTCCTTCCAACCTGGACCACCTTGGCTGGGCTGGGGGGGGCCCCAGGGCAGGTGGCAGTGTGTGCATTGGCCCTTTGTGACACGGTGCAGCAGCGGGGTCACCGTGGCATGGAATGGGACAGGGTGTCAAAGGACCCTTTGTGACCCGTGGCGACATAGGTTCTGGCGGTGGCGCAGCCAGGCCACAGTGCTCGGAGCAGGCGACGGGACAGGACGGGATAGAGCGGTGTCGTGAGGAGCCCCCCCAAGGCACACTCATTCCCGTCTGATCCGGAGCTTTTCCGAGGTGTTATTCCTACAGGTGACCTCGAGGCCAGACCACAGGACTTGGTGACCTGTGGCCTACCCGAGGCTTCTCTTTTGCACGTACCATCGAGGACTTGTTGACTCGGAGCTCTTCTGAGCCATCTCTCTAGAAGGCGCCCTCAACACCACACTTTGGCATGGCGGACAGATTTCTTGGCCTCTTCAAAGTCTTCAGGGGGGAAAGAAAGCAAGCCCGTGGAGCACAACAGCCTGAAGAGCCAGAGCAGTTCCAGCCAGTGCAGGATGGTGAGTGGCAGAACTGGGCCACAGGGCTGATGGCTGCAGCCAGCTTGGCTCCGTCCTCTCCCACCTGTTGTGGACATGCCCAGGGACAGGACGGAAGAGGGGCTGGGGCTGAAGTTGGCAGCACCCATGCTCCATCCCCTGGGGCATCCCGGGGCAGTCCCAGCCTGGGGAGGACAGGGCTGGGCTGTGTTCTCCGGCCTCTCCCGCAGCCCCTCAGCTCTGCCTGCTCTCGCTCTTTGCCAGATGCAGCCACGGACGGCACACAAGAGCACAGGCCTGCCAGTGGCCGCTTCCGCAGGACACTGAAGGTACCTGCAGCCCTCCCCACCTGGGCTGGGCCTGCTGTCACTGCTCGGCCGAGCACCGCGCTTGGAGCGCTCCACGGAACATCCCTGGCTTTGTTCCCCTGCAGATGTTCCCGAAATTCCTGCGCATTCGGCGTAGGAACACCAGCAGCACTGCAACTGCAGGTACAGCCAAGCTTAACTCCAGGCTGACCAACTGCCAGGAAGAGCCTGATGTCAGCACAAATTTGACTGCACACTCAGAAAATTTTGTCACTGCAGTGAATGATCTCCGGGTGAAGGCTGCTGTCATGGAAATGACCGAGGGCAGGAGCATCACAGACACTGCCACCAGAATGACTCAAGGCCTCCCAAATACTGACAGCACCCCCACTCCCACCATGACTCATGCTCCCACCGTGCATTTTTACAAGGAGAGTCCTGTTCCTCTTCAGCAGCGGGTAAGCAGCCTGGGGCCAGGGCTGGAGGCCTCCCAGGATTGTGTGTCCCCTCAAGCCGTTGGATCCTCTCAGCCTTTGAAGCCATTAGAGTACTGTGGGAAGGGAAGCTGGAGAAGTTGCTGCCTTGGACAGTGCTCCAAGTCTTCCCCATGCCTCCTCCAGGTACCAGCGATTGTTAGGAATGTTCACCAGAGACTAGCATCCCATGCCACTGTGGATGCCGGGATGCAAACTGACATTGTGAGGCTGGCTGAAGAACACCCAGCGGACGTGGTGCTGACCCTCCTGCGCTGTGCCCCAACCTGTGACAGGTATGGGCTCACCTGCCTTGAGAGCTCAGGGCTCACCGGCCTTTAGGACCGTGGCCCTGCCCGGCCTGTGCAATGGGCTCTGCCAGACAGGCAGACAGGTCCAGGACCCTCAGGCCCCTCTGTTTCCCGAGCCTGCTGCCATGGTCCCTCCCTGCCCTTCAGGGCACCGGGGCTCTGTCCCCTGGCCCCCAGACCCGCACAGGGCATGGTAGTGTGGCTGAGATGTCCCTCTGACAAAGAGCTCTGATCCCACAGAGCTGCTGCCATGATGTGGAGAATCATAGGTTCATCGAGTTCCACGGTGGAGAAGGTGCTGCCAACACTCCTCAGTGTGATGGAGGACTGGCCTCTGTCTCGCATGTTCACCTCTGATGGGGACAAGGAGGACGTCTTTGCCCTGGCTGTGAGTTCCTGGGCATTTGCTCACCCCCAGGTCGCCTCTCCAGCAGCTCTCCATCCTCTCCCTGCCTCAGGCCCTGGGCTGAAACCTGGGCCAAGGGCAGGCTCAGGGGGCACCAGGCCTGCTGTTCCCCCTGCGTCTCCCTTGGGGCCCTGCCACATGGACACCTCAGCACTGAGTGCTCTCCTCGGCAACTTCTTTTGCAGGCAACTCTGGTGGTGTGGGTGATTGTCCAGGTGCCTGAGTGCCACGAGGCACTGATCCTTCATTCCTCCCGCCTGTTTGTGGCTCTGCTTTTCCATGTTGTCATCACCACACAGCAGATGCCACCACAGGAAGTCGATCGCTTCTGGAGAGCATGCCGAGAGGAACACCGCCTTCCCAGCGACACCAACAGGTCTCCGCCCTCCTGTCCTTCCCATGTCCTTGTGGCCAGTGCCAGTGCTCCCAGTGTGACCCGGGCTTTGCTCTGCACACAGGTTTGCAGTGCAGGCCGTGAGGTCCCTGCTCTGCCGGCTGGAGTGCGACAATGAGGTGATCGCTGTGGAGTCCAAGCATGGCTGGAACACGCTGCCCTGTGCTGACACCCAGCACTATGCTGTGTCTCTGCTGGCCAGGTGAGATCCCCTTCTCCCTGCTGTCCCTGGAATTTGTGCCCTGTGCCCGGGCTGCCCCACACAGTCCCTGTGGTCATGGGCCAGAGGGCCTCGTCACTTTAGGGATGGCCGAGCAGACTGGAAAAGGCTGGGAGAGGAGGGTGCAAAGGAGTGGCCGCCTCCCAAAGCACCCACGTCCCCTGCAGGGATGCTGGGGAAAGACTGCACCTCTATGAGTCAGTCCTGAGAAAAGTGTGCCCCCCCACCTCAGGCTCTTTGTTCCTTTTTGCCCCTGGCAGGGAGATGCGCCATGTCTCAATCCCTTTGGCTTCCTGCATCGCAATCCATTTGCTCCGGCTGCTCAGCATTGAGAAGCCAGGCTGCGATCTGCCTCTCCTGGCATTCCTTGTGGAGGTGAGCCTGAAGGCCAGCGCGGCCTCACTGAGCTGCCTCCCAGCTCTCTGCCCTCTCGCAGCCGCATCCCTGGCCCGGGATGGCACCAGCGCCCTGTGCTGCTGCCTGGGGCTGGCCCTGTGCACTTCTGGGCTCCTGCCAGCCGGGCCCTGTGCCACTGCCCTCTGCCTTTCAGGTCCTGGAGTGCCTGGACTTTACTAAATGTGGTGGCTGGGTCCTGAGGGTCGTTTCGAGTTACCTGCGGATCGAGTGCAGGCAGATGTGTCGCCTGGCGCTCAGAGGCCTCCTGGTGCTCAGCAAGGATCCCCTGATGGTGAGAAGGGGACAGCAGCTGAAGCTGCACTGGGGAGAGCAGCCCCATGGGCTGGCTGGGCTTCAGGAGCTGAGGCAGCTGCTCCCAGCTCTCCTGCCTCAGCTGCCCGAGTGCTTTGGGATGGGCCTTTGGTCTCTGGGCCCTGCGGCAGCAGGCTGGGCTTTCAGTGCCAGGGCGCTGTCGCTGGTGCAGCTGTTGACGGCTTCACAGCGCAGCCTTGTGTTCCACACAGGCCAGAAAAATGTGCTGTCTGTCTCAAAGCTTTGTGGATCTGCTGGGCGATGAAGATGGAGTGGTGGTTGCCCTGACCCTCCGTGTTCTTACTGATATACTGAAGAACGAAGACATCCTGATATCCAGCACCACCGCCCCAAAGCTGGCTGAGGCACTCCTGGCGCTCTTTAACAATGTAAGGTTCTGCAACCCGAGCCACAGGCATTGGGTGCTGCCCAGAAACTTTGTGCTGTCTGCATTTTCAGGCCTTTGCCTAGGTGGGCCTGGAGTAATTGGTGCTTAGGTTTTTTCCTTTCCTCTAGGAAAATAGCTTCATGCAACTGCTCTCCATTGACCTCTTCCGTAAGGTGATGGAGTTGGTAGTGGATGAGGGAAAAGAACCCCTGAAGACAATTGTCAACAAGAGCCTGCAGCTACTTTTAATCTACTGCCGTGATGAGAACCAGGGTGTGGCAAATGTGAGGTTTTGGGCATGCCTGGGAGGGGGCTCAGCCGCCTCCTGCCCTGGTGCCACGCAGGCTGCGTCCTCCTCCAGGCCTTGGCACAGGGATGCGGGTCCTTGTGCCCTGGGCTGTGGTGCCATCTCTGCATCTCTGCTGCTCTTCAGGCCTCTTGGGAAACCCTGCATTGTGCGGCCAAGTTCCTGGAGTGGAGGGATCTCGAGGAGCTAGTGAGGAAGGAACATCCCTTGAATATCGATGAGTGTAAGGTAAGGATGGCTTGGAGAAGTGCCAGCCTCAGCCTGGAGAAGATCCGTGGCCGCGGGGCTGGCAGCCGTGGCCCCTGCCCAGCGCTGCACCCAGGGGCTCCGGCCTGCGCCCCACACGCCGCTCCCTTCCCTGGGCCCCGCGGGCTCTTCTCCAGGCTCCTGCGGCCCCGAGCCGGGTGCCCGTGGAGTCCCGGCCCAGCGGGGCTGCGGGGCGGGGCGGCAGCGCCGCTCCCCGGGCAGCAGCCGGCCCTCTGCCCCCTCCAGAGCCCGGCACCAGCGGCTGCTGGCCGCGCCTCAGGGCCGTGCGGGCAGGGGAGGCCGGGGCTGGGCGCGGCCAGAGCCCGGCCCAGGGGCTGAGCCCGCGCCCACCCTTCCCTCCTGTCGCTCTCTCCAGCTGGCAGACGACAGGAGCCGAGCGGCCGAGCACCTGCAGAACCCACAGGAGTCCCTGCAAGAGGCGGCCATGGGGTTCATCGGTAAGCCACGAGCCCGGGGTCCCTCCCCGGCCCGCCGCAGCTCGGCCCCGGCCCCGGCTGCTGCCCCGGCTGCAGCGGCATCCGGGCCCGGCGCCGTGGAGCCCCGCCTGCCCTCGGGGCTGCTGCCGCCCTCTGGCAGCCGTGCCCTGGGGCGGCAGCAGGCGGCAAGGGCCCGGGCTGAGCCCTGCCGGGGCAGGAGGCCGTGTGGCCACAGGGCTGGCAGCGGCGCTGGCAGGGAGCCGTGCCGCTGGGGCCGTGACACGCTCTGTCTTCACAGGCATGGCCGTGCGGTTGATGAGGGTGTAGCAGGGAGAGCTCCAGCTCATCGCCAGGGGTGAGTGAGGGCAGCGGGTTGTCAGTGGCTCTGTCTGGCAGGGGAAGCTGCACTGCCTGGGCCGAGAGCTGCAGTCCCCGGCTGGGGAGGGCTTTGCTCCTTGTGTGGACGAGGGCTGGAGAGGGCACAACACACAGAGATTTCAGGGGCACGTGGGGGATTCGTGGCAAGCACCTTCTGGCTGATCCCAATATCTCCTGCTTCCTTCTGGGTGGGATGGCCCTGGCAGGAAGATCTCCTAGGGTTCCCACAGATCCCGGCTCTGACCATGGCTCTGTTCTTCTCTCTTCCAGCCCTTCAAACCCAGAGGCATGACAGCAGCCCGTCATGCACTAAGCTGGAAAATGAAGCCCTGTTTCCCCAAAAAGCTCAACAACTGGAGACGTCTTCTGAAACCAGTGAACCAGTGTCCCAAGAACACACCGGGAGACACTGAAGAGGACACCATCTCTCAGTGCTGCTGGAGCTCCACGCACAGCTGAGGCTGAGCACAATTCCCATGGCTTCAGACCTTTCCCTGTTTGTAGTTAGCTCCCTCCCTCCAGCCCTCAGACCCTGCCCATGCCCTTTTTTTCCCTCCACTCTCCAACCCTTTTGACAGCTCCTTCCCTCCCAGCCCTCAAACCCTGCCCATCCCCCCTTATTTTCTCCCAGCTCATCCCTTTCCTTCGACTTTCATTAATAAACACTTTGGCTTCTTCACTTTACCTGCGTCTCTGTGGAGCTGAAGCGGCGTAAAAACCTGAGCCCTGGCACACACAGGCCCCTGCTGCCGTCCTCTTCCGCGCCGTGTTTTGTGCAGAGACACAGAGGAGCGAGGCCCCGTCAGGCTGGAAAGGTGCCTGTGCTGAAGGTCCAGTTCCACAACACTGTGGAGTTTAAGGTCCTACTGAGAAGCCTGAAGCTCCTGGATTTAGGAAGAGCCAACCTGAGTATGCTCTGAACCCAGCTGTGAGGGATTCCATGGCAAGCATCTACAGAGGGCAAAGGAGCTTGGAATGCTGGAAGCTTTCAAGAATAGCTTCCTGAAAGCACAGCAGTGCTCCATCCTTGCACAGGGTCAGGGAGAGGGCAGAAGCAGAGACCATCAGGCCTTAACAGGGAGCTTTGGGTGTGCCTAAGGGCAAATGAAGCAGCAGCAGCACGGTGGCCGAGACTCGGACGCGTGACCGAGCCAATGGCCCGAGCGCCGTCAGGCAGTGCCGGGATCCCGGCTGCGGTTCTGGTCCCCAGAGCTGAGGAATTGCAGCCCCTGCCTCAGAGCCTGTCAGAAAGCCAAGCAAGTGAGAGCAGAGGGAGGGCAGCCTTCCAGTCTCTCTTGGGCATGGCCACAAAGCAGCCCCTGCTTCTCCTTCCTCCGCCTGTGTTTGGGGTGTGCTGATGGCAGCGCCAGCCAGGCTGTGCTCTGTGTTCCAAAGGCTGTGGAGAGCGGGCATGAAAAGTGCTGTGTGCACAGTGGAGAGTCCTGGAAGGTGCTGGCAGGAGCGTCCTGTGGGAACAGGGCTCTGGTCTCTGGCCGGGAAGAGCCTGGTTTTGCTGCTGTGAGCGCAGGCAGGCGTCGAGGCAGGTGAAGAGGCAGCGGGCAGCTTGTGTTTGTAGAGGGCCTGGGGCTGCGTGTGCGAACCTCCACCTGGAATCACACTGGGGGAAATCCCAGCTAGAGCTGGAGCGCCTGTCCAGAAAAGACCAGAAGGAATTCAGCCTTGCCAGGGTTTCTTAAGAGTGTGTTGGTGTTCCCCAGGAAAGGTACACATTTGGGGAAACGCCTCTGGGGGAAAGGGGGCTTGCTGCGGAAGGAAAGCGCTTTCCTAGGAGCTCCCGGTGCTGTCGGAGCAACTGTCCCCCTTTGGCTCTCTGTGGTCCTTTCAGTCCTTGAGGCCTGTTGCACTTGGCAGATGGACAAGGGAAAGGAGAAGGCTGTGAAGAGCAGGTTTGGAATCCACCTGGACCTGCGGAGACCAAGGCCAGCCTCTGCACCGGGGTGTGTTCCCCCCCTTTGGACACAGGTGTGAGCAGGAGCATCTCTGTCCAGCTGCCAGCCCCAAAGCTGTCTTTGAGAGCTGTGAATTCAAAGGCCTTCACGCACACACCTCTCACATCTTACCTGTCTGCTGTGTTTCAACTCTTGGCAATATGCATTTGCCTCTTGCTTGCTGGAAGCTGCTGCGGCCCAGAGGGCCAGCACCGAGCTGGGCTGTGTGGGCCAGGCGGCACGGAGAGTCTTGGCTGATCTTGGGGTGTCCGTGGCCTCAGAAAAGGCTTGGAAGGTTTGCCTCCCAAGGCGCCCTGCTCACTGGCTCTCCCTGTGCATCTTGGAGAGGACAAGGCAGACATTTCTGGCAGCTGGGCATTAGCAGGCCTTCAAGTGGGGGCGTGTTGTGGAGCAGGCCCAGCTGAGACACCCTGAGAGGAGCCCAGCGCTCCTTGCCCCTCTCCGCAGACACGTGAGCCTTGTCTGCTTTCGGGATGACCCCGGCTGTGTCAGGGGGTGCTGCTACGTGGACACCAGACAGCCGGTCCTGTCCTGCCGGGTCCCAGCAGTGCCTCGCAGCAGTCCTGCATCCCAGTCAGGATGCCGGCCAAGAGAGGTCCTGGAAGCTGAGGGAGCTGATTTGAAGCCGGCGCAGGTGCCTACAGGTCAAAGCCAAGGGCGTTCCCTCAGGATAGAGCAGTCCTGAGAGGTCTCTAGAATTCAAAGAAATCAGCAGACAAATGCATTGTCCACCAAAAGCTCTTTGATTTGCAGGAGGTTAGGGCTCTGCACCCCCACCACAAGGCTTCTTTGCCACGTCCAAATTGCAGTGGGTTTCTGTAGGAATTCTATCAAAAATACCTTCCGTCTTTAGACTGCTGAGGCGATTCCATAGGCAGGGGCTTAGAAAGAAGCACATTGCATCAGAATCCTAGACTTGAAGCTAATGTCCACCTGCTGGCCAGGAGGAGTCTCAGCGCACCAAAGCAGCTCATCTTCCTCACCCCTTCCCTGCACAGGGCTGATTCTGTAGCCGCCCTTAGGTCTTCCCCAAGGCTATGGCTAAAGCTTTTTGCCAAGTCACTCTCTTGCCAAGTTAGGCTTCCAGGTTTTTCTTATGTTAACTGTGCTAAGTACTTCTGGATATGTGTGCTAAGTACTCTTTCCTTCTGTCAATTGCCTGTGCTTCCTTACATCAAACAAAGGCCTTGTTTGGTTCCTAAATGTGCCTGATGCTGGCCCAAGTCTTTTGGCACTGCTTGCTTTCCTGTGGCATGCTCTACCTCCCCCTGAGAGTAAAAAGGGAGCTGGAGAAGGAGCTTGCCAGGCTGCTCTCCATCCTTTACCAGCAGCCCTGCTTAAGCGGACAAGTCCGAGCTGAGCGCAAATAGAACAGCCGAGCACGGGAAGGGTGGGTGGGAAGGATGATCCAGGAACCGTAGGCCTGGCAGCCTGAGCTTGCTGCCGGGGAAGGCCTTGGAGCACATCCTCCTGAGTGCCATCCCACGGCACGTGCAGGGAAGCAGGGGGTGGGAAAGCTCTGCGGAGGGATGGGGACAGCTGCGGGTCTTGGCAGGGCGTTGAGCTGGGGTTGGTGTTGCTGGGCGTGTTGGGGAAGGAGTCGTCTGGAAGAGGAGAGGTCTAGGCTGGAACTGGAGTCACTTTGAAGGCACCACCTGTGGTATGGCACAGCTTTGGTTATGGAGGACAGAAGGAATAGCTGAGACTTATCAAAAGCCTGATGTCTCTGTGGAAGTGAAGAACGACTCGAGAAAAATGCAGAACACTTCCACAAGCTAAACGCAGGTCCGAAATGGGAAAAGAAACAAACAAACCCTTGTGACCTCCAGAAGGAGCCCATGCACGCTTGGGCTAGAGCGCTGCAGAAGCCAAGACATAGAGCTTCACTGAGCCACATGCTCACCTGGAGCACCAGCCCTTTGGTGCCTCAACACGGCAGATCAAAGCCCATTTCCCAGCTGTCACTGGCTGGGGCAAATGCTAGGTCCTGGCAGGACTGCAGCACTCAGGATCTTTAGCCAGCAGCAGCAAGTGCTGGCTGGGCAGAAACTTGCACCTCTGCCTTGCACTAAAGACAGCACCCTCCAAAACTGGCATTTACTATCTCAGGAAAATTTGACTCTGCTGTCACCACAGCTGTAGGGTTGTGGGAACTTTGCTCATTTTGCTCCTCTTTGGCCTCTTCTCCAGCAGAAGAGAGAGCCATCAGCACTGCAGGTGGCTGAGGAGCTACCACTAACTGTAGCAATGTATCTGCAGCAATGTATCTGCATAACTTGGAATACAAAGTGCTCAAGCCCAACTACCACCTAAAGATATTAGTTACAAGTAGCAGCTCTTTGGGAATATATCAAGGCCACAGAGACACAAACTGGTCTAAAAAGAAGAGGAGCCTGGGAAATTGAATACCAGGACGAGAAGAATGAGCTAGAGGCCATGAAGGCTCGGAATTATAGCAAATCAAATTGCCTAAGGGACGTGTGCTGAGCCAACAAATCAGACAAAACAATCAAGAAAGGCATGAAGGTGTGAACAGTGGTCTTACAATCTATAAACATAGTGTAATGTAAATATGAAATGGCTTCTGCAGAAATCCTATTGGTTCTGTCGTTCAGAGGTACTGAGCTCCCACAAATATCATTCAGATGTATTTGCTGGCAGGCAGAAATGAAAATTCAGGACTCAAGCTGTAGCTCTAAAGTGCAGGGAGATGCTCGAGGAGGCACCACCTTTGTTTTAGCAATTCAGCAAGTGAGCGAGTCCTTCTGTGAAAGGAACCACTACCCTCCTTGCCTTCCTTCTGGCACCTGAGAAGGACAAAGACTGTCCCAAATGCAATTTGCAGGCTGCCACAAGTCTGTGCTTCTTGTGTCTTTTCAACACAGCTCTACCCAAAGCTGCAGCCACAGCTGACACCGGAGAGGAAAGCCCCTGAGAGCAGCAGAGTCTGTGTGGGCTGTTGGCATTTACCTCTCCTCCTGTGGCAGTGTTGAGTGCTTTACAAACCTCTCCAAAAGTCTGAGAAACAAAAGAGCCACAAAGAAAGGAGAAAGCGTTTAGATCTTGGAGTGAAAGCCAGCCCAGACTGGAGATCTCTGCTGGAAATGCCTAAAACCTGCAGGATGCAGAAGGGCTCTGTCAGAAGGCAGATGAGGCATTTTGCTCTCAAGTGCATGGCCACTGGGCCTGAAGCATTGAGGATTACTGCCTCAGCTCAGAAGGAGAGTTTCTTTTTTCTTCTCGGGTTTCAGTCTCTAAATTATGCAGTTCTAATCCTGACCATGGAGTATTTCCTTCAGCAAACTCTTGGAAAGAAAGCTATGATAGGGGGTAGGTTTCTCTTTCAGGCAAGCAAGATTCTTCTCCCTCTGTGCGTGGGGCCAGCTGATTATGGCTATACAAAAATGCAGAGGAAATAAACACAGAGTTGTCCCATGCTTGAGAGACCAGGAGATCTACCAGGTCCTGTTGCCTACTGCAGGCAAGACCTTGGCAGTGTGATCATTTGACAATTTGACAATGCCTTCTGGCCACGCTTACAAATTCTGACTGGTACTGACAGATGGGACAATCTAGCCTCAGTGTCTGAACATTTTTGCAGCTTGCCTGACTTCAGACTTGATCGATATTCTACCAGGAAAACACCTGGCCCATGGTTTTGTGGTCGGACTCACCCGCTGGTGATATTTTTGACTTAGATGTATTTTCTCATGGGATTTTCTGTGCTCAAAAATGTCCCTGAGGAAAACAAAATTACAGATGCTGACTTTCAAGCAGAGATCCCAGCTTCCAGGAGATACCTAAAAATGCAGCCCCCTTGCTGGGGCTCTGAACCCTTTGTGGTCAGCTGGGTAACAGCAACAACAACAAGCAGACAGACAGACAGACAGCTCTGAAGCAGAAATGGCCAGCAGAGACTGATTTTCTCCAGAAGTTCATCTGGGGAATCCTAAATGTCCCTGTGATATCAAACCGAGGAGGAATATTTGGTCCACCTACGCTGCCACGTGCACACAATACGCTATCCTCCAGACAACAAATACACAAGACATACTCAGTAGCTCCAGGGAGTCCTCCTCGATCTGCTGTTGCTGAGCAGCAGCTGTGTCAGCGCAGGAGATGAACCGACTGCCCGGGATCACCATCTCAGCTTGGGGAGCAAAGGCTCCTTGACACAATGCTCCTGCTGCAGCTGGTTTGGTGCAAGAGCCTGTGTAGATCTGGGAGAAGAAATGAGTTTGGTTCAGAAAGGTGGCTGGCAGAGATGACCCTGAGATGCCATTCCAAATGCAAGCCCTTAGGAAGATGCTGTCAGCATGCCACATGCAGGGCTCTTCAAATGGATTTTTTGCACATCCACTTCCCTTTGACTGGATGGCTCAAAGCCAGAGGCTGGTGTTACTGGAGTTCATGGCCAGATTCATCTTCCATTTTCAGAGATTTTCTGAAGGAGGACTGCCACAAGGACCATTCCACCTCCTCCCAAGGACCATATTCCACTTCCTCCCTCTTTTCCCCCTCCAACGGCTACAGACACACTTGCAGCTCCCTGTTCAAATGTTCCACCTCCTCCCACGGAGTGCTCTTGCCCTCCACCACTTTCAGGTCATGCTCAACCGGCAGCACTTCTGGTGGAGGCAGTTCCTGTGGGTCACACTGCTCCGGGGGCTCCTCCTCCTCAGTCATTTGCAGGAGGCCTTTGCAGGCTGCCTGGCCAGATGTCAACACTTTCACCTCGAGTCAAACAGAACAAAGCAGTCAGAGACTACAGCTTGTCCCTGTCAGCCAAGAGTCATCAGCTGTGAGCAAAGGGAAAGAAGAGATTTACAAGGGCTACAGACAGCTTGTTTCCATCCTCCGTCTTGGGCACCATGTTCCACTGTTAAAACACCACAGGATCAGGAAGGGCAGAGCCATGGGGGAGGGAAATGCACAGGGACTCCCCCTGGGAGGGACCTCGGGAGGTTTCCAGGCCAGGCCAAAGCACAGTCAGTGGAGAAAGGGACACAGGGAGGGGCTGTCTGTGTGCTCTGCCATGGCAGGATGAGATGCAGAGCTGCACAGACACCCAGACCATGTGGATCCCTGCAGGAGCTGATCTCACTCAGTGGCTCCCAGGTCGCTGCTGCTCTCTGGTTGCTCTGGTTTGATGTTCCCTGGTGGTCACACCCAGCCCCACACACACCAGTGCTGTGTGCACACACACCAGTCTCAACAGTGCCTGGGCCCCAAAGGACACAGGACCTGATGGTTTGTGGTCCCCACGCCAGTATCTGGCACTTGGACATCCCTCAGTACCATGAGCAGAGAGAGCTCCCTTGTCCCGGAGAGTTCTTGGCAGCAGGGGGTTTAGGAAAATGGCACAGGCTGTGGGGATCAGCTCTAGGGCATGGCCAGGGATGGGCACTGACCATCACCTCTGAGCAAACCACCTTGATCCCCCATCCTTTCCCTTCCTGGGGTCCTTTCTTAGATACCCCATGGGAAATCTCGCACATTGCCCAAATGCCCTTTGTGGATTTCTATCGTAAATCTCAGACCCCAACGCAGAACCTCCCATGCTCAGATGACATCATGCTGGAAAGCTCTGCCATTTACCCCCTTGGTGAGGCTTTCATGAGGAGGTGTCAGAACTTCCCTAAAATTAAATTTTTATCTTCTGTTTTTTTTTAAATTGGAATGGCCCTAAAATATCATGTACTGCAGCCCCCTTGCTGTGAGAAGGCACAACTACCACTGCAACAGATGGTCAAAGCTCCAGATCTTGAACAGGTTTTGGGATGGGGCACTCACTTTTGTGGACAACCTGTTCCTATCCTGTCAGCATAAACACAAAATATTTCATTCTTATATCAAATCTGAATTTATGCTTGACAATTTTAAAGGCTTTTCCCTTTCCACTGCCAATACAGGCTTGTAAAAATATGCCGATTTTTCTGGGATTATGACCACGATGTTTTAATCTGAAAAGACCTTGAAAAGACACAAAAATCTCCCAAGATATGATCTGGAGGCCACAAGCACAAAGCCCGTGAGACTAAGGGCCCTGGGCTCAGTGGTGTGAGTAGCCTGAGAGGGCCTGAAGGGGTGTTTCAGAGATGGTGGAGCTCTTCTTCATTGTGTGAAACTGCCTGAGGATGAAATAATGCCAAACAGATCTCCTGGGGAGTTCCAAACTGGACACAGGGAGAGAGGAATTTCCGTCCCAGGGCAGGGCTGTGGTGCAAAACATCCCCCAGAAAGAGTCTGGAGCAGCCCAAGGCTCTGTGTGGCCAGGCAGAGGCAGGCAGGACGCAGAGCTGTCAGCAAAGGAAGGGCCCAGCCAGGTGGGGCAGCCGGGGGATGACGACAGCCTGCAGGGACAGAGGCGCAGGGCACGGACACCGTAGCACAGCCTGGGCTGCACAGGTGTTGGGGGTTGGGTTTGTTCCTTCTTTCTCTGGGGAATTTTTTCCCCACGGGTTGCCAAGGGGACCGGGTGTTGGATACTTGAGAGTGCTTGGCTGAAACAAAGAGGTGGACAAAAGGTGGAGGGGGGAGATGACGCAGGTAGAGGACAGGGCTTGAGACAGCTGCGTGCTTTTCTTCTTCCGGTGTTCGGGAGACGCGTGTCTGCCGCTCCTCGAGGATCTCAGCCGCCGCAAAGCACGCCGAGCACAAGCTGGGCCGCTTTTCTCCCTCGCCTTCGGCTCCTTCAGCGCTGCTCCTCTTGCTGCAGCGTGACCCTGCACCCCCTGCGCTGCCGGGACATCCTGCCCCTGCCTGCCGGGACACCCTGCCATCCCAGCTACCAGCCCGGGACTTTTCCACTGTTCCAGCTTGTTGCTCTGAGGATCCTGCAGGGACACCGAAACCAAACTGCCCTGGGTTTTGTGAAACAAAGCCCTCAAGGTTCTTGGTACTGTTGTCGTTTGTCATTAATGCTGTAGTTGTTTGGTGGGGGGGGAGTTTTTTTTGTGTTTGTTTGCTTTGTATTACATACTAGTAAAGAACTGCTATTCCTATTTCCCAAATCTTTGCCAAAGAGCCTCTGATTATAATTTTACCTAGCAGATACCTGTCTTCCTAAACCAAGACACTCCTCCACATCGATAGCAACGCATCCCGCCACTAGTGGTTGGACGCGGCGTGCTGGTTACCGTTGCTTGTAAAGGTGCAAGAGCGGCAAGTACCTGCTGTGTTGTAGCCTCTGCTTGTTTTTTCAACCCTATTCCAATTTCCCTCAAAGCATCAACTACCAAAGCCTGACTCCCCGTGGGCATGTTGGACATTCGCTCCAGAGCTTCCTCTAAAGACCAACTGGCCCCTAGAGTATTTAGTACATTCTTTGTAGCCTGATTGCTATTTTGCAGCGCACACTGTTTTAATAGTGTACCTTTCATAAACTCAGGAACTCCTGCTTGGTTAATTGCATTAGTTACTTTATCTATAAATGGTCCAAAAGCCTCATCCCTTCCTTGCTTTATTCCCATATATGCAGAGATCCCACCTGGCTCTTTAATTCTGTCTAATGCCTGCCGCACCAGGCGCATCACTTCACAACACTTAAAAGGACCAAGAGTTGCCTGTGCTTCTGTTCTCAAAAAATTACCAAGCCCCATTAGTTCCTCCATAGTTACGCCCTGCAATGGATCACCGGGTCTCCTGTTCACTGCTACACTTTCCTGACAGAGTGCCTGCCAATGTGCACCCCCCTTTCAGTCCACCCCTGGTGCTACTTGATCGCCAAATACACACTGAGAACGCAGTGAGGTGCTGTGGAGTTGGCAAGTCCTGCTCCAAGCCCACCTGAAGCCCCTGTGACTCCAGCGCTTTCTTCAAGGAGGTGGCAGAACTTTGCCACCAGAGCTTCATTTCTGAAATAGTTTTCTTTGGAAAATGCATCCATTTCCTATTTAACAGCGCAGTCCTCTCTCCCTGATCTCGGAAGAGCTGCCTACAGCCATGGAAACCACTTTCCTCTCCTGGTCTCCACACTCAGTCCTTTAAAACACTGTGATACTGAAGCCAACTACCTCCAGATCCAGACTGTCCATGCAGAGACAGTGTCTCTTCTCTTCAGGTCAGGGAAAAATGGCAGAAGCACCTACAGAGCTTCAATGCCTCTCTTGAGCAAGAAACACCATGGATTTGAATCTCCTTCTGTTTGCAGGGAAGATAATGTCATGTCTTAAGCTAAAAAACGATAAATGGCAAAAAAATTATTAAAAATGGGTAAAAATGATGCCACTTCTCACTCCACTGGTAGAAATGACCCATTAAACCAAAAAACCTGTTCCAGTTTCAGACTGAAGCAACAGCATATTCTTGGCTTCTAACACCGCAGGGACAAAAGCACTGAAAGGAAATGTTTGGACAATCACATCTTCATTTAAAGAGAACCCGATTTCTTCATCTAAGCCATCACTGCCCTCGATCAGGACATCCACCATATAATCAGGACATCTAAGTGAAGAAAAAAAATCTAAGCAGAGGATCTAGACTAACTGGGAAAACAACAGAGGCAGAATGCAACACTCCAGGAATACAAGGCATTTTTTTTAAATTCAATTCCTCCAAAAAAAAAAAAAAAAAAAAAAAAGTCAAAGAAAGGATGAAAGCCCCATTTGTCACGCAATACATTGTTAAGTGCAACACAAAAATCACAGCTGAACTTCACTCTGCCTGTCAATGCTGCTGTCCAGCACAGGCTGCCCAGAGAAGCTGTCGCTGCCCCCGGATCCCCGGCAGTGCCCAAAGCCAGGCTGGATGGGGCTTGGAGCACCCTGGGCTACCGAAAGGTCTCCCTGCCCATAGCAGGGGGTGGAACTGACAACCTTAAGGTGCCTCCCCATCCAAACCATTCTGGGATTCCACAATTCTATGAACAGCCCCAGGCAGAAGGACTAAATTTCCATTTTAGTTCAAAAATGCTGCTGCAAGAGCATGAATAGAGACTTCAAATACCATTAAAGTGGCACCGCCACATCAGAAATTACTTTTGGGGGTTAAAGTGGTAACTGCAACTCCAACTTCTGATACCAAGTTCGCATGGAGGGCTGAGTCCTGGAGGTCCTTACTTAACAGGATTTCTATAGTTATCCATCCCCAGTTTGCTTACTGGGGCTAGAAAATGTAGCCCCAAGTCGTGGAATTGTGTTTGAGGCGTCACCACATACCATCAATGTGTGAGACGGGGATGCTGATGTTATCAGAGTCCTGTTTAATTAAACACGGTGACCTGGATCATGCTGGCTTCCTGAACCAGGTCTGCTGCCTTGTCTGTGCAGGGGCAGGGCTCTGGCACCAGCTTCAGCAGGATCTGCCAGCAAAGGTGGAGAGGAAGGTAAGTGCGCTGGCTGTCAAGCGCAGGGGAAGCATATGCTGCTAAGAAAGACCGTGTGCAAAAAGGTGTTGGAAGATGGGCAGGTTTCAGAAGGACAACTTCCATATCACTTCTGCAGCATTCTGTCTACGGTTCCTGCTCTGCATGGGAGCGGAAAAAAGAAAGGTCCACTGCAATTTGGCATCTAGATTGCTACCACAGACTGAGTCCCTGGGGAGACCGCACTGGAAATGAAGCACTGGGCATTCAACATCCTGAAGAGTAACAGCAAGTGTCAGCTTTCCTTGTAAAAGATCACAATTCACTGAGGTCTGATAATTTTGGCACCTAAAGAGGAGATCAAAGATACCACACATACGGCTCTCTACACTTATACCAACAATGCTGTAATAATAACTGATCCTTTTGGATTGCATTTTCCTGCAAATAATTTTCCTGTCCTCCCATTCGAGTCAAGAATGATGCCACCTCTGTATAAAGAACCCCAAACAATGCTTTTCTGAGAATCCATTCACTGGTCTTTGACAGGTTTCTCAACAACAGAACAAAATCTCTAGTTCCCACCAACATTATTCTTTGCATTGTTTATCCAGCTAATCTGAACACTGTTACCCTTTCCAAAAGCTGAATCACTGCTTCCTTCTGGTCTTCTGTTGCATTATCCAAATGTTCCAGCCAAACTGAAAGTTCCCTTCCATGTGTACTCAAACACTCCACTGTCACGTAAAACCTGTCCAGGAAACAAAGGGGGAGGTGCGTAAATAAACCTCAAAGCACCTCAAATACAAAACTCCAGGAGATGCAGATCTTTTTGTACAGTAACTTACAGTTGGCGGGATTTTTAGGGGGATTCAGGAGGAATTTTTTTGTGGATTTTAGGAGGATTTTGGTGGGATTTTTTGGAGGATTTTGGTGGGATTTTTTTTAGGGATTTTTGGGGGGATTTGGGGAAATTTGGGGGGGGGCTTTTTGGAGATTTTTGGGGGATTTTGGGGGGGATTTTGGAAGGATTTTTTGTAGATTTGGGGAGATTTGGGGGGAATTTTTGGGGGGATTTGGGCGGGGATTTTTGGAGGTGTTTTGGGGGATTTTTTGTGGATTTTGGGGAGATTGTGGGGTGGAATTTAGGGGGGATTTTCGGGGGGATTTTGGCGGGGATTTTTGGGGAATTTTTGGAGGTGTCTTGGGGGGATTTTAGGAAATTTTTGGGGGGCTTTTTTGTGTGATTTTCGGGGGTATTTGGGGGGGATTTTTATGTGATTTTTGGGGTGATTGGGGGGATTTCTGGGGGGATTTTGGGGGGATTTGTAGGGAATTTTGGGGGGGATTCGGGAGGGATATTTTTTTGATTTTGGGAGGATTTTTGTTGGATTTTTGTGGAGATTTGGGAAGATTTTTGGCTGGATTTTTTTGTGGCATTTTGATGGGATTTTTGGGGGGATTTGGGGGGAATTTTATGGGATTTTGGGGGAATATTTAGTAGGATCTTGGGGGGGATTTTGGGGAGACTTTTTTGTGTATTTTGGGGAGGAATTTAGGGGGATTTTGGGGGGAATTTGGGGGAAATTTTGAGAGATTTTTTATGGATTTTGGTAGGATGTGGAGAGAATTTTTCAGAGAATTTTTGAGGGGATTTTGGGGGGAATTTTTGGGGGGAGTGTGGAGGGATTTTTGGGAGGACTTTTTGTGGATTTTGGGAGGATTTTTTGGGGATTTTGTGGAATTTTTGGGAGAATGAGAATTTTGGGGGGGATTTTGTGGAAATTTTGGGGGTATTTTTCGGTTGATTTTTTGGGGGATTTTTTGAGGGATTTTTCAGAGTTTTTGGGGGGAATTTTTGGGAAATTTGGGGGAGTTTTGGGAAATTTTTGGGACTATAGGGGGATTTTTTTGGAGATTTTGGGGGGGATTTTCGGGGGATTATGAGGGCATTTTTAGGGGATTGTGGAGGTATTTTTTGTGGATTTTTTGTGGATTTGGGGAGGAATTTGGAAGGATTTTGGGGGGCATTTTGTGGGAATTTTGGGGGGATTTGGGGGGGATTTCAGGGGATTTTTGGGGATTTTTTTGGAGATTTTTCAGAAGATTTTTCGGGATTTTGGGGGGGATTTTGGGGGATTTTTTTTTTTGCATTTTGGGAGGATTTTGTAAGGATATATTGGGGGAATTTTGGTGGGATTTTGGGAGAATTTTTGTGGGATTTCAGGGGGATTTGGGGGGGGATTTCTGGGGCGATTTTGGCGGAATTTCTGGGGGGAATTTTGGGACGATTTTGATGGAATTTTTAGGAGGATTTTTGGGGGGATTTTGGTGGGATTTTGGGGGGAAATTTTGGAAACATTTTTTGGGATTTTTTGTGGATTTTGGGGGGGATTTTTGGGAGGATTTTGGGGCATTTTGGAGGGATTTTTTGAGAATTTTGGGGGGATTTGGGAGGATTTGGGGAATGTTTGGAAGGATTTTTGGAAAGATTTTTCGGGGGATTTTAGCAGGATTTTTGGGTGGATTTGAGGCATTTTTGGTGTGATTTTGGGGGGATTTTTGGGGGGGATTTCTGGGGCAATTTTTTGATGATATTTAGGAGATTTTTGGGGCTATTTAAGGGGATTTGGGGTGATTTTGGGGGAATTTTTGGGGATTTTTTGTGGATTTCTGGGAGATTTTTTTATGGATTTTTTGTGAATTTTTGGAGAATTTTAGGGGGATTTTTGGAGGGATTTTTTGGGGATTGTTGGAGGACGTTGGGGGACTTTAAGGGGATTATTGGAGGATTCTTGGAGGGTATTTGGGGAGATTTTTGGGGGGGATTTTGAGGGATTTTCGGGGGATTTTGGGGGACTTTTTGGCGGATTTTTTGGGAATTTCTGCATGATTTTTGGGGAAGATTTGGGGGATTTTGGGGCGATTTTAGGGGTATGTTTTCAAGATTTTTGGAAGATTTTGGGGGGGATTTTTGAAATATAGGCTAAACTTAAGGCTATTTTGGTTTCAGTTTGTTTGATGGCGGGGTTGTTGCAGTTGTGCTCGGGGGTCTTTTGGGCCATTTATTCCAGAGGCTGTTTGGAAGGGCATTTCTGGCCACGTTCTTTTTTGCCTCCGCTCCGCGCCGCCGTGCGGCAGTGCTGCCACCCCGTGGGCAGAGAGCAGTACTGCAGTTGTCCCCCTGCCCGTCACGGACACGCGTGGCAGCTCCAGGCTGTGGGCTTTTATGAGAGGAACTTTCCTACATAAAGGGATAATTTTTAACTCAGTGGCTAGTTGAAAGGGACAATTTGAACATTTGTTTTATGTTATTGTGGAGAACCACCGTGTGATTCCAAAACTAACATCCCAAACCAGCAGTTAAGTAAAAAAACCCAAAGAATGGTACAGCAAGCATTTAAAAGCCTTTTACATGTGAAAGGAATTTAAGATGAGAAATGTAGCTTATCCAAGCACATAATTCTGGTCTTTATATTTTTTGGCTGCTTGCTTAGAAATTTTCATGCTTCTGGAGCCGGACACAATTTAAGAAATTACAAACTGTATTTTTCTCTTACTGAGGAAATATTTTCTACAGAACCATGACCAGCATTTTGAACTGTATCAACACAAACAATTTTAAAGTGCATAACAACACATTTTGGCTATTAATTATATATTAACTTTCTTCCAGTGCACTCGACTGACTTTTGGGAAGTTCTGCTCTGTTCAATACGGGTCAGGTTTGCTTTCTGCCCTAGAGGCAGTTCCATAAGCTTCCAGCTGCCAGGAATATGCTGTGCTCCCAGTGACACATAGAAACAGCTCTTCTAAATAACTTTCTAACAGCAGTGGGATGTCCTGGAGCACTGGAAAAGGTACAAGAGTGCAGTTTTCACAAAGAATAGAGATTTCTTCCTCATCCTGATGGAAACAAGGATACTTTCCCAGTTCCTGCAGTCACTTCACTTTGCAGTGATGCAGCACCTTCCTAGGGATCACGTCTGTGATTTCTGGGCGAGAGCTGGTGCCTCAGCTCCCTGGGCAGGGACTCCCCTCATCCTGGTGCTACGAGGCTTCCCTCCCAGCAGAGAGAAGTGCAGCACTTGTCCGCTCCCCAGGGCCCGACTCCAAGTCTCCAGGAGAAAGTGGGAACCTTTCAAGGGACTTCCACGCACTTTTGGTCAGGGCCTGGCCGATCCACGCCCAGCGTTCCCACCGCACAGCGACCGCTCAGCTCCTCGTGTCCCTTCCCACCCGGCCCCTCTGGAAGCCCTTAACCCTCTCCTCCTTCCTGCCTTGGCGGCGCATTGGAGCCGCGCTCCCCGGGGTGCAGGCCCGGGACACGGCCCCGCAGAGGGGGAATGAACACGGAGCGCTCCGGCCGGGAGCCCGCGGCCCCTGCCCTGGATGTGGCGGGTCCCCCCGGGGCATTGCGGGGGGCTGACAGCCCCCGCCAGACCCTGCCCGTGCCGTGTCCACCTCTGCCCATCCCTTCAGAGCCCCGCAGCCCCCCGCACCCGGGAGCCCGTCACTCGGTGCCCGCCCCATACCTGAGAAGGCAAGAGCCGCGACCTCCACCCCGCACACAAGGACCGCGCAGGACAGGAGGCGGAGGAGCCGCCCGGGCTCTGCCTGTGCGCGGCGTGGGTGCTGCCCCGCATCCCCGTCCCTCATGGTGCGGGAGAGGGCGGCTCGGGGCGGGGGGCAGCCCCGCCGCTTCACACGGTGCTGCCGATCCCGGCTGGCGATGCATCTCCCCTGGGCCTCCGGGCACCCTCGGGGTTGCCCTTGCCCCGTGCGGGCGGAGGAGGAGAAGGGGCAGAAGGAGGGCGAGGGCGGAGCAGCCCTGCCAGCGGCCGTGGCAGGAGCAGGTCCAGCGGGCGTGGGCGCCCGCGACGCGGGGGCGGTGGGGAAGAGACGTGAAGGGACACGGGTTTCTGGCGGTGCCGTGCCGGGCACTGCCCTCCGCTCACATCGTGCGGCCTGGCTGACTCAGACCTGGCTGCACCTCGCCTGCCCTCTCCGGCTCTCCCCACCCCTCTCCGAGAAGTTTGCGCCTCCCTCTGCTCTAGAGGCTCGATCTCACCGTCTCCCCCATCGTTCTTGCTTGGCAATGGTTGGAGGACTTTCACGGACTTACACACACTGCGACTCGTGACCGCGTTTCCCCGCTTGTGTTTTTCCCGAGACAGGTGCAAGGTGCTCCCCATCACTCCCTGTTCCCCGCAGCCCAACTTCCCTGCCTTGCCTGCTCCAGATGCCCTCGGCCCTCATGCCAGACCCTGCCAAGTCTGCCGCTGCAGCCCTTACACCTCGGCTCACGGGTCTCTGAGGGGACCCAGCTAGGACCTACACCTGACAGGATCTCTGGGTGAGGGATTTCAGTGGGCAAACAGCACTGACTCTTCCAGGCTGCAAAAGGACCTTCTCTCTTTCCTCACACCGGTGACACCACCTTACCTCATCCCCGCAGCGTTCCGACTCCAGCGGGTCTTGAGTTTGAAGTGTGTAGGCTTGGCTTAAAACCTTCACTGCAAAGTGGGGAAACATCTTGAAGTTACTTTGAGAGAGTTCAAGTTGTTCCCTGTAATCTTTTGTGATACAGAAAAGTGAACCGGTGAGAAGTTCAAGCAAATTGTCATTACTACCTGCTAAACTACCTTCAAATGTAATTTGGTGCTTCTTTTAAGGTATGAGGGACTCAAGGGGGTAAATCAGGACACTCATTTCCCAGTTCTTGTAAGAGCTGTCCTCAGGAAAGAGAGCTTAGAACCAACTCTGAAAATGGGGAATGAAAGCATCTTTTCTTCCTGGGGCTGTGCTGTGGTATACAGTGGGTAAACATGAATATCCAACTGTTTACATTATGCTATGCATGTTCACACTGATCTTTCTCCTGAAAAAAAAAAAACAAAAACAAAACCCCATGAGTGAGTAGGTGAAAGACGATGGAACCAAACTAATTGTGTTAAAACTATTCCTCTCCTCCTGTTCCAACTGAAGCTGGAATGCATCCAGATTTGAATTTCCAAAGTCTGGCACCTCTTTTCAGAGGTTACACTGAACTTTGACCAACTTGGTCTTCACGTTTGAATCTGAATCCACTTTTGTTCCTCACCTTGTCCCTCTTCACACCCAGAAAAACAACCGGGTATCACATATATCAGACTATTCCTCCTTAGTCTTGGGCAGATAAGAGCAAAACAGGTTTCACATGAACCTGTCTGAGGTCAGGGACATTCCATCAAGTGTTACTGAACTCAAATGGGATCAAAGATTCCCAAATAACAGTATAAAATCACTCTGAAACATCTGCAACTGCAAACACAGATGGGCAGAGAAAACAGTAGGTCTGCAGGTGAAACCCTTGCCTCAGATAAGGACAGTGTTTGCCTTTGAACTCAGCCAGTTACCTTCTGCCTTCCACCTGGGGAGCTGGAAGGAGACTTGTGGTAGTCTCCCCCTACTCTCCTTCTTTTTCCCCTTGACCTTGCCTTCAGGGTGATCATTCAGTTGGACACTTCCTGCACTTGCTGTCTCAGGTCAGTCCTGCCAAAGGCAGAAATGAATGCTGGGATGTGGCAATACACAAGACAGAGAGGAAGACACATTTAATTAGCACAGCTGGTTTGATAACCGGGATGCCATGGCAGGGACAAGCAGAATTTTGAGATTATGAGAAGATGAGATTAAACTTGCCTAGGGGAAGAGGATGCGCTGTATCGCATCTCAGCATCCCACGTGTCAACACAAAGTGACTCTGCAAGGCAAAGACTGAATTTTAACAGGTCTCATTGATACTAGGCAAGCCTGATTGTTATCTCAAAAAGCCATTGGCCTAATGATTGGCCGTTAATGCCCGTCTCCCAGGCTCTTTCAGGGGTGGGTGGAAATAGTCAAAGCCTGCAAAGGACACTTAATGCAAATGGCTACAGTCAAACCTTTTGTACTGTCTGTCCCCCAGTTTTGTAGGGGAAGAATCTCTTAACACAGTGGGGTTTTAAAATTCAAACAAATTTTGTGGGAGGTCATTGAAGCTCAACCAATGCAGAAGAATGTAGACAGCATCAAAAATAACTGGGAAGTATCCCATACTTGTGCTTGAAAGGCCTTGAATCAGAAGTTCTGCCAGGGCTGTTGCCTGATGAGTATTTGTGAATCTTCCCAGTGAGATAACGTAACTTTTTCTAGCCTGGTGATGCTGTAGGCAAAAGACCATCCCAAAGTGCAGGAATGAGCCTGGCATGCTTTTGGCAGTGTGCAAGTATAACCCAAAGGCCAAGGCAGTTTCCAAGTGGAATGACTGAACTGGGAGAGGTTTGAAATGTAGGTAACCTCCAGAGAGGTGAAGCGGGGAGGGCTGAACGACAGCGCAAGAGGCAGCTGGGTGCTCCGGCTTGTACACATCTTCCAGGGAAGCCTTCCTGTGGAGAAGGAAAACTCACGGACACTGTGGCTGACAGGAACTGAAGACATGCTTTCAGTCGAATGGCACTGAGATATATATATATACACTTTTTTTTTTCTTTTCCCGCTGAATGGGGGCTACTTTGCTATTCAACATTAACCTAAAAACCAACTACCCTAAAATATAGAAAGTATTTTTGCGAATCTCTGCTATCCCCTGTGATGGGTAGTGTGTGAATAGAAAACTTGGAGACAGTAGTGTAAAACACAAAGGCAGGAAGGGAGTGTTTATCATGATGTGCAGAATGCACCTCTTTGCTACAGCCTTGAAAGCTGCTTCTACAAACTGGCAACATTCAGTTGCTGGAAGACAATATAACTAATCCAGACATGTTCAGCATGTAGAATTACAGTATCTCAGCCTTGTCCTTCCCTCACGAGCAACAGGAATTGGATTCATTTTTTCCCCAAAGAAAAAAATCACTTGAAAGTCCAGAAGTTAGAATCCAAGAGAAATATCACATCTGCTTCAGAGAGTTTCTCTCTTTTGAACTTGGGGAGGAATTATTTTACTGTGCCAGAAATGCAGGAATTGTGTTGTTACATGGAAGCTTTAAAAAAGCAAAGCCAAAATTTGAGCACTTAACTTCTTTTTCTCCTTGTTATTCATTTTCCCCTGAATTTCAGCCAAACTGCCAATTCAAAACTCATATCATTGCTTAGTGTATGGAAATTCCGATAAAATTAGTGTGTCAGTTAAGAAGTAAACAATGTGAAATAAAGAAAGTGAATGTGAAAATAGTAATTTGAAATAAAATACTTCAGTTAGATGGCCTAAAATCTTCTATTAGTGAATAAAAAAAATCACTAGATCTAATGTAGAATAACAAGAGTTGTCAGAAAAATATCTCAGAAATACTTTTTCACACACACACACACACACACACACACTCTCTCACTCTTCTGTGTGTGTGTACACTTCTCCCCATCCTACTGCTTTTTCTTCCTGCTTTCTCCCCTGTAATTTTTTAAGAGCTGATATTTGTCATTTTCATTCTATTCTCCCAGAATAAAATTTCCGAGAAGTTCCCTAATGTTCTTTTTGGCTTTTGAGGATTAAAACAAAACAAAACAAAACAAAAAAAAAAAAAAAAATTAAGAGCAAAACCCCAGGCCTTTCCCACATTTTTAAAAGCTTTATATTCCTGCATTCTGACACAGACAGAATCCACAGGACAGTTCAAACAAGTGGGCTGTTATCCTCTCTCTGTTTCTATGGAAATGAGTGTCAGACCACTTAAAACAAAGCACATACTTTACAGTAATCACTGCATTTTCATTATTTGAAATAATAGAGCGCATTTTCCCCAATCCAACCTCTATTCCTATGGATACAAGCTGAAAATCGTTGTAGAGAAGCCTGTTCCATAGTTTTTTCCAATTCTGAATGTGTTTAGGATGCTGTTAAGTTCTCACAAGGTGCTATGGATGATACGATCTAACAAGAGCTTCAAGTGTGCTGTAATTTGAACTGGAGAGGACCAATTCTGTGAGCCAGAGTAAGGAAACATTCTTGTGTGTGTAAATAGAAATTGGAATGAATTCTGAGTGAAGTACTCCACCCAGCAGGTTTAGAAGGAGGGGAATGATTTGCTGTTTTCTGCTATTTTTTGACTTGCTTCAGAGAGAGTGAGCTGAGCTAAGCAAGTTCTGAGTTTGGTGATCATGAGCTGCTCCTTGGCCAAACTAGCCATAACACCATAGAGACCCCCACCACTTCACGAGACAGAAGATGTGACCCATGAAGTTTGCAAAGCCAATCACCTCACGTTTCATTTGGAATGAAACCTCACTCCATTTCCTCAGGAGAGGCAGCAGAACGTCCCCGCGCCTCACCCCCCTGAATGCTGCCAGTCTTGCTGGCACTTCTCCTGTACGCAGATTATTTTTTCTAGCAGTGCACCTGGCACTTGTATAGACATGAAGTAAGAGGCATGTCCCATCTCAGAGAGCTTACGCTGCAAACAAGAGAATGTCCCTGGTCACTTCCCGACATGATGTTTCAAAGACACCCTGGGAAAGACTGTGTGTCCTGCCCCTCAGTTAGGAAGGACATTAGGCCACAGTTACTGGGTGGAGCACGGTCAGGGAAATCAACCTCTTTGTCAAAGTGCTTTACTACGGTTTTATGAGCCTGCCTCTGATGGGTCGTTATCATGACACTGTTCCCCTTCCGTAAGTATTTAAGACAAGATTTTCCAAAATGACCAATGACTACGTACTTGAAATTCAAGACAGAAGCTTTTTAAAGCCACAGAATCAATGTCAAAACACTGAAAAAACTGTGGCTTTTCCAAGAGCCTTGAAAAAATCGGGCTTCCAGATCTCTCAAGTTAGGTATGCAATGGCATGCAAAACTGGTGGTGTTTCAGAAAAGAATAGCCCGTATCAATATCTAATCAGTGAGAGTTAATAGTTTTGAGAACCAGACCTCAGGCTAATTCGACCTGAGCACAGTGAAATTAGAAGCATATAACAAAAATTTAAAATGATATTGCAGTGCTTGTAAGTGCCTGCTTTTCCCGTCAAGACTGTAAGGGCTCCCTGGTAAATTCTGTGACTCAGTGACTATGTCAAACTCAGACTGGATGATGCTTGAAGATTATTCCATGTGTGTAAGGTGGGAAGGATTTCAGTACACAGAAATACCCGAGAATCGCAGTAGATACTCAGAGGTGCTCTCAGCAAATGCCTCCTCTGGCTCTGCACAGCCTGCTCATTGACACTTTTCTGTCCTCTTCCCTTTTTTTCTGGTCTTTCCACCCATCTTCGGCAGCAGGGCATGCAGCCCAGTTCCAGAGTCTCACCATGCTCTGACTCAAACCCCTGATGCTCATAATGCCTGGTCGGCAGATCCTTCCATATCGACAGGCTCTAATATTCCTCGTGGGAGGAAGATAAATTGCCATTAGTCAGGCTTAAAATGCACTCCTTGCACTCCAGCTGAAATAACTACGGGATTGGAGGAGGAGGAAGAAGAGGAGGAGAGATGATTTTGTTTTACAGCATCTAGAATAAAAAAAGTTGTGGTTTTACCTCAGCCATGCCAGCCCACTCGTCTCCTGGGTCCATGCACGGACCTTGCACATACCCTGGACTCCTCGATGCCAAACTCCTGGAATTCAAGCTCTGCAATGAATGTGTCCAAGTGTGTGAGTTGGCACTGGGCTGATCCCAGCAAGGATCATGGAGGTGCAGGGCACAGGGCATTTGGACATGTGATGACAAAGAAGTGATAGTGTTGGGAGCATTCCCTTCTTGGGAGGCCGTGCCGAGGAGGTGGTCCTGTCAGCCCATCTCTGGGCAGCATCACCCTCTCTCCTTCTGTCATCCCATGCCTCAGGGTGCCAAAGGCTGGAAAGCAGGGAGATTTGACAAAGCGCTCTATATCACACTTGAAATTTGGGGAAAAACTGAAGGAAACTTTTCTGTGTAATAGTTGTGTAAACTGAGAGCGAACACTGAGAGCTACAGTTTTAAGGTGTGATTTTGGATTAAATGTATTCCCTCTGAATGCTTTCTATACTTGATTTATACATAAAATGAAACATTTATTTTAAGACACTAATGCATTTCTTACCAAAGGAGTGAAGGGTGGGAGATTGCAACTCACAGATGAAGCGAAGTGAAACCACCACAGGGGTTACTGTTACTGTAAGTGGGGTATCCCAACAGCAGGACAGGTTTGGGCTGGGATTAGCATGGGCTGTATAGCTGGGGTCATGCAAAGGTCTGTCTGCAGCCCTTCTCATAGTCCCTCATCTGCAGGGAGAGGCTGTAGGCCTGGAGATCAGGCTGAGTTTGGGAAGGGTCAGGAGGACACGGTTACGGAGTGATGTAAATGCGTATCAAGAGACTTGAGGGGTGGCAATGTCAGCTAGAGAACAGCAAGGATCCATGGCTAACGGCTGGAGATAGGGGCTTCCTGAGAAGGACAGGAGTGCTTAAGGCTGAAATCAGAAGAGAAACCTCGGTGAAGCTTTTGTGTTAGAAATGGTCTCATCTGCCCAATCAGACACTTGTCTTCAGGATTGCACGAGTAAGGAATCCCACAGCAAAGAAAAAGGTTCAGGTTTGGGAGCAAAGGCAAGTTGGGCAGGACTGCGGGGCTGGGGCTTGGCTGTTTACATTCTGTTCAGGACAGTAAAGGCCTCCGAGGTCGTAACTGAGGCAGGAAAGGGTCGCTTGGCTCAGTTAGTCTTGTATCTAGAACTGTTCCTTGAACAAGGGGGGGAGCTGAGGTTCATGCAAGGGACCAGGAATTGTTTTTTAGCCTTGAAAATGCCAGAGGGGTGTGTGTAACTTGGATATGATGATAAGTTCATCTGGCAAGAATCACAGAATATTTTGATTTACTGAAAAACCGGGCAGCTCAGAAGTTACTACTTGACTCATTGCTGCTCCCATCTGTTGCACACATAAGCACAGCAGAACAGATGATTTTTTTCTGAGCCTGAGGTCTTCGACTGACCCTCCATAAATGCGTCTTGCCAAAAAGCAGACTTGGGGGAGGAAAGTTGTCAGATATAATAGAGAAAGAAAAGGACACAGGCTTCAAAGTCCACTCCAGCAGAACATGGAAGTGACCTGGCTGGAAATGAAACCCGTAGTCTGCTTCCCCAGCCTCCTGGAAGCCTCTAACAGCTCCACAGGCAGTGAGGGGAGAGAATAATTGAACTTCAAGTTGAAATAAAAATAATTTTCAGTAGCATTCTGCAGTACTTTTAAAATACTAGAACCATGAAATATGGTGTGATGATAACTATCAGGCTTGTAAGCCTGGTAACTAGGACTTTTACCTTGAAGATTTCAGTATGGGTACTTTCAGCCTTTTAAAACAGAGTTAAATCAATTTTTTTCCCCCTAGTTCTGCTAGCACTAGCCTTTCTTTTCACCCCCTCAAAAGCAGAGCAACTCCCTCTTGAGAATGTTATTTACTTTCCATATTATGTGCTTACCAATTTCTGGAATTGCCAATGTATTTGGATACCTGCATAAATTTAAGTTTCAAGAAAACTGTAAGGCTGAAACAAAAGAGAGAGACTGCTGCAGATGGGATATTGGGAAGGAATTCTCGTCTGTGAGGGTGCTGAGGCCCTGGCACAGGGCCCAGAGAAGCTGTGGCTGCCCCGGATCCCTGTGGTCTGACTGAACTAGAGGTAAAGCCGCCTGGGTGTCCTGCCCACGGCAGGGGGTGGGAAGGGATGGTGGAACGAGATTGAGGTGAATGTTTTGAGATTAATTCGTGGGTATTTTATAATATACTTTATAAGCCTGTGTAGTAGATATTTTAGAGTTAGTTTGTGTTTTACTGGATAACATCACTTTCTTAAGCCTAAAGGAATGCGGGGTTCCCGGAAGACATTCCTCTGCCGAGAGGGAAGATCATCATCCATCGCGGAGAGAAAGGAGGGTGTGACCCCTGGCTGATGGAGCTGAGCACCGCCATCAGCCACCGTCAGCCGAGTGCTCAGCGCCCCACAGCCATCATCCCGACTCTCACAAGGACATACATCTCAATACCTGGTTCCGGCAAACCCGGACAAAAGCTTCTGTCTCCCCGGAAAAAACTATTCACCTGACTTGCAACCGTAAAAGACCCTAGATGAATATGAATCAAGAATCATACACACAAAGAACCCATGACGTAATCGGTTGCCCAAGCCCAAAAACTGTATAAAAACGGGCTCTGCACACTCTGAATTTGTGAACCAGAGGGGGATTCTGTGCCGTTCCATGGTAATTATTTTTAACTCTTGTTGCTCACCTGAGCACCGGTCGCTGGGCAGGCCCGACAACTCGGCCGGGGCGGGACCGCAGGAGCACCACCCTGCCTGGGCCGCGATATCCCCGGGCCGCTGCCGCTCCCGCTCCGCCCGCCCCTGCCTGCGGGAGCAGCGGCGATTCCGGGGTGCCGCCGTGCCGGCTCCGAACCGGGCATGGCCAGGAAGCGGAGTGGGGAGCCTGCGGCCCGCGGGACGAGGAGTTCGATGGCGCCCGCCTCACGGCGCTGCTGCGGGACCCCGCGGCCGCCGCCAAAGGTGAGGGGCTCTGCGTGGCGGGAGAGGCGCGCCCTGAGGCGGCCGCGCTGGGCAAAGGCGGCCGTCCCGTCCCGGGCTGAGGCGGCCGCGCCGTCCCGGGCTGAGGCGGCCGCGCCGTCCCGGGCTGAGGCGGCCGCGCCGTCCCGGGCTGAGGCGGCCGTCCCGTCCCGGGCTGAGGCGGCCGCGCCGTCCCGGGCTGAGGCGGCCGTCCCGTCCCGGGCTGAGGCGGCCGCGCCGTCCCGGGCTGAGGCGGCCGCGCTGGACAAAGGCGGCCGCGCCGTCCCGGGCTGAGGCGGCCGCGCCGTCCCGGGCTGAGGCGGCCGCGCCGTCCCGGGCTGAGGCGGCCGCGCCGTCCCGGGCGCATCGGGCTGAGGCGGCTGTCCCGGGGCACGTCGCAGGGGGTGGGTGGCACCGGCGCTGCTGCTGGCGGGGCTGGCGCACATGGCACCGCTCGGCCCCTCGGGGTCGCGGCCGGGCCGGAGCGGGCCCTGCACGGGGCGCCGGTGCCCCGGGTTGACGCTGCGCCTTTGCAGGGCTGGAGACGTTCGTGCCCGTCGCCAGGACGCTGCCATCGGCCCAAGTGTACGATGTCGTGGAGGGATACGTGAAAATTTCCATGGAGTGTGCTGAGATATTCAAGCTTCTCGATGGAGAAAGGAAGCCTGAAAGTGAAGTAAGTTGGACAGGGGGCTTGTAATTCAGGGACTGGCGGCTGCAGTCCCAACAATCCCACCCTGGAGAAGAAGCAACAAAAGGTTTCCAGAAAATGGTCGCAGTGGCCAAGGCTGCCAGAGCTCCAGGAAGGTTTGGACAGCGCTGTCAGGCGTGGGACTGTTGGGGTGGCTGTGCAGGACCAGGAGTTGGACTGGATGATCCTTGTGGGTCCAGCTCAAGATAGTCTGTGGTTCTGTGAATAAATGCTTTGTGGTGTAGATAACTCTGATAATTGAATATGGCTTTGGTTTGTTTTTTTTCTTTTTTTCTGGAAGTAGCAGTGGCAGAAGCACCTACCGAGTGGGAGATGCTCTTTTCAGTTCATAGGTGTTCCTGGATTTAATGACACACACAGCCAATAGTCCCGTCCAAATCAAGCTGTTAAAGTTCTTTAAATGTTATCAAAAGATCTTTTAGGAAATAAGGGGATCAATAAAAGCAGTTAAGTAAGCAAAACAATAGTCTGGTGAAAGTAAATGTTCTTAGGTATCTCCCTGATATATCAGTATTTCTAGGAAGCCGCTGGTAAAGTTGACCTCATTTTTCTTATTTTAGCTGGACACAATTTATCCTCATCAGAATATGACGAATGAACAAAGAGTTCAGTAATTTTTCACTGTGAATGCTGGTGCAGCATTGCTGACTGCTTACAACATAGTACTGTATTGTGTGGCTTTTTAACCATCGCTTGCTATTCTTTGTCTTCCAGTATCATTTTTATCTGTGTCGTGTTCAGTGACAGCCTTCCCTCAATATCCCATTGCTCACAGGGGCTGGTGTTTGTAGTGGGCGCAGCCCAGTGCTGTGTGGTTTCCGGATTCCTCTGCAGGGAAATAATTGCAAGACCGGAATAGCCCCAGTGTTTTTCTCCAGCGCATTTTGTTTTTCGTCGTCCACTTAGGAGCAGCCGTCTCTTGAAGCACTGATTCCTTGAAACTGCATGCTCTCCCAAGTGATCTTTTCAGAGAGGAAGCATTAATTTGGGAGAGAATCTAGAAGTTAATGTCACTTTCATGTGTGGAAGCTTTCCTCTTGGGGTGGGGTTACCCTTTATTGATGGTGGTTATTACTATTTGCTCAGCTAATAATTTCAAGTCTTACCTGATCATTGTCAGATGCTAACATACTTTTTTATCCTGCAGATGCTGTTAGTCTTTCAAGCCCTAGAAGCCATTTTACTGAGGACAGCCAGCGACCGCTCACATTTGTGGGAATGAACGTCGTCAGAAAGTTGATTCATTCCTATATGAGACTGGTCTATGCTGCTTTGTATTCTGAAAAATCACAAGTAAGTCTTCTTGGTGCTCTGCTGGAGAATCTCTGTCAGTTGATCTGGAGGGACTGTACTGGACGTTGCAAAATTCATTTTGAGTTATTGCTAATAATCCACCTTTATTTAATAATCCTTTTCCACTTGTCATAAAATAATTGCCTGTGGAAGTCTTTGCAAAGTGAAAGCTCTGATGCATCATACAATCCAGTGCTGTAGGATAATTTCCTGAAGGTGTAGTTTTCATCGGTTGGGCCTGCCCTGGTGACAGCTAACACAGGTGGTACCTTGAGTCCTCTTTACTTTATTGCTGCTTGATTTGTGGGGTGGAATGTACTGCGTGGAACAGGGCTGGGCAGTCTTCCTGTGATAGCAAAAAGAGCTGCTCTTGAGTTCTTTGTTTCCCTGTATTTTTTGGAGTCAGGTTGCCATGTTTATAATGGACTTTTCTCTTTCAGACTGGCTTTGCTTCTGTAATTTTTTCAGTCTCTTAAAACTGAGGTCATTTTAGGTTGTTCAATAACTGTTGTTATTTAGTCCAGACCAAACAATTTCTCGTGCTCCTGTGGATGGGGAAAAAAGTTGCAAATTCCAGAGACATTTCGGTACAAACCTGGGAGGAAGAGGGAAGTAGAGAAAAAAAACAGACTGAAATTGACTTGTCTGAGGCAAATGTCTCATCTTTCAGTCTTTGAGCAGAACTGGAAAACCTTTTCTCTGCTTGCCTAGTTCATAGGCACAGCTGTGCTTCCTGAGCTGTGCAGTTGATCTTATTGCAGCAGGCTTTTTAACCTGACAAAGAATCTCAAATCTGTATACGGGAAACAAATTTTGAGGCTGTGCAAGATGTGCGCTTCTGATAAAATGTTTAAAGATTGCAGGTTCTGGAGGAATCCTTCTAGAACCTGCACAGAGGGGGCTGCAGATTTCTGATGGGAGATGCTCTGCATTTTCTGTGCAACCTCTTTGCTGTGCAGAGGGATTTTCTTTATTGCATGTCTAGATAGAATCTCTGCTTGAACCACACGGCTTTTTACAGATTGTCCATGACAGATGCACGATGGACAGGTTACAAATCTGTTCATGGTAGTGGCTGTTCAGATGATGGAGGTCTGCTGTCCTCTTACATATTCCTGTTGAAATAAATGGCAGACCTCTATGAATTTAGGAGTTCATAGAATCATAATTAAGGCTTGCGTAGTCCAGCCCCACTGCCATGAACAGGTCATCTTAGAGTTGTTCATTTTGGCACTTTCACCCTTTAAAACTATTTCATAAAGGGATTATCCAGCCTCACCTTACGGCTTAATTTTGGGGAAGAATATAAAAAGGCATTTCCTTCTCCCTTCCTCCCTCACCCCTCTTTCCCAGCTGCTGTTATTAGTGCCTAAAATAATTACTTTGATTATTTAACTTCCCTTCTATTTTCTCTCTAAGTTTTAATCTGTTGGTTTGGTGATTAGTATAACCATGATCCTGGAAATAACCTGCAGGTTTTCCCTCTGCTTTGTCTTTTTAGGGTGAGCCAGGGGTGCCTTACACTGCTGTCAGCAATGGTGGCTCAGGGCCCGGGTTCAGCAAGGGATGTACATAGTCATTTCGATTTCAATGACAAATACCTGCCTGGATTGTTGGAAAGAAGATGCAAGAAGGTAAATTAAGGTCCTGCATGCAATGAAATGCTATGCCATGGCTCCACCAGCATTTTTAGCTAACTGTTGGGAACAAAGCTGTTGCCAATGTTTGTTGTATTTTCATCTGCAAGAACTTAACTCTCCCTTCCTGTCCTGTGTCAGGCTGAAGTCCTTGACTGTGCCTAACTGGGCACATGAAAATGCCGTACGTGTTGCCAACGAGCTGTGGAGAAACATAAATGTGCAGTTTCTTTCAACTGTCCTTCTGGTGTTTTAAACAGAGTGAAAGTGATAGTACACTCCTGAAAACCAGTCAGTCATTTTGCAGTTTGGTCCCACTGAAATAAATGGAAACTGGAGAGGGGATATTGCTCAGTACTAATACAGGGTAATTGTGTTTGAAAGCATAAACAGAATAATCCAAATTATCTCTAACTGGAAATCCTTAAGAGGAATATGTGAATGAGGGGAAGAAGTCACTCCTTTTTTTCCTGAAGAAACTATCTCTTGTTTCCTCCCTGTTTGCTAAAAATAGTCAGGATTGATCCAAACCAGAACAAGAATATCTAAGTGTCATTCCAAATGCAAGTATAAAATAAATCCAGTATTGGTTGCAATCTTGGTATATTGTTTCTAGATTTTAAAGATTACTTGCAGGGTGAATGTGTAAGTTTGTGTTAGGTTTGTGCCATCTGAGGTGAAAATTCAGACGTTTTCTTTATTAAGCAGTCAAAGGGAAGGCAAAAAACCAAACATCCCTTTTTCCCTGGAACCACCTTTTATAGTTCTGGAACTGTCAGATTCCACAAGTTTTGACCTCACTGCAGGAGTTGTCTGCAGGAGTACCTCCACCCTTAATTTTAAATGCTTGGGTGAAGTCTTTTGACCGCAAGCTGCTCAAGTACTCCAGTAAGGTACAAGGAAAAAGCATCCCAAAGGTCTTACTCTTGTACAGCTTTCAATGAAATCGTGTCACAGCTGGTTATCAGAGGTGAGTTTTTAACACAAAAATACCAGGCCCAAAGCTTCCAGCAAAATTTCGTTTGTTTCTCTTTATTTCTTCTTTCAGCCTTTTCATGAGTCCCTGCTGCCTTATCTTTTGCCTACTCAGAATCATCTTTACATGCAGATTATTTTGCACAGCAGGTTTATAAAAAATTGTAAATCATGGGGGGACTCTGTCAGGGAGTGTAGTGATTGGGCAAGGGATGAGGGTTTTTTTAAAAGAGGGTGTATTTACATAGGATATTGGGGGGAGATTCTTGGCCATGAGGGTGGTGAGACGCTGTCCAGCACAGGTTGCCCAGAGAAGCTGTCACTGCCCTGTCCCTGGAAGTGTCCAAGGTCAGGTTGGACAAGGCTTGGAGCACCCTGGGATAGTGGAAGCCATCTCTGCCCATGGCAGGAGGTGAATGAGGTGATCCTTAGGGTCCTTTCCAACTCGAACCGTTCCGTGATCCGTTGTTCATATCCTGTGGTGCTGTTACAGGTCAGGGTGTCGCTGCTTCCAGTGTGCCTGAGTTGGTAGTTTTATACTTGCCCCTTTTAATGGGCATTTTTGTGACCTGACCAAGCAGGGCACAAGGGAGGAAGTTCAGTGATGCAGGGTTTGGCATGAAACTGCTGTTAATGTTTCCTTTTTCTTTAGATCTGTGGCCTGGTCTCATATCTCCGGAATTGAAGAGCACGTGAACTAGCACATTTTCCTTTTTAGGTAAAAGTGATCTGCTTCACGCCAGAAGTGTTTTAGCTGAATACACTGTGGATGTATTGCATGTAAATGTGGGTCTGTGGCTGCATGCAGCATGTTTACAGAAGTTGTTTCATTTGCCCATTTGTGGCACTGGTACAGGTAATCAGCAGTTGCAGTATTGATTCTGCAGTTGGGTACAGCCTGTGTGCTGACAACTTTTTTTTTAATTTTATATTTACATTTTTATGTTTCCAGGGGAGAACAGATGCCCACATGGCCTGTATTCAGTTTGCGCTCTCCTTTCTCATTGCTGGCGGCAATGCAGTCTTGGCACAGGTGCTGGAATTAAAAGGGACTTCATAATTGCATTTGGGTTTTTGTTTTCTAAGGCACGGTCATTTACATGACCTAATTAAAATGCAAACCAGGTCGAGAGCACTAATGAGAAGCAAAATATATATATTTTCTTATTATTACCTGAAAAGCTTTAAACTTCTTTTGTAGTTTAACAAATAAGTCTCCTGCTGGAGAGCAATACGCTAACTGCTAGAACTTTGCAAAAATAGAAAGTCTTTGGTGATGCAGATTAAAAAAAAAGTAAATCTAATGTAAAACTTTGAGGTCATAGAGTCAATAAACATAAAACAAATCATGGCCTCCAGTCTTGCTCATCAGACAGTAACAGTGGATATATTGCATTAATTTTCTATTGAAAAGTGTGTGCTTCAGTTGCCTTTCTGCCCTGTGAATTGTGACCCTTGGTAAAGTTATGGGAGAATTCAGGAGGGATGTAGAAATATTGCTTAAAAAAAAGGTCCTTAAGCCATTAGCTGGCAGCAGGTTATTTCTCCTGAGGCGGGGGACTGAGAACTGGCTGCAGTTGTCCTGGGCTGCTGATTTTCTTTAGGTGCTGGCAGTTGTTCAGTTCTTTCAGGCTGGGGATTGCACACCCCGGCCCAGTCAGTACAGCTGGCTTTCATTCCCCTGTGAGAGCCCTGAGTTCTCTCTAAACTGAAGTTGTCTAACTTTGGGGTGCACAGGTGAGCCAAAGGATGATACATGTGGTTGGAGGTGGAATCTCCAAACATTTGAGAATCACTCAGTGAAACAATTACAAGTGCTTCATTGGGAAGAATATGAATTTAGGTACGGCATTTCAGGGCCCAAAATGTGTTTGAAGTTGACAGATGCTGTAGCAGTGTTAATCAGCAAGTGGGCAAATTAGCCAGTCAAGATGAGAGTAGGTTTGGCAGCTTCAGTTGCTCATCACCGTAGTCAGACACATCATCCTTCTGAGCTCTGCTTGCTGCCTTTAGGTTCATCCTGGAATGTAACAGCAGGGTAAATAATGTGAGAAGGAAGAGGAATGGCTGTGAATTCCCTGAAGCATTTTAGTATGAAAAGAGCTTTCACATTCTGACTTAACATTTGAAATGTCCTCTTAGATTTCATTCCAGATATTCTTCGCTCTGAAATAAAGGAAGACAGAGTTTCTACGGTCAATCTGTTACTTTCCACCCTGAGAACTAAGGTATGATACACCCTTGAAACTGTGTTGCCTCATGTTTTCTATTTTCCTCACAACAGGAAACAGTTTTGCAGTGATTTCTCTCAGTGTTCAGTTCTCAGGGCTGCTGGCAGTGTGCCGCTGCAGTGTCTGTGACTGGCAATATGTGTTGGGGGTTGGTAGCTTGGCTATATTACTGTCTCAGGGTTGAAAACAGGGAAGCAGGAATTGCTGAAGGGTGTGAGAGTTGGTTTAGTGGTGGCTGCCTTTCCTGTGCTCTGTCACCTTCTGAGCGTGGCCCTGCCTATTCCCTGGGATGCACTTGTTGCTTGTAGAGCAGCTGCACCTGAGATGTATTTTATTTCTTTAAAGATGTTTTTAGCTCCAGTATCTATGTTTTCTTAAAATACCTGTTCTGAACTGCTGTAGCAATGTTGCAGAAGCTGTTGGGTGAACATTTGAGGGAATGAAGAAGAAATAGTTTCCAATTTAGAGTGTAGCCACAAGAGCCTGCCTCAGACTTGGGCTTTTCACAACTGACCAATTAAAGCCAAAAATGTTCTTTCATTTTGCTGTTGCAATAACATGAAAAAGAAGGAGAATAAAAAAAGCTACCATTTAAATGTAAAATAAACCTCCTCGAAAACTTTGTTTTTCAAACGAAGCTTTTCCTGTATGGGAATCATGGGCCATTAGGTTATTGGTGGACCCTAGCACACTGTATGACTCTTTCAGCCTAGCAAGAAAAATCAGAATTAAAGCAATGCCAGCAGTAAAACACAGTAGAAGAACTTTTGAGGAACTTCTTTGGCTGTGTATTCCCTTTCATTCAAACTTCCTTTGTAGTAGCCTTTACCATGTCTGCTCCCAGGTTCCCGTGGTTGTAGTCTGTGGCTGTGATGCTGTAAACATGATCTGTGCTCCTCAGCCCAACGTGGACATCTGTCCTGTCCAGCGTGTGCAGGGCTTGCCGAGGTTGGTGTAGGGTCCAAGTGGAGCAGGAGCATGTGAGAGAAGTGTTGACAGGACAGGCAGACCCTTTCTTCTGCCCTGGTGAGGAAAGCCAGCTCTGTGTGTGCTAGAAGAATGAAGTGTGTTGTTATTTTGCCATGATTTTGTCATAACTTGCAATAACTAGAAGAGTTTGCTTTTTTCTCATTTTTTGGTGGTTCATAATAAAAGTATCAGTAAAAGGCGGAAGGTGCGTTTTTTTCACTGCGGAAGTGTTGCTTCACATCGCTTCACTGTACTGTTGAAATGGGATTACTGATGTCAGCCCTGAGGATTTAAGGGTCTGTCATTATTTCTTTGTTACTCCTAGTCCTTCTGCTGCCTGTTTTTTACCCTGCCTCTTGCAGCCCACAGCTTTTGGAACAGCTCCCAATGGCTCTGAGCTTGATGAGTTCAAAAAGAGGAATCTACTGAGCCTATTTAAAAAGAATCTCCCAAATTTCTGCTGCTTCTCGCTGGGTTTTGGCTACAGATCTTTTTACTCTTGTGTCTGCTCTCGTGTATTCCTCTACTAGATGCTTATGACCCCGCCACTCCCATCCTGATACACCGTAAGCACCCTTTGGAGGAGATCTGTTTCTAGTAGGGGTCTGCTTGGAGCTGTGCAAATCTCTGACCCCATTCATAAGCATGCATTTCAGTTCTGAATAAGATTAAGGTGTTACAGTTCCTGGCAGTCCCTGTACGTCATGTGATTTGGGATTTCCCAGCCACACTTGTCAGGAGTCTCCTCATCCATAGGCATCTTGAGTTGTTCCAGATTTAGAAGGTTAATGGAATTTAGAATCACAGAATGGTTTGGGTTGGAAGGGACCTTCAGGTCCTGAAGCTTCTCTTCTTAATCTGAACAGAAGCCAAACTTTCTTTTAGTATTTCCCTAAGAGGAGCCATATGAAATGTAGAGTGCAGTTGATACCTGTGATGTCAAATCTCATATGCCTTTTTTACTCCTTTTTGGTTTTTAAAGGTGGCTCAAGGTTCTGAGGAAGTGGGAAAGGCAATGGTATGAGAGCTTGTGCATAGTTTCCTAATGGACCTCTGCTACTCTCTGAAACGTGGCATAACCTTCTATGATCTGAGTCTTGGAACTTCTGGCAAGTAAGTCACTGTGCGGCTGGGAGTGGGCATGGAATTTTTGCTAGAAGCAGAAGAGACCTCACTGGTTATCGTGTTTGCCCTAAAATGTGTGGTAGTAATTCACTGTTTGTCATGCAGAAAACGTGGAGGTAAATTAATTTCTTACTTCTCTGAGCGTAAACTCAGAAATTATGCCAGGAGGGTGAGAGATCTTGCCTTCAATTAACAGTTAGAGAAGCTGCAGAGTTCACATCCCATATAAAGTATCAAAATAAGGATTTCTTATTCAAAATAATTTTTTTGTCTTCAACAAGGGAGGAAATCTGGTACTTCTGCACTTCCTGCTTGGTTTAAAAACGACTACAGAAGATGAAATGGTTGCTGACCTCATGGTGAATATTTTCAAAGTATGCCCAGATTTACTGCATAGATAATTGTAGGAGACTCACTATTCCTTCGTTCCTAGAGCGATGTCTGCTTGGATGGACAACATGAAGTTACTCAAGAAGGTAAGAGTATGGATGATGGTAAAAAACCATGCTCAGAGCAGGAGGCTCTATAAACACTTCAACTGAACTGAGAAAGAAGGAATTTTGGTGTAAGAAACAGTGGAAAACATCACATCAGTGATGTATTTTTTGAGGCAGCAGCATCAAAGCTCAGCTAAAAGAACGTTCTGTCGTTTCCGAGTGTTCCACTGCCTATTTGTTTAGATGAAAATGATCAAGTAGGATCTGGAATCTCTTGAAAAGGCATGGCCTTTAGCAGGGATGCTGGTTGCATACAGAGAGTGCATTTAGTTGAGTAGGACTCTGGAGGATGCTCTCGCATATTTGCCTAAAAATTGATATTTAATGATGCTGTTACTTCAGACAAGTCAAAATCCTTCTGTATAATGCTCCCCAGAAGAAGGAAGCTGTCATCTCTGGGAATGTACCAATGGGGCATAAATTTTATTTCTTTTCTTTCTTTTCTTTCAGATCTATGAGGCTCAACCAGAGATCTCCAAGTCTTCTAAGACTTCAGAATTTCTTCCTCTCCCCAGATTGCTTTCGATGGTGATGGTAACAACAGTCCCTGCAGTGTGCAATAAAATAATGTTCACCCAGGGGTTAAATGTAAGAGCAGTCTGTGGTATTTCAGTGACTTTTCTCTCCCAGTTAGTACTGTTTGATTTTGCTGTGTGATCATTGAAGAAATTTCTTTAGTTGGTTAATTACCTGTGTTTTGTATTGTCTGCCCCAGCAGAAATCTGGCTTGGGAAAGCACTGGAAAATGAATGAAAACCGCTGATATTGATTCCAGATGCCTTTCACAAGCACCAGTTCTTCCGCTGTCCGGTGGTAGTTTAGGCTGGGAATCTGAAAACCTATGGATTCTTTACTGCTAGCCAAGACCTAGAAAATAATTAATTCATTGACCAGTTTTAACACATTCAAAGTACAGGTTCTGTGCAAAGCATAACAGGAATCACTGAAATGTCTCTAACTGACTTCTTCTTTTATTTGCCCAGGCACAGTGGTGAAGCACAGCATCCTGTCACTGGAATCCATGGTGCTGAGAAGAGCCCTGAGGAACACTGAGCACTGTTTGTCTGGAGGAACCTGGCAAAGGTCACAAATCTACACGCTGCCAACAATGCAGGAGTTGGTGCAGCTCTACAGAGAAGCTGTCAGCAAGGTAGAAAGAAAGAGACAACTGGGGGCTGACAGGAGGCATTTTGCAGGCGGCTGACAACTGCTTTCCTCTGTACTTTCTCCTCAAGTAGTTGAACCCTAGGAGCCAGGAGATGGTATCCTGGGGGAGGCTGTGGATGAAATGGTGAGGTAGGAGCTTGCGTTTCCTGACACATCTGTCTGACAGGAATGCAAATAAAATTCTGTGGTGAGATGATCTGTAACATTAATGGCTCTTGAGCTGCAAATGCCTTTCAAGGCCAGGAAGCAAGTTCTCTTCCTGGTTCAAGTCAATGTAGCCCGCAGAGGTTACTCAGAACTTACTAAACAAAGGAGCACTTGAGTTGGAAATATACCATGAGAAGGAAGAACCAAACAAAATTTTCACGGGAAACCTTTTCAGTAAAATGTTCTTTCCAGTACTTTTGTTCTACAGAAGTGGAACTGCTTGATTTCAGGTCATTCCCTGATTGCACACAAGGTCAATTCTTACCTTTGTGAAGAGCAGCAGATCTTCCTGTTGGGTGTTTGGGGATGTATTTGTCGCAGGAGCTTTGTCTTACAAAGGAGAGCTGTTGCAATTTACCCGTTTTGCTTTTAGGTTTTACCGGACGTGAGTAGTATCGTGGCTGTCTGGCAGTCTCTTCTGAAGGAAGAGAGACAACACAGCGACAGCCCAGCAGAGAAAAAAGGAAGGTGATGTCTCCACTGTGTGAGGGCAATGACCGAGACAGAAGTTGCTGAGTAGCATGGTAGGCAAAGCAGGTGGAGTTACAGCTTCCTATCTGTGTGGGAATGGGTGTTGTGAAATCCTCATCCCACCCTTCACTTCAGCAGAATCCAGATCTCACTTGTGTATTTACTGCTCACCCTTTCTTTGTTCATTTCTTCAGGGCATTAGAATTGCCTGAAAACACAGTTGAATGTGTAGGCTGCCACTGTTACTGGAAGGTTAAGCAGTTTGACTTTGCTGTCCCAGGATCACAGAGTGGTTGAGGCTGGAAGGCATCTCTGCAAATCATCTTGCCTGATACCTCTGCCTAATCCTGGTGGTTACCCAGGTCCATGTTCACCCAGCTTTTGAACATCTCCAAAGATGGAGACCCCAGGACCTCTTTAGGCAACTTGTGTGGGTGCTCGATCGCCTTCATAGTCAGAGAGTGTTTCCTGGTGCTCAGAGTGTTCCTGTGTTTCACTTTGTGCCCAGTGTCTCTGCTCCTGCGCTGGGTGCTTCTGGGAGGAGCTTTGCAGCCTCACTTCAGGTGTTCATACATATTGATGAGGTGGCCCTGAGCCTTCTCTTCAGCCTGAACAGTCCCGGCTCTCCCAGCCGTTTCTCACAGGAGAGATGTTCCAGTCCCTTCAGCATTTTTGTAAGCCTTTGCCTGACTCCCTCCAGTGTCTTCATGTTCTGGGGAGTCCAGGCCTGAACACAGCACTCCTGGTTTGGCCTCCCCAGCGCTGAGAGGAGGGGAAGGAGATGCTCCCTGACGTCAGGACACCAGGGCCTTCAGATCCTTCCCTGGCAACCTGCTCTCCACTTGCACTGTGGAATGGGTCTGTTCCTTCTCAGGTGCAGGGCTCTGCTCTTCCTCCTGTTGAACCCAGCCCTCCTGCCCTTGACCTTTCCATGCTGGTGGCTGTTTCGCCGCCACAAAGGAAAACTCGCAGGGACACTCATATGCCTGAAAAATAATTTTTTGAGAGGTTTTTGTTAGTCCAGGTTATTTTACCGGGAGGTCATATTTGTTTTTTAGCAGTTAGGTACTGTGGCTACACAAATGCTTGTCTTGACGTAATACAGGAGTGGAATTGTGAGCGTTGGAAGAGGGATGTGGTGAAGGCTTCAGTTTTCCTCTCTCAAGCTCAGCATCCCTCCAGAAGGGCTTGCTTCCACAGTCCCACTGCTTCCCATAGCAGGGGATGGGAAGTTTCAGGATTGTCTGCATCTTGGCCACTGGCCTGTGAAGTTTTCCTTGTAGGCTGGAGATAAATCTGAAACCAGTTTCACCCTTCAGAGGGCATATTCCACAGAGACACTTCCTGGAGCAAAAGGTTTTTCAGTGGACGTCCTTCTGTGCCTCCCATTGGGCAGCAAAATGTCAGCACTGACAGTCCAAGGCTTGGAAACCAGTGGGGCAGCTGGGTTCTGTAGGACTGCAGCTGTAGTTCCTCAGCATTCTGTGGTCATGATGCTGTCACTTACTCCCAATTCACCTTTAACAGCTTTATTTGCATTGTGGCCTCTAGAGAATTCCTTTCTAATGGGAGCTGAGACTCAGGCAAACAAAGTTTATCCATGGCATTCATCCAGTTCTTTCTAGCTCCCCGAGGGAGATGAAGTTAACAGGGAAAAGTTAGGTGTTGATTGTTCTGGTCCATGTGCTTTGCTTGCTTTCATTAATGGCTGGATAACAGGTAGCTTTTATGCCTCCTCATGTTACAACTGAAACCTGAGATGGCTTTTCCTAGGAAGTGAACAGTTGCATTAAGTGCTACTGCTGTTTCTCTCGGACAGGTATTTGTTGTCTGCCTCTTGCCAAAAGCTTACGCTGAGAAGCCTTATTTTGAAAGGGGAAAGGGAAAGAGAGAAATTTTTAAGTGAAATAATAAATTTGCCACAAACTGTAGTGTACTGTCTCGTGCACTTCCCCAGCCAAACCTACCTGACATTAGCTAAAAGTAGCGCGCCCAGAAATCAGCAGCATGACCATATCCTTTCCTTCGCTTTTTCCTGTTGTTCAGCCCTGCACTGAACAGCAGTGGGACTGGTGGGGTTCTTACAGTGAGTATTCAGATGTTCAGGTTGTGTTTTACATATGTGAGCACTTGTGAGTCAAATTAGAAACGACAGCTCTCGATCTAAGCACTGAATAAGTGGATTTAGTTTTGAAAGTGTTCATACAGGAATGTGTGGGGAAGGAAACTGGGGATTCCGTGGGTGTTTTTCTCATTCCTGTTGGGAAGATGGCAGGTCATTTCCTAGGCAAGTCTGCTGGAAATAAAGTTGGTAATGCTCAGTGTTTCTGTGCTGGGTAATGGAGGTGTGACACTTCACTCTTGCTGTGAAGGAAGGAGAAGCCAATTATGGAAATATTTTGTTTAGGTTCAGATGATGCTGAGATGCTGCTTCTGAAAGCTGCACTGCTTCAGGTCATGTCTTCATCAGAAGGTTGTGCCCCACTTGGTGGCACAGAGCAACTTTGATTTTAGCAAGCTGCTAAAAGGTATGTGATGGGGGTTTGTATTTCCTCCAGTGTTTTCTCTGGCTGTTTACAAAGTCCACAGCAGAAAGGAAGGTTTGCTTTTCTGTGGAGATAAAGGAACTGTTTTCTAAAAGTAGCCCATTTTAGTTTCTCTGTTATGTTTTTATTATTTCTTAAGTTTTTGTTGTTTGGTCTTACTGTTGGATTGCCTTGGTGGTGACTTTTTAAAATGTGGTGTTGTTTCTCGAATGAGGGCCACAAAGATCCTACACAGGCTCCGAGAGGCTCAGACACCAGTGCTTTGTGCTGCTGATGTCAGGTCAGATGGGGGCAGCTCAGGTTCTGATTGCACTGCGACAGCTCCCTGACCTGTCACAAGAATAAGTGAGGTTATTCATGAGCTGGTGATAGCAGTGATGCAGGGAGAGACATGAGTGTGAAGTTCCATTGTCTGGAGCAAGTATTGTCGTGGTACAAGCATTTGTTGAGTTAAATTCTGTATTTTGCTCTCCAGTTTGTCCATCCTTTGTCCTGCCTGTAGGTCACAGCTTTTCAAGGTTGCTGAGACTGATAGAAGAGATTTTATATTTCCATGCACGACCAGTGCTTTGTGCTGGGGTTAGCTGATGAAATCTCCCTCCGAGGGCTGGATTCCCACCTTGGGTTGGCCAGCCTTCGCTGCAGTGTGTCTGGGGATCCCATGACATGAAGATCTCTGAATTGCCAGCTTGTCTCACAGTTGTGTTCTAAACCCTAAAACAGGAGTGTTCTGAAGTCACAGGCAGAGGAACCGAAGTGAAGTTTGTTTCTTGCGTTCACACCTCAGGTATCGTCACTGGAAAGGGCCTGCGGGAGGAGGTCCCTCCTCTTCTGCAGCACCATATCCTGAAAGTGGCTTTAGAACTTCCTGCCAACAAGTTTGCCTGGTTCAGAGGACAGGTAAGAGGCTGGTGCAAAGTTATGTTTGCTTGCTCTGTTGTCCTCAAATGTTTTCCTCTGGCATCGCCTAGTTTTAAATTAGTCCAGCCATTTTAGGGGTGACCCTTTTGTAAAGCAGCAGGAATTACAGTCTTAGCAGTAGTGAAAACTCCCTTCTGAGCTGGAAGGTTTTTTACAAGGAAAACATTTTTTGCCTCCCTGATGAACGGAGGAGAAGGTTGCTGTAGCTCTTTGTGTCTCTGGAGATGTTCCCTCACAAGAAAGAGTGTGCTGGATTCCACTTGTCTGGAAAGCCTGAGCTGCAGACCAGGGAAATGAGCTACTGATGGGAGCCGTCCCACCCCTTCCCAAGGAGGATTCCAACATTTTTTAATGCTCTCCATAATTGGTGGAAACCATCAGGGCCCCAGCTCTATTTTACTGCAGGCTTGTCAAATAAGTACTCTGTCAAGACTTGGCTTGTCATGTCAGGAGAAAGGAGTGGACCTGGCTTTGAGGAGGTAGCAGGGATAGACATGGAATGATTAGGGAATGAAATATGATTGATGAGGGAAGTTGCTTTGTCTTGGGCCCTTTCAATAGTTGGGGGTTTCCGTTACTACGGTCTTCTTCCACTTTTCAGGAAAACATTTTGCAAATGAATGCAACGATGCTGGCTCATTGACTGCAAAGTAGTGTAAATGATCCCACTGGTTTCTGGCCTTGGGACTTTTGGGCAGGTCTGTAAAGTAACACGCTTACCTTGCGTATCATTGTCAGTGCAACATAGTCCTATACAGTGCTGCTGTAGCAGAGGAATTCTAATACATTTTTCTTGCAGGACATCTCTGAAACAGAGAAGCTATCTGGTGAAAAATCAGTCTTCTATTTACTGATGAAAATGTTTGTTACAAGTACCCACTCTCATCTGAAAACTTCCAGCAAACAATTAATCATCAAGGTACATATTTGAATTGAAATATCGGGATATTCACTATATCCCACTGGTCTGAAATGCCAGGATGGTAAAATTTTTTCTTGAAGCAGCAGATACCTTTACTGCATGATTGTGTGGTCGACACCTGATTCAGGTTTAATTTAGCGATGATTTTCTTTGTTAGATCAGTAGTTTTCTAAACTGTCCTACAGGCTATTGTTAAGGCGCACTTTTTTTCTGCCTGTGATGACATGAAGATGTACAACCCTCAGAAAGCAGTATAACCTGCTTTCCAGAAATTACAGAGGTAAGGTTTTTAGTGTCCACTGTGCAGTTGACAAGTCCCACTAGTGAGTGGAAAGAAAAGGCCTCTTGAGTTGAGGGGGTGAGGAGAGTGGCAGGTACTTCTTTTCATCGACCTGCTCTTCCTCTTTTCTTTCCCAAAAGAAGGAATCATGAAGTTACTGTACAAAAAGATCTGCATCTCCTGGAGTTTTGTATTTGAGGTGTTTTGAGGTTTATTTACACACCTCCCCCTTTGTTTCCTGGACAGGTTTTACGTGACAGTGGAGTGTTTGAGTACACATGGAAGGGAACTTTCAGTTTGGCTGGAACATTTGGATAATGCAACAGAAGACCAGAAGGAAGCAGTGATTCAGCTTTTGGAAAGGGTAACAGTGTTCAAATTAGCTGGATAAACAATGCAAAGAATAATTGTTGGGGGTTTAGGTTTGTTCCTTCTTTCTCTAAAGAATTTTTTCCCACAAGTTACCAAGGAGACCAAGTGTTGGATACTTGAGAGTACTTAACCGAAACAAAGAGGTGGACAAAGGTGGAAGGGGGAGATAACGCAGGTAAAAGACAAAGCTTGAGGCAGCTGCGTGCTTTTCTTTTTCTGGCGTTCGGGGAGACACGTTTCTGCCGCTGCTCGAGGGGCTCAGCCGCCGCAAAGTACGCCGAGCAGACCCGTGTCTGCTGCTCCTTGAGGATCTCGGCTGCCGCAAAGCACGCGGAGCAGAGAACGGCTGTTTCTGGCTGGAGGAGTTTTCACTGTGGCCAAAGGGATCCAGTCCTGGGAAATCTACTATCACCAGTTCGGCCTGAATCCGGAGTTTTCCCGGCCACCCACGGGGAGCTGGTCCAGGCCCTGCATCGCCATCGGCTTCTTCGGCGCTGCTCCTCTTGCTACAGCATGACCCTGCACCCCCTGCGCTGCCGGAACATCCTGCCCCTGCCTGCCGGGACACCCTGCCATCCCAGCTACCAGCCCGGGACTTTTCCACTGTTCCAGCTTGGTGCTCTGAGGATCCTTCAGGGACAGCGAAACCAAACTGCCCTGGGTTTTGTGAAACAAAGCCCTCAAGGTTCTTGGTACTGTTGTCGTTTGTTATTAATGCTGTAGTTGTTTGGTGGGGGGGGGAGTTTTTTTGTGTTTGTTTGCTTTGTATTACATACTAGTAAAGAACTGCTATTCCTATTTCCCAAATCTTTGCCAAAGAGCCTCTGATTGTAATTTTACCTGGCAGATACCTGTCTTCCCAAACCAAGACAGATTTTGGCGCCCAAGTGTGGGGCTTGAGGGCACTGAGAAAAGAAAAGGGAAGAGAAATAGCAGTTCTTAACTAACCTAGTACTTTCTTTTGTGTGCGTTGGATATAAAAACCTCATTAGGCTGCATCATGTGGTCTAACTTAGCCTGGTTTGGGTGGCATGTGGTTGTGGCTATATTCCTTCCATTTGCAGGCCCTTATCTAAACATGGACCCTATAACTAATGCTACTGTGACTGTCATCCAGTTTATTTTATGGCTTAATAAGGTGAAGAACTCATGGATTTTTAATTTCCTCTGGAAGGCAGGCACATGGATTCAGGGCTATCGCACACTAACTGTGTGTTTTTGGAGTTACTTTAACAATGGTACCTACTGTGAGGAAATGACACCAGGGGAGGTTTTTTTTTCCCAACCCTTTACCCATCTCTTTGGGTCTGCCCCACCAGTTTTTGAAGGGTTTAAATCCTCTCTGAATGCTAATGATATCATACAATGGCTGGTGCTTCTAATAGGCGTATTCTATTTAGCATTCAGAGATAAGGGAAGATTGACCTGGATAACCACCCTGATACCTACCCCACAAAATAAGGATGATACCCCAGAGCCTGACTCTGCCCCACAGCCTGCCTCAGAAAGGACCCACCCGGATTGGGTTGAGGTTCTGGTAAAAGAGATGGGCCAGATGCTGAAGGAGTACATTTCCCCAGCTCATGAAAAACCCTCCCCCTGCCCCGAGAAGGCAGAGACTGATGGTGCAGCAGTGGAACCCACAGACATTACAACTGTCCAGGTTCCAGCTGAACCACAAGGGCAGCCACAGCCAGCAGCAGTCGCCCCTGTGGAAACAAGGAAGTGTAAAGTGAAATCGTCAGATCCTGGTATTAAGGGTAAGAAAGGAGGGTCCTCACAGCCCACAGAAGAGCCACAGGTTGAGATCATCACTGAGTCCCTGACATATGAAAGTCTACGTAATCTGCAAAAAGATATTGCACAATGAGAACGTGAGGCTTATACAGCCTGGCTACTTCGAGTCTGGGACCTTATGGGTACAGGTGTGCAACTGAATAGTGCTGAAGCAAGAAATTTGAGACCCTTGACCCAGGACTCAGGTATAAATCAGGTATTTGTAAGAGAGCAAAGGCCCCTTCCCCTTTGGGAACGACTTCTAATGAGTGTGAGAGAGAGATTTGTCCACAGAGACAGAATGCAAGAGCACAACAATAGAATGCGATGGAAGACCCTTGAGGAAGGAATCCAACAGTTGAGAGAAGTGGCAGTATTGGAAGTACTTTTTGGGAGGACCGGACAGCATGATAATGACCCCGACAAGGTTAAATGCACAGGGCACATGTTGTGGAATCTGGCAACTCATGGACCATCTCAATACGCCACATTCATCGCAACAATTAATGCCGAGGATAACCGAGAGACAGTGGGTTCTGTTGCCAACAAGCTCAGAAATTATGAAAGTATGATCAGTGGCCCAATGCAGGCTCATGTCTCTGCGGTGGTGAAGGAACTCAAAGAGGAGATGAGAGAAATGAGAGAGGAGATAAGAAGGAACAGTTCCCATGTAGCACCGGTGCGAGTCACAGGCCCCAGAATCAGAGCCCAACATCCCCCAGCGAGAGAGAGAGGGTACACCCCTCGAGCTGACCTGTGGTTTTATCTGCGGGACCATGGGGAGGACATGGGAGCGTGGCATGGGAAACCTACTTCTGTCCTGGCAGCACGGGTATGTGAGCTCAAGGAGAGAAACGCTAACAGAGGGAGTTCCACTAGAATGAAGGTAGCCTCAGCCTCCCATGAGCAAGCTGCCAGGTATTACGGAGGTGAGAATGCTGTGTCAGATTCCCTCAAAGGAACCTCTACCATGTATGTCCAGGAAGGGAATAATAACCAGTGCTAGAGGGGCCCTGCCTCTAGCCAGGAAGAGGCACGAGAAAATCGGGTTTTTTGGACTATGTGGATTCGATGGCCTGGCACATCAGAGCCACAAAAATATGAAGCTTTGGTAGATACTGGGTCGCAGTGTACTCTAATGCCATCGGGACATGTTGGGGCAGAACCGATTTCCATTGCCGGGGTGACGGGGGGATCACAGGAATTGACTCTGGTTGAAGCCGAGGTGAGCCTGACCAGGAAGGAGTGGCAGAAACTTCCGATTGTGACCGGCCCAGAGGCTCCATGTATTCTGGGCATAGACTTCCTCAGGAATGGATATTATAAAGACCCTAAAGGACTCAGATGGGCTTTTGGAATAGCTGCTGTGGAGACAGAGAACATTAAGCAGTTGAACACCTTGCCGGGACTATCAGAGAACCCATCTGCAGTGGGACTCCTGAAGGTAGAAGAACAACAAGTACCTGTTGCCACCTCGACAGTGCACCGTCGGCAGTATCGGACAAATCGGGACGCCGTGATCCCCATCCACAAGATGATCCGTGAGCTGGAGAGCCAAGGGGTGGTCAGCAAAACCCTCTCACCCTTCAACAGCCCCATCTGGCCTGTGCGCAAGTCTGATAGAGAATAGAGACTGACTGTGGACTATCGTGCATTGAATGAAGTGACTCCACCGCTGAGCGCTGCTGTGCCGGACATGCTGGAACTTCAGTACGAGCTGGAGTCCAAGGCAGCGAGGTGATATGCCACTATTGACATTGCCAATGCATTTTTCTCCATTCCTCTGGCTGCAGAATGCAGGCCTCAGTTTGCTTTCACCTGGAGGGGCGTGCAGTACACCTGGAACCGGCTGCCCCAGGGGTGGAAACACAGCCCCACCATCTGCCATGGCCTGATCCAGGCTGCACTGGAGAAGGGTGAGGCTCCAGAACATCTACAGTACATCGATGACATCATTGTGTGGAGAAAGACTGCAGCTGAAGTGTTCGAGAAAGGAGAAAAGATCATCCAGATTTTGCTGAAAGCCGGGTTTGCCATCAAGAAGAGCAAAGTCAAGGAACCTGCCAGAGAGATCCAGTTCCTGGGAGTAAAGTGGCAAGATGGACGGCGGCAGATCCCCACTGAGGTCATCGATAAGATCACAGCAATGTCTCCACCGACCAGCAAAAAGGAAACACAAGCTTTCCTAGGAGCCATAGGTTTTTGGAGGATGCACATTCCTGAGTACAGTCAGATCGTGAGCCCTCTCTACCTGGTTACCCGCAAGAAGAACAATTTCCACTGGGGCCCTGAACAGCAACAAGCCTTTGCCCAGATCAAGCAGGAGATTGCTCATGCAGTAGCCCTTGGCCCAGTCAGGACGGGACCAGATGTGAAGAATGTGCTTTATTCTGCAGCCGGGAACAACGGTTTGTCCTGGAGCCTTTGGCAGAAGGTGCCGGGGAGACCCGAGGCCGACCACTGGGATTCTGGAGTCGAAGTTACAGAGGATCTGAAGCCAACTACACTCCCACAGAGAAGGAGATCTTGGCCGCCGATGAAGGAGTTCAAGCTGCCTCAGAAGTGATTGGCACAGAAGCACAACTCCTCTTGGCACCCCGACTACCAGTGCTGGGGTGTATGTTTAAAGGAAAGGCTCCCTCCATGCACCATGCCACTGATGCCACATGGAGCAAATGGACTGCCCTCATCACACAGCATGCCCGTATTGGAAACCCAAATCGCCCTGGGATTTTGGAGATAATTACAAACTGGCCGGAAGGAGAAAACTTCGGTCTCACGGACGAAGAGGAGCAGGAACAAGTGACACGGGCTGAAGAAGCTCCTCCGTACAACCAACTGCCAGCAGAAGAAACACACTACGCTCTCTTCACTGACGGTTCCTGTCGCATCGTGGGAATGAACCGTAAGTGGAAAGCAGCCGTATGGAGCCCCACACGACAGGTTGCAGAAGCCACTGAAGGAGAAGGGGGATCAAGTCAGCTTGCTGAACTCAAAGCTGTTCAATTAGCCCTTGACATTGCCGAAAGAGAGAAGTGGCCAAAGCTCTACCTCTACACTGATTCGTGGATGGCAGCCAGTGCTCTGTGGGGCTGGCTGGAAAGGTGGAAAAAGGCCAGCTGGCAGCAGAGGGGAAAACCAATCTGGGCTGCTGATGAATGGAAGGACGTTGCCACTCGTGTAGAGAAGCTGCCTGTGAAAGTCCGCCATGTAGATGCCCATGTTCCCAAGAGTCGGGCTAATGAGGAACACCAAAACAACAAGCAGGTAGATCAGGCTGCCAAGATAGAAGTGTCAAAGATAGATTTAGATTGGCAACACAAGGGAGAGTTGTTCCTAGCCCGATGGGCCCATGATGCCTCGGGTCATCAGGGCAGAGATGCCACCTATAAGTGGGCCCGAGACCGAGGGGTGGATTTAACCATGGACAGTATTTCTCAGGTTATCCATGACTGTGAGACATGTGCTGCAATCAAGCAAGCCAAGCGGGTGAAGCCCTTATGGTATGGTGGGCGGTGGTCCAAATATAAATATGGGGAAGCCTGGCAGATTGACTACATCACCCTTCCCCAAACCCGCCAGGGCAAGCGCTATGTGCTAACCATAGTGGAAGCCACCACTGGATGGTTGGAGACCTACCCTGTGCCTCATGCTACTGCCCGGAACACCATCCTGGGCCTAGAAAAACAAGTCCTGTGGAGACATGGCACCCCTGAGAGAATCGAGTCGGACAATGGGACTCATTTCAGGAATAGTCTTATAAGCACCTGGGCTAGAGAACATGGCATTGAGTGGGTGTACCATATTCCTTATCATGCACCAGCGGCCGGGAAAGTTGAACGGTGCAATGGCCTGCTTAAAACTACCTTGAAGGCACTGGGTGGGGGAACCTTCAAGAATTAGAATATTAATTTAGCAAAGGCCACCTGGTTGGTGAACACTCGAGGCTCCACCAACCGAGCAGGTCCTGCCCAATCTGAGCCCTTGCAAAAGACAAACGGAGATAAAGTTCCAGTGGTACACATGAGAGCTATGCTAGGAAAAACTGTTTAAATTAATCCTGCCTCCAGCAAAGACAATCCCATCCGTGGGGTTGTCTTCGCTCAGAGACCAGGTTGCACCTGGCAGGTGATGCAAAAGGATGGAGAGACCCGATGCATACCTCAAGGGGACCTTGTTTTGGAGTGAACTACCCATGACAATGTAGCTGTATCCATATTTGCATATATATATATGTATTTTTAACAGTTAAAACTCAATGTAATATGTTGGTATGGGAAAAAAATTCGGGGTGGATAATGTTGGGGGTTAGGTTTGTTCCTTCTTTCTCTAAAGAATTTTTTCCCCACAAGTTACCAAAGAGACCAAGTGTTGGATACTTGAGAGTACTTAACCGAAACAAAGAGGTGGACAAAGGTGGAAGGGGGAGATAACGCAGGTAAAAGACAAAGCTTGAGGCAGCTGCGTGCTTTTTTTTTCGGGTTCGAGGAGACGCGTGTCTGCCGCTCCTCGAGGAGCTCAGCCGCTGCAAAGCACGCCGAGGGGAGAATGGCTGTTGCTGGCTGGAGGAGTTTCACTGTGGCCAAAGGGATCCAGTCCTGGGAAATCTACTATCACCAGTTCGGCCTGAATCCGGAGTTTTCCCGGCCACCCATGGGGAGCTGGTCCAGGCCCTGCCTCTCCTTCGGTTTTCTTCGGCGCTGCTCCTCTTGCTGCAGCGTGACCCTGCACCCCCTGCGCTGCCGGGACATCCTGCCCCTGCCTGCCGGGACACCCTGCCATCCCAGCTACCAGCCCGGGACTTTTCCACTGTTTCAGCTTGGTGCTCTGAGGATCCTGCAGAGACACCGAAACCAAACTGCCCTGGGTTTTGTGAAACAAAGCCCTCAAGGTTCTTGGTACTGTTGTCGTTTGTCATTAATGCTATAGTTGTTTGGTGGGGTGGGGAGGTTTTTTTTTTGTGTTTGTTTGCTTTGTATTACATACTAGTAAAGAACTGCTATTCCTATTTCCCAAATCTTTGCCTAAGAGCCTCTGATTGTAATTTTACCTGGCAGATACCTGTCTTCCCAAACCAAGACAGTGGCATTGGTGTTTTCATGCGTCTTGTGTGTGGGTTCTCAAAGTAGTGCATTTTTATTCTATTTTTAGCCAAAATTTTTAGCCAATTAGGTACTTACACAAATTTTCTATAGTCTTGTTGGGCCAATCCTAAGTTAAGATTGATATGCGAAGGCAAATGCAAATTCTTACACAAATTCTACATATATAATTCTATCTGTTCCATCTAGGAATTTTCAGCAAGGCTTCATTATTTTTGTTATGACTAGAATTTAACTAACTTTGCAAAAGGCAATCTTACTGAATTATAAACTAGGCTTTAGGGCTTCTCTTACTAGCTAATACAGGCACTTAAAATCCTCTATTTATTAAAAACTAAACTTGCATTTCTACTTCGTGTCTCTGTGGATTTATGTATTTTAGTTTCTCTGAAGGTTCTAATTCAGTCCTCATATTTCTGGGCACTCCTGGGCCTGTGTGGATTTGGCCCAGGGGGGTTCATACTCCAACACCTATGCCCAGCTGTATTTGAGGAATATGGGGGGTATTTTGAGGGTTATGGAGTATTTGGATTGTGTTTGGCTTTGTGAGATTTATCTTTGGGAGAGAGGCAGTTTTTTGACCCTGGTCAGGTGGTTTAGCCCTACAAGTCACCTGCTGGGCACAAGCTCATTGTGCTGCAGTTCAGGGCATTCAGCTGGTTCTGTGATGCCATTGCCATCACAGTCACCATTGTCCTTGAGTACTGCTACTTCTACCTTCCCTTCCTGGGGCTTATGCCCTGTGGTGAGTCCAGGGCGGTAGCTGGAGGGCATCTGAGGTCTCTGACACAAGGGTCTCACAGAGGTCTCACAAGGGTCACTCTCATAGAGGTCTCACAAGGGTCTCCCAGGCAGAAAACTCTTCAAGGAAAAATGCCGCTCCGTTTCCGCTGGGCAAGTCCTCAGGCAGAACTGAAGGGCTGATGTTACTTCTGACCCTCTGGAAAGGACCTCCAGCTCCTATTGACAAGAAGCGAGCAACGAGTACCGTGATCAGAGCCAGACGGGCCCTGGCTCCAGCCAGGTGTGGGAGAAGGACAGTGGGGTCTATTGGACTGTGTGGATCCATGGCCTGGCACAGCAGAGCCACAGGAGCGCAAGGCCACACTAGTGCACAATGTACCCTGATGCCATCATGCAAGGGCAGAATCCATCTCTCTTTCTGGGGTGACAGGGGGATCCCAACAGGGACTATACTGGAAGCTGAAGTGCTCCTGACTGGGCATGAGTGGCAGAAAAACTCCATTGTCAGTGGCCTTGAGGCTCCGTGTATCCTTGGCATAGATCACCTCAGAAGAGGTATTTCAGGGACCCAAAATGACATCACTGGGCTTTGGGAGAGCTGCTGTGGAGACAGAAGAAATTCAGATAGCTGAATCCCTTGCTTTGTCTTTCAGAGGACCCTTCTGCTGTGGGACTGCTGAGGGTTGAAGAACAGCAGGTACAACAGTGTCCTATTGGCAACATGACACTGGACTTCAGGACCCCGTTCATGAGCTGATCCATGATCTGGACAACTGGGCGTGCTCAGCAAGACTCGCTAACCCTTCAATAGCCCTGCATGGCCCCTGCCTGAGTCCCATGGACAGTGGACACTGACAGTGGACTGACAGTGAATGAAGCCACACCATCACGGAGTGCTGCCATGCTGGGCATGTTAGAACTTCAGTTGAATGGGAGTCCAAGGCAGAAAAGTGGTACCACAGCAGAGGAAGCTTTTGAGAAAGGGGAGAAGATAATCCTGATCCTCCTGAAGTCTAGTTATGCCATAAAACAGAGTAACATTAAGTGACCTTCCCAGGAAATTCAGTTTTTAGAAGTAAAATAGCAAAATGGACATTGTCAGATTCCAGTGGATGTGGCTAACAAAATAGTAGCCATATCCCCATTGACCCACAGGAAGGAAACACAGGCTTTCCTGGCACTGTAGTATTTTGAAGAAGGGATCTTGGAAGTCATTACAAACTCGCCCAGAGGCAAAAATTTCAATTGTCATTAGCAGAGGAAGAGGTGAAGGTGGCACATGCTAAGGAGGCCCCGGCTACAAGAAAATTAAAAGCGTCACTCTCTCTTTACTGATGGTTCCTGCCATATTGTAGGGATGCATCAAAAGTGGAAAGCTGCTGTATGGAGTCCTACATGACAACTTGTAGAAGCCACTGAAGGACAAGGTGGATGCAGTCAGGTTACAGAGCCTAAAGCATTTAAAGCCATCTAGCTGGCTTTGGATATGGCTGAATGAGAGAAGTGGCCAACACTCTGCCTCTGTACTTACTCATGGATGGTGGCAAATGCTCTGTGGGGTGGCTGGAACAATGGAAAAAGGACAACTGGCAGTGCAGGGAAATCCATCTGAGCTGCTGGACTGGGGCAAGACATCACTGGCCATGGGAGAAGTTGGCTGTGAAAGTCCCTCCTGTGGATGCTCAAGCACCCAAGAGTCGGGCACTGAAGGGCAGCACAACAACGGACAGGGGGATGGGGCTGCCAGGATTAAAGTGTCTCGGGTCTGGACTGGCCACACAAAGGTGAGTTATTTCTGGCTCAGTGGGCCCATGATGCCTCAGGTAACCGGTGTTTCAGGGGCAGATGAAACGCTGCCCAGGGGAGGTAAAGACCTTTCTGTCCTGGAATATTTTGTGTGGGAGCAGTCCTTGGATGGATCCAGATTTTGAGCTTGGCACCAAATTTAGGAGGTTAGGCTCAGAGAGGGAATGAAAGAACGTTTCCTTGGGAGGAGAAACACCTAGTCCTACTGTTGGTGCTGCAGATGATTGTCTGCCCAGGAAAGGAAAAGGCAAGCAAGACTTACCTCTCCAGGCACCTATTCTATTGGAGCAATCCTTGGACATATTCATTACTAGAGGTGGTTTCCAAATTTCTCATATGTGCTCCTGAAATGGAATGACACTGCTTTTCCTTGGAAAATAAATCACTAGTCACAGTGTTTCAGGACAAAAACATTTTGCTGGCCTTCACCTCCACCTGGCAGATGATCATCTACTGTACTGTCAGTCAGACATGGTGTTTCCCTTCACAAGAATAGGCACTGATTCATACTGAAGAACCTACTTCTGGCGTTTGGAGCTGAGTTTCAGTATTCAATCAAGGGACTGCTCTCACATCAAACAGACTGGGGCAGAAAAGTCTTGCTGGCATTTCCCCCCCCTTTCCACTTTATAATCTGTGGCTAGCTGGTTTCCTTCCCATGTAAAAGAAGTGTCATTCCATTTCAGGGGTCAAACACACAGTTTTGTGTACCACCTCCAATACTGAGTATGTCCAAGGATTGCTCCCAAACAAAGGCTCCACGACAGAAAGGTCTTGCTGGCATGTCTGTCTGCTGGGCAAATAATCATCTGCAGCACAAACATTAGGACTGGGAGTTTCACTTTTCTAAGGAAGGTACTGTCATTCAGGGCCTGACTTCTGACATTTGGATTCAAGCTCCAATACTGAATGTGTAAGGATTGCTCCCACACAAAAAATGTGAGAACAGAAAGTTGTTGCTGTAGTTTACCTTCACTTTGCAGTCATCTGAACATCACCAGCAGGATTATGTGTTTGCCTTCCCAAGGAAAGGTAGGCAAACACATAATGTTCAGGAGCACAGTTGCAGCATTTGGAGCCACACTCCAATATGGAATACATACAATGATTATCTAACACAAAATGATCCAGGGCCGAAATGTCTTCGTGGTCTTTACCTCCCCTGGGAAGCATATCTGCACAAGAAACAGTGGGTTATGTCCTTTCCTTCCCATGGAAAAGCACTTTAATCCTCCTCAGGAGTCTACCACCTTACTTTGGATACAACATTCCAACATTAAATACATCCAAGGATTGCTCCCACATAATATGTGTCAGGCCAGAAAACTGTTGCTGGACTCTGCCTCGCTGGGGCAGCATGTAATCTGCACTTTGAACCCTGGGTCTAGGTGTTTTCCTTTCCCTGTAAAAGTGATTCAATCATCTTTAAGGAGCTCACCACTGAAATTTGGATACCACCTCCAGTACTAAATATATCCAAGGATTGCTCTCATACAAAATGTGGACAGACAGGTCTTGCTGGCTTTTACCTCCAATGGACAGAGCTCCTGAAAGAAAATGAGAGTGCTTTACCATGGGAAGGAAAGCATGTAGCCCCAGTGGTTTAGGTGCAGTGGCTAGAGGCTGCCCTAGGGTGGTAAAGATCAATGAAAGCTTTCTGACCTGGTAGCTTTTGTATGAGATTAATCCTTGGGCATATGCAATATCAGAGGTGGTATTCACATTTGAAGGATAAGCTCCTGGATGAAAATGAGAGTTCTTTTCCATAGAAAGGAAAGCATGTAGCCCCCGTGTTTGCAGTACTGATGAGAGGCTGCGCAGGGGAGGTAAAGGCCAACCAAGAACTCTCTATCATGGCACCTTTTTGGTGGGAGCAATCCTTGGACATAATATTGGAAGAGTTATCTAATTTGGGTAATGGGTAAAATCCCTGGACATATTCAATTAATTGCACTTACATCTGAAAAGCATTTGTGATGTAGAATGCATGTACTAAGTTATCATACTTATTAGCTTAAATAAAAGAAGTGACTCCACCCTGTAGGTTCAGCTTGTTAATGTGTGAACCAAATTTGGTTCCTGCTGGCAGTGATTGCTTCTGCAAGAAGGATAAGTTGTCCTTCGATGGTTAACTTGATCTTCAGTGGGGGTGTGCTGGAATCATTACTGATACCATTCCTGGAAGGAAAAAGCAGTATGAATCTCTGCAGTGTTACCCTGGACAGATTACCTTAGTGGCTCAAGTTGTTTAATCATTCAGACTAATGACGAAAGTCCTTTTCCCCACTCAGAATCTCTGTTCCATCTCTTTAAATGCAGTTGAGTTGAATAGTGAATATTTCTTTGGTCTTTCATGATGTTAGGCCTTGACATTCCTCAGGAGGAATCTCAACTTCTACTTTATGAAGTGCTTGCCCACCACTGTTGCTGCTTCCCATGTTTTCAGGGGGGTCTCCTGCAATTTGAGTTGCCCTCCATGGGTAGGTTGCTCTCCTAATTTGAGTTATCAGTTCCGCAAAGTTTAGTACAGCAGTGATTGTAGGTGTGGTATTGGCATTCAACTGCCTGTAACAAACCATAAGCCACAACTGTCTGTTTGGCTCTTTCGTGAGCCAGACCCTGAGACTGGCTCAGTTGGTCTGAGCATGGTGCTCATAACACCACAGTTATTGGTTCAGTCTCTGTATGGCCCATTTACTTAACAGCTGGACTTGATAATCCTTGTGGGTCCCTTTCAACTCAGAATATTTTGTCATCTGTGACATAATGGCAATGCCAACAGCAAACATTGGCTAAACACTGGCAAACACCTATGAGACGAGTGTGTTAAAATGATCACTGGCCACTTTCTCAGACAGGAGAGATAGGAGTGTGACTGAGTGATAGTACCTTTTTTCTCTAAATCTATCACCACTCCATCAATGTCCAAGCACACAGGTCCTTATATTGTGGCTGTCAGGTTTGCAGTATTGGGTACTTCAGCTTTTAGTGAGGCCAAATTGGCCAGAACTTAGAAATTCCACTTCTCCCTGCAGCAAAAATCCAGCACTGGGATACACTAGCAGTCCTTGGATCAGGGAGTGCAGGTGCCACGTGGAGTCAGCACAGTCTCTGGACTCCTTTTAGGGTTCAGGCCAATGTTCAGACATTAACATTGACTCACTGCCATAAGGCAGACAACAGATTTGATCATTCAGAACATCAAAACCCCAAATATTGTCATTGTGATCTTTGATTGGAAAGCAAGTAGCCAATATCCACTTCTCATCCAGGAGCCATAAATTAACCTTAGCAACTTGGCAGATAACATTTGCTCCATTTACTTCAGTGATTATCACTCTTGGCATCTGGGTTATACACCCAGCTTCTTGGCATCCTGCTTCATTAGCACTGAGTGTTGTGCTCCTGTATCTATTAGAAATGTAATTAATTGTTGACAAGAACCAACCGGAATCTGGATGTATGGATCATTAGTACATATGTATTGATAGGATTCCACTTGTTGGATTTCAGTCTCACTTGGTTTGTGCCTGGAATGCTTTTGCAAATCAGCCACCTGAACGAACTCTGTACAATACAGGATGAATTGGTAGCTTGCTTTAGCATCACATTTGCCTTTTCTTTCAGTTTTCATCTTTTCTTCCTGAAACTGTTTCTGCAGCTGTTCTCAGTAGCAGATAATTCAGCTGCTTTCATACTATTTCATCTCTCAGATCTTGTTTCTCTGTTCTATAATTTTCCCTATTCAAATTCTCAAATAATTGTCTTTCTTTACACTCTGCTGAAGCAAATAGGTTCCTAAGATGATCTTTCTCAGTTGTAAGTTTATCAACTTGGATTCTCAGTTTTTTCTCCTGTCTCCATCTCAGAAGCCAGTGATGACTTTGATACCTCATTTTCTGTGTCAGTTTTATTTTTGGTGAGCCTCCTTAAATGTTTGCAGCCACCATCCCCCAGCTCACTTACTGAGGGTGGTGAAAGTTGTTTTTAAGACTCCAGTTAACATTGGCCTGTGGGGCCACAGTAATGATAGGTCTCTCAGAAGTTCCAACTCCCACATCAACATCTTTATCCTGCCTGTGGCAAAGGAATGCAACTTTCCTTTTCCCCACGTACTCCATTCCAGGCACTACATTCTCCAGAGAAGCAGTGGATAATTTATCACTTCCTGAGAAATTCCTTTCTGCAAGCCTTTCGCTTACACTGCATTCCATCGAGCACTGGGACCCTGCTGCTCCCTTTTGGGCAGTCTGCTTCCTTGCTGTGATTCCAATCTCCTGATTGTGTTCTGTTTACTAATCAATCAGTGAAACCCATCCTTCTGCCATAGCTAATTAGCCCCTATGATCTCTCTCCCCATATTAAAGGTCTTTTCCCTTTGTCTTCCTCTCTTGGGGTCAACACTTGCCTTAAGTGACCCTGTAATTCTGCCACAGTGTTTTATCATGTCCAGCAAAACTCTAACCATGGGAGCCACACACTTGGATAACCAGTGATGTAGGTGAGGGCTGTCCTGGAACATCCGTCTTTCATTAGTTGCAAACATGCTGCCTTCTGTACACTCTCTGTCCTGTGATCTATGGCTGGGGTCTTGATCCTAAGCAAATCACGCCTCTCTAATGGATCCAACCTCCTGCCCAATAGGCAGTACTCTGAGTTAAAAACCACAGTTTTCTCTAGTCACCCACCATTAAAAATACTTCTGGCCCCCAGAAGCCGTGGGCCTCTGCCTCAGACAAATGATTCAATCACCCCTGTCAGAGGTACTCTCCAAACATAACCAGTTTCCAATTCCCATGGAAGTCTGCTATACTTTCCCTGAAAGTTGCTATCTTGGCTGCTGTACCACACTGTTTTAGTAACATTTTTCAGATGTGTGTTGGCGAAGGCAGGAACGGGATGGGACTGCTGGGGTAGCTGTTCTCAATCTTTAGTGAAGCGTCAGTCTCATTACAGGGGTAGAGACAATTGGGAAAAAGCAACAGCTCACTGCCTGCCTGCAGCAGCCACTAATTTCTTTGTTACAGAGCATCTTAAAAACTTTTCAGCCAATAGTCTACTGCTAAAGCTTACAGACAGTTTAGCCAATCAATTATAGCACATGTACACCTGCTTTGAACAATGCTTGCTTGTATGCTTTTCTATTAAAAATTCACAATACCCTTACTAAGCTTAAGACCTTCTACTATCTAGTCAGGCATACATTTTCTGCAGTGCTAAGATTTATTCAAGCCAAACCTAGAAACTCAGCTTTTGTTTCCCATGTCCTTGTTTGCTCTACTACTGTATCTTAGATTCTAATTTCAAACTTTCCAGTTGCAGCAGATTCTGAGTTCTCAGCTTTTTCTCCTTGAGGCCTGCTTTTTCAGCTCCTAAAAATCCTTTTTACTTTTAGTGTTTTCCACACAGACCCTGACTATCATCGAAGGTTTTATCTTTAAATAGGGTTTGTAATGTGATTTCCTCATCATCAGATGTACTGCTGCTTATAGGGTCATTAGAGAGTGGGGTTTAGTCAAAGCAATCTTCCATCCTGTCCACAATTTGAGTTAACTTTATTTGAAGGTTCAGTAACAAAAATATTCCCCAGCAAACTCAGCACCAGCACGTCTGGGGAAAAAGAGGGCTGAGAGGACCCCAAAACAGGGGGTATCCCAAACCAGGTGGGTGGGGGCGGGGCTGGGATTTTAGGGGGGATATTTGGGGTCCCTGAGGTTTGGGGGGCTTAGAGGGTCCCATAGGAGGTCCCAGTAAGTTTGGGGTGTGAGATTGTCAGGAGGGAGCTCCAGGGTGGGGGTCCCAGTACAGGGCTCTGGGGGGTTGGGTCTCTGCAGGGGCTCAGGAGGGTCCCATTCAGATGCCCCCCTGCTCCAGCCCGCGCAGGCGCCGGGCCAGCTGCAGGTCTTTGGGGAACAGGGTGACTCGGCGGGCGTGCAGCGAGCACAGGTATCCGTCTTCCAGCAGCCGCACAAGGAAGGCCTCTGCTGCCTGAGTCCCAAAACCTGAGGGGGGGTCTGCAAACCCCCCCAGCATACCCCAACCCTCACAGCACCCCGGGGGGCAGCAACCCCCCAAAACACACCCCCAGGGGTCAGGGTCCTTCCAAACCCACCCACGGGCGACTGGGGGTACTGAAACCTGTAAATGTGTGCCTGTAAACGTGTGATGGGGGACCAACACCAAGTGACCCATCCCCATTCCCCAGCAGAACCCAAAAATAAGGGACCCCCCCCCCCCAGCACCCAGAGGTCTCCCAGGGACCCTCTCAACATCCATGAAATCCTGTCCAGAACCCATTGACCTCCCCCAGCCCATGGAGACCCCCATAGACTCCCCCTCAGCTCCCATCAGATACCCCCAACAAACCTCTCAGCCCCATCCAAGCACCCAAAGAGACCTCCCTGGACCTCCCCAGTCCCCCAGAGAACCCTCAGCACCCACAGACCCCCCTGCAAGCATCCACAGAACCCCAATCCTCATGGAAACCTTTTCACCACCCATGAGATCCCCCTCAGCCCCCTTCCCCACCCCCTAAGCCCCCTGGACACCCCCAGAGCAACCATAGAACCCCTCCAGCCCCTCTGTGACCCCCCCCTCCAGCACGCCTGGGCCCCCCAACCCCTACCTCCTGCAGGGCCAGCAGGGCCATGCGCTGCCAGCGGTAATCCACCCCGCGGGTGAAGATTAGGCAGAGCTGCTGCACCTGCAGCAGGGAGGGGATGTGGAGGGGGTACATGGGGGCATCGGGGTCACAGGGAGTGGAGGGACATCAGGACAATATGGAGGGGATGTGGGGGCATTGGGGATAACCCGGGCTGGGGCCACCACCCTGGTGACATGGAGACACTGTCTTGGGGACATTCCAGGGGCAGGAACGCTGGGGACAGGAACATCTGGGGATACACTGGGGAGTGGGGGAGGAGGGATGTCCCCATCATGATGGGGACACCCTGCAGAGACCCCAGGTGGGAGGCAGGGGGGATACACCACTCTGGGAACATCTTGGGAATACCCTTGGCCACAGGAACATGTGGACACTCTCCTGGGGAGGGGACACCCCGATGGGACAGGGGGGACAGTGCCAGCACAGGGGGCGGGGCACAGGGAACACCCAACCCATGCAGCCTCTGAAGGTTACGGGACACAAGGATGTCTAGAACCACAGAAGGACATTGGGAGATATGCAAGGATGTTGGGGGAGGACAGGCCCACCATGTCACAAGGATGGGGAGGACAAGGACATGGGGAGGGTTGGAGCAGAGTTGAGGGGGGACCCTGGGGGAAGGGAGTGGTCCTGAGAAGTCCCAGGGAGTGATTTGGGTTTCTGGGGGGTGACTTGGTGGGTCTGGAGGGGGTTGGAAGGTCCCAATGGGTGTTTGGGATGGGGCCGAAGGGGAGACTGGAGGGTTCCAGGTTGGATTTCAGGGGTCCCAGGGTAGATTTGGGGCTTGGATTTTGGTCCTAAAAATTTTTTGAAGGGTCCCAGTGGGTATTTGGGGGAGTCCTGTGGGGAGCTGAAGGATCCCAGGGTGGATTGCAAGGTTCTGGGAGAGGTTGCAGAGCCCAAGAGGGTTGATCTAGGGTGTCCTGAGATGGATTTGGGGATCCCAGGAGAGGGGATCCAGAGTGGTTGGAGAGATACCAGAGAATGCTGGAGGTCCTGAGGTGGATTTGGGGGGGTCCTGGAGGGGTTTGGGGGTCCCCAAGTAGATTTTATGGGTATCTGAGATGATCTGTGTGGTCCCAGGGAAGTTTGGGAGCCCATGGGGGGTGCTGGGGAGGTTCCATCAGGGAAATTGGGGTGTCCGGGGATTTTGGGGTGCAGGAGTGTTCATTTTGGGATGTGGGGGGTTCTCACCAGGCGGGCGAAGGCGCCGGGGCGCAGCAGCAGGCGGGTGCTGCTCTGGTACCTGCGGATCTCCTGCAGTGCTCCCTGACCCGGGCGGCACCCTGGGGGAGCATTGGATGGGGGTCTGTACGGGCTTTAGGGGATCTATTTGGCCTGGGGGGCACAGATGGGGGGCTCTGAGGGAACATGGGGGGTATAGGAGATCTAAAGGGCCTGAGAGGACACAGGGGCCTATAGGGGATCTAAGGAGTGGGGGCTGTGAGGGCCAGGGGGACAGGGGAAAGCTGGGGGGGTTATAAGGGATCTCTAAGGTCTGGGGGGACATTGCGTGCATGAGGGATCTATAGGGAGCTACAGCGATGGCCGATACAGGGGAGCTACAGGAGGCAGGGAGTACGGGGGTTATAGGGCACAGGGTATAGGGACCTATAGGGGAGAGGGAGCGTGGGGTGACTATGGGTGATGGCAGGGGTATATAGGGCACAGGTATACAGGTATATAGGGTACAGGTGGGGGGCGGGGGAGGGTTTATAAGGGGAGCTCTATAGTGGGGTCCATAAGAGCTCTGGGGGGGGGTCTAAAAGGGGCCTCGACGTGGGAGGTCCAGAGGGGGTGTCTGTAAGGGGAGTCCTCGTCCCCTCACTCACTGCGTGCCCGCGGCCGGGGCGGTGGGGGGCTTGCGGGGCGGCCGCGCCGTCTTGGGGTGGGCTTGGGGCGGGGCATGGTGCAGCCGAGTCCACCGCGGGGTCAGGGCGATTCCAGGCGTCCGGCAGCGCTGGAGGGGACCAGGCGGAGGGGGAAGGGGGGGTCAGGGCGGACCCCGGTGTCCGGGGCCCCCCACGCCACCCCCGGGTCCCCCCGAGTCCTCCCGCTCCCCGCCCGGGACCTCACGCTCGGGATCCGCCGCGCCGTTCAAATCTCCCGCCGCGCCGCGCCGCTCCTGACGTCACTTCCTCCCGCGCGCCAATCGGGGCGCGCCACCGCTCTGCCCCGCCGGGCGCCGCGACTCGATGGTGCCGCGGCAGCCGTGGGCTCATTAGCATAAATCTGCATGGCCCCGCCCCGGGCACCTCGCGCCTTGGCGCTCCCAGCGGAGTCTCGGTTATCGTCCCAGTGTGACCCCAGTCACTCCCAGTGTAGTTCCCGTTGCTCCCGGTTATCCACGTGGTTCCAGTTACTCCCAGAATGATCCCAGTGTGATGCCAGTCCCCCACCATATGATTCTAGTGCCTTCCAGTCACTCCCAGTGTGAGTCCAGTATGAACAGAACGGCTCCCAGTATGATCCCTGTCACATCCCCAATGGTCCAAATCAATTCCTGTCCCTACTAGAATGATCCCACTATGATCCCAGTCACTCCCAGAATGATACTGGTTGCCCCCAGTGTGGTTACAGACATTGCCAGTACGAACCCAGCATGATTCCAGTTGTTCCCTGTATGATTCTAGTTGCCCCACTTGTGGTCCTAGTACCTCCAACATGGTTCCAGCATCTTCCATTTGCTCCCAGTGTGTCTTCAGTTGGCTCCAAACATGGTCCCAGTAGCTCCCTGTGCCTCCCAGTAACCAGTAGGGGTCAGTCAAGGGTTACAACTGTCCATGAAATCCACTGGGAGAAGCAGATTGGGGGGTTAGTGAAGCTACAGTGACCCATGTGGGCTTTGGGGTCTCTTCAGGACATTGCCTCACAGACCTGCCGGTTTACCCCCAGTTTTCCCAGTGGGCCACCCCACCCCTCATTTGACCCCATCAGGCCTTCCAGTTGCCCCTAGCTGTTCACCCAGGCCACCTAGCTGCCCCTCAGTTCTCCCAGCAGGCCATCACATCCCCAGTTGACACCATTGAACCTCCCAGTTTCTAACACTAGTCATCCCAGTTGTCCCCCTAAATCCTACAGTTCCTCCCAGTCCTTCCAGTGGGCCACCACACACCCATTTCACGGAATCACTGAGGCTGGAAAATCCCTCCAAGACTGAGTCCAACATCTGACCACCTTCTACCTTATGACTCGACCATCACGCTGAATGCCGTGTCTAGTTGTTACTTGAACTCCTCCAGGGATGGGGCCTCCACCACCTCCCTTGGCAGCCCATTCCAATGCCTGACAACCTTTTCTTTGAAGAAATTCTTCCTGATGTCCAACCCGAACCTCCCCTGGCACAGCTTCAGGCCATTTCCTCTTGTCCTGTCCCTTTTTTCCTGGAAGCAGAGCCTAACCTCGCCTGGCTGTCGCCTCCTGTCAGGGAGTTGTGCAGAGCCAGGAGGTCTCCCCTGAGTCTCCTTTTCTCCAGGCTGAGCCCCCACAGCTCCCTCAGCCGCTCCTGGTGCTCCAGGCCCTTCACCAGCTCCATTCCCTTCCCTGGACACGCTCCAGCCGCTCAATGTCTTTCTTTCAGTGAGGGGTCAGAACTGGGCCCACAGGACTCAAGGTGGGGCCTCCAATCACTGCCCTGGTCCTGGTGGCCACACCATTCCTGATCCAGGCCAGATGCCACTGGCCTTCTTGCCCACCTGGGCACACACTGGCTCAAATCCAGCTGGCTGCCAACCAGCAGTCCCAAATTCCTTCCTGTTGAGCAGCTCTCAAGCCATTCCTTTCCCAGCCTGGAGCATTCCATGGGCTTGTTGTGACCCAGCACTTGGCTTTTTTGACTCTTACACCATTATTCTTGGCCCATCAGTGCAGCCTGTCCTGATCCCTCTGCAGAGCTTCCTGTTCTTCAGCAGATGCACACTTCCACCCAAGTTGGTGTGATCTGTGAACTTCCTGAGTGTGCCCTCAATCCCCTTGTCCAAGTCACAGATGAAGATGTTGAACAGGACCAGCCCCAACATTGAGCCCTGGGGAATCCCAGCAGTGCCCAGCCCCAGCTGGCTGTGGCCCCATTCCCACCCCTCCTTGGCCTGGCCACCAGCCAGGTGTTCCCAGTGAGAGGCACCTGTCCCAGCCAGGAGCTGCAGGTGCTCCAGGAGAGGCAGGGAGGTGGAGGCAGTGCCAAAGGCTTTGCTGAGCTTCAGGCAGACACACCCATACATGTCCAACATCCACTTGGGCCACGTGGGGACAGCAAATCAGGTGAGTCAGGCAGGACCTGCCTTTCCCAAGCCCTGGCGGTTCCCAATGCCCTGGTTTTCCTGTCCGTGCCACGGGCTCCCCCCAGGGAATCTGTTCCAGGCCTGTCCCAGCACCAAGGCCTGGAGTTTGCTGGATCCTTCTGGCCCTGATCTCAGTGGCTCCCCTTCACCTCCAGTATGGTTCTAGTCATTCCCTGTATGATCCTAGTCATTCCCACTATGATACCAGCATGATCCCAGTTGCTCCCATTCACCCCCAGTATGATTCTCCTTACTCCCTGTCACTATCCAGCACGGTTCCAGTCATTCCCTGTATGATCCTAGTTACGCCAGTTCTGATCCCAGTACCCCCACCATGGTTCCAGCATCCTCCAGTTGCTCCCAGCACGGTCCCAGTAGCTCCCAGTGCCTCCTTGTGGCCAGTGGGGATCAGTTGAGGGTTGCAGCTGTCCATAAAACCCATCTGGAGGAAAAAGGACACACAGGTGATGTGGGGGGATATGGAGGAACATGGAGGCACTGTCCTGCTGTCACCAAAACTGCGGGAAAAACAAAGAGTCTCCAACAACATTTTTAGTATTAGAGAATTAAGGCATTACTTTATTCTGAAAATAATTTCATCCATATATTGCTTGGGTTGTGCAGAGAAAACCATTCCATCACACACAGCTGTTTACTAGATTTTTCACATACTTAAACAGTCAAAACCCAGAAAAATTCATTGGTGCCATTTTCATTGGCCACAAGTTACACAGTTCTTTGTATTTGGTTTCCTATTGGTTATTGATCACTTTGCCTCCAATGCTAATTAGGTCCTTGTTCTTTGTTCTCTTACCGATCTTTTCCCAGACCAGGTGTCTCTGACACACCAGGAAGGATGTTCAGGCATTGATGGTCATTTATCTCTTGAGCATCCTCTGGCAGCTACCAGTCCATTGAAACATCAAGCTCATCAGGCCTTGCTCAGCAAACAGTCTTTTGAAAAGAAAGTTCCTTTCCCCCTGGGCAAAGATGAACAAAACCCCTGACTAAAGGTAGTTAAAAATTTTAGAAGTTACATAATTTCCAACACCGCCCCTCCCCATAGACACAGTACTGCCACCCTCTGTCCCCATGTCCCCTCACCTCCCTCATGTACATATGTCCACAAGGTCCCTCATGTCCCATCTGTCCCTCCACATATGCCACAATGTCCTCATGTCTCCCATGTGTCGCCAGTATTGCGTGTGTTCCCCATGTTCCCACCTAACCCCCATCCCCCAGTGTTTGTGCCCTGTGGTAGGAGGTGCCAGGACTCTTCGTGGCCAGCTGGGACATCCCTCTAGTGGTCTTGTGTTCCTATGGGATACAAAAAATAGAGGAAGGGAACACCCTGAATGCAGGGGTGTAAGAGACGATCTGAAGATCCCTCATCTGCCTCACGACCATCGTCAAGGACAGAGACTGAAACCCCTATAAAAGAGACTTTAAAATCTCAATACAGGAGTTCTGGCCTGGCTGAGGTGGGATGTTGGCCAAGTGCTTCCTGCAGGTGTATTCGATGGAAAAACCCAGCACCCATATCGGAACATCAGAATCTGAGCAGAAACAATGGGCAAGTCACGGTGAAGTGACTGTGCCTACTGACACTGCACCTGCTGACTTGTACTGGTTGACACTGTACCTGCTGACGACCGACTTGTTCCGGGTTCTCTAAATGAACACACTGCAATGATTTCCCCCACCTGTTTGGCCAACTGCCTGTCGCTTCGGAGAGGACTATAAAAACCCTGGAGACCCCCGCTCACTTTTGTGATCACCCCACTGGAGAAACTCGCGTCTATAGGCATCTTCAAAAGCCTCGAGGACTCGACCCTCCATGTTGGTAGCTATAATCCCCTTCCCCTCTTTTTCTGTCTTTCTTACTATTCTCTTTTCTCTCCCCACTATCGCATTTGTTGGCACTAAATAAAGGTGCATTTGTGATTGAATAAACTGAGTTTGTCCCCCGCTGTGTCGTTTGTGCTCTGAGATCCCTAAAACGAACCATCACGAACCCCGCTTGTGTAAGCGGATCGTGACATTAAATTGGCGTCACGGACAGGATCTTGATGGACAGAGGGGTTGCGGGTTTTATACAGTTTGTAAAAGGAGAAGGACCCTCGTCTCAGCCGCACCTAGCACGCCACTTCGGTGAGTGCTGTTAGAAAGCAAGGGGGGCGAGGGAAAATTCCCACAAACTGTATACACCCAGGCGTATAGCACTCCCTGTCATCAGGATTTCACAAAAAGATCTCATTGTGCAAAAGATGGGACTGTAGTTAGGTTTTTTTGTGTGTTTTGGGCTGCTTGGTGTAGTTGAGGAGACAACCATTTGTAACTAAGGTGAACCTCCCAGGCAGTTTTGGTCTCCTCGCCCATTCCAGGGAAGCGAAGGGAAACACAGTTGTAGCTGTGCTTTTGGTGTAACTTTAAGAATACCTCCCTGAGAGTGGTTTTGGTCCCTTCACAAAATGACTGAAAAAGATAAGAATGCATTTTATGCTTTGTTAGCGAAACATGGAGCTAGACCTTCTCCAGATGGAGAAAGGTGGGCACAGAATAATTTGTTTAACTTTGAAAACATAGTAAATAGAATATATTCTTTACAACATGATGCTAGATATAAACTGGGCAGAAATAAAACCATTCTTTGCTCAGTTTTGGGGGCCTGTCTCTTGGCAGCCATAGCACCCTGTTTTAAACGGGTAAGTGAAGAAAAAGCAGTAATAGAATCCCTATTAAATTTGGTAGAAGCTTTGCAAACACAATTAGAACAGGAAAGAAAGAATTATTTGCTGCAGACTTCCCTTGCAGAAGGGCGAAGTAAAAACTTAAAATCTGCAGATTCACCCACAGAAATAGAAAGAAAGGAGACATACAACATTAAACAAATATACCCTCAGAAAGAATTAGAACACATGTAAAATTGTGGAGAACACTGTTGCTCCAACTTGAGACCTCTCATCAAAACACAATATAATTCTATAAATGAAGAGAATCATGATCCCCACATAACCACCAAAGAAATACCATACATGGCCACTGAATTAGCTAAATTAAAGAAAGAATACTCCCGCCTCCCAAGTGAATCAGAGACAGAGTATGTTTTTAGAGTCTCACTCACTGGGGGTGACCAAATTCAATTAAGTGAACAAGAAGCAAGTGGCTATTGGGGACATGGAGTTTTCTTAACAACAGGAAATACACGTGCTCCATGGTCCCTGACTGTTGGGGGTTAGGTTTGTTCCTTCTTTCTCTAAAGAATTTTTTCCCACAAGTTACCAAGGAGACCAAGTGTTGGATACTTGAGAGTACTTAACCGAAACAAAGAGGTGGACAAAAGGTGGAAGGGGGAGATAACGCAGGTAAAAGACAAAGCTTGAGGCAGATGCGGGCTTTTCTTTTTTCCGGCGTTCGGCGTTCGGGGAGACGCGTGTCTGCCGCTCCTCAAGGAGCTCAGCCGCCGCAAAGCACGCCGAGCGGAGAACGGCTGTTGCTGGCTGGAGGAGTTTCACTGTGGCCAAAGGGATCCAGTCCTGGGAGGTCTGCTATCACCGGGTCGGCCTGAATCCGGAGTTTTCCCGGCCACTCGCGGGGAGCTGGTCCAGGCCCTGCCTCGCCATCGGCTTCTTCGGCGCTGCTCGTCTTGCTACAGCGTGACCCTGCACCCCCTGCGCTGCCGGGACATCCTGCCCCTGCCTGCCGGGACACCCTGCCATCCCAGCTACCAGCCCGGGACTTTTCCACTGTTCCAGCTTGGTGCTCTGAGGATCCTGCAGGGACACCGAAACCAAACTGCCCTGGGTTTTGTGAAACAAAGCCCTCAAGGTTCTTGGTACTGTTGTCGTTTGTCATTAACGCTGTAGTTGTTTGGTGGGGGAGGAGTTCTTTTGTGTTTGTTTGCTTTGTATTACATACTAGTAAAGAACTGCTATTCCTATTTCCCAAATCTTTGCCAAAGAGCCTCTGATTGTAATTTTACCTAGCAGATACCTGTCTTCCTAAACCAAGACACTGACACAGCGTGCAGCTTACTGGGCAGGGGGGTTAAACCCCCTTGAGAGGGGCGACCCTCTGGCAATAGTCGGCACTCCAGACCAACTCCTAGAAAACATACACAAAGCTGCATGCTTGCAAATGATACATGAAAGGAAATTGATCTCTGGCTATGAGTCACCAATGCAACAGCCTGTCAAACCTGAGATCATGACCCCCCTAATTCGAGGTTTGCCAGAGTCTCTAAAACCAACAGCAATTCTTCTTCAATAAACAAGAGCATCTATCTCTCTGGTAGATAGACTTGAAAGATTTCTTGGCCATACAAGAGATCAAAGTGGTTCCACTGACTCCACTGACTCCTCACCTTTTACAACTCCTAGCACACAATATAACAGCAGTCATAAACTTTGGACATGGAGTGAGGTAGCAGAGGAGTTAATAAGTTACAATAGAAAATATGGACCAGTGAAGTACTCAGAGGACAAACAAGAAAAACCCAGAGGAGTCAGGCACATTGCCTCTCCTAATGAAAAATCAGAAAAGGGAAAACAAATTTCCAACTGGAAGCAACGGTGGTCACTAGAACTGAAAAGGGGAGTGCCACGAGAAGTAATGGATAAACTGCCATATGATAAATTGGCTAAAATAATTTCTAATTGGCTCTGTCCCAAATATATTGTATTGGAACCATCAAACCGACAACCCAGCGCACCTCCTCTCCGCAAAGACGGTGCCCCATCCTCCACTAACTTGGAAATCCAAGCAATTTTTGGACAAAGATCTGCAGAACAAAGGTCTTCTGCTGGATTCGGAGAACCAGTGTCCCAAGAACAGTAGCAGCAGACAGTGAAGAGAACATCGCTCAGTGTCACTCCAGGCACGGCTGATGCCGGACACAGCTCAGCCTGTGGGGATCTCCCATAGCTCCTGCCTTCTCCCTCCCTGCTGACAGCTCCCTCCCTCCAGCCCTCAGACCCTACCCATCCCCCCTTATTCCCTCCCAGCTCATCCCTTTGCTTCGCCTTTCATTAATAAACACTTTGGCTTCTTCACTTTACCTGCGTCTCTGTGGAGCTGAAGCGGCGTAAAAACCTGAGCCCTGGCACACACAGGCCCCTGCTGCCATCCTCTTCCGCGCCGTGTTTTGTGCAGAGACACAGAGGAGCGAGGCCGCGTCAGGCTGGAAAGGTGTCTGTGCTGAAGGTCCAGTTCCACAACACTGTGGAGTTTAAGGTCCTACTGAGAAGCCTGAAGCTCCTGGATTTTGGAAGAGCCAACCTGAGTATGCTCTGAACCCAGCTGTGAGGGATTCCATGGCAAGCATCTAAAGAGGGCAAAGGAGCTTGGAATGCGGGAAGCTTTCAAGAATAGCTTCCTGAAAGCACAGCAGTGCTCCATCCTTGCACAGGGTCAGGGAGAGGGCAGAAGCAGAGGCCATCAGGCCTTAACAGGGAGCTTTGGGTGTGCTTTAGGGCAAGGGAAGCAGCAGCAGCACGGTGGCCGAGACTCGGACGCGTGACCGAGTCCATGGCCCCAGCGCCGTCAGGCAGTGCCGGGATCCCGGCTGCGGTTCTGGTCCCCAGAGCTGAGGAATCACAGCCCCTGCCTCAGAGCCTGTCAGAAAGCCAAGCAAGTGAGAGCAGAGGGAGGGCAGCCTTCCAGTCTCTCCTGGGCATGGCCACAAAGCAGCCCCTGCTTCTCCTTCCTCCGCCTGTGTTTGGGGTGTGCTGATGGCAGCGCCAGCCAGGCTGTGCTCTGTGTTCCAAAGGCTGTGGAGAGCGGGCATGAAAAGTGCTGCGTGCACAGTGGAGAGTCCTGGAAGGTGCTGGCAGGAGCGTCCTGCGGGAACAGGGCTCTGGTCTCTGGCCGGGAAGAGCCTGGTTTTGCTGCTGTGAGCGCAGGCAGGCGTCGAGGCAGGTGAAGAGGCAGCGGGCAGCTTGTGTTTGTAGAGGGCCTGGGGCTGCGTGTGTGAACCTCCACCTGGAATCACACTGGGGGAAATCCCAGCTAGAGCTGGAGCACCTGTCCAGAAAGCACCAGAAGGAATTCAGCCTTGCCAGGGTTTCTTAAGAGTGTGTTGGTGTTCCCCAGGAAAGGTACACATTTGGGGAAACGCCTCTGGGGGAAAGGGGCTTGCTGCGGAAGGAAAGCACTTCCCTAGGAGCTCCCAGTGATGTAGGAGCAGCTGTCCCCCTTTGGCTCTCTGTGGTCCTTTCAGTCCTTGAGGCCCGTTGCACTTGGCAGATGGACAAGGGAAAGGAGAAGGCTGTGAAGAGCAGGTTTGGAATCCACCCGGACCTGCGGAGACCAAGGCCAGCACCTGCAGCAGGGTGTGTTCCCCCCCTTTGGACACAGGTGTGAGCAGGAGCATCTCTGTCCAGATGCCAGCCCCAAAGCTGTCTTTGAGAGCTGTGAATTCAAAGGCCTTCACGCACACACCTCTCACATCTTACCTGTCTGCTGTGTTTCAACTCTTGGCAATATGCATTTGCCTCTTGCTTGCTGGAAGCTGCTGCAGCCCAGAGGGTCCGCACCGAGCTGGGCTGTGTGGGCCAGGCGGCACGGAGAGTCTTGGCTGATCTTGGGGTGTCCGTGGCCTCAGAAAAGGCTTGGAAGTTTTGCCTCCCAAGGCGCCCTGCTCACTGGCTCTCCCTGTGCATCTTGGAGAGAACAAGGCAGGCACTGCTGGCAGCTGGGCATTAGCAGGCCTTCAAATGGGGGCGTGTTGTGGAGCAGGCCCAGCTGAGACACCCTGAGAGGAGCCCAGCGCTCCTTGCCCCTCTCCGCAGACACGTGAGCGTTGTCTGCTGTCGGGATGACCCCGGCTGTGTCAGGGGGTGCTGCTACGTGGACACGAGACAGCCGGTCCTGTCCTGCCGGGTCCCAGCAGTGCATCGCAGCAGTCCTGCACCCCATCAGGATGCCAGCCAAGAGAGGTCCTGGAAGCTGAGGGAGCTGATTTGAAGCTTGCACGGGTGCCTACAGGTCAAGGCCAAGGGCGTTCCCTCAGGATAGAGCAGTCCTGAGAGGTCTCTAGAATTCAAAGAAATCAGCAGACAAATGCATTGTCCACCAAAAGCTCTTTGATTGGCAGGAGGTTATGGCTCTGCACCCCACCACAAGGCTTCTGTGCCACGTCCAAATTGCAGTGGCTTTCTGTAGGAATTCTATCAAAAATACCTTCCGTCTTTAGACTGCTGAGGTGATTCCATAGGCAGGGGCTTAGAAAGAAACACATTGCATCAGAATCCTAGACTTGAAGCTAATGTCCACCTGCTGGCCAGGAGGAGTCTCAGCGCACCAAAGCAGCTCATCTTCCTCACCCCTTCCCTGCACAGGGCTGATTCTGTAGCCGCCCTTAGGTCTTCCCCAAGGCTATGTCTAAAGCTTTTTGTCAAGTCACTTTCTTGCCAAGTTAGGCTTCCAGGTTTTTCATATGTTAACTGGTGCTTAGTACTTCTGGATATCTGTGCTAAATACTCTTTCCTTCTGTCAATTGCCTGTGCTTCCTTGCATCAAACAAAGGCCTTGTTTGGTTCCTAAATGTGCCTGATGCTGGCCCAAGTCTTTTGGCACTGCTTGCTTTCCTGTGGCATGCTCTATCTCCCCCGAGAGTAAAGAGGGAGCTGGAGAAGGAGCTTGCCAGGCTGCTCTCCATCCTTTACCAGCAGTCCTGCTTAAGCGGACAAGTCCGAGCTGAGCGCAAATGGAACAGCCGTGCACGGGAAGGGTGGGTGGGAAGGATGATCCAGGAATCGTAGGCCTGGCAGCCTGAGCTTGCTGCCGGGGAAGGCCTTGGAGCACATCCTCCTGAGTGCCATCCCACGGCACATGCATGGAACCAGGGGGTGGGAAAGCTCTGCAGAGGGATGGGGACAGCTGCGGGTCTTGGCAGGGCGTTGAGCTGGGGTTGGTGTTGCTGGGCGTGTTGAGGAAGGAGTCGTCTGGAAGAGGAGAGGTCAAGGCTGGAACTGGAGTCACTTTGAAGGCACCACCTGTGGTATGGCACAGCTTTGGTTATGGAGAACAGAAGGAATAGCTGAGACTTATCAAAAGCCTGATGTCTCTGTGGAAGTGAAGAAGGACTCGAGAAAAATGCAGAACACTTCCACAAGCCAAACACAGGTCCCAAATGGGAAAACAAACAAACAAAACCTTGTGACCTCCAGAAGGAGCCCATGCACCCTTGGGCTAGAGCGCTGCAGAAGCCAAGACATAGAGCTTCACTGAGCCAGATGCTCACCTGGAGCACCAGCCCTTTGGTGCCTCAACATGGCAGATCAAAGCCCATTTCCCAGCTGTCACTGGCTGGGGCAAATGCTAGGTCCTGGCAGGACTGCAGCACTCAGGATCTTGAGCCAGCAGCAGCAAGTGCTGGCTGGGCAGAAACTTGCACCTCTGCCTTGCACTAAAGACAGCACCCTCCAGAACTGGCATTTACTATCTCAGGAAAATCTGACTCTGCTGCCACCACAGCTGTCGGGTTGTGGTAACTTTGCTCATTTTGCTCCTCTTTGGCCTCTTCTCCAGCAGAAGAGAGAGCCATCAGCACTGCAGGTGCCTGAGGAGCTACCACTAACTGTAGCAATGTATCTGCAGCAATGTATCTGCATAATTTGGAATACAAAGTACTCAAGCCCAACTACCACCTAGAGATATTAGTTACAAGTAGCAGCTCTTTGGGAATATATCAAGGCCACAGAGACACAAACTGGTCTAAAAAGAAGAGGAGCCTGGGAAATTGAATACCAGGACAAGAAGAATGAGCTAGAGGCCATGAAGGCTCGGAATTATAGCCAATCAAATTGCCTAGAGGACGTGTGCTGAGCCAACAAAGCAGACGAACCAATCAAGAAAGGCATGAAGGTGTGAACAGTGGTCTTACAATCTATAAACATAGTGTAATGTAAATATGAAATGGCTTCTGCAGAAATCCTATTGGTTCCGTCGTTCAGAGGTACTGAGCTCCCACAAATATCATTCAGATGTATTTTCTGGCAGGCAGAAATGAAAATTCAGGACTCAAACTGTAGCCCTAAAGAGCAGGGAGATGCTCGAGGAGGCACCACCTTTGTTTTAGCAATTCAGCAAGCGAGCGAGTCCTTCTGTGAAAGGAACCACTACCCTCCTTGCCTTCCTTCTGGCACCTGAGAAGGACAAATACTGTCCCAAATGCAATCTGCAGGCTGCCACAAGTCTGTGCTTCTTGTGTCTTTTCAACACAGCTCTACCCAAAGCTGCAGCCACAGCTGATACCAGAGAGGAAAGCCCCTGAGAGCAGCAGAGTCTGTGGGGGCTGTTGGCATTTACCTCTCCTCCTTCTGTGGCAGTGTCGAGTGCTTTACAAACCTCTCCAAAAGTCCGAGAAACAAAAGAGCCACAAAGAAAGGAGAAAGCGTTTACATCTTGGAGTGCAAGCCAGCCCAGACTGGAGATCTCTGCTGGAAATGCCTAAAACCTGCAGGATGCAGAAGGGCTCTGTCAGAAGGCAGATGAGGCATTTTGCTCTCAAGTGCATGGCCACTGGGCCTGAAGCATTGAGGATGACTGCCTCAGCTCAGAAGGAGAGTTTCTTCTTTCTTCTCGGGTTTCAGTCTCTAAATTATGCAGTTCTAATCCTGACCATGGAATATTTCCTTCAGCAAACTCTTGGAAAGAAAGCTGTGCTAGGGGGTAGGTTTCTCTTTCAGGCAAGCAAGATTCTTCTTCCTCTATTTGTGTTGCCAGCTGATTATAGATATACAAAAATGCAGAGGAAATAAACACAGAGATGTCCCACGCTTGAGAGACCAGGAGATCTACCAGGTCATTTTCCTTGCTCCAGGCAAGACCTTGGCAGTGTGAGCATTTGACAATTTGACAATGCCTTCTGGCCACGCTTACAAATTCTGACTGGTACTGAGAGATGGGACAATCTATCCTCAGTGTCTGAACATTTTTGCAGCTTGCCTGACTTCAGACTTGATAGATATTCTACCAGGAAAACACCTGGCCGATGGTTTTGTGGTTGGACTCACCCGCTGCCGATATTTTTGACTTTGATGGATTTTGTCATGGGATTTTCCATGCTCACAACTGTCCCTGAGGAAAACAAAATTCAAGATGCTGACTTTCAAGCAGAGATCCCAGCTTCCAGGAGGCACAAAAGGCAGCCCCATTGCTGGGGCTCTGAAAACTTTGTGGTCAGCTGGGTAACAACAACAAAACAACCAGACAGACAGCTCTGAAGCAGAAATGGCCAGAAGAGACTGATTTTCTCCAGAAGTTCCTCTGGGGAATCCTAAATGTCCCTGTGATATCAAACTGAGGAGGAACATTTGGTCCAGCTACGCTGCCACGTGCACACAATACGCTATCCTCCAGACAACAAATACACAAGACGTACTCAGTAGCTCCAGGGAGTCCTCCTCGATCTGCTGTTGCTGAGCAGCAGCTGTGTCAGCGCAGGAGATGAACCGACTGCCCGGGATCACCGTCTCAGCTCGGGGAGCAAAGGCTTCTTGACACAATGCTCCTGCTGCAGCTGGTTTGGTGCAAGAGCCTGTGTAGATCTGGGAGAAGAAATGAGTTTGGTTCAGAAAGGTGACTGGTAGAGATGACCCTGAGATGCCATTCCAAATGCCAGCCCTTAGGAAGATGCTGTCAGCCTGCCACACGCAGGGCTCTTCAAATGGATTTTTTGCACGTCCACTTCCCTTTGACTGGATGGCTCAAAGCCAAAGACTGGTTTTACTGCAGTTCATGGCCAGATTCATCTTCCATTTTCAGGGATTTTCTGAAGGAGGACTGCCACAAGGACCATTCCACCTCCTCCCAAGGACCATATTCCACTCCCTCTTTTCCCCCTTCCAAGGGCTACAGACACACTTGCAGCTCCCTGTTCAAATGTTCTACCTCCTCCCACGGAGTGCTCTTGTCCTCCACCACTTTCAGGTCATGCTCAACCGGCAGCACTTCTGGTGGAGACAGTTCCTGTGGCTCACACCGACCCTGGGGCTCCTCCTTCTCAGTCATTTGCAGGAGGCCTTTGCAGGCTGCCTGGCCAGATGTCAACACTTCCACCTCGAGTCAAACAGAACAAAGCAGTCAGAGACTACAGCTCGTCCCTGTCAGCCAAGAGTCATCAGCTGTGAGCAAAGGGAAAGAAGAGATTTACAAGGGCTACAGACAGCTTGTTTCCATCCTCCGTCTTGGGCACCATGTTCCACTGTTAAAACACCACAGGATCAGGAAGGGCAGAGCCATGGGGGAGGGAAATGCACAGGGACTCCCCCTGGGAGGGACCTCGGGAGGTTTCCAGGCCAGGCCAAAGCACAGTCAGTGGAGAAAGGGACACAGGGAGGAGCTGTCTGTGTGCTCTGCCATGGCAGGATGAGATGCAGAGCTGCACAGACACCCAGACCATGTGGATCCCTGCAGGAGCTGATCTCACTCAGTGGCTCCCAGGCCGCTGCTGCTCTCTGGTTGCTCTGGTTTGATGTTCCCTGGTGGTCACACCCAGCCCCACACACACCAGTGCTGTGTGCACACACACCAGTCTCAACAGTGCCTGGGCCCCAAAGGACACAGGACCTGATGGTTTGTGGTCCCCACGCCAGTATCTGACACTTGGACATCCCTCAGTACCATGAGCAGAGAGAGCTCCCTTGTCCCGGAGAGTTCTTGGCAGCAGGGGGTTTAGGAAAATGGCACAGGCTGCGGGGATCAGCTCTAGGGCATGGCCAGGGATGGGCACTGACCATCACCTCTGAGCAAACCACCTTGATCCCCCATCCTTTCCCTTCCTGGGGCCCTTTCTTAGATACCCCATGGGAAAGCTTGCACACTGCCCAAATGCCCTTTGTGGATTTCCATCGTAAATCTCAGACCCCAACGCAGAACCTCCCATGCTCAGATGACATCATGCTGGAAAGCTCTGCCATTTACCCCCTTGGTGAGGCTTTCATGAGGAGGTGTCAGAACTTCCCTAAAATTAAATTTTTATCTTCTGGTTTTTTTTAAATTGGAATGGCCCTAAAATATCATGTACTGCAGCCCCCTTGCTGTGAGAAGGCACAACTACCACTGCAACAGATGGTCAAAGCTCCAGATCTTGAACACTTTTTGGGATGGGGCACTCACTTTTGTGGACAACCTGTTCCTGTCCTGTCAGCATAAACACGAAATATTTCATTCTTATATCAAGTCTGAATTTATGCTTGACAATTTTAAAGGCTTTTCCCTTTCCACTGCCAATACAGGCTTGTAAAAACATGCCAATTTTTCTGGGATTATGACCATGATGTTTTAATGTGAAAAGACCTTGAAAAGACACAAAAATCTCCCAAGATATGATCTGGAGGCCACAAGCACAAAGCCCATGAGACTAAGGGCCCTGGGCTCAGTGGTGTGAGTAGCCTGAGAGGGCCTGAAGGGGTGTTTCAGAGATGGTGGAGCTCTTCTTCATTGTGTGAAACTGCCTGAGGATGAAATAATGCCAAACAGATCTCCTGGGGAGTTCCAAACTGGACACAGAGGGAGAGGAATTTCTGTCCCAGGGCAGGGCTGTGGTGCAAAACATCCCCCAGAAAGAGTCTGGAGCAGCCCAAGGCTCTGTGTGGCCAGGCAGAGGCAGGCAGGACGCAGAGCTGTCAGCAAAGGAAGGGCCCAGCCAGGTGGGGCAGCCGGGGGATGACGACAGCCTGCAGGGACAGAGGCGCAGGGCACGGACACCGTAGCACAGCCTGGGCTGCACAGGGCACAGGGATGGGCAGCAGCTGCAAGGCCCTGACAGAGCCAACTCCTGCAGCACTTTGGCCATGGCTGCTGGGCCTGGGCCTGAGCCATGAGGAGGAGACAAGTGACCCTTGCAGGCCTGGGGCCTCATTGCCTCCTTGTCCCTGCTCAGCAGCCTGGCAGGGGCCGCCCCATGCTGCTGCCCTTGGCATTGCACATCCCCACATCCCAGTGGGCCGGGAAGAGCCCTGAGCACTGAGGGAGGGACAGGATGTGCCTTGGCAGGGGCTGGGGCTCGGGCCTTGGCCCTTTGCCTTTTTGGAACAAATGCAGGTTTGCTCAGCACCAGAGACACCTTTGCCTTGTTTGTCCCCACCTGTCATCAGTGCCTGCGGTGTTCTGCTCTAACTGGAACCTGGGGACACTTTCTCAGTCGTGTCCCTCAGTGGGACCCATTAAAACTTCAAGAAACTTTGGAGTTTCAATTTGACTGTGAGTTTTGAGAAGTTTTTTGAACACACTCTCAGGGACAGAGTTGAATGTAAACAACACCAAATCCACAGGAGGATCATTAAAGTCCTTGTGCTTTTCCTGTGCTGCTCAGCTGGCTTGGGCTCCTGGAACAGAGGCAGCTCCTGGCAACCAAGAAAAGTTTCAAAAAGTCATTTCTCCTGAGGAGAAATCCACCTTCAGATGGGCCACCTTTGTTATTTGAAATGTAGACTCAAAGTTTTCAGTGGCATAACATACTTTTCTGTTCCTTTCTCATTAATTGTTAACCCTCTCTTTTTTGTTTGTTTTGGTTTAGTTTTGCTCTTAACAATATAGAACATCATTCTCTTACGTGGAATATTAGCTTTTGCATTAATGCCTGTTGGTATCAATGCCTATGCAATTTTAACTTTTGAATACAATTCGTGTGTTTCACCAGCACACTAATAAACACATAGAACTGAACAATAGAACTAATCTGTCTTTAGCTCCCACTGCTGCTTCAATAAATTGTCTTGCTCCTTTTTCAGTGTTTGTTGCTTTTTTCTTCTGCAATTTCAGTTCTTCCATCAGCTGAATCAACATCTCTGCTTGCTGTTTCTCTCCCTCTTGTCTTGTTCTTTCCAACACTTCCCCTTGGGCAGTTCTGTAGTCATTTTCATGACATTTCTTCTCTTCAAGTTCGGTCACCTTCTTTTTGGTTTTTTTGCTTTATTTGGTCACTCCTAGCTTTTCTTACGCTCCTTTTGTGCAGCTCCAACTCTGCCTCTCAGAGCTCTGCCCCTGCTTCCAGCTACGCTGTGCTGCCACCAACACTGGCACGTGCCGCCCCAGGATCCGCAAATTGCGGCCGTACCTTGGGGTCGGTGTCTCATATGTCACCAAGACTCTCAGGCTCTCAGGGCTGCCTACATTGCTTTTACGCTCTCAGGTCCTCCTGGCTGCAACTCGTCTGGACTTTTAGGCTCTCAGGTCTGCCTGTTTTGCTCTCAGGTTCTCAGGTTCGCCTGCTCTGCTGGTCAGGCTCTTGATCAGCCTGGCTCAGCTCAGCTGGGCTCCACCATCTTACTGCTCTTAGGTCTGTAGTCGTCTGCCAGGATCACATCAGGGTTACCACTCATTGTCACCCAGTCCTCATAGGGGGCACCAGTTGACAGTGGAGTCACAACTGATGCCTGTGTCAGTCCCTCATTATCTAAAAACTCTCATACCTTTCTCTCTGTAGCCTACCCACGGACAGCTCCATGCAGCTTTCTGACTCCTTCTCTCTTCCTACTCTCTTCCTCCTCGCTTCCTTCTTCAGCACTGTATTACTCTTTCCTGCCTTTTGCATGATCACCTGACCCTTTCTGTCCATCAAACACCTGCTAGACCCTTCTTCCTCACAGCACAGCCTCCAACTGATTCTCAACCAGCTAACCCACTGTTTTATAACACTCATTCTCACTGGATGTAGCTGGGATCTATTAAGGGCAAGGCTGTTCCCACTCCTGGGAGATGGTACCGCTGCAATTGATCAGGGGCAAGATTGCCTTCAGCACTATCCCTATTCTCTTTACAATCCATCCTCCCACACCATGGAGAATCTGTGTACAGTACAGAACCTCATGGAACCAAGGGGCAATTGTGATGCTGCAGGGCCCCAAGGATCCAAGAACTTGGAACAGGACTGGCTGGCTTGGCCTCTGGTCTGACTGGTCCAGCTGACCTTGACATGTTGAGGGCTGCTTCTCATCTACCCCTGAAACCCTGGAGTTCTGTGCATTCCTGCCTGTAGGAAAGAAATGTCCTCCTCCAAGGCTTGATGGCCAAAACTGGGATTTTTCCCCTAAATTCAATTATATCCAAAGATTGCTCCCATATGAAACCTGCCAGGACAGACAGCTCTGGCTGGCCTTGGCCTCTTAGGGGCCATCTCTTATCTGCCTTCAAAACACTGGAGGGCTGTGCTTTTCTTTCTATGGAAAAAAACCCAAAAAACAACCCATCTTTCAAGTCCAGATGTCCATGGCCAAAACTGGGAACCTGCCTCCAAAACTCCTTCTATCCAAGGATAGCTCCCAGACAAAAGCTGCAAGGACAGTCTGGGTTCCCTTGGCTTCCTGAGGGCCAGCTCTCACCTGCCTTTGAAACACTGGGGCTCCCTACTTTCTTTCCTGTGGAAAAGAACTGCCCTTCCTGTCCTGACATCCATGGACAAAGCTGGGATTTGGCCTCCTGAACTCCATCTATCCAAGGATTGCTACCAGACAAAAGCTTCCATGACAAACAGGTCTTGCTGGTGTTGGCTTCCTTGGGGCTGCATCTAATCAGCCTTTGAAACACTGGGGCTCTGTCCATTCCTTTTTGTTTAGAAGAACTGTCATTCCAGTCCTGGCACCGATAGCTGAAATGGAATCCCACCTCCAAAACTCCACATATAATCAAGGGCTCCTTTCAGACAAAACTGCAAGGACAGACAGGTCTGGTTTGCTTTGGCCTCAGGTGAGTGCCTCTCATCTGCCTTCAAAACCCTGGGTTTCCTTTCTATAGAAAAGAACCGTTCTTGTCCAGGTGCCCATGGCGTCAAGCACAAGGCCACAATCTAGGGATGAAGGAGCTCAGTGCTCATTGGAGTGGAGTCTGGGGACAGGGGATGAGAGCCCTGGGAGTGCTTGAAGGGTGGTTTCAGAGATGGTGGATCCTTTTGACATCATAGAGAACAGCCAGAGAAAGGAAAAAATAATGCCATGGGCACCTGGGGGAGCCCAGACTGGGAACAAAAACGAAGGAATTTCCGTCCCAGGGCAGGGCTGTGGTGCAACACGTCCCCCCGAAGGAGTCTGGAGCAGCCCAAGGCTCTGTGTGGCCAGGCAGAGGCAGGCAGGACGCAGAGCTGTCAGCAAAGGAAGGGCCCAGCCAGGTGGGGCAGCCGGGGGATGATGACAGCCTGCAGGGACAGAGGCGCAGGGCACGGACACCGTAGCACAGCCTGGGCTGCACAGGGCACAGGGATGGGCAGCAGCTGCAAGGCCCTGACAGAGCCAACTCCTGCAGCACTTTGGCCATGGCTGCTGGGCCTGGGCCTGAGCCATGAGGAGGAGACAAGTGACCCTTGCAGGCCTGGGGCCTCATTGCCTCCTTGTCCCTGCTCAGCAGCCTGGCAGGGGCCGCCCCATGCTGCTGCCCTTGGCATTGCACATCCCCACATCCCAGTGGGCCGGGAAGAGCCCTGAGCACTGAGGGAGGGACAGGATGTGCCTTGGCAGGGGCTGGGGCTCAGGCCTTGGCCCTTTGCATTCCTGAAACACATGCAGGTTTGCTCAGCATCACAGACACCTTTGCCTTGTTTGTCCCCACCTGTCATCACTGCCTGCAGTGATGGAACCTGGGGACACTTTCTCCATTTGGTCTCTCTGTGGGTCCCATTAAAATTCAAGAAACTTCAGTGTTTCAATTTAACTGAGTTCTTGAGAAGTTTTTTGTACACTCTCTCAGGGACAGAGTTGAATGTAAACACCAAATCCACGGGAGAGTCATTAAAGTCCTTGTGCTGTGTCTGTGCTGCTGAGCTGGGCTGGGCTCCTGCCACAGAGGCAGCTCCTTGCAACAAAGAAAACTTGAAGAAAGACATTTCTCCTGAGAAGAAATCCTCCTTCAGATGGGTCACCTTTGTTATTTGAAATGTAGACTCAGAGACAAAGTTTACAGCGGCATAACAGCCTTTTCTGTTCTTTTCTCACCAATTGTTAACACTCTATTTTTTGTTTGTTTTGGTTAATTTGCTTTTAACAGTAGAGAACATGATTCTGTTACATGGAATATTTGCTTTTAAACTTAGACCTATTGATATCTATGCCTATGGAAGCTACGCCTATGGAATATTAAGTTTTAAATACAATACGTATGTTTCACGAGCAAATAAACACGTTGAAGTGAACAATTGTGCCCCAGACTCTCCAGGATCCCTAACTGTTCCCTCAGCATCCATTTAGCACCCCCTCCCCCCACCAAAAGCATCCCTGGATCCCCTGAATGCTCCAACCAAACCGATTCCCGTTGGAGCGACTTCAGGGAATTCATCTCCAATCATCCCCCCTGGCCTCGGAGCCCCTCATAACACGGATATGCGCCTAAAATTCCTGCCATGCCCCGCGGCCTCAAGAGCCCGGTTACAGCTCCCCAAGCTCCCCCCAAGTGCTCCCGAACCGCACACGTTCCCCCCGAGGACCTCAAGTCCCGGCTCGGACACAAAAGTGTCCCCCAAGCGCCTTCCCGGACCCCAAACGCCCCGTTCGAGCCACTCCCGGAACTACAGCTCCCAGCATGCTCCGCGGCGCACACAGAGCCCTATTCCGGCCGTGACTCCGTCTCCCGTCATGCCCCGCGCCCACCGACAGCCATTGGAGCCGCGCCTCGAACTCCCGTGATGCTCCGCGGCCCCGTTACACCGTGTTCTACCCGCGCCTACAACTCCCATCATCCCCCGCGCCCCAGAGAGTCCCCTCAGGGCCCCCAAGTGCCCGCCCGGACCCCGAATTATCCGACAGAATCCTTTAGTGCCCCGCCAAGGGCCCACGCTGCTCCCCCAAGTGTCCTCCAGACCCTTAAGTTCTCTAGAAATTCCTTCCCCAGCTCCAAAACATCCCCAAATGTGCCCCAGAAACGTCTCCGTGGACCCCAAAGTAGCCCCTTTTACCCTGTCTGAGAAAATGATGAACACGATTACAAAAGGACTAAAAACAGGACTAATTAGCATAAGAACGGACAAATCAATAGACAATAGAGGTCAATGAATTAATGAAGGGAATTGTGTTACTTAGAACAAATGACCAATATTTTTTTAGTTGCTAAACATGTATACCTTTTTCACTATAAATATAAAATTAGGTATGGAAAGAACAGTAATAACATTATAAATCTGGAAAATATAATTATATTTTAAAAATAATTACATTTTATTTTCTTAAAAACATATTTTTTTTATGTTTTGGGATGTCAGTCCTTGGTGGGTGAGGTTAGATATGGTGAGGTTGGGGTGAGGAGCAGGTTGTCCAAACAAGGTCAGCCTGCAAGGGGCTCATTCTTCACCGTGCCCAGACCTCCTAAGGAGATATTCCGAATTAAGATCACTTGGGAAATGCTTCTGTCACTTCTTCAATGAATTGAAATATTAAAACTGTGCCCTTGATTTAAAAGAAAAAAAAAAAAAAAACCAAAATCATGAGATGCACTTTGAAATCTCCCTCAACAGAACTCCAAACTGACTCCAAGCAGCTGCACAAGCCCTGGAGACTTGAAGACAACTGAAGAGAGAGAAAGAGCTCGTGAAGGTATTCTGTATTTTCATGAGCCCCACACTGGATTTGGGGCTGAGTCCAGGACGCTTAGGCATGGAGAGAGGGTTGAAGAAGCTGCTCAAGGAGGCAGAAGCAAAACTCCAAGTCCCTTGGAGCATCCCTGGGCCCCACTGAGGGCAGGGAGTGCCAAAGGCTCCCCAGGGACTGCTGAGAGCAGATCCTTGAGGCCAGGATTGCAGGGAGCCGCAGGCTGTGAGCAGGGAACTGCAATGCTGAGCAAGGCCTGGGCTGGTTGGAGGCAGCAGAAAGGCCAAGCCCTGAGCCCAGGCCTGGCACAGCAGGGCCTGTCCCTCCCGGGTGGCTCGGGGCTGCTTGTGGGGCAGTGGGATGGGAGGGGCAGCAAGGACAAATGGCACAAAGCTGTGTGACACTCCCGATCCTCATGGCACTGCGGGCCAGTGTGACACATCAGGGCCTCATGGAAACAAGAGGCCGTAATGAGCCTGCGGGGCTGTAACACCCCAGAACACTGAAATAATGGGGGTAACCCAAAGGTTCTCTTACTCGAGTTTGGTGCACAAGGAGAAATGCCCACCAGATAGTCTCAGGATGAACAGATGCACAGAATATTCTTATTTGCAAAGAACAGTCAAGGATCATAAGTCCAATTCTGAAGTTAATGGCCCATAGAGGGATGGAACCCTAAACCTCGGTGATATTAGCACCATACTTTAACCAACTGAGCTAAGAGGTCAAAGAAACACACAGCTCTACTGGCAAAATAGAGAAAATCAAGGAACTTGGAAAACCATTTAATAAAATATCCAACTCAAAATAAAACTCTTATCATAGCAGTAGCTTCATTGACTTAGCCCATTTGACCTGGAAACCTTTACAGAATTACAGAATGACAAAATGACTAGATTGGAAGAGACCTCCAAGATCATTGAGTTCAACCCATGTCCCAACACCTCACCTAAGCCATGGCACCTAGTGCCACATCCAGTCTTTTTTAAAACACATCCAGAGATGGTGATGCCACCACCTCTCCAGTCAGATCATTCCAGAACTTTATCACCCTTTCCGTAAAAATCTTTTTCCTAATTTCCAATCTATATTTCCCTTTGTGCAGCCTTAAGACTCTGTCCTCTCATTCTGTCAGTGGCTGCCTGGAGAAAGAGACCAAGCCCCACCTGACTACAAACACCTTTCAGGGAGTTGTAGAGAGTGATAAGGTTATCTCTGAGTCTCCTTTTTTCTCCAGGCTAAACAACCCCAGCTCCCTCAGTCGTTCCTCACAGGAGTTGTGTTCCAAGCCCCTCACCAGCCTTGTTGCCTCCTCCGGACACATTTAAGCATGTCAAGGTTATTCTTAACTGAGGGCCCAGAACTGGAAACAGCACTCGAGGTGTGGCCTCAGCAGTGCCGAGTACAGGAGAAGAATGACCTCCCTGCTCCTGCTGGCCACACCATTCCTGATCCAGGCCAGGTGCCATTGGCCTTCTTGGCCACCTGGGCACACTGCTGCCTCATGTTCAGTTGCCTGTCGACCAGAACCCCCAGGGCCCTTTCTGCCTGGGCACTGTCCAGCCACACCGTCCCCAGCCTAGAGCACTGCAGGGGTTATTGTGGCCAAAATGCAGGACTCAGCACTTGGACTTAATAAACTTCACCTTGTTGCACTCTGCCCACCCATCCAACTGTTCCAGGTCTCTCTGCAGAGCCATCCTACCTGCCAACAGATCGACAAATGTTCCCAGCTTAGTGTCATCTAAAAATTGACTAATAAGAGATTCAATAGCCCCATCCATGTCGTCAATACAAATGTTGAACAGAGCTGGCCCCAGCACAGACCCCTGAGGAACACCCCTGGTGACTGGCTGCCAGCTGGATGCAGCACCCTTCCCCACCACTCTCTGGGCCTGGCCATGCAGCCAGTTGTTAACCCAGCAAAGAGTGCTCCTGTTCAAGCCGTGGGCTGCCAGCTTTTCCAGGAGCGTGCTGTGGGAGACAGTGCCTAAGGCCTTGCTGAAGTCCCAACAGACAACATCCACAGCCTTTCCCACATCCACCACACAAGTCACCTGGCCATAAAAAGAGACATAAAAACTGGTCAACATGACCTACGCCTCCTAAACCCGTGCTGGCTGGCTCTGATACCCTGGCCATGACACAATATAAACTGCTCCATGACCTTTACCATGTACTGAGGTCAGGCTAACTGGCCTATAATTACCAGGATCCTCCTTCCCACCCTTCTTGTGAATGGGTGTCACATTGCCCAGCTTCCAGTCATCTGGAATCTCACCAGTGGGCCAGGACTGTTGGTAAATGATGGAGAGCGGCTTCACAAGCTCATCTGCCAGCTCCCTCATCACCCTGGGGTGGATCCCACCTGGGCCCATTGATCTATGAACATCCAAGCAGCTCAGCAGTTCTCTGACTGCCTCCTCCTAGACACTAAGTTCCCTCGCACATCCAGTACAGAGCAAAGGTTGGCCTTCCTATTGCAGTTAATATATTTGAAAAACTTTTTTTAATATCCTGTACAAAATTGCCAAATTAATTTTGAATTGAGTTTTGGACTCCCAAACACTTTTTCTACATTCCCTAGCAATCCCCTTAAATACTCCTTGACCTGACCCTCCTTCCAAAGATGATACATTCTCTTTTTATTCCTAAGTTCCTTCAAAACCTCCTTGCCCATCCAGGCTGTACGTTTGCCTCGTCAACTCATCTTTTGGCACACAGGGAAAGCCTGTTCCTCTGCCCTCAAGATCTCTGCTTTGAAGCACGCCCATCTTCCCTGGACTCCTTTGTTTTTAAGGGCTGCTTCCCTAGCAACTCCCTGAAAAAGTCTTGTGAATAGGCCAAAGTCAGCTGATCAGAAGTCCAGTGTAAAAGTCTTCTTGATGTTCTTCCTGATTTCACCAAATATCGAGAACTCTATAATTTCATCATCACTGTGTCCCAAAGAGCCTCCAACCACCACATCTCCCACCAGCCCTTCTCTATTTGCAAACAACAGGTCGAATATAGGCCCTCCCCTGGTGGGGCTCACTCACCAGCTGCAACAAAAAGTTGTCCTCCATACACTCCAAAACCTTCCTGGACTGCCTCTTTCCTGCTGTATTAAGTTCCCAGCAGATATCTGGCAGCTTAAAGTCACCTACAAGAACAAGGGCTGGTGATCTTGAAACATTCTCCAGCTGCTTATAGATTAAGTTGTCCACCTCTTCTTCCTGGCTGGGTGGATGATAACAGACTCCCAGCAGGTTCCCCCGGTACCCCGTCCTGTTTTCTTAGGGTACAACGGTAACAATGAAAACCTTACCAAGGGCACAACTCCCAAGTCCACAAGGAAAAGAACAGACAAGCTGTCAAGTTCTTCAAATATTTGTCCTGCTTTGCTGCAAGACTCCTACTGCACATATGGTGTGGAAAGCCAAGGGAAGCTGCAGTTGGTGGCACGTCTCGTGACAGAAGCTGCACCTCGTTCTCCAGGAAGTGTTCTTGGAAAGAGCAGACAGGAGTGCGGAGAAGATTCAGGGAAAACTGAAGGATCTTTTAAGAAATGAAATGAAAATGTAAAGAACCAATACTAAGATGTCCTTGTCAAATGATTTTGATGCTCCCCTTTTCCATCTTGCACTACTTCTCTGTCCCATGAACTACAAATGGATCTCACCTCTAAGATCCATGATTTGGCAAGTTTGAGATGCTGTAAAATACCATGAGCTACACACAATTTGCCTTCCCCTGTTTTTCTTGGAAAGCAATGCTGGAGACACAAGTGCAGTGCTTGGGCCAGGTACAAATTCTGCATTCAGGGAACGTGCTCTGACAGTGTGTGACCCTCAGCAGGGACAATGCACAGCAGCAACCAAGGGGATTGCTCTGCCACAGTGCAGGAGTCAAGACTCTGGGTCTTGGCTCCTGTGGGCAAAGTTCCCGTGTTTGGACAGGCTCGGGGCTGCCCCCGGGGAGCGCGGGGCTCGGCGTGGGGCTGAGCGGGCAACGGACAAACGGACCCGGGGAAAAACGGCCCCAGGGCTTCAGTTGCTACAGCAGCAGCGGCAGCAGCGGCAGCAGCGGCAGCAGCGGCAGCAGCAGCGGCAGCAGCAGCAGAAAAAGCGACTTTTGGCAACTTCCTCCTGCTTTTCCTCTCCCTCTCCCGCAGGCCCGCACCCTCTCCCTTAGTCCCGCACCCTCTCCCGATCTCCCTGTCCCGGTGTCCCCTTCCTCTCGCAGTCTCCCTCTCCCCTGCAGGGCCGGGCCATGCCCCCGGCCCGCCCCCGGCCCCGGGTGGGGCTGCCCCGTCCCCGCCCCCGCCCCCGGGCCTCCCGCCGCGGTCTCGCCTCCGCCGGGCTCTGGCTGTCCTGGCGATGGCGGTGGCGGACGAGGATCAGTGCCTGGGGCTGCGGCGGCATCGCCGTCCTTTGCCTCCGCCTGTGCCGAGCCCGGCCCCGGCCCCGGCCCCGGCCCCTCCCGGGCCCCGCGGAGGACACAGGCGGCGCGGCCGCTCCCGCGGCCTCCGCCGCGGCTTCCCCGGCCCGAGCTCCGCCGCTCGGCAGCGTGGCCGCCGGCCCCGAGCTGCCGCTGTCGCGTTGCCAGGAGCGAACGCCTGGGGATTCCCGGCCCGGGGCGGTTGAGGGGCACTCGGGGGCCGTTGCTGGCCCCGGGCCGAGCACTGACAGCCACGTCTCGCCGGCAGGGAAGGCGCAGCAGGGCCTCCAGGAGCAGTACCGGCTGGGTTCGCTGCTGGGGCGCGGCGGCTTCGGAAGAGTCTTCGCAGGGACGCGGCTCTCGGACGGCACGCCGGTGAGCGGCGGGGCTGGCGGCGGGCGCAGGAGGAGGAGGAGGAGGGCGGAGGAGGAAGAGCATGGGGCTGGGCAGCGTGGGCAGCGTGGGCAGCGAGCTCAGCCCGCTGCTCCCCTTGGCTTGCAGGTGGCCATCAAAAGGGTGCCACGGAACCGCGTCCGGCACTGGGGAGAGCTGGTGAGTGAGCGGGGGCCAGCGGGAGAAGCCGGGGCGTGCCGGGCGGGGACGAGCCGAGGCCCGGCAGGGTGGAAGGCGCCAGGACGCCTCGAGGGAGAGCGGGCGTGGGGCCAGAGGAGGGTGCAGAACATCCCAGGCTGGGTGAGGGCTTCCCCACCCCTGGCACGGCCTCAGCCCCACTGACGGCATCGTGGTCCTCCCACAGCCCGACGGCACCAGCGCACCGCTGGAGATCGTGCTGCTGGACAGGGTCTCCACTGGCTTCCCTGGTGTCGTCCAGCTGCTGGAGTGGCTTGAGCTCCCCAGTGAAATCGTGATGGTGCTGGAGCGCCCGCAGCGGTGTCAGGACCTCCAGCATTTCATTCGGGCACGGAGGTTCCTGTCCGAGGAGGTGGCGCGGGAGCTGTTCCGCCAGGTGCTGGAGGCCGTGCGGCACTGCACCAGCTGCGGGGTCCTGCACAGAGACATCAAACCAGAGAACATCCTGGTTGACCTGGCCACCGGGCAGGCCAAATTGATCGATTTTGGCTGTGGCACCTACCTTCAAGACACGGCATACACGCAGTTTGCAGGTGAGCCCACGCAAGGATGTGCTCCCAGCTCCTGACATCTCATGGCCCAACATCTCACAGCCCAACCTGGGTGTGGCAGTGGGGATTCTCCCTTTTGCTGCCACTCATGGCACTGAGACTTCAGCTGAGTTGCTTTTGAGCAGGGGTGGGTTGGGGCCCAGCTTCCAGCCCTGCTGGCAGCCTTTGCCAGCCACTCTGCCCAGGACTGGGGCTGGGGCAGCCAGCCCGACAGAAACACCCGTGGGTGGGGCTATCAGAGAGCGTGGAGTCAGAACCTGTGCACCAGCCAGTTTGGTGTGCAGGTGAGAAAGGGCTTGGACTGCTCCTCTGGCCTTCTTTGTCTTGTGTTCATAATGTTATTTGGGGCAATGCAGGCAGGGAGGAGGAAGGCATGGTTTTCCTCCTGCTCTGAGTGGGTTTTTTCTTGTTCTGGTCAGGCCTGTCCAGGGCTTCTGCCGCCCTTTTCCTACACCAGTGGTTTCTTTTCCAATGCCAATTTTTCACACAAAGCCCAGGTCCTGGTGGGAGGGCAGCGGGTCACACCACGTGCCACTGGGGCAGTGCCCACATGCCCAGGGATGCTAGGGTCAGGCTCTGGGAGCAGCAGCATCCCCCTGATGAACTCCATCTGTATTCCACAGGAACACCAGCATACAGGCCCCCAGAATGGACCGACTTTGGCTGGTACTACGGCGAGCCAGCTACCATCTGGTCCCTGGGCATGCTCCTGCACCAGATGGTCTGCGGGCAGCACCCTTTCAGGAGTGGCTGGAACATCAGCTGGGGCCAGCTCCCGCTGCCACAACGGCTCTCTCCAGGTTGATCCTCATCTCTGGGCACGGGGGGAATACCAGTGCTGGGAGACAGCAGTTGGCTCGTGAGCGTCCTGCTCTGGCAGCTGCTGAGGAGGTGGCACATGTCCTGCTCTCCTGCTCTCCTCCAAAACAGGGAATTGATGGGAAAGTTTAGGCCCAGCTCTGAGCACATCCAGCATGGCCTGGGCATGGGAATGTGAGGCAAAGCAGCCAGGGGCCTTCTCCAACTGACTGGCAGTTTCTGGTTTCTCTTCCCAGAGTGCAAGGATCTCATCAGGTGCTGTTTAGCCGTGGATGACATGGAAAGGCCTTCATTAGAAGACCTTTTTGGTGATCCTTGGATGCAGGATACTCATCTGGAGTAGAAGAAGGGAGAGAGCCAGAGGCTCATTTTGATGCAGGGCCCTGGTAAGTTCCAGCTGCACACATACCTTGGCAATCAGAAGCAAAGAAAGCCAGACTTTTTGTGCTGCCTGTGTCACTGCACAGGGGTCATCAGGTGGGCACAGGCAGCCCTTGTGCTGGAGCTGAGTTGCCATGCGAGTTGTTTTGGCTTGTGCTGGTTCACTGACAGCTGGGGCCCTGGGCAGAACACTGACAGCCTGGTCTCACCCCCAGGGAAGGAGAAGGAGCCCCTGGAGAAGCTGGACCAGGTGGGGCTGCTGCTGCTGGAGACAGTGAGGACGACAGCAAGGGTGACAACCTCTTCCTGAACCTGGCCACCAGCAATTGAAGGTGATGGACTTCAATTCTGGCACCTTCTTCAAAGCCAGGCTCCACAGCCAATTTGCAGATGAGTTTGCACACAGGGGGATGCTCCCAGATTTGGGCATTGCACAGCCTGGCCAGGAACCAAAGGTTCTCCCCTTTCCTGGGGCTGATGCAACTGATTGTTCAGTGGGCTGCCAAGCTGCTTTTTGGCAGGGCTGGGGGCACGGGCTGGGGTGGTTCTGAAATGGGAGTCGGCTCCTGGCCCTGCCAACAGCCGCCACCCCCCACCATGCCCTGGGCTGGGGCTGGGGCGGCCGGCCCGACACAAACCAACCCCCAAGGTGGGAGCAGAGGTGGGACTCCAGAACCTGTGCTCGGCTGCTTTGCTTTGCCGGCAAGGAAGGACTTGGGCTGCTCCACTCCCTTTGTTTTCTTTGGGATCACCATTAGTTTGGGGGGCAGTGTAGGGGGGGAAGAGTGAAAGCATGGGCTTCCCTCAGTGGTGGGTGGGTTTTTCCCTAGCATGCAGGGCATGGGGGCTTCCTCAACCTCTGACAGAGATAGGATCTTTTACCTTTTCCCTTTTCTCCCTTTCTTGTCTGTAATCTCTTTTTGTTAATTTGATGTTTGTTTTTCTAAAGGAAGCCTTCTAGGTGGTGTCCAGTCTTGACTGGGAAGTGCTTGGGACCAGCTGTGGAGTGGATGAAGGAGAAGGCTGAGGGTGTGGTTTGGGAGCAGCTTTTCTTTGCGCGGCGGATGGCGTGAGGTGTGTCCCCGTCTTGTTGGCACGGGTGGGGTAAGAGCTTTTGGGAGATGGCAGCCAGCACAGGAGCATCCTGCTCTGGGCAGCTGCTGGGGAGGTGGATCTGGCCTGGCTGGCTGCTGGCTGGGCACGTGTCCTGCCCTCCTGCTCTGCTGCCAAAGGCAGCAATGATGGGCAGCTTTGGGCCCCGCTCTGAGCACGGCCAGCATGGCCTGGGCACCGCGGGCGGCTGGGACAAGGGCACAGGAGCCTTCAGCTGACGGGCGGTTTCTGGTTTCTGTCCTTGCAGCCGGGCTCTGCGGATGCTGAGGCTGCTCTGGGCTCTGCCCGGGCTGTGCTGGAGCTCAGCACCGGGCCGAGATCAGCCAAAGAAGAAACGGTGTGACCTGCAGCAGACTTGCCTTGAGCATTTTGGCAATGCAGCTCAAGTTTGCAGAGGGTGCATCTCTAAGGGAAAACATGACACCCCCCAAAATAAACTTGTTTAATACCTTCTGAAATGAAATCAATCTGGGGTGACGCCAAATGACATTTTTCAGCTTGCTCAAGCTGTAGCTCAGCCCTTCTCTGAACAGTTCTGTCCCCCACCTGCATTTTCCTTGACAACTGCTCCCTATTTTCCCCCAGTGAGTGCCCAGCTGATTGCAGTCTCCATCACACTATTGCCATCCTTGGTGCCCGTCACCATGAGGAAGACCGAGCCCCAGGCTTAGGGACTCATCCTGTCACTGGCTGAGGGGCAGCAATGCCTCAGAGGTCTGGTGGCATTTTAGTGTCATTCAGAGCTGCTCTCTTGCCCTCAGCTCTCCTCACTGCTGAGTTCCCACTCCCTTTTCCTCATCCTTCCAGCAGGATGAGCTCTGTGAAGTCCCGTGAGCCACCCCACTCTTCCCGGCCCACCCACCTACCTCAGTTAGGCTGAAGCTGAAGCTTCTTTGTCTCCTCTGGCACACCAGTGCAGTCCCCTCTGCGGGGAGCCCAGAGCGCAGCACACAGCAGTGCAGTCTGGGCTGCACCAGCTGCCCTCCACCCCTGGCTTGGCTGTTTGTGGCAGCCAAATGCTCCCTGTTTGCAGCTGTCCCTGCAGGATGGCCCCAGGGCAGAGCCCAGCCGGGCTCCCACTGCATCCCCTGGAGCCTGGGGCAGACAGTGGTGCCAGAGCTGAGGTTCATGGGGAGCAGCCAGAGCTGTGGCTTGCAGTCAGTGTTTGCAAGTGTTGTGTTCTCATCTCCTGCAGCTCATGGGGAAAACAACCTGTGTTGCCAGGCCAGCAGTGCCCCTCTGTGCAGGGACAAGGCTGAAGGGCTTTCCCATTCCAGAGGAGCCGGCACTGAGCCTTGGCAGGGCCTGGCAGGGCTGGAGCCGGGTCTCGCCTGCTGTGTGGGACTCGCTGCTCACCAACCGCCCCCACCCGCCGCACTCCGTCCTACAGGGACAGAAGGGTCTGTGTGTGCCAGGGGCTCTGGGATGTCTCTGTACCCATGGACAGAAGGGTCTGTGTGTGCCAGGGGCTCTGGGATGTCTCTGAATCCATGGACAGAAGGGTCTGTGTGTGCCAGGGGCTCTGGGATGTCTCTGTATCCATGGACAGAAGGGTCTGTGTATGCCAGGGGCTCTGGGATGTCTCTGTACCCATGGACAGAAGGGTCTGTGTGTGCCAGGGGCTCTGGGATGTCTCTGTACCCATGGACAGAAGGGTCTGTGTGTGCCAGTGGCTCTGGGATGTCTCTGTACCCATGGACAGAAGGGTCTGTGTGTACCAGGGGCTCTGGGATGTCTCTGTACCCATGGACAGAAGGGTCTGTGTGTGCCAGGGGCTCTGGGATGTCTCTGTACCCATGGACAGAAGGGTCTGTGTGTGCCAGGGGCTCTGGGATGTCTCTGTACCCATGGACAGAAGGGTCTGTGTGTGCCAGGGGCTCTGGGATGTCTCTGTACCCATGGACAGAAGGGTCTATCTATACAAGGGTTTCCATAACATCTTTGTTCCCTTGGGTATGGAATGAACACAGAGTGAAGGTGTCAGTCATGTTGCTTGTGCACTCCTTCCTTTCCATACAAGACACATCTATGCACACCCCCACGTACAGATATTTTAAAAGGATAGGGATGGATAGAGATTTCCTACAGAGCTCTAACTTTGACATAACTCACTTGTAAGGCAGTGGCCAGGGGATTTTTTTCCCAGCTCTGTGAGGTTCGGTGTCCAAGAGTTGAGGGGAGCAGAATTCAGAAGCAGTTTCAGGATTTCTAGGCAGGAAATGGAGCTGACAACCATCAGTGTAACTCACCCTGTTCATCGGGATGGGCTGCTGGTTCCTTAGGAATATGGCTGTTTTGCAGAGCAGGTGCTGCAACCCTGAGGGCTCTTGGCCAGGCCAGGGGATCTGTCACTGCCAAGGGCAGCTCTCAGCCTGCCTGGAGATCCTCATGGACCGTGGGGTGAAGTTGGAGGTGGAAGGAGTGACCCCAGCAGGGCAGACTCCTCCTGCTGTGGAAAGGGTGCTGCATGGCCAGGACTGCTCTCAGCTTTGTCCTAAAGGAAAGGGAAAGGGCTGCCAGCTTTGTCTGTGTCACTGAGACTCCTGCACTGTCACCCTGGGCATCAGCAGATCTGTCTCAGATCTCCCTCAGAAAGTGCCTCCTCACCCTCCTCTACCTACAGACAGCAGCAGCAGCACCTTGGCTTGCAGCATCTCTGTTGGTCTGAGCTGCCCTTAAGGCCCTGCTGCCAGGGAGATGCCCCTGGGCAGTGGCCTGGGCTGGGAGGGGTGTGCAGGGCAGAGCTCAGCCCCCAGGGCTGGGCTGGGCTCTGGGAGCACTGGCAGGGACAAGGCTTGGATACAGAGAAACAGCTCCCAGTAGGCACAACTCCAGGTAGTAGAGAGCAAGACAAGCCCTGGATATCCCTTCCTATACAACAACACAGAAAAAAAAAAAAAGGGAGAGAAAAGTGTAGGGAAATTAATTTTGAAATTGCAGCTTACAGATAGTCCACTTTATTTTTCAAGAAAGGTGTAAGTCCAATCACCGTGAAGTAGAGGGAGGTGTAATGAGCAAAGGGTACCTGTGCAGGACCAGCTGGTCTGATTGCACTGGGGCACAGGCTCTGTTTTCCCTCTGGGCTCCCCAGTGTTCAGGCTGAGAGCAATGCTGAAGATGTGGCAGTAACTAAGCAGCACAAAAATGAACTCAAAAATAAAACTTTACTGAATTTTCTGCAAAACAACAGGAATACTTTTTAGGGAATTCCTAATAAAATAGGATTGAATCAAGGAAATCTGTCACAGCTTCTCAATGTCTTCTTTCAACAGTCCACCATGCCCAGAGTGAAGAAATGTCCAACAGCCGCTCCATCAGCCACTTCCTCCTGCTGGCACTGGCAGACACGCGGCAGCTGCAGCTCCTGCACTTCTGCCTCTTCCTGGGCATCTCCCTGGCTGCCCTCCTGGGCAACGGCCTCGTCATCAGCGCCGTAACCTGCGGCCACTGAAACATTAATTTTGAAGAATTAAAGATTTTAGTTAAACCAGATACTGCTATAGTAAGACAGATAGACTTCCCTTTTGATAAGCAGAAGCCGGATTTAAGGAACTGATAAATCATGAGGCCTGTCAACTTATGTTTGTGTATTCTGACTAATCAATAGGCTTCAAGAAGGACAATGAATTCATAAATCAAATACTCCTGGGAAAACAGGATTCAGTTGTCACACAACACGAAAAGGTTAAAAAGTCAAAGTGAAGAAGACTCACTTACTTCATCATTTTGAGACCCTGCCCCATAAAAAAGACCACCGACCCATTTCAAAGAACAAACCACGCATGCTTAATAGCTTTTGGCTAATTACCATACGAAGCGGGGAATGGGATGTACTAAAGTCATGAATACACATTTGTGTTTAGGGTATTCGATACTTCTGTACATAAAAAGACCCTGTGATCTTCTGTAGGTGCCGGTGTCTTTGGGAGCTATCCCGCACGCTGCCCGGCGTCGTAATTAAGCATACACTTTCTAACTTTAAACTGTTAGAGAGTCTTTTGGATATCGGCATTAGGGCGATATTCATATTTTTTTAGTAATTCATTTTGGCGAGCCAGCCAGGAGACGCTCTCTCTCGCCGAGGGGGCCATCGGCGTCTAGGACCCTTTTGGGCGCCCCCCAGGATTTTCTGGGTAGAGGGCTCCTGCGACCCCCCTGACACCCCCGGAGACAGACCAGAGCCTGCTGGAACTACGGACAAAAAGGTATGTTAAAAAAGATAAAATAAAGAACAAATACTGAAGACAGGAACCTTTGAATAGAGACAGCTTGTAAGTCATAAGAGACGTCTTATGCAAAGCAGAGGCCTGAATGAGTTTTGGAAAAACTCCGCGGAGTATTGTAGATGGTTGTTTTGTTTCCAGGTAAAGAACCTGGTAGTTGGTGGCTGCATCCCGAGTGGAGGGGCAGCAACGGCGGCAGCAGAGCCGCCGGTCTTGGGTCTTGTTGGTTTTAAAGCAGTACTAGCTCCGGTTTCGGCTTGTAGTTTAAAGGTGCACCTTGGTAATGCGTAATCTGAGGGGCTAGTGCATAATGCATGGTAATGCATAATCTGAGTTTTGAGATGCAAAGGGTCCCGTCTTGAGTCGTGGTCCCGTGCGCTGGATGTGTGTGTGTGTATTGCGGGCAGATCTGTGTCTGTTTGGTGATCCCGAGGTTTTGTGATTGTGGATCAATTTTGTACCGTTTGTGTTGCGGTTTGTGAAAGCTTGTGAAATAGTCGTTTCGGTTTGTGTAATTTTGGAATGTGCTACTAATCTCTGTAAGTGTCTTTGGAACACGTAAGAGATTTTAACACCCCCGCTGATTGGCAGAGGGATACCTCTGTCTGAGAAGGTGGAGGGATTTGGGAAGGCTGTGGCGTCTCAGGGAAGGCTGTGTGCTAGCTTTGATTGTTTAACTGATAGTGTGACTTCAATCAGTTTGTCGTTCAGTAGAAAAGCGCCGTGAGTGAATAAGCTGTTTACTGTTTGTAGAGAGAGAAAAAAAAAAAAAAAAAAAAAAAAAGAGAGAAAAAAAAAAGAAGGAAAAAAAAAAAAGAAAAAGAAAAAGAAAAAAAAAGGGAACAAAACAGGCAAGGAGGTTTATTTCCGTCTCTTTGCATCCATGCCTGACATAGCCGGTGATCAAGGGTACTTAGTGTCACCTTGGTAGTCAGACAAGAGGCTGAACTCACAGCCTAAGGCTATGTTTCCCAGCTCTTTGTAAAACGCGGAGGGATTTTTGGCGAATGGAAGTTTGCAATTGCCAGAGTGTGTGATAATATCTTCAAAGTGCTGTAGTCCTCGGCTGCGACTGCAGAAGAGCGAAGGGGGAGTGTGGGATCCAGCCCCGCCCCCGCTTTCCTGCAGGAGGGTCTGTGCTGTGTCCCAGCCGAAGTCTGTGGGATTTTAAGAATGTATTCAGAATCATGGGGGATCTCCCCCTCCCCACCTTGGCTGCTTCCTTTGCGAGCCTAAAACTGTGCCTGACTGATTGGAAAAGTTTTCGTTTGTCTGTTTCTGCTTTTTGTCTGTTTGCTTTAATAAAAAGACGTTTATCCTTTTCTTAACCATAAGTTCTTTTCACAACAGGTAATGCTTCGAGCCTTATTTTGAAAAGAATTCTTTTTTGCTTTTTATGCCTTGAGCCTTGTTTTGATTTTTCCTTTTTTTTGCTTTTTAACCGTAATTCTTTCCTCAACAGCTGAAAGTACAGATAACTTTTTCCTTTTTAAGGTTAACAAACTCGTTTTTGTTTAGTTTTGTTTCTTTGTTTTTTCTCTCTTGTGTTGATTTTGATATATGCCCAGGAATAGGAGGCACAAGAATTGGGAGGCTGGTTCAGAAGAGTTCCCCTGCCCACGGAGGGGCTGCTACTGTCATCAGCGGACTGTGCTTCGTGGTGCAGTCTGTCAAGGCTCGTGGGTCCGATAAAAGTACAGGTGGCTAGTACCTAAGAGTGGAACTATAAGCCTACGCAGCGGTAAAATATTTGAGTTGCTGGAAAATGGGATTTCAGAGATCTCAAAGAAACCAGTACAAATTCCTAAAGTTGAGTGTGGCCAGCATATTTTTGTACCAGAAGAATACCAAGTGAAACTTAAGAATTAGAATAAGATCAAAAAGCATTAAAAAAAAAAAAAAAAAAAAAAAAAAAAAAAAAAAAAAAAAAAAAAAAAGAGAATTCTTAATAGACACAGGGGCAACATTTTCAGTGCTGAATATGTCCCTAATACCTGTAACCAATGACTATGTTGTGGTAAAAGGAGCGACTGGCCAATCTGAAAGAGCTTATTTTTTGCAAACCATTGAAGTATAAATTGGAAAACAATGGGGAATTCATTGATTTTTTTTATATGCCTAAAGCTCCATCTGCACTTTTGGGCAGAGATCTGCTAGAGCAGCTGGAGACAAAAATAATATTTAAGAATGGGAAAATTATTTTGGAGGTAAAAGATCAACAATATGTAGAACTGTTAAGCTTAATAATGATAACCAAAGAAATTGAAGTTGCCAATGAAGAAGAGAATTTCAGGAAAATATTAGATCAAGTGTTTCCTGGGGTGTGGGCTTCTGACATACCAAGCAGGGCAAAGAATGCACTGTCAGTATAGGTCAAACTTAAGGAAAGAGGGCTGCCAGTAAAAGTTAAACAATACCCCCTAAAGAAGGAAGACAGAGAAGGGATTAGTCCAATTATTGAAAACATTTGAAGATAGAACTACTAAAAGAGTGTCAGTCTGATTTTAACACTCCTATCTTGCCAGTGAAGAAGCCTAACAGATCATACAAGCTAGTACAGGACTTAAAGGCTGTTAATAAGATAACTGAAGACTTGGATCCAGTAGTTGCTAACCCTTATATATTGTTAACTCGTTTAATCCCTGAACTAACCTGGTTTACTGTTTTAGATTTGAAAGATGCTGTCTTTTGCCTCCCTCTCCATGAAGCCAGCCAGAAAATCTTTGCATTTGACTGGGAGAACCCCAAAACTGGATGAAAAACTCAGCTCACATGGTGTGTTTGCCTCAAAAGTACAAAAACTCCCCCACCATATTTGGGGAACAACTTGCAAAGGATTTGGAGTCTTGGGAACCTCCACCAGGAGAAGGACAGTTGCTCCAGTATGTGGATGACCTCCTAATAGCCACCCAGACCCAGGAAACATGTGTGGACTGGACGGTAAGCCTCCTAAACTTTTTGGGCCTGCAGGGGTATCGGGTGTCCCAGAAGAAAGCCCAAATGGTGAGGCAAACAGTAATTTACCTGGGCTATGAAGTGAGTGCTGGACAGAGAACCTTAGGGCAAGATCGCAAAGAGGCAATGTGCCAGACCCCAAAGCCTCAGACAGTGAAAGAACTGAGAACCTTCTTAGGCATGACAGGATGGTGCAGACTGTGGGTTTATAATTATGGATTACTTGTTAAACCTCTGTATGCCTTGATCACGGAAGGAAGCAGAGATCTTCAGTGGAACAAAGAAGCAGCTCGAGCCTTCGACCAGCTAAAGAAGGCCCTCATGTCAGCACCAGCCTTGGGACTTCCAGATGTGAGTAGGCCATTCTTTTTGTTTTCTCACGAGAAGCAAGGGATCGCTTTAGGGATACTAGCACAAAACCTGGGCCCGTATTGAAGGGTAGTTGCCTACCTCTCTAAGCAGCTGGATACGGCAGCTAAGGGGTGGCCAGGGTGCCTCAGAGCCGTTGCAGCAGTGGCAGTGAACATCCAAGAGGCACGCAAGTTCACCCTGGGCCAGAAGACGATGGTGCTAGTGTCTCACACAGTGTCTACAGTCCTGGAAGCGAAAGGGGGGCATTGGCTCTCCCCACAGAGATTCCTGAAGTACCAAGCTATACTGGTGGAACAGGATGATGTTGAGGTTGTGGTAACTAACATTGTGAACCCAGCTTCCTTCCTCAGCAGAAGTATGGGAGAACCAGTGATCCATGATTGCCTGGAGAGCATTGAAGCCACCTACTCCAGTCGCCCGGATCTGAAAGATAGCCCGCTTGAAAATGCCGAAACCTGGTTTACTGATGGGAGCAGCTATGTCATCAGTGGGAAGAGGCATGCTGGGTATGCAGTTACCACAAGCAGAGAGGTAATAGAGTCCAAACCATTACCAACGAACACCTCTGCACAGAAGGCTGAGATAATAGCCTTAATTCGAGCCCTAGAGCTGGCAGAAGGAAAAAGAATTAATATCTTCACAGACTCAAGATATGCATTTGGAGTCGTGCATGCCCACGGAGCCATTTGGAGAGAGAGAGGACTGTTAAACTCGCAAGGGAAGGATATTAAACATGCACAAGAAATATTGAGACTGTTGGAGGCAGTACAATTACCTGGGAAGGTAGCCATCATGCATATCAAAGCACACCAGAAGGTGAGCTCAGAATTGGAAGAAGGGAATATGCTGGCGGATAGAGAGGCAAAAGAAGCAGCAAAAGGTGAGATACCTGATGAGACAATTGAAGCAGCATTAATTCCAGATGGAAAAATTTCTATTGAGGGTAAGCCAATATACAATAAAAAGGATAAGAAACTCATTAAGGCAGAAAAGGCAAGTTATAACCAGGAGTGTCTTGGTTTAGGAAGACAGGTATCTGCTAGGTAAAATTACAATCAGAGGCTCTTTGGCAAAGATTTGGGAAATAGGAATAGCAGTTCTTTACTAGTATGTAATACAAAGCAAACAAACACAAAAAAAAAAAACTCCCCCCCCACCAAACAACTACAGCATTAATGACAAACGACAACAGTACCAAGAACCTTGAGGGTTTTGTTTCACAAAACCCAGGGCAGTTTGGTTTCGGTGTCCCTGCAGGATCCTCAGAGCACCAAGCTGGAACAGTGGAAAAGTCCCGGGCTGGTAGCTGGGATGGCAGGGTGTCCCAGCAGGCAGGGGCAGGATGTCCCGGCAGCGCAGGGGGTGCAGGATCACGCTGCAGCAAGAGGAGCAGCGCCGAAGAAGCTCGAAGGCGAGGCAGAAAGCGCCCAGCTTCTGCTCGGCGTGCTTTGCGGCGGCTGAGATCCTCGAGGAGCGGCCGACACGCGTCTCCCGAACGCCGGAAGCAGAAAAGCACGCAGCTGCCTCAAGCTGTGTCTTTTACCTGCGTTATCTCCCCCTTCCACCTTTTGTCCATCTCTTTGTTTCAGCCAAGCACTCTCAAGTATCCAACACCCGGTCCCCTTGGCAACCCGTGGGGAAAAAATTCCCCAGAGAAAGAAGGAACAAACCCAACCCCCAACATTATCCACCCCGAATTTTTTTCCCATACAAACATATTACATTGAGTTTTAACTATTAAAAATACATATATATATATGCAAATATGGATGCAGCCACATTGTCATGGGTAGTTCACCCCAAAACAAGGTCCCCTTGAGGTATGCATCGGGTCTCTCCATCCTTTTGCATCACCCACCAGGTGCACCCTGGTCCCTGAGCGAAGACAACCCCACGGATGGGATTGTCTTTGCTGGAGGCAGGATTAATCCAAACAGTTTTTCCCAGCATACCTCTCATGTGTACCACTGGAACCTTATCTCCGTCTGTCTTTTGCAAGGGCTCAGATTGGGCAGGACCTGCTCGGTTGGTGGAACCTCGAGTGTTCACCAACCAGGTGGCCTTTGCTAAATTAGTATCCCAATTCTTAAAGGTTCCCCCACCCAGTGCTTTCAAGGTAGTTTTAAGCAGGCCATTGCACCGTTCAACTTTCCCGGCCGCTGGTGCATGATAAGGAATATGGTACACCCACTCAATGCCATGTTCTCTAGCCCAGGTGCTTATAAGACTATTCTTGAAATGAGTCCCATTGTCCGACTCGATTCTCTCAGGGGTGCCATGTCTCCACAGGACTTGTTTTTCCAGGCCCAGGATGGTGTTCCGGGCAGTAGCATGAGGCACAGGGTAGGTCTCCAACCATCCAGTGGTGGCTTCCACTATGGTTAGCACATAACGCTTGCCCTGGCGGGTTTGGGGAAGGGTGATGTAGTCAATCTGCCAGGCTTCCCCATATTTATATTTGGACCACCGCCCACCATACCATAAGGGCTTCACCCGCTTGGCTTGCTTGATTGCAGCACATGTCTCACAGTCATGGATAACCTGAGAAATACTGTCCATGGTTAAATCCACCCCTCGGTCTCGGGCCCACTTATAGGTGGCATCTCTGCCCTGATGACCCGAGGCATCATGGGCCCATCGAGCTAGGAACAACTCTCCCTTGTGTTGCCAATCTAAATCTATCTTTGACACTTCTATCTTGGCAGCCTGATCTACCTGCTTGTTGTTTTGGTGTTCCTCATTAGCCCGACTCTTGGGAACATGGGCATCTACATGGCGGACTTTCACAGGCAGCTTCTCTACACGAGTGGCAACGTCCTTCCATTCATCAGCAGCCCAGATTGGTTTTCCTCTACGCTGCCAGTTGGCCTTTTTCCACCTTTCCAGCCAGCCCCACAGAGCATTGGCTACCATCCACGAATCAGTGTAGAGGTAGAGCTTTGGCCACTTCTCTCTTTCAGCAATGTCAAGGGCTAATTGAACAGCTTTGAGTTCAGCAAGCTGACTTGATCCCCCGTCTCCTTCAGTGGCTTCTGCAACCTGTCGTGTGGGGCTCCATACGGCTGCTTTCCACTTACGGTTCATTCCCACGATGCGACAGGAACCATCAGTGAAAAGAGCGTAGTGTGTTTCTTCTGCTGTCAGTTGGTTGTACGGAGGAGCTTCTTCAGCTCGTGTCACTTGTACCTGCTCCTCTTCGTCCGTGAAACCGAAGTTTTCTCCTTCCGGCCAGTTTGTAATTATCTCCAAAATCCCAGGGCGATTTGGGTTTCCAATACGGGCACGCTGTGTGATGAGGGCAGTCCATTTGCTCCATGTGGCATCGGTGGCATGGTGCGTGGAGGGAGCCTTTCCTTTAAACATCCACCCCAGCACTGGTAGTCGGGGTGCCAAGAGGAGTTGTGCTTCTGTGCCAATCACTTCTGAGGCGGCTTGAACTCCTTCATAGGCGGCCAAGATCTCCTTCTCTGTGGGAGTGTAGTTGGCTTCAGATCCTCTGTAACTTCGACTCCAGAAACCCAGTGGTCGGCCTCGGGTCTCCCCTGGCACCTTCTGCCAAAGACTCCAGGACAAACCGTTGTTCCCGGCTGCAGAATAAAGCACATTCTTCACATCTGGTCCCGTCCTGACTGGGCCAAGGGCTACTGCATGAGCAATCTCCTGCTTGATCTGGGCAAAGGCTTGTTGCTGTTCAGGGCCCCAGTGGAAATTGTTCTTCTTGCGGGTAACCAGGTAGAGAGGGCTCACGATCTGACTGTACTCAGGAATGTGCATCCTCCAAAAACCTATGGCTCCTAGGAAAGCTTGTGTTTCCTTTTTGCTGGTCGGTGGAGACATTGCTGTGATCTTATCAATGACCTCAGTGGGGATCTGCCGCCGTCCATCTTGCCACTTTACTCCCAGGAACTGGATCTCTCTGGCAGGTCCCTTGACTTTGCTCTTCTTGATGGCAAACCCGGCTTTCAGCAAATCTGGATGATCCTCTCTCATTTCTCGAATACTTCAGCTGCAGTCTTTCCCCACACAATGATGTCATCGATGTACTGTAGATGTTCTGGAGCCTCACCCTTCTCCAGTGCAGCCTGGATCAGCCCATGGCAGATGGTGGGGCTGTGTTTCCACCCCTGGGGCAGCCGGTTCCAGGTGTACTGCACGCCCCTCCAGGTGAAAGCAAACTGAGGCCTGCATTCTGCAGCCAGAGGAATGGAGAAAAATGCATTGGCAATGTCAATAGTGGCATACCACCTCGCTGCCTTGGACTCCAGCTCGTACTGAAGTTCCAGCATGTCCGGCACAGCAGCGCTCAGCGGTGGAGTCACTTCATTCAATGCACGATAGTCCACAGTCAGTCTCCATTCTCCATCAGACTTGCGCACAGGCCAGATGGGGCTGTTGAAGGGTGAGTGGGTTTTGCTGACCACCCCTTGGCTCTCCAGCTCACGGATCATTTTGTGGATGGGGATCACGGCGTCCCGATTTGTCCGATACTGCCGACGGTGCACTGTCGAGGTGGCAACAGGTACTTGTTGTTCTTCTACCTTCAGGAGTCCCACTGCAGATGGGTTCTCTGATAGTCCCGGCAAGGTGTTCAACTGCTTAATGTTCTCTGTCTCCACAGCAGCTATTCCAAAAGCCCATCTGAGTCCTTTAGGGTCTTTATAATATCCATTCCTGAGGAAGTCTATGCCCAGAATACATGGAGCCTCTGGGCCGGTCACAATCGGAAGTTTCTGCCACTCCTTCCCGGTCAGGCTCACCTCGGCTTCAACCAGAGTCAGTTCCTGTGATCCCCCCGTCACCCCGGCAATGGAAATCGGTTCTGCCCCCACATGTCCTGATGGCATTAGAGTACACTGCGACCCAGTATCTACCAAAGCTTCATATTTTTGTGGCTCTGATGTGCCAGGCCATCGAATCCACACAGTCCAAAAAACCCGATTTTCCCGTGCCTCTTCCTGGCTAGAGGCAGGGCCCCTCTAGCACTGGTTATTATTCCCTTCTTGGACGTACATGGTAGAGGTTCCTTCGAGGGAATCTGACACAGCATTCCCACCTCCGTAATACCTGGCAGCTTGCTCATGGGAGGCTGAGGCTACCTTCATTCTAGTGGAACTCCCTCTGTTAGCGTTTCTCTCCTTGAGCTCATGTACCCGTGCTGCCAGGACAGAAGTAGGTTTCCCATGCCACGCTCCCATGTCCTCCCCATGGTCCCTCAGATAAAACCACAGGTCAGCTCGAGGGGTGTACCCTCTCTCTCTTGCTGGGGAATGTTGGGCTCTGATTCTGGGGCCTGTGACTCGCACCGGTGCTACATGGGAACTGTTCCTTCTCATCTCCTCTCTCACCTCCTTTATCTCCTCTTTGAGTTCCTTCACCACCGCAGAGACATGAGCCTGCATTGGGCCACTGATCATACTTTCATAATTTCTGAGCTTGTTGGCAACAGAACCCACTGTCTCTCGGTTATCCTCGGCATTAATTGTTGCGATGAATGTGGCGTATTGGGATGGTCCATGAGTTGCCAGATTCCACAACATGTGCCCTGTGCATTTAACCTTGTCGGGGTCATTATCATGCTGTCCGGTCCTCCCAAAAAGTACTTCCAATACTGCCACTTCTCTCAACTGTTGGATTCCTTCCTCAAGGGTCTTCCATCGCATTCTATTGTTGTGCTCTTGCATTCTGTCTCTGTGGACAAATCTCTCTCTCACACTCATTAGAAGTCGTTCCCAAAGGGGAAGGGGCCTTTGCTCTCTTACAAATACCTGATTTATACCTGAGTCCTGGGTCAAGGGTCCCAAATTCCTTGCTTCAGCACTATCCAGTTGCACACCTGTACCCATAAGGTCCCAGACTCGAAGTAGCCAGGCTGTATAAGCCTCACGTCCTCGTCGTGCAATATCTTTTTGCAGATTACGTAGACTTTCATATGTCAGGGACTCAGTGATGATCTCAACCTGTGGCTCTTCTGTGGGCTGTGAGGACCCTCCTTTCTTACCCTTAATATCAGGATCTGACGATTTCACTTTACACTTCCTTGTTTCCACAGGGGCGACTGCTGCTGGCTGTGGCTGCCCTTGTGGTTCAGCTGGAACCTGGACAGTTGTAACATCTGTGGGTTCCACTGCTGCACCATCAGTCTCTGCCTTCTCGGGGCAGGGGGAGGGTTTTTCATGAGCTGGGGAAATGTACTCCTTCAGCATTTGGCCTATCTCTTTTACCAGAACCTCAACCCAATCCGGGTGGGTCCTTTCTGAGGCAGGCTGTGGGGCAGAGTCAGGCTCTGGGGTATCATCCCTATTCTGTGGGGTAGGTATCAGGGTGGTTATCCAGGTCAATCTTCCCTTATCTCTGAATGCTGAATAGAATACGCATATTAGCAGCACCAGCCATTGTATGATATCATTAGCATTCAGAGAGGATTTAAACCCTTCAAAAACTGGTGGGGCAGACCCAAAGAGATGGGTAAAGGGTTGGGAAAAAGAAACTTCCCCCGGTGTCATTTCCTCACAGTAGGTACCATTGTTAAAGTAACTCCAAAAACACACAGTTAGTGTACGATAGCCCTGAATCCATGTGCCTGCCTTCCAGAGGAAATTAAAAATCCATGAGTTCTTCACCTTATTAAGCCATAAAATAAACTGGATGACAGTCACAGTAGCCTTAGTTATAGGGCCCATGTTTAGATAAGGGCCTGCAAATGGAAGGAATACAGCCACAACCACATGCCACCCAAACCAGGCTAAGTTAGACCACATGATGCAGCCTAATGAGGTTTTTATATCCAACGCACACAAAAGAAAGTACTAGGTTAGTTAAGAACTGCTATTTCTCTTCCCTTTTCTTTTCTCAGTGCTCTCAAACCCCACACTTGGGCGCCAAAATTTGTCTTGGTTTAGGAAGACAGGTATCTGCTAGGTAAAATTACAATCAGAGGCTCTTTGGCAAAGATTTGGGAAATAGGAATAGCAGTTCTTTACTAGTATGTAATACAAAGCAAACAAACACAAAAAAACCTCCCCCCCCCCACCAAACAACTACAGCATTAATGACAAACGACAACAGTACCAAGAACCTTGAGGGCTTTGTTTCACAAAACCCAGGGCAGTTTGGTTTCGGTGTCCCTGCAGGATCCTCAGAGCACCAAGCTGGAACAGTGGAAAAGTCCCGGGCTGGTCGCTGGGATGGCAGGGTGTCCCGGCAGGCAGGGGCAGGATGTCCCGGCAGGGCAGGGGGTGCAGGGTCACGCTGCAGCAAGAGGAGCAGCGCCGAAGAAAAGCCGAAGGAGAGGCAGGGCCTGGACCAGCTCCCCGCGGGTGGCCGGGAAAACTCCGGATTCAGGCCGAACCGGTGATAGTAGATTTCCCAGGACTGGATCCCTTTGGCCACAGTGAAACTCCTCCAGCCAGCAACAGCCGTTCTCCCCTCCGCGTGCTTTTCGGCAGCTGAGCTCCTCCAGGAGCGGCAGACACGCGTCTCCCCGAACGCCGGAAGCAGAAAAGCACGCCGCTGCCTCAAGCTTTGTCTTTTACCTGCGTTATCTCCCCCTTCCACCTTTTGTCCACCTCTTTGTTTCAGTTAAGTACTCTCAAGTATCCAACACTTGATCTCCTTGGTAACTTGTGGGGAAAACATTCTTTAGAGAAAGAAGGAACAAACCTAACCCCCAACACCCCTGCAGCATTATAGGCTGGGCACAGCATGGCTGGACAGTGCCCAGGCGGAAAGGGCCCTGGGGCTTCTGGTCAGCAGTCAATGAACAGGAGCCAGCAGTGTGCCCAGGTGGCCAAGAAGGCCAATGGCACCTGGCCTGGATCAGGAATGGTGTGGCCAGCGGGAGCAGGGAGGTCATTCTTCCCCTGTACTCAGCACTGCTGATTCCACACCTCGAGTGCTGTGTCCAGTTCTGGGCCCTCAGTTTAGGAAGGACGTTGAGATGCTTGAACGTGTCCAGAGGAGGCAACAAGGCTGGTGAGGGGCTTGGAACACAACTCCTGTGAGGAACGACTGAGTGAGCTGGGGTTGTTTAACCTGGAGAAAAGGAGACGCAGAGGTGACCTTATCACTCTCTACAACTCCCTGAAAGGTGTTTGTAGTCGAGGGGGGTTGGTCTCTTTCTCCAGGCAGCAACAGACAGAACGAGAGGACACAGTCTTAAGCTGCATCAAGGGAAATCCAGGTTGGAAATTAGGAAGAAGTTTTTCACTGAACGAGTGATTAAAAAGTGGAATAGTCTGCCCAGGGAGGTGGTGGCATCACCATCCCTGGATGTGTTGAGAAAGAGACTGGATGTGGCACTTGACGCCATGATCTAGTTGAGGTGTTAGGGCTGGGTTGGACTCGATGACCTTGAAGGTCTCTTCCAGCCTACACATTCTGTGATTTTGTGAGACAAGAGGTTCCGGCAGTCAAGCCCAGAGCACGGCCACTGGCCGCCGCGGCCCCTGGCACAGGGCCAGCACTGCCGATCTGCAATCCTCCTCCTCTCCCCATCAGAGGAGCTGGAAGAAAAAGGGGACAGTGCCGGCCCAGGCAGCTCTCCTACAGGCAGTGGCCCTGCCAAGGCCTTGCCGGGCCTGGCTCTGGGGAGGCCTAGCCTGAACCTCTGACTTATGAAGTGGTGTTAACTCCTTGCCAGCCAGAAATAGAAAGACGACTGAGTCACTTGGTACCTTTGATTCAAGACTGGGTCCCGAGAGACATGTACAACGCTCTTATTTGTCAACCAAGCTGTCAATACTATTCCTTCTTAAAAAAAAAAAAAAATCTTTCACATTCATGCTAAACCACCACATTCCCTCAGTGCTCAGGGCTCTTCCCGGCCCACTGGGATGTGGGGATGTGCAATGCCAAGGGCAGCAGCATGGGGCGGCCCCTGCCAGGCTGCTGAGCAGGGACAAGGAGGCAATGAGGCCCCAGGCCTGCAAGGGTCACTTGTCTCCTCCTCATGGCTCAGGCCCAGGCCCAGCAGCCATGGCCAAAGTGCTGCAGGAGTTGGCTCTGTCAGGGCCTTGCAGCTGCTGCCCATCCCTGTGCCCTGTGCAGCCCAGGCTGTGCTACGGTGTCCGTGCCCTGCGCCTCTGTCCCTGCAGGCTGTCGTCATCCCCCGGCTGCCGCACCTGGCTGGGCCCTTCCTTTGCTGACAGCTCTGCGTCCTGCCTGCCTCTGCCTGGCCACACAGAGCCTTGGGCTGCTCCAGACTCTTTCTGGGGGATGTTTTGCACCACAGCCCTGCCCTGGGACGGAAATTCCTCTCTCCTTGTGTCCAGTTTGGAACTCCCCAGGAGATCTGTTTGGCATTATTTCATCCTCAGGCAGTTTCACACAATGAAGAAGAGCTCCACCATCTCTGAAACACCCCTTCAGGCCCTCTCAGGCTACTCACACCACTGAGCCCAGGGCCCTTAGTCTCACGGGCTTTGTGCTTGTGGCCTCCAGATCATATCTTGGGAGATTTTTGTGTCTTTTCAAGGTCTTTTCAGATTAAAACATCGTGGTCATAATCCCAGAAAAATCGGCATATTTTTACAAGCCTGTATTGGCAGTGGAAAGGGAAAAGCCTTTAAAATTGTCAAACATAAATTCAGACTTGATATAAGAATGAAATATTTTGTGTTTATGCTGACAGGACAGGAACAGGTTGTCCACAAAAGTGAGTGCCCCATCCCAAAAAGTGTTCAAGATCTGGAGCTTTGACCATCTGTTGCAGTGGTAGTTGTGCCTTCTCACAGCAAGGGGGCTGCAGCACATGATATTTTAGGGCCATTCCAATTTAAAAAAAAACAGAAGATAAAAATTTAATTTTAGGGAAGTTCTGACACCTCCTCATGAAAGCCTCACCAAGGGGGTAAATGGCAGAGCTTTCCAGCATGATGTCATCTGAGCATGGGAGGTTCTGCGTTGGGGTCTGAGATTTACAATGGAAATCCACAAAGGGCATTTGGGCAGTGTGCAAGCTTTCCCATGGGGTATCTAAGAAAGGACCCCAGGAAGGGAAAGGATGGGGGATCAAGGTGGTTTGATCAGAGGTGATGGTCAGTGCCCATCCCTGGCCATGCCCTACAGCTGATCCCCACAGCCTGTGCCATTTTCCTAAACCCCCTGCTGCCAAGAACTCTCTGGGACAAGGGAGCTCTCTCTGCTCGTGGTACTGAGGGATGTCCAAGTGCCAGATACTGGCGTGGGGACCACAAACCATCAGGTCCTGTGTCCTTTGGGGCCCAGGCACTGTTGAGACTGGTGTGTGTGCACACAGCACTGGTGTGTGTGGGGCTGGGTGTGACCACCAGGGAACATCAAACCAGAGCAACCAGAGAGCAGCAGAGGCCTGGGAGCCACTGAGTGAGATCAGCTCCTGCAGGGATCCACATGGTCTGGGTGTCTGTGCAGCTCTGCATCTCATCCTGCCATGGCAGAGCACACAGACAGCCCCTCCCTGTGTCCCTTTCTCCACTGACTGTGCTTTGGCCTGGCCTGGAAACCTCCCGAGGTCCCTCCCAGGGGGAGTCCCTGTGCATTTCCCTCCCCCATGGCTCTGCCCTTCCTGATCCTTTGGTGTTTTAACAGTGGAACATGGTGCCCAAGACGGAGGATGGAAACAAGCTGTCTGTAGCCCTTGTAAATCTCTTCTTTCCCTTTGCTCACAGCTGATGACTCTTGGTTGACAGCGACAAGCTGCAGTCTCTGACTGCTTTGTTCTGTTTGACTCGAGGTGAAAGTGTTGACATCTGGCCAGGCAGCCTGCAAAGGCCTCCTGCAAATGACTGAGGAGGAGGAGCCCCTGGATCAGTGTGAGCCACAGGAACTGCCTCCACCAGAAGTGCTGCCGGTTGAGCATGACCTGAACGTGGTGGAGGACAAGAGCACTCCGTGGGAGGAGGTAGAACATTTGAACAGGGAGCTGCAAGTGTGTCTGTAGCCCTTGGAGGGGGAAAAGAGGGAGGAAGTGGAATATGGTCCTTGTGGCAGTCCTCCTTCAGAAAATCCCTGAAAATGGAAGATGAATCTGGCCATGAACTCCAGTAACACCAGCCTCTGGCTTTGAGCCATCCAGTCAAAGGGAAGTGGACGTGCAAAAAATCCATTTGAAGAGCCCTGCGTGTGGCAGGCTGACAGCATCTTCCTAAGGGCTGGCATTTGGAATGGCATCTCAGGGTCATCTCTGCCAGCCACCTTTCTGAACCAAACTCATTTCTTCTCCCAGATCTACACAAGCTCTTGCACCAAACCAGCTGCAGCAGGAGCATTGTGTCAAGGAGCCTTTGCTCCCCAGGCTGAGAAGGTGATCCCGGGCAGTCGGTTCATCTCCTGCGCTGACACAGCTGCTGCTCAGCAACAGCAGATCGAGGAGGACTCCCTGGAGCTACTGAGTACGTCTTGTGTATTTGTTGTCTGGAGGATAGCGTATTGTGCGCACGTGGCAGCGTAGCTGGACCAAATGTTCCTCCTCAGTTTGATATCACAGGGACATTTAGGATTCCCCAGAGGAACTTCTGGAGAAAATCAGTCTCTGCTGGCCATTTCTGCTTCAGAGCTGTCTGTCTGTCTGTCTGCTTGTTGTTGTTGCTGTTACCCAGCTGACCACAAAGGGTTCAGTGCCCCAGCAAGGGGGCTGCATTTTTAGGTATCTCCTGGAAGCTGGGATCTCTGCTTGAAAGTCAGCATCTTGAATTTTGTTTTCCTCAGGGACAATTGTGAGCATGGAAAATCCCATGAGAAAATCCATCAAAGTCAAAAATATCAGCAGCGGGTGAGTCCGACCACAAAACCATGGGCCAGGTGTTTTCCTGGTGGAATATCGATCAAGTCTGAAGTCAGGCAAGCTGCAAAAATGTTCAGACACTGAGGCTAGACTGTCCCATCTCTCAGTACCAGTCAGAATTTGTAAGCGTGGCCAGAAGGCATTGTCAAATTCTCAAATGCTCACACTGCCAAGGTCTTGCCTGCAGTAGGCAACAGGACCTGGTAGATCTCCTGGTCTCTCAAGTGTGGGACAGCGGTGTGTTAATTGCCTCTGCATTTTTGTATATCTATAATCAGCTGGCCACACGTACAGAGGGAGAAGAATCTTGCTTGCCTGAAAGAGAAACCTACCCCCTATCATAGCTTTCTTTCCAAGAGTTTGCTGAAGGAAATACTCCATGGTCAGGATTAGAACAGCATAATTTAGAGACTGAAACCCGAGAAGAAAGAAGAAACTCTCCTTCTGAGCTGAGGCAGTAATCCTCAATGCTTCAGGCCCAGTGGCCATGCACTTGAGAGCAAAATGCCTCATCTGCCTTCTGACAGAGCCCTTCTGCATCCTGCAGGTTTTAGGCATTTCCAGCAGAGATCTCCAGTCTGGGCTGGCTTGCACTCCAAGATCTAAACGCTTTCTCCTTTCTTTGTGTTTTTTTTTGTTTCTCGGACTTTTGGAGAGGTTTGTAAAGCACTCAACACTGCCACAGGAGGAGAGGTAAATGCCAACAGCCCCCACAGACTCTGCTGCTCTCAGGGGCTTTCCTCTCTGGTGTCATCTGTGGCTGCAGCTTTGGGTAGAGCTGTGTTGAAAAGACACAAGAAGCACAGACTTGTGGCAGCCTGCAAATTGCATTTGGGACAGTCTTTGTCCTTCTCAGGTGCCAGAAGGAAGGCAAGGAGGGTAGTGGTTCCTTTCACAGAAGGACTCGCTCGCTTGCTGAATTGCTAAAACAAAGGTGGTGCCTCCTCGAGCATCTCCCTGCTCTTTCGGGCTACAGCTTGAGTCCCGAATTTTCATTTCTGGCTGCCAGAAAACACATCTGAATGATACTTTTGGGAGCTCGGTACCTCTGAACGACAGAACCGATAGGATTTCTGCAGAAGCCATTTCATATTTACATTACACTATGTTTATAGATTGTAAGACCACTGTTCACACCTTCATGCCTTTCTTGATTGGTTCGTCTGCTTTGTTGGCTCAGCACACGTCCCTTAGGCAATTTGATTGGCTATAATCCCGAGCCTTCATGGCCTCTAGCTCATTCTTCTTGTCCTGGTATTCAATTTCCCAGGCTCCTCTTCTTTTTAGACCAGTTTGTGTCTCTGTGGCCTTGATATATTCCCAAAGAGCTGCTACTTGTAACTAATATCTCTAGGTGGTAGTTGGGCTTGAGCACTTTGTATTCCAAGTTATGCAGATACATTGCTGCAGATACATTGCTACAGTTAGTGGTAGCTCCTCAGCTACCTGCAGTGCTGATGGCTCTCTCTTCTACTGGAGAAGAGGCCAAAGAGGAGCAAAATGAGCAAAGTTCCCACAACCCTACAGCTGTGGTGACAGCAGAGTCAGATTTTCCTGAGATAGTAAATGCCAATTCTGGAGGGTGCTGTCTTTAGTGCAAGGCAGAGGTGCAAGTTCCTACCCAGCCAGCACTTGCTGCTGCTGGCTAAGGATGCTGAGTGCTGCACTCCTGCCAGGACCGAGCATTTGCCCCAGCCAGTGACAGCTGGGAAATGGGCTTTGATCTGCCATGTTGAGGCACCAAAGGGCTGGTGCTCCAGGTGAGCATCTGGCTCAGTGAAGCTCTATGTCTTGGCTTCTGCAGCGCTCTAGCCCAAGGGTGCATGGGCTCCTTCTGGAGGTCACAAGGTTTTGTTTGTTTGTTTTCCCATTTGGGACCTGTGTTTGGCTTGTGGAAGTGTTCTGCATTTTTCTCGAGTCCTTCTTCACTTCCACAGAGACATCAGGCTTTTGATAAGTCCCAGCTATTCCTTCTGTCCTCCATAACCAAAGCTGTGCCATACCACAGGTGGTGCCTTCAAAGTGACTCCAGTTCCAGCCTAGACCTCTCCTCTTCCAGACGACTCCTTCCCCAACACGCCCAGCAACACCAACCCCAGCTCAACGCCCTGCCAAGACCCGCAGCTGTCCCCATCCCTCCGCAGAGCTTTCCCACCCCCTGGTTCCCTGCACGTGCCGTGGGATGGCACTCAGGAGGATGTGCTCCAAGGCCTTCCCCGGCAGCAAGCTCAGGCTGCCAGGCCTACGGTTCCTGGATCATCCTTCCCACCCACCCTTCCCGTGCTCGGCTGTTCCATTTGCACTCAGCTCAGACTTGTCCGCTTAAGCAGGACTGCTGGTAAAGGATGGAGAGCAGCCTGGCAAGCTCCTTCTCCAGCTCCCTCTTTACTCTTGGGGGAGATAGAGCATGCCACAGGAAAGCAAGCAGTGCCAAAAACTTGGGCCAGCATCAGGCACATTTAGGAATGAAACAAGGCCTTTGTTTGATGTAAGGAAGCACAGGCAATTGACAGAAGGAAAGAGTACTTAGCACAGATATCCAGAAGTACTTAGCACCAGTTAACATAAGAAAAACCTGGAAGCCTAACTTGGCAAGAGAGTGACTTGATAAAAAGCTTTAGACATAGCCTTGGGGAAGACCTAAGGGCGGCTACAGAATCAGCCCTGTGCAGGGAAGGGGTGAGGAAGATGAGCTGCTTTGGTGCGCTGAGACTCCTCCTGGCCAGCAGGTGGACATTAGCTTCAAGTCTAGGATTCTGACGCAATGTGTTTCTTTCTAAGCCCCTGCCTATGGAATCGCCTCAGCAGTCTAAAGACGGAAGGTATTTTTGATAGAATTCCTACAGAAACCCACTGCAATTTGGACGTGGCAAAGAAGCCTTGTGGTGGGGTGCAGAGCCCTAACCGCCTGCAAATCAAAGAGCTTTTGGTGGACAATGCATTTGTCTGCTGATTTCTTTGAATTCTAGAGACCTCTCAGGACTGCTCTATCCTGAGGGAACGCCCTTGGCCTTGACCTGTAGGCACCCGCGCAAGCTTCAAATCAGCTCCCTCAGCTTCCAGGACCTCTCTTGGCCGGTATCCTGACGGGGATGCAGGACTGCTGCGAGGCACTGCTGGGACCCGGCAGGACAGGACCGGCTGTCTGGTGTCCACGTAGCAGCACCCCCTGACACAGCCGGGGTCATCCCGAAAGCAGACAAGGCTCACGTGTCTGCAGAGAGGGGCAAGGAGCGCTGGGCTCCTCTCAGGGTGTCTCAGCTGGGCCTGCTCCACAACACGCCCCCATTTGAAGGCCTGCTAATGCCCAGCTGCCAGAAATGCCTGCCTTGTTCTCTCCAAGATGCACAGGGAGAGCCAGTGAGCATGGCGCCTTGGGAGGAAAACCTTCCAAGCCTTTTCTGAGGCCACTGACACCCCAAGATCAGCCAAGACTCTCCGTGCCGCCTGGCCCACACAGCCCAGCTCGGTGCTGGCCCTCTGGGCCGCAGCAGCTTCCAGCAAGCAAGAGGCAAATGCATATTGCCAAGAGTTGAAACACAGCAGACAGGTAAGATGTGAGAGGTGTGTGCGTGAAGGCCTTTGAATTCACAGCTCTCAAAGACAGCTTTGGGGCTGGCATCTGGACAGAGATGCTCCTGCTCACACCTGTGTCCAAAGGGGGGGAACACACCCTGCTGCAGGTGCTGGCCTTGGTCTCCGCAGGTCCAGGTGGATTCCAAACCTGCTCTTCACAGCCTTCTCCTTTCCCTTGTCCATCTGCCAAGTGCAACGGGCCTCAAGGACTGAAAGGACCACAGAGAGCCAAAGGGGGACAGCTGCTCTTACGTCACTGGGAGCTCCTAGGAAAGCGCTTTCCTTCCGCAGCAAGCTCTTTTCCCCCAGAGGCATTTCCCCAAATGTGTGCCTTTCCTGGGGAACACCAACACACTCTTAAGAAACCCTGGCAAGGCTGAGTTTCTTCTGGTCCTTTCTGGACAGGCGCTCCAGCTCTAGCTGGGATTTCCCCCAGTGTGATTCCAGGTGGAGGTTCGCACATGCAGCCCCAGGCCCTCTACAAACACAAGCTGCCCGCCGCCTCTTCACCTGCCTCGACGCCTGCCTGCACTCACAGCAGCAAAACCAGGCTCTTCCCGGCCAGAGACCAGAGCCCTGTTCCCGCAGGACGCTCCTGCCAGCACCTTCCAGGACTCTCCGCTGTGCACGCAGCACTTTTCATGCCCACTCTCCACAGCCTTTGGAACACAGAGCACAACCTGGCTGGCGCTGCCATCAGCACACCCCAAACACAGGCGGAGGAAGGAGAAGCAGGGGCTGCTTTGTGGCCATGCCCAGGAGAGACTGGAAGGCTGCCCTCCCTCTGCTCTCACTTGCTTGGCTTTCTGACAGGCTCTGAGGCAGGGGCTGCGATTCCTCAGCTCTGGGGACCAGAACCGCAGCCCGGATCCCAGCACTGCCTGACGGCGCTCGGGCCATTGGCTCGGTCACGCATCCGAGTCTCGGCCACCGTGCTGCTGCTGCTTCACTTGCCCTAAGGCACACCCAAAGCTCCCTGTTAAGGCCTGATGGTCTCTGCTTCTGCCCTCTCCCTGACCCTGTGCAGCGATGGAGCACTGCTATGCTTTCAGGAAGCCATTCTTGAAAGCTTCCAGCATTCCAAGCTCCTTTGCCCTCTGTAGATGCTTGCCATGGAATCCCTCACAGCTGGGTTCAGAGCATACTCAGGTTGGCTCTTCCAAAATCCAGGAGCTTCAGGCTGCTCAGTTGGACCTTAAACTGCACAGTGTTGTGGAACTGGACCTTCAGCACAGGCACCTTTCCAGCCTGACGCGGCCTCGCTCCTCTGTGCCTCTGCACAAAAGACGGCGCGCAAGAGGACGGCAGCAGGGGCCTGTGTGTGCCAGGGCTCAGGTTTTTACGCCGCTTCAGGTCCACAGAGACGCAGGTAAAGTGAAGAAGCCAAAGTGTTTATTAATTAAAGGCAAAGCAAAGGGATGAGCTGGGAGGGAATAAGGGGGGATGGGCAGGGTTTGAGGGCTGGGAGGGAAGGAGCTGTCAAAAGGGGTGGAGAGTGGAGGGAAAAATAGGGCATGGGCCGGGTCTGAGGGCTGGAGGGAGGGAGCTAACTACAAACAGGCAGAGGCCTGAAGCCATGAGAATTGTGCTCAGCCTCAGCTGTGCGTGGAGCTCCAGCAGCACTGAGAGATGGTGTCCTCTTCAGTGTCTTTTGGTGTGTTCTTGGGACACTGGTTCACTGGTTTCAGAAGACGTCCCCAGTTGTTGAGCTTTTTGAGGAAACCGGGCTTCATCTTGCAGCTTAGAGCATGATGGGCTGTTGTCTTGCCTCTGGGTTTGAAGGACTGGAAGAGAGAAGAACAGAGCCATGGTCAGAGCCGGGATCTGTGGGAATCCTAGGAGATCTTCCGGCCAGGGCCATCCCACCCAGAAGGAAGCAGGAGACATTGGGATCAGCCAGAAGGTGCTTGCCACGAATCCCCCACGTGCCCCTGAAATCTCTGTGTGTTGTGCCCTCTCCAGCCCTCGTCCACACAAGGAGCAAAGCCCTCCCCAGCTGGGGACTGCAGCTCTCGGCCCAGGCAGTGCAGCTTCCCCCGCCAGAGCCGCTGACAACCCGCTGCCCTCACTCACCCCTGGCGATGAGCTGGAGCTCTCCCTGCTACACCCTCATCTACCGGCTGGCCATGCCTGTGAAGACAGAGTGTGTCACAGCCCCAGAGGCACGGCTCCCTGCCAGCGCCACTGCCAGCCCTGTGGCCACACGGCCTCCTGCCCCGGCAGGGCTCAGCCCGGGCCCTTGCCGCCTGCTGCCGCCCCAGGGCACGGCTGCCAGAGGGCGGCAGCAGCCCCGAGGGCAGGCGGGGCTCCACGGCGCCGGGCCCGGATGCCGCTGCAGCCGGGGCAGCAGCCGGGGCCGGGGCCGAGCTGCGGCGGGCCGGGGAGGGAGCCCGGGCTCGTGGCTCACCGATGAACCCCATGGCCGCCTCTCGCAGGGACTGCTGTGGGTTCTGCAGGTGCTCGGCCGCTCGGCTCCTGTCGTCTGCCAGCTGGAGAGAGCGACAGGAGGGAAGGGTTGGCGCGGGCTCAGCCCCTGGGCCGGGCTCTGGCCGCGCCCAGCCCCGGCCTCCCCTGCCCGCACGGCCCTGAGGCCCGGCCAGCAGCCGCTGGTGCCGGGCTCTGGAGGGGGCAGAGGGCCGGCTGCTGCCCGGGGAGCGGCGCTGCCGCCCCGCCCCGCAGCCCCGCTGGGCCGGGACTCCACGGGCACCCGGCTCGGGGCCGCAGGAGCCTGGAGAAGAGCCCGCGGGGCCCAGGGAAGGGAGCGGCGTGTGGGGCGCAGGCCGGAGCCCCTGGGTGCAGCGCTGGGCAGGGGCCACGGCTGCCAGCCCCGCGGCCACGGATCTTCTCCAGGCTGAGGCTGGCACTTCTCCAAGCCATCCTTACCTTACACTCATCGATATTCAACAGATCTTCCTTGGTCGGTAGCTCCTCGAGATCCCTCCTCTCCAGGAACTTGGCCGCACAATGCAGGGTTTCCCGAGAGGCCTGAAGAGCAGCAGAGATGCAGAGATGGCACCACAGCCCAAGGCACAAGGACCCGCATCCCTGTGCCAAGGCCTGGAGGAGGACGCAGCCTGCGTGGCACCAGGGCAGGAGGCGGCTGAGCCCCCTCCCAGGCATGCACAAAACCTCACATTTGCAACACGCCGGTTCTCATCACGGCAGTAGATTAAAAGTAGCTGCAGGCTCTTGTTGACAATTGTCTTCAGGGGCTTTTTTCCCTCATCCATTACCACCTCCATCACCTTACGGAAGAGGTCAATGGAGAGCAGTTGCATGAAGCTATTTTCCTAGAGGAAAGGAAAAAACCTAAGCACCAATTACTCCAGGCCCACCTAGGCAAAGGCCTGAAAATGCAGACAGCACAAAGTTTCTGGGCAGCACCCAATGCCTGTGGCTCGGGTTGCCGAACCTTACATTGTTAAAGAGCGCCAGGAGTGCCTCAGCCAGCTTTGGGGCGGTGGTGCTGGATATCAGGATGTCTTCGTTCTTCAGCATATTAGTAAGCACGCACAGGGTCAGGGCAACCACCACTCCATCTTCATCACCCAGCAGATCCACAAAGCTTCGAGACAGACAGCACATTCTTCTGGCCTGTGTGGAACACAAGGCTGTGCTGTGAAGCCGTCAGCAGCTGCACCAGCGACAGCGCCCTGGCACTGCAAGCCCAGCCTGCTGCCGCAGGGCCCAGAGACCAAAGGCCCATCCCAAAGCACTCGGGCAGCTGAGGCAGGAGAGCTGGGAGCAGCTGCCTCAGCTCCTGAAGCCCAGCCAGCCCATGGGGCTGCTCTCCCCAGTGCAGCTTCAGCTGCTGCCCCTTTCTCACCATCAGGGGATCCTTGCTGAGCACCAGGAGGCCTCTGAGCGCCAGGCGACACATCTGCCTGCACTCAATCCGCAGGTAACTCGAAACGACCCTCAGGACCCAGCCACCACATTTAGTAAAGTCCAGGCACTCCAGGACCTGAAAGGCAGAGGGCAGTGGCACAGGGCCGGCTGGCAGGAGCCCAGAAGTGCACAGGGCCAGCCCCAGGCAGCAGCACAGGGCCCTGGTGCCATCCCGGGCCAGGGATGCGGCTGCGAGAGGGCAGAGAGCTGGGAGGCAGCTCAGCGAGGCCGCGCTGGCCTTCAGGCTCACCTCCACAAGGAATGCCAGGAGAGGCAGATCGCAGCCTGGCTTCTCAATGCTGAGCAGCCGGAGCAAATGGATTGCGATGCAGGAAGCCAAAGGGGTTGAGACATGGCGCATCTCCCTGCCAGGGGCAAAAAGGAACAAAGAGCCTGAGGTGGGGGGGCACACTTTTCTCAGGACTGACTCATAGAGGGGCAGTCTTTCCCCAGCATCCCTGCAGGGGACGTGGGTGCTTTGGGAGGCGGCCACTCCTGTGCACCCTCCTCTCCCAGCCTTTTCCAGTCTGCTCGGCCATCCCTAAAGTGACGAGGCCCTCTGGCCCACGACCACAGGGACTGTGTGGGGCAGCCCGGGCACAGGGCACAAATTCCAGGGACAGCAGGGAGAAGGGGATCTCACCTGGCCAGCAGAGACACAGCATAGTGCTGGGTGTCAGCACAGGGCAGCGTGTTCCAGCCATGCTTGGACTCCACAGCGATCACCTCATTGTCGCACTCCAGCCGGCAGAGCAGGGACCTCACGGCCTGCACTGCAAACCTGTGTGCAGAGCAAAGCCCGGGTCACACTGGGAGCACTGGCACTGGCCACAAGGACATGGGAAGGACAGGAGGGCGGAGACCTGTTGGGGTCGCTGGGAAGGCGGTGTTCCTCTCGGCATGCTCTCCAGAAGTGATGGACTTCCTGTGGTGGCATCTGCTGTGTGGTGATGACAACATGGAAAAGCAGAGCCACAAAGAGGCGGGAGGAATGAAGGATCAGTGCCTCGTGGCACTCAGGCACCTGGACAATCACCCACACCACCAGAGTCGCCTGCAAAAGAAGTTGCCGAGGAGAGCGCTCAGTGCTGAGGTGTCCATGTGGCAGGGCCCCAGGGGAGACGCAGGGGGAGCAGCAGGCCTGGTGCCCCCTGAGCCTGCCCTTGGCCCAGGTTTCAGCCCAGGGCCTGAGGCAGGGAGAGGATGGAGAGCTGCTGGAGAGGCGACCTGGGGGTGAGCAAATGCCCAGGAACTCACAGCCAGGGCAAAGACGTCCTCCTTGTCCCCATCAGAGGTGAACATCCGACACAGAGGCCAGTCCTCCATCACACTGAGGAGTGTTGGCAGCACCTTCTCCACTGTGGAACTCGATGAACCTATGGTTGTCCACATCATGGCAGCAGCTCTGTGGGATCAGAGCTCTGTGTCAGGGACGTCTCAGCCACACTACCATGCCCTGTGCGGGTCTGGGGGCCAGGTGACAGAGCCCCGGTGCCCTGAAGGGCAGGGAGGGAGCATGGCAGCAGGCTCGGGAAACAGAGGGGCCTGAGGGTCCTGGACCTGTCTGCCTGTCTGGCAGAGCCCATTGCACAGGCCGTGCAGGGCCACGGCCCTAAAGGCCGGTGAGCCCTGAGCTCTCAAGGCAGGTGGGCCCATACCTGTCACATGTTGGGGCACAGCGCAGGAGGGTCAGCACCACGTCCGCTGGGTGTTCTTCAGCCAGCCTCACAATGTCAGTTTGCATCCTGGCATCCACAGTAGCATGGGATGCTAGTCTCTGGTGAATATTCCTAACAATGGCTGGTACCTGGAGGAGGCATGGGGAAGACTTGGAGCACTGTCTAAGGGAGCAACTTCTCCAGCTTCCCTTCCCACAGTACTCTAATGGCTTCAAAGGCTGAGAGGATCCAACGGCTTGAGGGGACACACAATCCTGGGAGGCCTCCAGCCCTGGCCCCAGGCTGCTTACCCGCTGCTGAAGAGGAACAGGACTCTCCTTGTAAAAATGCACGGTGGGAGCATGAGTCATGGTGGGAGTGGGGGTGCTGTCAGTATTTGGGAGGCCTTGAGTCATTCTGGTGGCAGGGTTTGTGATGCTCGTGCCCTCGGTCATTTCCATGACAGCAGCCTTCGCCCGGAGATCATTCACTGCAGTGACAAAATTTTCTGAGTGTGCAGTCAAATTTGTGCTGACATCAGGCTCTGCCTGGCAGTTGGTCAGCCTGGAGTTAAGCTTGGCTGTACCTGCAGTTGCAGTGCTGCTGGTGTTCCTACGCCGAATGCGCAGGAATTTCGGGAACATCTGCAGGGGAACAAAGCCAGGGATGTTCCATGGAACGCTCCAAGTGTGGTGCTCAGCCGAGCAGTGACAGCAGGCCCAGCCCAGGTGGGGAGGGCTGCAGGTACCTTCAGTGTCCTGCGGAAGCGGCCGCTGGCAGGCCTGTGCTCTTGTGTGCCGTCCGTGGCTGCATCTGGCAAAGAGCGAGAGCAGGCAGAGCTGAGGGGCTGCGGGAGAGGCTGAAGAACACAGCCCAGCCCTGTCCTCCCCAGGCTGGGACTGCCCCGGGATGCCCCAGGGGATGGAGATTGGGCACTGCCAGGTTCAGCCCCAGCCCCTCTTCCGTCCTGTCCCTGGGCATGTCCACAACAGGTGGGAGAGGACGGAGCCAAGCTGGCTGCAGCCATCAGCCCTGTGGCCCAGTTCTGCCACTCACCGTCCTGCACTGGCTGGAGCTGCTCTGGCTCTTCAGGCTGTTGTGCTCCACGGCCTTGCTTTCTTTCCCCCCTGAAGACTTTGAAGAGGCCAAGAAATCTGCCCGCCATGCCTGAGTGTGGTGTTGAGGGCGCCTTCTAGAGAGATGGCTCAGAAGAGCTCTGAGTCAACAAGTCCTCGATGGTACGTGCAAAAGAGAAGCCTCGGGTAGGCCACAGGTCACCAAGTCCTGTGGTCTGGCCTCGAGGTCACCTCTAGGAATACCGCCTCGGAAAAGCTCCGGCAGACGGGAATGAGTGTGCCTTGGGGGGGCTCCTCACGACACCGCTCTATCCCGTCCTGTCCCGTCGCCTGCTCCGAGCACTGTGGCCTGGCTGCGCCACCGCCAGCACCTATGTCGCCACGGGTCACAAAGGGTCCTTTGACACCCCGTCCCGTTCCATGCCACGGTGACCCCGCTGCTGCACCGTGTCACAAAGGGCCAATGCACACACTGCCACCTGCCCTGGGGCCACCCCCAGCCCAGCCAAAGTGGCCCAGGTTGGAAGGAATCCCTCACCCCAAGTGTCGAAGACAGCCCTGAGACAGCATCTTTCGGAGCGGCTCAAACCGTGGGCAAACGCTGCCCAGCTCTGCGGGCCCAGGGCAGCAGAAGGAGCCCCCAGGGCTGCCGACGCGGCCGCAGCGGGAAGGCCACGGGGCCTTGCACAGAAGCTGGCACGGCCTCCCTGGGACACGACCCCATCCGCTGGCCGTCCTAAACCCGCGGGTGTGACGCAGACGAGGAACGTGTGGGCCAGGGCACGGATGCTGCTCTGAGCCCTGGGGCCAGGGGAGCGCTGAAACCGGCAGGTGTGACAGAGCCCCCGCCCAAGCAGAGCTGCTGCCCCCCGAGCCCTGGCAGTGCTGGTGTCATCTCCTGCCCCAGAGACCTGTGCCCCGGGGCGCTTCTCTGCCACAGGGCAGCCAAACCCAACGTGCGCTGGGGGCCGTGCTCCTTCCTACAGGGCATGTGGGCAGGAGCACCTGGAGCAAGTGCTGGAAACTGTTGCGCTCTGTCAGAAGCTGTTACTCCATGCTGAAATTGTTTTCTACTTGGAGCCATTTCCTGAAGCACAAAATCACCCTGGCAGCAGAGGCAGAGAAGGATCTGGCATTTAAGAATCTTCAATTCAGGAAAGCTTTTCTTCCCATTACTCAACTCAAATAGTTCCAAAAAGTTGCAAACTTCCTAAATTCATAGCAATGGCCTGAGAACCTGATAGATTTGGAAGTTTCCTTCCCACCTCAAAGCAGCAACACATTTGCCTTAAGGTCATCCACTGAATGTCACTTTACAAATCATAAGACCACACAGAGGCAAAATAAAGGCCTTGCTTTGGTTTCAAACATTTTTCTAGGAAGGCATGTTAAGAGCCTAATTCTCTTAAGGAATAAAAGCTCTCCACGAATGAAAGTCCACTCAGTGTTATAAAAGCAGCCCAAACAAATGAGTAGATTGCAAAAGGGCTAATCCTGCCCCTGCTACAGATATCTAAGTGGCCAAGAAGGCACAGCTCTCCCCTCCTCTTCTCTGCAGGAGAAGCAGGATGACTAAGAGAAAAAGTCCCAGCTATTCCTTCTGTCCTCCATAACCAAAGCTGTGCCATACCACAGGTGGTGCCTTCAAAGTGACTCCAGTTCCAGCCTAGACCTCTCCTCTCCCAGACGACTCCTTCCCCAACACGCCCAGCAACACCAACCCCAGCTCAACACCCTGCCAAGACCCGCAGCTGTCCCCATCCCTCCGCAGAGCTTTCCCACCCCCTGCTTCCCTGCACGTGCCGTGGGATGGCACTCAGGAGGATGTGCTCCAAGGCCTTCCCCGGCAGCAAGCTCAGGCTGCCAGGCCTACGGTTCCTGGATCATCCTTCCCACCCACACTTCCCGTGCTCAGCTGTTCCATTTGCGCTCAGCTCAGACTTGTCCGCTTAAGCGGGACTGCTGGTAAAGGATGGAGAGCAGCCTGGCAAGCTCCTTCTCCAGCTCCTTCTTTACTCTCAGGGGAGGTAGAACATGCCACAGGAAAGCAAGCAGTGCCAAAAGACTTGGGCCAGCATCAGGCACATTTAGGAATGAAACAAGGCCTTTGTTTGATGTAAGGAAGCACAGGCAATTGACAGAAGGAAAGAGTACTTAGCACAGATATCCAGAAGTACTTAGCACCAGTTAACATAAGAAAAACCTGGAAGCCTAACTTGGCAAGAGAGTGACTTGATAAAAAGCTTTAGACATAGCCTTGGGGAAGACCTAAGGGCGGCTACAGAATCAGCCCTGTGCAGGGAAGGGGTGAGGAAGATGAGCTGCTTTGGTGCGCTGAGACTCCTCCTGGCCAGCAGGTGAACATTAGCTTCAAGTCTAGGATTCTGACGCAATGTGTTTCTTTCTAAGCCCCTGCCTATGGAATCGCCTCAGCAGTCTAAAGACGGAAGGTATTTTTGATAGAATTCCTACAGAAACCCACTGCAATTTGGACGTGGCAAAGAAGCCTTGTGGTGGGGTGCAGAGCCCTAACCGCCTGCAAATCAAAGAGCTTTTGGTGGACAATGCATTTGTCTGCTGATTTCTTTGAATTCTAGAGACCTCTCAGGACTGCTCTATCCTGAGGGAACGCCCTTGGCCTTGACCTGTAGGCACCCGCGCAAGCTTCAAATCAGCTCCCTCAGCTTCCAGGACCTCTCTTGGCCGGTATCCTGACGGGGATGCAGGACTGCTGCGAGGCACTGCTGGGACCCGGCAGGACAGGACCGGCTGTCTGGTGTCCACGTAGCAGCACCCCCTGACACAGCCGGGGTCATCCCGAAAGCAGACAAGGCTCACGTGTCTGCAGAGAGGGGCAAGGAGCGCTGGGCTCCTCTCAGGGTGTCTCAGCTGGGCCTGCTCCACAACACGCCCCCATTTGAAGGCCTGCTAATGCCCAGCTGCCAGAAATGCCTGCCTTGTTCTCTCCAAGATGCACAGGGAGAGCCAGTGAGCATGGCGCCTTGGGAGGAAAACCTTCCAAGCCTTTTCTGAGGCCACGGACACCCCAAGATCAGCCAAGACTCTCCGTGCCGCCTGGCCCACACAGCCCAGCTCGGTGCTGGCCCTCTGGGCCGCAGCAGCTTCCAGCAAGCAAGAGGCAAATGCATATTGCCAAGAGTTGAAACACAGCAGACAGGTAAGATGTGAGAGGTGTGTGCGTGAAGGCCTTTGAATTCACAGCTCTCAAAGACAGCTTTGGGGCTGGCATCTGGACAGAGATGCTCCTGCTCACACCTGTGTCCAAAGGGGGGGAACACACCCTGCTGCAGGTGCTGGCCTTGGTCTCCGCAGGTCCAGGTGGATTCCAAACCTGCTCTTCACAGCCTTCTCCTTTCCCTTGTCCATCTGCCAAGTGCAACGGGCCTCAAGGACTGAAAGGACCACAGAGAGCCAAAGGGGGACAGCTGCTCTTACGTCACTGGGAGCTCCTAGGAAAGCGCTTTCCTTCCGCAGCAAGCTCTTTTCCCCCAGAGGCATTTCCCCAAATGTGTACCTTTCCTGGGGAACACCAACACACTCTTAAGAAACCCTGGCAAGGCTGAGTTTCTTCTGGTCCTTTCTGGACAGGCGCTCCAGCTCTAGCTGGGATTTCCCCCAGTGTGATTCCAGGTGGAGGTTCGCACATGCAGCCCCAGGCCCTCTACAAACACAAGCTGCCCGCCGCCTCTTCACCTGCCTCGACGCCTGCCTGCACTCACAGCAGCAAAACCAGGCTCTTCCCGGCCAGAGACCAGAGCCCTGTTCCCGCAGGACGCTCCTGCCAGCACCTTCCAGGACTCTCCGCTGTGCACGCAGCACTTTTCATGCCCACTCTCCACAGCCTTTGGAACACAGAGCACAACCTGGCTGGCGCTGCCATCAGCACACCCCAAACACAGGCGGAGGAAGGAGAAGCAGGGGCTGCTTTGTGGCCATGCCCAGGAGAGACTGGAAGGCTGCCCTCCCTCTGCTCTCACTTGCTTGGCTTTCTGACAGGCTCTGAGGCAGGGGCTGCGATTCCTCAGCTCTGGGGACCAGAACCGCAGCCCGGATCCCAGCACTGCCTGACGGCGCTCGGGCCATTGGCTCGGTCACGCATCCGAGTCTCGGCCACCATGCTGCTGCTGCTTCACTTGCCCTTAGGCACACCCAAAGCTCCCTGTTAAGGCCTGATGGTCTCTGCTTCTGCCCTCTTCCTGACCCTGTGCAAGGATGGAGCACTGCTGTGCTTTCAGGAAGCCATTCTTGAAAGCTTCCAGCATTCCAAGCTCCTTTGCCCTCTGTAGATGCTTGCCATGGAATCCCTCACAGCTGGGTTCAGAGCATACTCAGGTTGGCTCTTCCAAAATCCAGGAGCTTCAGGCTGCTCAGTTGGACCTTAAACTGCACAGTGTTGTGGAACTGGACCTTCAGCACAGGCACCTTTCCAGCCTGACGCGGCCTCGCTCCTCTGTGTCTCTGCACAAAACACGGCGCGGAAGAGGACGGCAGCAGGGGCCTGTGTGTCCCAGGGCTCAGGTTTTTACGCCGCTTCAGCTCCACAGAGACGCAGGTAAAGTGAAGAAGCCAAAGTGTTTATTAATGAAAGTCGAAGGAAAGGGATGAGCTGGGAGGGAATAAGGGGGGATGGGCAGGGTTTGAGGGCTGGGAGGGAAGGAGCTGTCAAAAGGGTTGGAGAGTGGAGGGAAAAAAAGGGCATGGGCAGGGTCTGAGGGCTGGAGGGAGGGAGCTAACTACAAACAGGGAAAGGTCTGAAGCCATGGGAATTGTGCTCAGCCTCAGCTGTGCGTGGAGCTCCAGCAGCACTGAGAGATGGTGTCCTCTTCAGTGTCTCCCGGTGTGTTCTTGGGACACTGGTTCACTGGTTTCAGAAGACGTCCCCAGTTGTTGAGCTTTTTGGGGAAACCGGGCTTCATTTTCCAGCTTAGTGCATGACGGGCTGCTGTCATGCCTCTGGGTTTGAAGGGCTGGAAGAGAGAAGAACAGAGCCATGGTCAGAGCCGGGATCTGTGGGAACCCTAGGAGATCTTCCTGCCAGGGCCATCCCACCCAGAAGGAAGCAGAAGACATTGGGATCAGCCAGAAGGTGCTTGCCACGAATCCCCCACGTGCCCCTGAAATCTCTGTGTGTTGTGCCCTCTCCAGCCCTCGTCCACACAAGGAGCAAAGCCCTCCCCAGCCGGGGACTGCAGCTCTCGGCCCAGGCAGTGCAGCTTCCCCTGCCAGAGAGAGCCGCTGACAACCCGCTGCCCTCACTCACCCCTGGCGATGAGCTGGAGCTCTCCCTGCTACATCCTCATCAACCGCACGGCCATGCCTGTGAAGACAGAGTGTGTCACAGCCCCAGAGGCACGGCTCCCTGCCAGCGCCACTGCCAGCCCTGTGGCCACACGGCCTCCTGCCCCGGCAGGGCTCAGCCCGGGCCCTTGCCGCCTGCTGCCGCCCCAGGGCACGGCTGCCAGAGGGCGGCAGCAGCCCCGAGGGCAGGCGGGGCTCCACGGCGCCGGGCCCGGATGCCGCTGCAGCCGGGGCAGCAGCCGGGGCCGGGGCCGAGCTGCGGCGGGCCGGGGAGGGAGCCCGGGCTCGTGGCTCACCGATGAACCCCATGGCCGCCTCTCGCAGGGACTGCTGTGGGTTCTGCAGGTGCTCGGCCGCTCGGCTCCTGTCGTCTGCCAGCTGGAGAGAGCGACAGGAGGGAAGGGTTGGCGCGGGCTCAGCCCCTGGGCCGGGCTCTGGCCGCGCCCAGCCCCGGCCTCCCCTGCCCGCACGGCCCTGAGGCCCGGCCAGCAGCCGCTGGTGCCGGGCTCTGGAGGGGGCAGAGGGCCGGCTGCTGCCCGGGGAGCGGCGCTGCCGCCCCGCCCCGCAGCCCCGCTGGGCCGGGACTCCACGGGCACCCGGCTCGGGGCCGCAGGAGCCTGGAGAAGAGCCCGCGGGGCCCAGGGAAGGGAGCGGCGTGTGGGGCGCAGGCCGGAGCCCCTGGGTGCAGCGCTGGGCAGGGGCCACGGCTGCCAGCCCCGCGGCCACGGATCTTCTCCAGGCTGAGGCTGGCACTTCTCCAAGCCATCCTTACCTTACACTCATCGATATTCAACAGATCTTCCTTGGTCGGTAGCTCCTCCAGATCCCTACCCTTCAGGAACTTGGCCGCACAATGCAGGGTTTCCCGAGAGGCCTGAAGAGCAGCAGAGATGCAGAGATGGCACCACAGCCCAGGGCACAAGGACCCGCATCCCTGTGCCAAGGCCTGGAGGAGGACACAGCCTGCGTGGCACCAGGGCAGGAGGCGGCTGAGCCCCCTCCCAGGGATGCCCAAAACCTCACATTTGCCACAAGCCGGTTCTCATCACGGCAGTAGATTAAAAGGAGGTGCAGGCTCTTGTTGACAATTGTCTTCAGCGGTTCTTTTCCCTCATCCACTACCACCTCCATCACCTTACGGAAGAGGTCAATGGAGAGCAGTTGCATGAAGCTATTTTCCTAGAGGAAAGGAAAAAACCTAAGCACCGATTACACCAATTACTCCAGGCCCACCTAGGCAAAGGCCTGAAAATGCAGACAGCGCAAAGTTTCTGGGCAGCACCCAATGCCTGTGGCTTGAGTTGCAGAACCTTACATTGTTAAAGAGTGCCAGGAGTGCCTCAGCCAGCTTTGGGGCGGTGGTGCTGGATATCAGGATGTCTTCATTCTTCAGCATATCAGTAAGCACACGGAGGGTCAGGGCAACCACCACTCCATCTTCATCGCCCAGCAGATCCACAAAGCTTTGAGACAGACAGCACATTTTTCTGGCCTGTGTGGAACACAAGGCTGCGCTGTGAAGCCGTCAACAGCTGCACCAGCGACAGCGCCCTGGCACTGCAAGCCCAGCCTGCTGCCGCAGGGCCCAGAGACCAAAGGCCTGTCCCAAAGAACTCGGGCAGCTGAGGCAGGAGAGCTGGGAGCAGCTGCCTCAGCTCCTGAAGCCCAGCCAGCCCATGGGGCTGCTCTCCCCAGTGCAGCTTCAGCTGCTGTCCCTTTCTCACCATCAGGGGATCCTTGCTGAGCACCAGGAGGCCTCTGAGCGCCAGGCGACACATCTGCCTGAACTCGATCCGCAGGTAACTCGAAACGACCCTCAGGACCCAGCCACCACATTTAGTAAAGTCCAGGCACTCCAGGACCTGAAAGGCAGAGGGCAGTGGCACAGGGCCGGCTGGCAGGAGCCCAGAAGTGCACAGGGCCAGCCCCAGGCAGCAGCACAGGGCCCTGGTGCCATCCCGAGCCAGGGATGCGGCTGCGAGAGGGCAGAGAGCTGGGAGGCAGCTCAGCGAGGCCGCGCTGGCCTTCAGGCTCACCTCCACAAGGAATGCCAGGAGAGGCAGATCGCAGCCTGGCTTCTCAATGCTGAGCAGCCGGAGCAAATGGATTGCGATGCAGGAAGCCAAAGGGGTTGAGACATGGCGCATCTCCCTGCCAGGGGCAAAAAGGAACAAAGAGCCTGAGGTGGGGGGGCACACTTTTCTCAGGACTGACTCATAGAGGGGCAGTCTTTCCCCAGCATCCCTGCAGGGGACGTGGGTGCTTTGGGAGGCGGCCACTCCTGTGCACCCTCCTCTCCCAGCCTTTTCCAGTCTGCTCGGCCATCCCTAAAGTGACGAGGCCCTCTGGCCCACGACCACAGGGACTGTGTGGGGCAGCCCGGGCACAGGGCACAAATTCCAGGGACAGCAGGGAGAAGGGGATCTCACCTGGCCAGCAGAGACACAGCATAGTGCTGGGTGTCAGCACAGGGCAGCGTGTTCCAGCCGTGCTTGGACTCCACAGCGATCACCTCATTGTCGCACTCCAGCCGGCAGAGCAGGGACCTCACGGCCTGCACTGCAAACCTGTGTGCAGAGCAAAGCCCGGGTCACACTGGGAGCACTGGCACTGGCCACAAGGACATGGGAAGGACAGGAGGGCGGAGACCTGTTGGGGTCGCTGGGAAGGCGGTGTTCCTCTCGGCATGCTCTCCAGAAGTGATGGACTTCCTGTGGTGGCATCTGCTGTGTGGTGATGACAACATGGAAAAGCAGAGCCACAAAGAGGCGGGAGGAATGAAGGATCAGTGCCTCGTGGCACTCAGGCACCTGGACAATCACCCACACCACCAGAGTCGCCTGCAAAAGAAGTTGCCGAGGAGAGCGCTCAGTGCTGAGGTGTCCATGTGGCAGGGCCCCAGGGGAGATGCAGGGGGAGCAGCAGGCCTGGTGCCCCCTGAGCCTGCCCTTGGCCCAGGTTTCAGCCCAGGGCCTGAGGCAGGGAGAGGATGGAGAGCTGCTGGAGAGGCGACCTGGGGGTGAGCAAATGCCCAGGAACTCACAGCCAGGGCAAAGACGTCCTCCTTGTCCCCATCAGAGGTGAACATCTGACACAGAGGCCAGTCCTCCATCACACTGAGGAGTGTTGGCAGCACCTTCTCCACTGTGGAACTCGATGAACCTATGGTTGTCCACATCATGGCAGCAGCTCTGTGGGATCAGAGCTCTTTGTCAGGGACGTCTCAGCCACACTACCATGCCCTGTGCGGGTCTGGGGGCCAGGTGACAGAGCCCCGGTGCCCTGAAGGGCAGGGAGGGAGCATGGCAGCAGGCTCGGAAAACAGAGGGGCCTGAGGGTCCTGGACCTGTCTGCCTGTCTGGCAGAGCCCATTGCACAGGCCGTGCAGGGCCACGGCCCTAAAGGCCGGTGAGCCCTGAGCTCTCAAGGCAGGTGGGCCCATACCTGTCACATGTTGGGGCACAGCGCAGGAGGGTCAGCACCACGTCCGCTGGGTGTTCTTCAGCCAGCCTCACAATGTCAGTTTGCATCCTGGCATCCACAGTAGCATGGGATGCTAGTCTCTGGTGAATATTCCTAACAATGGCTGGTACCTGGAGGAGGCATGGGGAAGACTTGGAGCACTGTCTAAGGGAGCAACTTCTCCAGCTTCCCTTCCCACAGTACTCTAATGGCTTCAAAGGCTGAGAGGATCCAACGGCTTGAGGGGACACACAATCCTGGGAGGCCTCCAGCCCTGGCCCCAGGCTGCTTACCCGCTGCTGAAGAGGAACAGGACTCTCCTTGTAAAAATGCACGGTGGGAGCATGAGTCATGGTGGGAGTGGGGGTGCTGTCAGTATTTGGGAGGCCTTGAGTCATTCTGGTGGCAGGGTTTGTGATGCTCGTGCCCTCGGTCATTTCCATGACAGCAGCCTTCGCCCGGAGATCATTCACTGCAGTGACAAAATTTTCTGAGTGTGCAGTCAAATTTGTGCTGACATCAGGCTCTGCCTGGCAGTTGGTCAGCCTGGAGTTAAGCTTGGCTGTACCTGCAGTTGCAGTGCTGCTGGTGTTCCTACGCCGAATGCGCAGGAATTTCGGGAACATCTGCAGGGGAACAAAGCCAGGGATGTTCCATGGAACGCTCCAAGCGTGGTGCTCAGCCGAGCAGTGACAGCAGGCCCAGCCCAGGTGGGGAGGGCTGCAGGTACCTTCAGTGTCCTGCGGAAGCGGCCGCTGGCAGGCCTGTGCTCTTGTGTGCCGTCCGTGGCTGCATCTGGCAAAGAGCGAGAGCAGGCAGTGCTGAGGGGCTGCGGGAGAGGCTGAAGAACACAGCCCAGCCCTGTCCTCCCCAGGCTGGGACTGCCCCGGGATGCCCCAGGGGATGGAGATTGGGCACTGCCAGGTTCAGCCCCAGCCCCTCTTCCGTCCTGTCCCTGGGCATGTCCACAACAGGTGGGAGAGGACGGAGCCAAGCTGGCTGCAGCCATCAGCCCTGTGGCCCAGTTCTGCCACTCACCGTCCTGCACTGGCTGGAGCTGCTCTGGCTCTTCAGGCTGTTGTGCTCCACGGCCTTGCTTTCTTTCCCCCCTGAAGACTTTGAAGAGGCCAAGAAATCTGCCCGCCATGCCTGAGTGTGGTGTTGAGGGCGCCTTCTAGAGAGATGGCTCAGAAGAGCTCTGAGTCAACAAGTCCTCGATGGTACGTGCAAAAGAGAAGCCTCGGGTAGGCCACAGGTCACCAAGTCCTGTGGTCTGGCCTCGAGGTCACCTCTAGGAATACCGCCTCGGAAAAGCTCCGGCAGACGGGAATGAGTGTGCCTTGGGGGGGCTCCTCACGACACCGCTCTATCCCGTCCTGTCCCGTCGCCTGCTCCGAGCACTGTGGCCTGGCTGCGCCACCGCCAGCACCTATGTCGCCACGGGTCACAAAGGGTCCTTTGACACCCCGTCCCGTTCCATGCCACGGTGACCCCGCTGCTGCACCGTGTCACAAAGGGCCAATGCACACACTGCCACCTGCCCTGGGGCCACCCCCAGCCCAGCCAAAGTGGCCCAGGTTGGAAGGAATCCCTCACCCCAAGTGTCGAAGACAGCCCTGAGACAGCATCTTTCGGAGCGGCTCAAACCGTGGGCAAACGCTGCCCGGCTCTGCGGGCCCAGGGCAGCAGAAGGAGCCCCCAGGGCTGCCGACGCGGCCGCAGCGGGAAGGCCACGGGGCCTTGCACAGAAGCTGGCACGGCCTCCCTGGGACACGACCCCATCCGCTGGCCGTCCTAAACCCGCGGGTGTGACGCAGACGAGGAACGTGTGGGCCAGGGCACGGATGCTGCTCTGAGCCCTGGGGCCAGGGGAGCGCTGAAACCGGCAGGTGTGACAGAGCCCCCGCCCAAGCAGAGCTGCTGCCCCCCGAGCCCTGGCAGTGCTGGTGTCATCTCCTGCCCCAGAGACCTGTGCCCCGGGGCGCTTCTCTGCCACAGGGCAGCCAAACCCAACGTGCGCTGGGGGCCGTGCTCCTTCCTACAGGGCATGTGGGCAGGAGCACCTGGAGCAAGTGCTGGAAACTGTTGCGCTCTGTCAGAAGCTGTTACTCCATGCTGAAATTGTTTTCTACTTGGAGCCATTTCCTGAAGCACAAAATCACCCTGGCAGCAGAGGCAGAGAAGGATCTGGCATTTAAGAATCTTCAATTCAGGAAAGCTTTTCTTCCCATTACTCAACTCAAATAGTTCCAAAAAGTTGCAAACTTCCTAAATTCATAGCAATGGCCTGAGAACCTGATAGATTTGGAAGTTTCCTTCCCACCCCAAAGCAGTAACACATTTGCCTTAACGTCATCCACTGAATGTCACTTTACAAATCATAAGACCACACAGAGGCAAAATAAAGGCCTTGCTTTGGTTTCAAACATTTTTCTAGGAAGGCATGTTAAGAGCCTAATTCTCTTAAGGAATAAAAGCTCTCCACGAATGAAAGTCCACTCAGTGTTATAAAAGCAGCCCAAACAAATGAGTAGATTGCAAAAGGGCTAATCCTGCCCCTGCTACAGATATCTAAGTGGCCAAGAAAGCACAGCTCTCCCCTCCTCTTCTCTGCAGGAGAAGCAGGATGACTAAGAGAAAAAGTCCCAGCTATTCCTTCTGTCCTCCATAACCAAAGCTGTGCCATACCACAGGTGGTGCCTTCAAAGTGACTCCAGTTCCAGCCTAGACCTCTCCTCTTCCAGACGACTCCTTCCCCAACACGCCCAGCAACACCAACCCCAGCTCAACACCCTGCCAAGACCCGCAGCTGTCCCCATCCCTCCGCAGAGCTTTCCCACCCCCTGCTTCCCTGCACGTGCCGTGGGATGGCACTCAGGAGGATGTGCTCCAAGGCCTTCCCCGGCAGCAAGCTCAGGCTGCCAGGCCTACGGTTCCTGGATCATCCTTCCCACCCACACTTCCCGTGCTCAGCTGTTCCATTTGCGCTCAGCTCAGACTTGTCCGCTTAAGCGGGACTGCTGGTAAAGGATGGAGAGCAGCCTGGCAAGCTCCTTCTCCAGCTCCTTCTTTACTCTCAGGGGAGGTAGAACATGCCACAGGAAAGCAAGCAGTGCCAAAAGACTTGGGCCAGCATCAGGCACATTTAGGAATGAAACAAGGCCTTTGTTTGATGTAAGGAAGCACAGGCAATTGACAGAAGGAAAGAGTACTTAGCACAGATATCCAGAAGTACTTAGCACCAGTTAACATAAGAAAAACCTGGAAGCCTAACTTGGCAAGAGAGTGACTTGATAAAAAGCTTTAGACATAGCCTTGGGGAAGACCTAAGGGCGGCTACAGAATCAGCCCTGTGCAGGGAAGGGGTGAGGAAGATGAGCTGCTTTGGTGCGCTGAGACTCCTCCTGGCCAGCAGGTGAACATTAGCTTCAAGTCTAGGATTCTGACGCAATGTGTTTCTTTCTAAGCCCCTGCCTATGGAATCGCCTCAGCAGTCTAAAGACGGAAGGTATTTTTGATAGAATTCCTACAGAAACCCACTGCAATTTGGACGTGGCAAAGAAGCCTTGTGGTGGGGTGCAGAGCCCTAACCGCCTGCAAATCAAAGAGCTTTTGGTGGACAATGCATTTGTCTGCTGATTTCTTTGAATTCTAGAGACCTCTCAGGACTGCTCTATCCTGAGGGAACGCCCTTGGCCTTGACCTGTAGGCACCCGCGCAAGCTTCAAATCAGCTCCCTCAGCTTCCAGGACCTCTCTTGGCCGGTATCCTGACGGGGATGCAGGACTGCTGCGAGGCACTGCTGGGACCCGGCAGGACAGGACCGGCTGTCTGGTGTCCACGTAGCAGCACCCCCTGACACAGCCGGGGTCATCCCGAAAGCAGACAAGGCTCACGTGTCTGCAGAGAGGGGCAAGGAGCGCTGGGCTCCTCTCAGGGTGTCTCAGCTGGGCCTGCTCCACAACACGCCCCCATTTGAAGGCCTGCTAATGCCCAGCTGCCAGAAATGCCTGCCTTGTTCTCTCCAAGATGCACAGGGAGAGCCAGTGAGCATGGCGCCTTGGGAGGAAAACCTTCCAAGCCTTTTCTGAGGCCACGGACACCCCAAGATCAGCCAAGACTCTCCGTGCCGCCTGGCCCACACAGCCCAGCTCGGTGCTGGCCCTCTGGGCCGCAGCAGCTTCCAGCAAGCAAGAGGCAAATGCATATTGCCAAGAGTTGAAACACAGCAGACAGGTAAGATGTGAGAGGTGTGTGCGTGAAGGCCTTTGAATTCACAGCTCTCAAAGACAGCTTTGGGGCTGGCATCTGGACAGAGATGCTCCTGCTCACACCTGTGTCCAAAGGGGGGGAACACACCCTGCTGCAGGTGCTGGCCTTGGTCTCCGCAGGTCCAGGTGGATTCCAAACCTGCTCTTCACAGCCTTCTCCTTTCCCTTGTCCATCTGCCAAGTGCAACGGGCCTCAAGGACTGAAAGGACCACAGAGAGCCAAAGGGGGACAGCTGCTCTTACGTCACTGGGAGCTCCTAGGAAAGCGCTTTCCTTCCGCAGCAAGCTCTTTTCCCCCAGAGGCATTTCCCCAAATGTGTACCTTTCCTGGGGAACACCAACACACTCTTAAGAAACCCTGGCAAGGCTGAGTTTCTTCTGGTCCTTTCTGGACAGGCGCTCCAGCTCTAGCTGGGATTTCCCCCAGTGTGATTCCAGGTGGAGGTTCGCACATGCAGCCCCAGGCCCTCTACAAACACAAGCTGCCCGCCGCCTCTTCACCTGCCTCGACGCCTGCCTGCACTCACAGCAGCAAAACCAGGCTCTTCCCGGCCAGAGACCAGAGCCCTGTTCCCGCAGGACGCTCCTGCCAGCACCTTCCAGGACTCTCCGCTGTGCACGCAGCACTTTTCATGCCCACTCTCCACAGCCTTTGGAACACAGAGCACAACCTGGCTGGCGCTGCCATCAGCACACCCCAAACACAGGCGGAGGAAGGAGAAGCAGGGGCTGCTTTGTGGCCATGCCCAGGAGAGACTGGAAGGCTGCCCTCCCTCTGCTCTCACTTGCTTGGCTTTCTGACAGGCTCTGAGGCAGGGGCTGCGATTCCTCAGCTCTGGGGACCAGAACCGCAGCCCGGATCCCAGCACTGCCTGACGGCGCTCGGGCCATTGGCTCGGTCACGCATCCGAGTCTCGGCCACCATGCTGCTGCTGCTTCACTTGCCCTTAGGCACACCCAAAGCTCCCTGTTAAGGCCTGATGGTCTCTGCTTCTGCCCTCTCCCTGACCCTGTGCAAGGATGGAGCACTGCTGTGCTTTCAGGAAGCCATTCTTGAAAGCTTCCAGCATTCCAAGCTCCTTTGCCCTCTGTAGATGCTTGCCATGGAATCCCTCACAGCTGGGTTCAGAGCATACTCAGGTTGGCTCTTCCAAAATCCAGGAGCTTCAGGCTGCTCAGTTGGACCTTAAACTGCACAGTGTTGTGGAACTGGACCTTCAGCACAGGCACCTTTCCAGCCTGACGCGGCCTCGCTCCTCTGTGTCTCTGCACAAAACACGGCGCGGAAGAGGACGGCAGCAGGGGCCTGTGTGTCCCAGGGCTCAGGTTTTTACGCCGCTTCAGCTCCACAGAGACGCAGGTAAAGTGAAGAAGCCAAAGTGTTTATTAATGAAAGTCGAAGGAAAGGGATGAGCTGGGAGGGAATAAGGGGGGATGGGCAGGGTTTGAGGGCTGGGAGGGAAGGAGCTGTCAAAAGGGTTGGAGAGTGGAGGGAAAAAAAGGGCATGGGCAGGGTCTGAGGGCTGGAGGGAGGGAGCTAACTACAAACAGGGAAAGGTCTGAAGCCATGGGAATTGTGCTCAGCCTCAGCTGTGCGTGGAGCTCCAGCAGCACTGAGAGATGGTGTCCTCTTCAGTGTCTCCCGGTGTGTTCTTGGGACACTGGTTCACTGGTTTCAGAAGACGTCCCCAGTTGTTGAGCTTTTTGGGGAAACCGGGCTTCATTTTCCAGCTTAGTGCATGACGGGCTGCTGTCATGCCTCTGGGTTTGAAGGGCTGGAAGAGAGAAGAACAGAGCCATGGTCAGAGCCGGGATCTGTGGGAACCCTAGGAGATCTTCCTGCCAGGGCCATCCCACCCAGAAGGAAGCAGAAGACATTGGGATCAGCCAGAAGGTGCTTGCCACGAATCCCCCACGTGCCCCTGAAATCTCTGTGTGTTGTGCCCTCTCCAGCCCTCGTCCACACAAGGAGCAAAGCCCTCCCCAGCCGGGGACTGCAGCTCTCGGCCCAGGCAGTGCAGCTTCCCCTGCCAGAGAGAGCCGCTGACAACCCGCTGCCCTCACTCACCCCTGGCGATGAGCTGGAGCTCTCCCTGCTACACCCTCATCTACCGGCTGGCCATGCCTGTGAAGACAGAGCGTGTCACGGCCCCAGAGGCACGGCTCCCTGCCAGCGCCGCTGCCAGCCCTGTGGCCACACGGCCTCCTGCCCCGGCAGGGCTCAGCCCGGGCCCTTGCCGCCTGCTGCCGCCCCAGGGCACGGCTGCCAGAGGGCGGCAGCAGCCCCGAGGGCAGGCGGGGCTCCACGGCGCCGGGCCCGGATGCCGCTGCAGCCGGGGCAGCAGCCGGGGCCGGGGCCGAGCTGCGGCGGGCCGGGGAGGGAGCCCGGGCTCGTGGCTCACCGATGAACCGCAAGGCCGCCTCCAGCAGGGACTGCTGTGGGTTCTGCAGGTGCTCGGCCGCTCGGCTCCTGTCGTCTGCCAGCTGGAGAGAGCGACAGGAGGGAAGGGTTGGCGCGGGCTCAGCCCCTGGGCCGGGCTCTGGCCGCGCCCAGCCCCGGCCTCCCCTGCCCGCACGGCCCTGAGGCCCGGCCAGCAGCCGCTGGTGCCGGGCTCTGGAGGGGGCAGAGGGCCGGCTGCTGCCCGGGGAGCGGCGCTGCCGCCCCGCCCCGCAGCCCCGCTGGGCCGGGACTCCACGGGCACCCGGCTCGGGGCCGCAGGAGCCTGGAGAAGAGCCCGCGGGGCCCAGGGAAGGGAGCGGCGTGTGGGGCGCAGGCCGGAGCCCCTGGGTGCAGCGCTGGGCAGGGGCCACGGCTGCCAGCCCCGCGGCCACGGATCTTCTCCAGGCTGAGGCTGGCACTTCTCCAAGCCATCCTTACCTTACACTCATCGATATTCAACAGATCTTCCTTGGTCGGTAGCTCCTCCAGATCCCTACCCTTCAGGAACTTGGCCGCACAATGCAGGGTTTCCCGAGAGGCCTGAAGAGCAGCAGAGATGCAGAGATGGCACCACAGCCCAGGGCACAAGGACCCGCATCCCTGTGCCAAGGCCTGGAGGAGGACACAGCCTGCGTGGCACCAGGGCAGGAGGCGGCTGAGCCCCCTCCCAGGGATGCCCAAAACCTCACATTTGCCACACGCCGGTTCTCATCACGGCAGTAGATTAAAAGGAGGTGCAGGCTCTTGTTGACAATTGTCTTCAGCGGTTCTTTTCCCTCATCCACTACCACCTCCATCACCTTACGGAAGAGGTCAATGGAGAGCAGTTGCATGAAGCTATTTTCCTAGAGGAAAGGAAAAAACCTAAGCACCGATTACACCAATTACTCCAGGCCCACCTAGGCAAAGGCCTGAAAATGCAGACAGCGCAAAGTTTCTGGGCAGCACCCAATGCCTGTGGCTTGAGTTGCAGAACCTTACATTGTTAAAGAGCGCCAGGAGTGCCTCAGCCAGCTTTGGGGCGGTGGTGCTGGATATCAGGATGTCTTCATTCTTCAGCATATCGGTAAGCACACGGAGGGTCAGGGCAACCACCACTCCATCTTCATCGCCCAGCAGATCCACAAAGCTTTGAGACAGACAGCACATTTTTCTGGCCTGTGTGGAACACAAGGCTGCGCTGTGAAGCCGTCAACAGCTGCACCAGCGACAGCGCCCTGGCACTGCAAGCCCAGCCTGCTGCCGCAGGGCCCAGAGACCAAAGGCCTGTCCCAAAGAACTCGGGCAGCTGAGGCAGGAGAGCTGGGAGCAGCTGCCTCAGCTCCTGAAGCCCAGCCAGCCCATGGGGCTGCTCTCCCCAGTGCAGCTTCAGCTGCTGTCCCTTTCTCACCATCAGGGGATCCTTGCTGAGCACCAGGAGGCCTCTGAGCGCCAGGCGACACATCTGCCTGAACTCGATCCGCAGGTAACTCGACACGACTATCAGGACCCAGCCACCACATTTAGTCAAGTCCAGGCACTCCAGGACCTGAAAGGCAGAGGGCAGTGGCACAGGGCCCGGCTGGCAGGAGCCCAGAAGTGCACAGGGCCAGCCCCAGGCAGCAGCACAGGGCCCTGGTGCCATCCCAGGCTAGGGATGCGGCTGCGAGAGGGCAGAGAGCTGGGAGGCAGCTCAGCGAGGCCGCGCTGGCCTTCAGGCTCACCTCCACAAGGAATGCCAGGAGAGGCAGATCGCAGCCTGGCTTCTCAGTGCTGAGCAGCCGGAGCAAGTGGGTTGCGACGCAGGAAGACAAAGGGATTGAGACATGGCGCATCTCCCTGCCAGGGGCAAAAAGGAACAAAGAGCCTGAGGTGGGGGGGCACACTTTTCTCAGGACTGACTCATAGAGGGGCAGTCTTTCCCCAGCATCCCTGCAGGGGACGTGGGTACTTTGGGAGGCGGCCACTCCTGTGCACCCTCCTCTCCCAGCCTTTTCCAGTCTGCTCGGCCATCCCTAAAGTGACGAGGCCCTCTGGCCCACGACCACAGGGACTGTGGGGCAGCCCGGGCACAGGGCAATAATTCCAGGGACAGCAGGGAGAAGGGGGTCTCACCTGGCCAGCAGAGCCATAGCATAGTGCTGGGTGTCAGCACAGGGCAGCGTGTCCCAGCCATGCTTGGACTCCACAGCGATCACCTCCTTGTCACACTCCAGCCGGCAGAGCAGGGACTTCATGGCCTGCACTGCAAACCTGTGTGCAGAGCAAAGCCCGGGTCACACTGGGAGCACTGGCACTGGCCACAAGGACATGGGAAGGACAGGAGGGCGGAGACCTGTTGGGGTCGCTGGGAAGGCGGTGTTCCTCTCGGCATGCTCTCCAGAAGCGATCGACTTCCTGTGGTGGCATCTGCTGTGTAGTGATGACAACATGGAAAAGCAGAGCCACAAACAGGCGGGAGGAATAAAGGATCAGTGCCTCGTGGCACTCAGGCACCTGGACAATCACCCACACCACCAGAGTTGCCTGCAAAAGAAGTTGCCGAGGAGAGCACTCAGTGCTGAGGTGTCCATGTGGCAGGGCCCCAGGGGAGACGCAGGGGGAGCAGCAGGCCTGGTGCCCCCTGAGCCTGCCCTTGGCCCAGGTTTCAGCCCAGGGCCTGAGGCAGGGAGAGGATGGAGAGCTGCTGGAGAGGCGACCTGGGGGTGAGCAAATGCCCAGGAACTTACAGCCAGAGCAAAGACGTCCTCCTTGTCCCCATCAGAGGTGAACATGCGAGACAGAGGCCAGTCCTCCATCACACTGAGGAGTGTTGGCAGCACCTTCTCCACCGTGGAACTCGATGAGCCTATGGTTCTCCACATCATGGCAGCAGCTCTGTGGGATCAGAGCTCTTTGTCAGAGGGACATCTCAGCCACACTACCATGCCCTGTGCGGGTCTGGGGGCCAGGGGACAGAGCCCCGGTGCCCTGAAGGGCAGGGAGGGAGCATGGCAGCAGGCTCGGGAAACAGAGGGGCCCGAGGGTCCTGGACCTGTCTGCCTGTCTGGCAGAGCCCATTGCACAGGCCGTGCAGGGCCACGGCCCTAAAGGCCGGTGAGCCCTGAGCTCTCAAGGCAGGTGGGCCCATACCTGTCACATGTTGGGGCACAGCGCAGGAGGGTCAGCACCACGTCCGCTGGGTGTTCTTCAGCCAGCCTCACAATGTCAGTTTGCATCCCGGCATCCACAGTAGCATGGGATGCTAGTCTCTGGTGAATATTCCTAACAATGGCTGGTACCTGGAGGAGGCATGGGGAAGACTTGGAGCACAGTCTAAGGGAGCAACTTCTCCAGCTTCCCTTCCCACAGTACTCTAATGGCTTCAGAGGCTGAGAGGACCCAGCGGCTTGAGGGGACACACAATCCTGGGAGGCCTCCAGCCCTGGCCCCAGGCTGCTTACCCGCTGCTGAGGAGAGACAGAACGCTCCTCGAAAAAATCCACGGTGGGAGCATGTGTCATGGTGGGAGTGGGGGTGCTGTCCGTATTTGGGAGGCCTTGAGTAATTCTGGTGGCAGTGTCCGTGATGCTCGTGCCCTCGGTCATTTCCATGACGACAGCCTTCGCCCAGAGATCATTCACTGCAGTGACAAAATTTTCTGAGCGTGCAGTCAAATTTGTGCTGACATCAGGCTCTTCCTGGCAGCTGGTCAGCCTGGAGTTTAGCTTGGCTGTACCTGCAGTTGCAGTGCTGCTGGTGTTCCTACGCCGAATGCGCAGGAATTTCGGGAACATCTGCAGGGGAACAAAGCCAGGGATGTTCCGTGGAGCGCTCCAAGCGCGGTGCTCGGCCGAGCAGTGACAGCAGGCCCAGCCCAGGTGGGGAGGGCTGCAGGTACCTTCAGTGTCCTGCGGAAGCGGCCACTGGCAGGCCTGTGCTCTTGTGTGCCGTCCGTGGCTGCATCTGGCAAAGAGCGAGAGCAGGCAGTGCTGAGGGGCTGCGGGAGAGGCTGAAGAACACAGCCCAGCCCTGTCCTCCCCGGGCTGGGCCTGGCCCAGGATGCCCCAGGGGATGGAGATTGGGCACTGCCAGGTTCAGCCCCAGCCCCTCTTCCGTCCTGTCCCTGGGCATGTCCACAACAGGTGGGAGAGGACGGAGCCAAGCTGGCTGCAGCCATCAGCCCTGTGGCCCAGTTCTGCCACTCACCATCCTGCACTGGCTGGAGCTGCTCTGGCTCTTCAGGCTGTTGTGCTCCACGGCCTTGCTTTCTTTCCCCCCTGAAGACTTTGAAGAGGCCAAGAAATCTGCCCGCCATGCCAGAGTGTGGTGTTGAGGGCGCCTTCTAGAGAGGTGGCTCAGAAGAGCTTCGAGTCAACAAGTCCTCGATGGTACCTGCAAAAGAGAAGCCTCGGGTAGGCCACAGGTCACCAAGTCCTGTGGTCTGGCCTCGAGGTCACCTGTAGGAATAACGCCTCGGAAAAGCTCCGGATCAGACGGGAATGAGTGTGCCTTGGGGGGGCTCCTCACGACACCGCTCTATCCCGTCCTGTCCCGTCGCCTGCTCCGAGCACTGTGGCCTGGCTGTGTCACCACCAGCACCTATGTCACCACGGGTCACAAAGGGTCCTTTGACACCCCATCCCGTTCCATGCCACGGTGACCCCGCTGCTGCACCGTGTCACAAAGGGCCAATGCACACACTGCCACCTGCCCTGGGGCCACCCCCAGCCCAGCCAAGGTGGCCCAGGTTGGAAGGAATCCCTCACCCCAAGTGTCGAAGACAGCCCTGAGACAGCATCTTTCGGAGCGGCTCAAACCGTGGGCAAACGCTGCCCGGCTCTGCGGGCCCAGGGCAGCAGAAGGAGCCCCCAGGGCTGCCGACGCAGCCGTAGCGGGAAGGCCACGGGGCCTTGCACAGAAGCTGGCACGGCCTCCCTGGGACACGTCCCCATCCGCTGGCCGTCCTAAACCCGCGGGTGTGACGCAGACGAGGAACATGTGGGCCAGGGCACGGATGCTGCTCTGAGCCCTGGGGCCAGGGGAGCGCTGAAACCGGCAGGTGTGACAGAGCCCCCGCCCAAGCAGAGCTGCTGCCCCCCGAGCCCTGGCAGTGCTGGTGTCATCTCCTGCCCCAGAGACCTGTGCCCCGGGGCGCTTCTCTGCCACAGGGCAGCCAAAGCCAATGTGCGCTGGAGGCCGTGCTCCTTCCTACAGGGCATGTTGGCAGGAGCACCTGGAGCAAGTGCTGGCAACACTTGCTCTCTGTCAGAAGCTGTTACTCCATGCTGAAATTGTTTTCTACATGGAGTGATTTCCTGAAGCAAAAAATCAACCTGGCAGCAAAGGCATAGAAGGATCTGGCATTTAAGAATCCTCAATTCAGGAAAGCTTTTCTTCCCATAACTCAAGTAGTTCCAAAAAGTTGCAAACTTCCTAAATTCATAGCAATGGCCTGAGAACCTGATAGATTTGGAAGTTTCCTTCCCACCTCAAAGCAGTAACACATTTGCCTTAAGGTCATCCACTGAATGTCACTTTACAAAGCATGAGACCACACAGAGGCAAAATAAAGGCCTTGCTTTGGTTTCAAACATTTTTCTAGGAAGGCATGATAAGAACCTAATTCTCTTAAAGAATAAAAGCTCTCCACGAATGAAAGTCCACTCAGTGTTACAAAAGCAGCCCAAACAAAGGAGTAGATTGCAAAAGGGCTAATCCTGCCCCTGCTACAGATATCTAAGTGGCCAAGAAAGCACAGCTCTCCCCTCCTCTTCTCTGCAGGAGAAGCAGGATGACTAAGAGAAAAAGTCCCAGCTATTCCTTCTGTCCTCCATAACCAAAGCTGTGCCATACCACAGGTGGTGCCTTCAAAGTGACTCCAGTTCCAGCCTAGACCTCTCCTCTCCCAGGCGACTCCTTCCCCAACACGCCCAGCAACACTAACCCCAGCTCAACGCCCTGCCAAGACCCGCAGCTGTCCCCATCCCTCCGCAGAGCTTTCCCACCCCTTGGTTCCCTGCACGTGCCGTGGGATGGCACTCAGGAGGATGTGCTCCAAGGCCTTCCCCGGCAGCAAGCTCAGGCTGCCAGGCCTACGGTTCCTGGATCATCCTTCCCACCCACCCTTCCCGTGCTCGGCTGTTCCATTTGCGATCAGCTCGGACTTGTCCGCTTAAGCAGGACTGCTGGTAAAGGATGGAGAGCAGCCTGGCAAGCTCCTTCTCCAGCTCCCTCTTTACTCTCAGGGGAGGTAGAACATGCCACAGGAAAGCAAGCAGTGCCAAAAGACTTGGGCCAGCATCAGGCACATTTAGGAATGAAACAAGGCCTTTGTTTGATGTAAGGAAGGACAGGCAATTGACAGAAGGAAAGAGTACTTAGCACAGATATCCAGAAGTACTTAGCACCAGTTAACATAAGAAAAACCTGGAAGCCTAACTTGGCAAGAGAGTGACTTGACAAAAAGCTTTAGACATAGCCTTGGGGAAGACCTAAGGGCGGCTACAGAATCAGCCCTGTGCAGGGAAGGGGTGAGGAAGATGAGCTGCTTTGGTGCGCTGAGACTCCTCCTGGCCAGCAGGTGGACATTAGCTTCAAGTCTAGGATTCTGACGCAATGTGTTTCTTTCTAAGCCCCTGCCTATGGAATCACCTCAGCAGTCTAAAGACGGAAGGTATTTTTGATAGAATTCCTACAGAAAGCCACTGCAATTTGGACGTGGCAAAGAAGCCTTGTGGTGGGGTGCAGAGCCCTAACCTCCTGCCAATCAAAGAGCTTTTGGTGGACAATGCATTTGTCTGCTGATTTCTTTGAATTCTAGAGACCTCTCAGGACTGCTCTATCCTGAGAGAACGCCCTTGGCCTTGACCTGTAGGCACTCGCGCAAGCTTCAAATCAGCTTCCAGAACCTCTCTTGGCCGGCATCCTGACGGGAATGCAGGACTGCTGCGATGCACTGCTGGCACCCAGCAGGACAGGACCGGCTGTCTCGTGTCCACGTAGCAGCACCCCCTGACACAGCCGGGGTCATCCCGAAAGCAGACAAGGCTCACGTGTCTGCGGAGAGGGGCAAGGAGCGCTGGGCTCCTCTCAGGGTGTCTCAGCTGGGCCTGCTCCACAACACGCCCCCCTTTGAAGGCCTGCTAATGCCCAGCTGCCAGAAATGCCTGCCTTGTTCTCTCCAAGATGCACAGGGAGAGCCAGTGAGCAGGGCGCCTTGGGAGGCAAACCTTCCAAGCCTTTTCTGAGGCCACGGACACCCCAAGATCAGCCAAGACTCTCCGTGCCGCCTGGCCCACACAGCCCAGCTCGGTGCGGACCCTCTGGGCCGCAGCAGCTTCCAGCAAGCAAGAGGCAAATGCATATTGCCAAGAGTTGAAACACAGCAGACAGGTAAGATGTGAGAGGTGTGTGCGTGAAGGCCTTTGAATTCACAGCTCTCAACGACAGCTTTGGGGCTGGCATCTGGACAGTGATGCTCCTGCTCACACCTGTGTCCAAAGGGGGGGAACACACCCTGCTGCAGGTGTTGGCCTTGGTCTCCGCAGGTCCAGGTGGATTCCAAACCCGCTCTTCACAGCCTTCTCCCTTCCCTTGTCCATCTGCCAAGTGCAACAGGCCTCAAGGACCGAAAGGACCACAGAGAGCCAAAGGGGGACAGTTGCTCCGACAGCACCGGGAGCTCCTAGGAAAGCGCTTTCCTTCCGCAGCAAGCCCCCTTCCCCCAGAGGCGTTTCCCCAAATGTGTACCTTTCCTGGGGAACACCAACACACTCTTAAGAAACCCTGGCAAGGCTGAATTCCTTCTGGTCCTTTCTGGACAGGCGCTCCAGCTCTAGCTGGGATTTCCCCCAGTGTGATTCCAGGTGGAGGTTCGCACATGCAGCCCCAGACCCTCTACAAACACAAGCTGCCCGCTGCCTCTTCACCTGCCTCGACGCCTGCCTGCGCTCACAGCAGCAAAACCAGGCTCTTCCCGGCCAGAGACCAGAGCCCTGTTCCCGCAGGACGCTCCTGCCAGCACCTTCCAGGACTCTCCACTGTGCACACAGCACTTTTCATGCCCGCTCTCCACAGCCTTTGGAACACAGAGCACAGCCTGGCTGGCGCTGCCATCAGCACACCCCAAATACAGGCAGAGGAAGGAGAAGCAGGGACTGCTTTGTGGCCATGCCCAGGAGAGACTGGAAGGCTGCCCTCCCTCTGCTCTCACTTGCTTGGCTTTCTGACAGGCTCTGAGGCAGGGGCTGCGATTCCTCAGCTCTGGGCACCAGAACCGCAGCCGGGATCCCAGCACTGCCTGACGGTGCTCGGGTCATTGGCTCGGTCACGCGTCCGAGTCTCAGCCACCATGCTGCTGCTGCTTCACTTGCCCTTAGGCACACCCAAAGCTCCCTGTTAAGGCCTGATGGTCTCTGCTTCTGCCCTCTCCCTGACCCTGTGCAAGGATGGAGCACTGCTGTGCTTTCAGGAAGCTATTCTTGAAAGCTTTCAGCATTCCAAGCTCCTTTGCTCTCTGTAGATGCTTGCCATGGAATCCCTCACAGCGGGGTTCAGAGCATACTCAGGTTGGCTCTTCCTAAATCCAGGAGCTTCAGGCTGCTCAGTTGGACCTTAAACTCCACAGTGTTGTGGAACTGGACCTTCAGCACAGACACCTTTCCAGCCTGACGCGGCCTCGCTCCTCTGTGTCTCTGCACAAAAGACAGCGCGCAAGAGGACGGCAGCAGGGGCCTGTGTGTGCCAGGGCTCAGGTTTTTACGCCGCTTCAGCTCCACAGAGACGCAGGTAAAGTGAAGAAGCCAAAGTGTTTATTAATGAAAGTCGAAGGGATGAGCTGGGAGGGAATAAGGGGGGATGGGCAGGGTTTGAGGGCTGGGAGGGAAGGAGCTGTCAAAAGGGTTGGAGAGTGGAGGGAAAAAAAGGGCATGGGCAGGGTCTGAGGGCTGGAGGGAGGGAGCTAACTACAAACAGGGAAAGGTCTGAAGCCATGGGAATTGTGCTCAGCCTCGGCTGTGCGTGGAGCTCCAGCAGCACTGAGAGATGGTGTCCTCTTCAGTGTCTCCCGGTGTGTTCTTGGGACACTGGTTCACTGGTTTCAGAAGACGTCCCCAGTTGTTGAGCTTTTTGGGGAAACCGGGCTTCATTTTCCAGCTTAGTGCATGACGGGCTGCTGTCATGCCTCTGGGTTTGAAGGGCTGGAAGAGAGAAGAACAGAGCCATGGTCAGAGCCGGGATCTGTGGGAACCCTAGGAGATCTTCCTGCCAGGGCCATCCCACCCAGAAGGAAGCAGGAGACATTGGGATCAGCCAGAAGGTGCTTGCCACGAATCCCCCACGTGCCCCTGAAATCTCTGTGTGTTGTGCCCTCTCCAGCCCTCGTCCACACAAGGAGCAAAGCCCTCCACAGCCGGGGACTGCAGCTCTCGGCCCAGGCAGTGCAGCTTCCCCTGCCAGAGAGAGCCGCTGACAACCCGCTGCCCTCACTCACCCCTGGCGATGAGCTGGAGCTCTCCCTGCTACACCCTCATCAACCGCACGGCCATGCCTGTGAAGACAGAGCGTGTCACGGCCCCAGCGGCACGGCTCCCTGCTCCCTCCGTCTAGGATTCTGACGCAATGTGTTTCTTTCTAAGCCCCTGCCTATGGAATCACATCAGCAGTCTAAAGACGGAAGGTATTTTTGATAGAATTCCTACAGAAAGCCACTGCAATTTGGACGTGGCAAAGAAGCCTTGTGGTGGGGTGCAGACCCCTAACCTCCTGCAAATCAAAGAGCTTTTGATGGACAATGCATTTGTCTGCTGATTTCTTTGAATTCTAGAGACCTCTCAGGACTGCTCGATCCTGAGGGAACGCCCTTGGCCTTGACCTGTAGGCACCCACGCCGGCTTCAAATCAGCTCCCTCAGCTTCCAGGACCTCTCTTGGCCGGCATCCTGACGGGGATGCAGGACTGCTGCGAGGCACTGCTGGGACCCAGCAGGACAGGACTGGCTGTCTCGTGTCCACGTAGCAGCACCCCCTGACACAGCCGGGGTCATCCCGAAAGCAGACAAGGCTCACGTGTCTGCGGAGAGGGGCAAGGAGTGCTGGGCTCCTCTCAGGGTGTCTCAGCTGGGCCTGCTCCACAAAAAAACTATTAAATGGTTTTCCAAGTTCCTTGATTTTCTATATTTTGCCAGTAGAGCTGTGTGTTGCTTTGACCTCTTAGCTCAGTTGGTTAAAGTATGGTGCTAATATCACCGAGGTTTAGGGTTCCATCCCTCTATGGGCCATTAACTTCAGAATTGGACTTATGATCCTTGACTGTTCCTTGCAAATAAGAATATTCTGTGCATCTGTTCATCCTGAGACTATCTGGTTGGCATTTCTCCTTGTGCACCAAACTCGAGTAAGAGAACCTTTGGGTACCCCCATTATTTCAGTGTTCTGGGGTGTTACAGCCCCGCAGGCTCATTACGGCCTCTTGTTTCCATGAGGCCCTGCTGTGTCACACTGGCCCGCAGTGCCATGAGGATCGGGAGTGTCACACAGCTTTGTGCCATTTGTCCTTGCTGCCCCTCCCATCCCACTGCCCCACAAGCAGCCCCGAGCCACCCGGGAGGGACAGGCCCTGCTGTGCCAGGCCTGGGCTCAGGGCTTGGCCTTTCTGCTGCCTCCAACCAGCCCAGGCCTTGCTCAGCATTGCAGTTCCCTGCTCACAGCCTGCGGCTCCCTGCAATCCTGGCCTCAAGGATCTGCTCTCAGCAGTCCCTGGGGAGCCTTTGGCACTCCCTGCCCTCAGTGGGGCCCAGGGATGCTCCAAGGGACTTGGAGTTTTGCTTCTGCCTCCTTGAGCAGCTTCTTCAACCTTCTCTCAGTGCCTGGAGCTTCTGGACTCAGCTCCAAATCCAGCATGGGGCTGATTCAAATCCAGAAAGCAGTCACGACCTCCTTTTCTTCCTTCACTAGTCTTCGTCTCCAGGGCTTGTGCAGCTGCTTGGAGCCAGTTTGGAGTTCTCTTATGGAGGAAGATTTCAAAGTCCATCTCCTGATTTGTTTTTCTAATCAGGGCTGCATTTTTTTTTTATTTTTCAGTCCATTGAAGAGGTGAAAGAAACATTCCCCAAGTGATCTTAATGCTGAGTGTCTCCTGAGGAGGTCTGGGCATGGAGAATGAGCCCCTTGCAGGCTGACCCTGTTTGGACAACCTGCTCCTCACCCGTGTCTGAAATCATCCATTAAAATCTGACATCTGAAATAATCTTTGTAAAGTATGAATATTTGTTTTTTTAAAATATTATAAGGAAATTATAATAATATTTATAAATATATAAAATATTATTATATATGTTTTTACCTAAGTTTTACATGTATTTTAAAAAAATCGATACATTTTTAGCAACCAAAATAATTATTGGTCATTGGTTCTAAGTTACACAATTCCCTTCATTAATTCATTGACAACATCTGGCTATTGATTCCTCCCTATTTATGCTAATTAGTCCTATTTTTCCTCTTTTTGTCATCTTCTTTATCGTTTTCTCAGACAGGGTAAAAGGGGCCACTTTGGGGTCCACGGAGACATTTCTGGGGCACATTTGGGGCAGTTCTAAACCTGGGGATGGAATCTGAAGAAAATTTGGGGTCTGAAGGACATCTGGGGGAGCCGGGTGGGCACTTGGAGGTCAGGGAGGGGAATCTGGGGCCCTTCGGGGTCCGGGCGGGCACTTGGGGGCCCTGAGGGGACTCTCTGGGGCGCGGGGGATGATGGGAGTTGTAGGCGCGGGTAGAACACGGTGTAACGGGGCCGCGGAGCATCACGGGAGTTCGAGGCGCGGCTCCAATGGCTGTCGGTGGGGCGCGGGGCATGACGGGAGACGGAGTCACGGCTGGAATAGGGCTCTGTGTGCGCCGCGGAGCATGCTGGGAGCTGTAGTCCCGGAAGTGCATAAAGCCGAGCTGTGGCGGGCCCGGGAAGGCGCTTGGCGGACACTTCTGCGTCCGAGTCGCGACTTGAGGCCCTCGGGGGAAACGTGTGCGGTTCGGGAGGAATTGGGGGGAACTTGGGGAGCTCGAACCGGGCGCTTTAGGACACGGGGCACAGCAGGAATTTTCGGCGCGAGACTGTGTTGGGCAGAGCTCTGAGAGCACGGGGGATGATCGGAGATGAATTCCCAGAAGTGGCTCTAACGGGCATCTCTGGGGTTGGGAACATTCAGGGGAGTCGGGGACGATTTTGGGGGGTTCCAAATAAATACTGAGGGGGCACTTCGGGATCCTGGAGGGTCTGGGGGAAACGTAGGGTACACATGGGGGGGAGGGGGGATACGGGGGCGGGGTTCTGTGGAGCGCGGGGCATGACGGGCATTGTAGTCCGGGGTGCAATGGGGCTCAATTGGGCCGCGGTGCATGACGGGAGTTGAAGGCAAAACCGAAACGTGGCACCGACACCAGGCACCGCCCCGAGGCCCCGGTTTCCTGGCACTGATTGGGTGCTGGCGGTGACGGGCGGGAGCCTCGGCAAATGGGAGTTTGCGGAGGCGGGAACAGCCGATTCAACCCCTCTAGTCCTTCCCAGTACAGCCCAGTTCATCCCCAGTACAGCCCAGTTCTACCCCTGTGGCCCTTCAGTGCCCCCCTTTACAGCCCATTTCATCACCAGTACAGCCCAGTCCCTCCCAATACACCTGAGTTCATTCCCATTCCCTTCCAGTTCCCCCCAGTATCTTCCATAGCACGCCCCAGTATTCCCCAGTCTTCCCCACAGTGTTGCCATTGTCCCCAGTTTGTCCCAGTGTGTCCGTGGCCACAGCCCCTTGCAGTGGCCCAGGGCAGGTTGGGATGCTGATCCACCCTCACAGCCGGCCCAGGGCAGGGCTGGAGTGGTTTTGGTGGCCCCTTGGGCTGGCACACACTTGAGGAGTGTGTCTGTTTTCAGTGGTGAAAATTACGAGTTTTACGTTGCTTCAAAAATAGAAAAGCCCTTTTTGCCTGAGTGCAGGCAGCTCTCTGAGCAAAGCAGGTCCCAGGTGAGTGAGGACAGGCAGGATGGGCTTGGGGAATGTGGAACAAGGTTGTCCACACTGGGTCAGACCTCAAGGCACAGCTTCTCTGGCCAGGCCAGGCCTTTGGAGGAGAGGCCCTGGATCAATATCAATCACAGAATGCTGCAATCACCTCTGCTCCAAAGAGAACAGTGATAAAACACACCCTTTATAACAGGAATGTGAATTTCTTAGAAGCTCTTTGAAATCTTTCTCCATAACTGCAGTACAAAACCTTCCTAATGAACTGCACCAGAGCAGAGGGAAATCAAGGCAGAGCCGTGGTTTGTCAGGACTTGCTTGATCCCAAAGAGCCCCGTGGTGCATTTGGTGCTGAGCCCTCAGGGCCTGAGAGGAGATGGCACAAACCTTTCCAGGAGTCCAAGTCAGAGGAAAAACCCAACGTGTCTCAAAGCATTCCTGGGGCCCACTGAGGTCCATCCCCAACACAGGCTCCTCATGGACTCCTTGGAGGAGAGAACTGGAGGCCAAGAGTGCCCAGAAACCTCTCAGAGACGGAGTGTGGGAAGGAAAACCCAAAGTACCTTAAAAGACATTGAGTATCTCAGAGCATTAATGAGCCCCACTGAGTGTCAGTACGAAGCCTCTCTAGGGACTAATTACAGCAGATAATTGGAGGCCATGACTGCACAAACCTCTCAGAGTGATTCAGTGTCAAAAAGTAGTACTTTAATGACTCTTGAGTAACTTGAGGCATTAATGAGCCCCACTGAGTGTTGTTAGTGACAAAACATCTCAAGGGACTAATTACAGCAGACAATTGGAGGCCGTGATTGCACAAACCCCTCAGAGACTCCCAGGCAAAAGCAAAACCCAAAGTGCTCTGAAAAACCTGCAGTCCCTGGGAGCACTGAGGAGCCCCCCAGGGCCATTCCTGACCAAGGCTCCCCAGGGACTGGTCCCAGCAGATCCCTGGGGCCACTGGGATGTGGGGGGATGCTGAGGGCAGGACAAGGGGGTGACAGTGCCCAGCCTTGCTGGGGCTGTGCCAGGAGGCCCCAGGGCCTCAGGACAAGGTGTCCCCTCCCAGCCCTTGGTGGCCCAGACCCTGCTGTGCCCCAGGGCACCAAGACTTGGCTTCTCCTGGGCACTGCCAGCCCTGCCGGGCCCTTGGCCACGTCCAGCACAGCTTGTCCTGCGCTGTCCCACAGCTGCTGCTGTGTCCCTGCAGGCTGCACACTCCCATCTCGCTGCCCCCCTGGCTCTGCCCTGCATTTCCCTTTCTCTTCTCCCTGATATCCTGGGATGGAACGTGTGAGAATGGTTCAAAGCTGTACCAGGGAGGGTTTAGACTGCACAGGAGAAAGTCTTTCTTTACTGGGAGGGTGACTTTGGGGTTTCAAACTTTGGGGTTTCAAAGCAGGGCTGATGGCTGTCCCAGGAAAGGAGCTGGGACAAGGTGTGCATCGCTCAGGAGCTGTAATTTGGATTGTCACTTGCCACTGTTCCTCTGAGCTCTTCTCTGTTCCAGAGATGGGCTCTTAATGAGCTGGTGGCTCTCCTGAGATGGGCCCGGGAGCAGCCCGGGCAGAGAATGAACTGAGTTTGTCCTGCTGCCATTGTTGGTGCCCTGTCTGGGAGTGCAGATGAGTCTCTTCTCTCTTAACCTGACACAACCCAGCAGGAGCGTCAATCTCCTGAGGCAGCCGTGTTTGGAGGCTGCACACACAGGCACTGGTTTTGTGTAACAGATGATACCAGATCCTTGGGATGGCTTTCCAGAAATGCACCATGCTTAGAGGAAAGGCTTTGTTCTTGGCCTGGCAATGGATTTCTTCAGGGCCAGGATCACAGATTTGTTCCCAAGGCTGCAGATGAATGGATTTAGGAATGGGAACAGGACTGTGTTCAGCAGAGCTCCAGTTCTGTTGGTCCTCAAGGAAACAACTTCTGCAGGACACGTGCAGAGAGCAATGCAGCTCCCACGGGCAATGGATAAGGTGATGGGATGGGAAGAACACGTGGTCAAAGCTTTCTTCCTCCCAGAGGCTGCTGGAAGATGCAGAACACAGAAAAGGACACAGATGTCAAATGCCAGAGTCAAACATAAGGAGCCCAGCACGACACACGGTAAGAAGACAGAGTCTGTTTCCCAAAGCAGGCTGGTGTCAGAGCAGGACAGTTTGAACAAGGGGGAGTTGTCCCAGAGGAAATGGGGGATTTTGAAGCTAACCCCCAGGGCCCTTTCTGCCTGGGCACTGTCCCGCTACACCGTCCCCAGCCTATAATGCTGCAGGGGGTTATTGTGGCCAAAATGCAGGAATCGACACTTGGACTCATTAAACTTCATTTTGTTAGACTCTGCCCACCCATCCAACTGTTCCAGATTATTGGAAGAAGTGGATATTTCTGACCAGACTTCTCTGGATGTGAATTACAGAAAAATAGATTATTATAATGCTGTTTGGGAGAACGCAAGTTCTAGTCAAACAGTTGTATGTACTGATATGAATGAGATTTAATTTAGGATTTTGAATAGAAAATATACCCGGCTCCTGGGAAAAAATAAGGAAGTCTCAGCCTTTGAGACGAAGATGCTTCTAGAAAGGAAGTAATTTTGAAGTTCCGGCTCCTAGGCATAAAAGGAGGTCTCTATTTCTTTTGAGATAGTGATGATTTTAGAGAAAGAAGAAGAGAATCCTTGCTTTATACTAGAAAAGCGTTCTTAAAATGGTACCCCAAACATGCAGAGGCCCATAAGCAGCTTGGGAACCTGTTATATGGGTGGGACTGCACAGAATCTGCAAAAATTCCGTGTGGTTGCAGATTTGTGACCATGAGAACCACCAGACCTTTTCCTGTGGCATGTATCTCCATAAACTCTAGAGAGGCTCCTCTCCCAAGGTGATGCAGGATTGTGTTTAAATAGCTGCAACTGGCAAAAAATCATGGTTTTCTCTCTGTTGAGTGGGAAAGTGAACGGTTTGTGGTAAGTGAAAAGATGTTTGAATGTCTCATTTTTCCTTTTTCTCTTTTCTTAGTGTATGCTAATAAAATCTATCTGTTTTTACTTTTAGGTTGAGCCTCTTTCAGCTTTTTCTCCCAAAATCTTATCTCCCAGCTAGTAAACAAAATTCAGCAAACATAAAACCACCACAGGAAGGGACAGCATCTGCCTTGCCAGGGGCTGGAGCTCAGGCCTTGGCCTTTTGCATTCCTGAAACACATGCAGGTTTGCTCAGCATCAGAGACACCTTTGCCTTGTTTGTCCCCACCTGTCATCAGTGCCTGCGGTGTTCTGCTCTAACTGGAACCTGGGGACACTTTCTCAGGCGTGTCCCTCAATGGGACCCATTTAAAACTTCAAGAAACTTTGGCGTTTTTAATCTGACTTTGAGTCCTTGAGAAGTTTTTTGAACACTCTCTCAGGGACTGAGTCTGATGTAAACAACAGCAAATCCCTGAGAGGCTCATTAACATCCTTGTGCTGTGTCTGTGCTGCTGAGCTGGGCCGGGCTCCTGACACAGAGGCACCTCCTGGCAACCAAGATGAGCTTCAAAAAGGCATTTCTCCATCAAAGTGGCTCCTGTGCACAGCCCAGCAGGGCTGGGGCACTGCTTGCAGCCACCCTGGGCCCAGCACACAGGCACAGAGAGCTTCAATCACTCAGGGCTGGGAAGATGCTGAGGACTGACTGGGCGAGAATCATTTCCAGCCCTTGACACTGGAAGCCTCTGGCTGCAGGACAATGCAGCTGCAGCTCCTGCAATGATCTCCTAAAGCAGGAACATCCCATTATGGATTCTGTAAGTACAACTCAGACTATCTCTGCTGTAAGCATGTGGACATGCTCAGGGCTTCTGCTCACTCCAGGAATATTTCCAGGACAATAATTTTTATAAAGATAAAATTTACTCAGTCATTGTTTTCAGTTTCTTACTCCTGGTGAACGGGGGGGATAAATAATAAACAACTTCATGTTTAAAAGTCCCTAAGGCATCTGAACTATACCTCCAGTGCTATTCATGGGCTCCCAAAAGTGCTTTCATCCACTCCTTTGCCCATGGACAGCACCAGCATCACCTTCACTGGAGCCATCAGGCTTAGTCTGACCTGTCCTTTCTCCAAGCTCCAAACAGAACCTGCCCCCAGCCAGTGCCCTGCAAACAGGCAGGTTTCTGTAGGGCCAAGGAGAGTGCACAGAGATTTGGGGTCTGTGAGTGCTGGCAGGGAGAGATCAGGAACAGGGAAATACCTCCAGGAGAAAAATCTCCAGGAAGCAGAGAGAAGATCAGGAAATGAGAGAAAACAAAACCCAGAAATGCTGTGGCAGGGAGAGATCTCCAGAGGATCCTTTCCAGTGCAGCCCCTCCCTCGGAACAAGCCCCCTCCCTCTTGTCCCCCAGCCAAGCCTCTGCCCTCAGGGCTGGGGGTCTGTTGGGGGTCAGGTTTGTTCCTTCTTTCTCTAAAGAATTTTTTCCCCAGAAGTTACCAAGGAGACCAAGTGTTGGATACTTGAGGGTACTTAACCAAAACAAAGAGGTGGACAAAGTTAGAAGGAAGAGATAATGCAGGTAAAAGACAAAGCTTGAGACAGCTGCGGGCTCTTCTTTTTTCGGCGTTCGGGGGGAGAGGGAACGGCTGTTGCTGGCTGGAAAAGTTTCAGCTTGGTGCTCTGAGGATCCTGCAGAGACACCGAAACCAAACTGCCCTATTTTTTGTGAAACAAAACCCTCAAGGATCTTGGTACTGTTTTCGTTTATTATTAATGCTGTAGTTGTTTGGTGAGGGTTTTTTTGTGTTTGTTTACTTTGTAATACATACTAATAAAAAACTGCTATTCCTATTTCCCAAATCTTTGCCTAAGAGCCTCTGATTGTAATTTATAATTAAAAAAGAAAAAAAAGAGAGTGAAGGGGGGGGGGGGTTTAGACTCTCCATCCCAAAAGAAACTGCAGTTGTTTTTTTTTTTTTTTACCTAGCAGATACCTGTCTTCCCAAACCAAGAGAGGGTCCAAGGCGTAAAGCCCCTCCTGTGCAGGCAGAGCTGCAGCAGAGCCGTGGGGCAGCTCTGCAGCCCCGGGCCCAGTTCCCTCTGCAGAGCACAGGGCTGGGAGCAGCTGCCTGGCACTGGGGGCTCTGGGAGGGGGCACAGCTGGTTCAGGGTGACCCTGTCCCCAGTGCCCGGCTGTGGGCAATGCTGTCAGTGCAGCCAGGGAAGGAGCTCCATCTCATTTAATCCAGTGCCATCATTAGGACACTTGAAAGTCTCCCTGAGATTTCCTTCCAAGCTTCCAGCTTCTCTCCACAATGCAAACCTGCCCTGTAGCATCTTTGTGTTATCTGAAAGCCCCACGGGGAGACACACAAGTTCTGTGATGGAGAAAATGCTGTTGGGTTGGTGGAATGAGTCCCGTGTGTCCTTGGGTACAAATGTGGAGCTGAGCCCTTGAGAAGAGGATGGACATTGGGTGGACTGTGGTGGATCCATCAGCTCTCAGTAGTGTCAGGATGGTTTTTAAAGGAAACATGGGAGGGTGATCATCCTGTGTAGGGGACAGGTGAAAGCCCAGAGAATCCTGGAACAGGACAGGGTGACAGACCTCCTCCCCTCATTCTCCATGCACCACCTTGCCTCAGAGAACTTGCTCTGTTCTCCCTGAGCGCAGCAGCAGAAATGCTGAGAGTTTCTGACATCAAAAATAGTCAAGTGGAGATGAAGAAAAGCTGTTGAAAAAACTCTAGAACATTTAAACAGACTTTACCATTCCTGGTCACTGGCAGTGGGAGTACAAGCTGACAGAGACTTCTGTATTAACAGGGTTTCAAAGTGGAACACGAGGACGGGTTCCCTGTCCCCCTCTCACGTCTGCACGGCAAGGCTGAATTGTAAAAACCCTGCATGTAATTGCCCTGAACCTGAAGACCCACTCAGCCAGCACCAACCAGGGCTCCCCAGTTGGAGTTTAAGGAAAATCTGCTAGAAAATCAAAAGGCTGTCAGTGTGATACAGAAGAATGGTCTGTGGGAAAAGGCTTTGATTTTACTGAAAGAACTTTCTCCTAACCTGTCACTGATCTTTTCTCCTTGAACAGGCCCCCATGGCCAGACACAGCAAATGTCCAACAGCAGCTCCATCAGCCACTTCCTCCTGCTGCCATTGGCAGACACGCGGCAGCTGCAGCTCCTGCACTTCTGCCTCTTCCTGGGCATCTCCCTGGCTGCCCTCCTGGGCAACGGCCTCGTCATCAGCGCCGTAGCCTGCGGCCACCACCTGCACAGCCCCATGTTCTTCTTCCTGTTCAACCTGGCCCTCGCCGACCTGGGCTCCATCCTCACCACTGTCCCCAAAGCCATGCACAATTCCCTCTGGGACACCAGGACCATCTCCTATGAAGGATGTGCTGCACAGCTCTTTCTGTTTGTATTTTTCATTTCAGCAGAGTATTCCCTCCTGACCATCATGTGCTATGACCGCTACGTGTCCATCTGCAAACCCCTGCACTACGGGACCCTCCTGGGCAGCAGAGCTTGTGCCCACATGGCAGCAGCTGCCTGGGCCAGTGCCTTTCTCAATGCTCTGCTGAACACAGCCAATACATTTTCCCTGCCCCTGTGCCATGGCAATGCCCTGGGCCAGTTCTTCTGTGAAACCCCACACATCCTCAAGCTCTCCTGCTCACACTCCAAACTCAGGGAACTTGGGCTTCTTTTGTTTTCCATCTGTTTATGTCTTGGTTGTTTTGTGTTCATGGTTTTCTCCTATGTGCAGATCTTCAGGGCTGTGCTGAGGATCTCCTCTGAGCAGGGACGGCACAAAGCCTTTTCCACCTGCCTCCCCCACCTGGCCGTGCTCTCCCTGTTCCTCAGCACTGGCACATTTGCCTACCTGAAGCCCCCCTCCATCTCCTCCCCATCCCTGGATCTGGCCCTGTCAATTCTGTACTCGGTGGTGCCTCCAGCCCTGAACCCCCTCATCTACAGCCTGAGGAACCAGGAGCTCAAGGATGCCCTGAGGAAAATGATGAGTAGATGCTTTTCAGGAGCAACAAACTGCCTGTTTTCTTCTGCATAGTGTTCAGAATGGAACTCATGAAAGGCCCAACAGGCCTTCCCAGGTCTTTGGAAGTATTCAATTGGGTTTTCTGGCAGAAAATTATCCCAAATTATTTTTTTTTTAATCACCTCCATCTAATTCACTGTCTTCCTCTTGAATTTGACCAAGAAGCTCTGTAAACCAGGGTGTGTGCTATTGCTACATTTGAAGAAAATAAACCAGCTTGCAGTGCTGTTTTATCTGGGATCCCAACTCTGAGACCTGCATGAAATAAGAAGGGAGAAGGGGAAAAGAGTCCCAGCACAGCTACACTGCCAGGGAGCAGCAGTGCTTGGTCCTTTCAGTGCTGCTCTTCCCAGCTCCGGCCTCTCCTTCCCAGCCCTTCTGTGGCTGTAAGGCCGCAGTGCTCTGGCACATTGGTCACTGTCCTGCTGCGTGTCCCTGCTGTGACCACAGGCAGGGACTGGCCATGGGCACTGCTGGGACACAGCTGGGCTCCAGCACAGCAGCTCCAGCAGCACAGGGAGGGCAGGGCAGGAAGGCTTTGCTCTCCCTGCAGAGTCACTCTCAGGAACAGGCCCAAGGAACAGACTCTGAAGAGGCTCCTTGTGCTCCTTTTTCTCCCAGGGCTCAGTGGGATGACATCAGGGTCCCAGCGTGGCCTTCAGGGGACTCAGGGCTGCCTCAGGTTCTGCTTGTTGGTGGCCAGGGCCCATCAGATGGTGAATGGCCTGTGCTGAACCTTCCTGGGGCTCTGCAGCTTGTGCCAGGGCTGATGGCAGGGGAATGTTTGTCTGGAGGGCCTTGGGAGCTGCCAGGAGAACACAGGGGAGCTGCAGGGACAGCGTGTGCCAGGGATCAGCAGGGAGTGGAGCTCCCTGGGCACAGGCCTGGCCAGGATGGGGTCACCCCGAGATCAAGGACTGAATGTCTGCTGTGAGCCAGGAGAGCTCTGCAGCCCCAGGGGACACAGCAGGCACAGGGAGAGGAGTCTGGGCACTGACTGCTCTGGCCCTCAGGGAACTTCCCCAGGAGGATCCAGGGCAGCCCCAAGGCCATGTGGCAGCCCTGGAACAAGGCAGGCAGCTCTGAGCAGCCTCCACGGCCCCAGCAGAGCCTGTGTGGGAGGGGGTCAGTGCAGGGAGCACCATCAGCTGCCTCTGTCTCCCGGGCTGAGCAGCAGAGCCCAGCAGAGGCAGCCCAGGGCCCCGGGCAGCACAGCCCCCGTGCTCTGCAGAGCAGCAGCCCCAGCTCGGGGCTGTGGGCAGCAGGGCAGGGGCTGCAGCAATGGCTGCTCAGGCCAGCACAGACGTGTTCCCCTGGGAAAGGCTCTGTGGGCAGCTGCCGTGTGCCAGGAGCAGAGCAGGAGCCCGTGGGTGTGCAGAGGAGCCCTGGCAAGAGGCTGCCCTGTCCCTGGGGCAGCAGCAGCAGCCTGAGGAGCCCCGGGGCCAACTCTCTGCTGCTGTGCTGGGCAGCGGGGCTGGCCCTGGGGCTGCAGCAGCTGCCTGAGCTGAGCATCTCCTGAGCATTGCAGACACAGAGTGGCTGTCCATGACCTCCAGTGCCTCCAGTTCCTGCTGCTGGGCCAGACTGGACTGGGCTGCTCTGCAGGGCTGGGGCAGGGAGAGGAAAACAATGGGCCCTTGATTATAAGAGTCCCCGCAGTTTCACACCGGTCCCTTGGTTCCATGGGGCCCCACGGTGTCACTCTGGTCCCCTTGGTCACACCAGGCCCCGCAGTGTCACAATGTACCCTTGGTTCTGTGGGGCTGCAGTGTCTGTTCTGCCACTGAGCAGGGTCGGCACCAAAAACACAGACACAAGGTTCAGGTATGGTGTGATTTATTATAACGCAAAACTGCAAAGAATGACAAAAGGGGAAGCTCAGCAATGCACCCAATCGTCACTACCAAAGATTGCCTGCAGTGATTATGAAAAAAGATGTACCTGTTACTCTCAGACTTTCCCATCAACCAGATCCACACATCAGCTGGGGGAAGCTGTCACAGCCAAGGACTGCAGAGCCACTCCCGGACACTGGGAATTCCTGCAGGTGCCTCCAGCCACAGGTGAGGCTCCAACCCGGCTGTGAGAGGGCCCAGCTCTGACAGCGCTGAATAAACAAACTGACAGCACTTCTGGTGCGGGAACATCTGGTTTCATTCTCCTCTTGGGTTTGTTCCAAAGCCTGGTCAGAGCTCAAATATAACCAATAACCAATACCATCCACCCCCAAACAAGGCCAGATGTCGGATTTCATGGCCTTGTCCAGTTTCTAAATACAGAAAGATCAATCCATGTTTCACTGATGAGGGGATACGTCTATCACAGCACTAATGACCATGCATATTTCATTAATGAGCACATACAAAGATAATCTTTGGTTGGAAGTTACATCCAGAGGACACCTTGGCTCAGGGCCTGTTGTCCAGCCTTGGTACTTCAGGGACCAGGTTTAGTGTTGGGCTTGACACTGCTGGGTGAACGGCTGGACTTGATGTGCTCAGAGGTCTTTCCCAACAGAAAGAATTCTATAATTCCAGGATTCCATCTGCTGGATTCAGTTAGGTCCATGTTAGCAGCATTACTTGACTCAAGAATTTCCTCTTGGTCAGTGCTTGTGGCCTAAGGCTTCAGCTCCTTCAGCTCCTGCTGCTAAGCTGCTCACACTGAACGAGACGACTCGGAGAGAAGAATACAGTTCATCCAATTCCTTCTGGGACACTGAGAGGGGAGGGTGTGAAAACAGGAGCACTGTTTGGTGTGGCCTCCTCCCTGCCCTTCATGCCTTTCAGCACTTTGAAGCAGCCAAGAGCTTTCTCCAAGAGTGCAATGAAGCAGCTGCTCCTGCTCCCAGGTCCGGCTCTTCCCAGTCTCTGACCTTGCCTGGTTTTGTCCCTCTTGCTGTGCCCTCTGTTCCCCCTGTGCTCGGTGGCTGCTGCCCAGGACTGTGGAACTGGCACAGATCCAGTGGTGGAGACCCTCCTTTCTCTGCCCTTGCAGCTGCCTGCTCACAGCAGCCTTTTCCATCTGGGAAGCTCTACGTGGAGAAGGAGTCCCCACCTCTCTTCCTTTCACAACCCCCAGGAGCCCAGGGCTGCCATCTCAAGTCCCTGCTGGCCCTGAGGGCTCCCGGGTGCCTCAGGCTGCTGTGACACCACTGCCCACGGGAGGGAACAGTGGCAGGGGCTGTGCTCAAAGTCAGCTCCATGTGCTGCTGCTGCTGCTGCTGCTGTGGGGGTCATTTGTCCAGCCCTGCCCCAGACTGAGGGATCAGATGCAGGCCCTGCTGCTGCTCCCTGGGGATCAGGCACAATTTGGTTGTTGCTGTCAGGGCCAGCAGAAGCCGTGGCTGGAGCAGCGGGTGCTGACAGTGCCCCAGGGCCCGGGGCCGGAGGGGTCCCTGGGATGGGGGCTGGCAGGAGCTGCCCCTTGTTCTCCCTCTGCCTCCCGCAGAGCTGGGCCGGGCACAAGTGGGGCAGCACAGCAAACAGGGAGCCTGCCAGTCTCTTCTGGCCCTGTCTGCTCAGAGTTTGGGCCTTGGAGCTTCAGGTGGACAAAGGCAGCTGCTTCTGTCCCCGTGTTCAGCAGTGCTGCTCCATCAGTCTGTGCCCAGCAACGGGGAAAAGCCTCAGCCCTGCAGGGCCAGGAGCTGCCGGGCTCTGCCTGAGCAGCTCGGCCACCAGGAAGGGAGCAGCTCCACAGGGGAACCAGGAGCAAAGGAAATGCCTTTTATAGGATGTGTTTTATGTTTTGAAAAAAAAAAAAAGAAAAAAGAAAAAGAAAAGATTAGAAAATATATAAAAGATAAAAACTACCCCAAATGTTTAGTGAAAAGTCTTCTGTAACTTTGGATTAGGAAAGAGGTAACTGAGTTTTTGAACAGACAACTCAGTGACTTACTTTGTTAATGTGCTGGTGGAAAAAATCCGTCAGCTGAATTCCTTTGGCAGATTTTGGGCTTTTTAACCAATATTAAGTTAATTTAAATAGTGGATTGGAGCAATAGGAAATTGAAAGATGGAATGTGCATGACTGCATCGTGAGTGTAAAAATTTTGCAGTTTGAAACTTAGACATAAAGTATTGCAAAAAAATAAGATATATAAATCTCAGTAGATTGTGTGACAGCAGCTTTCCCTTGAGCATGTGCAGCATCACAAAGACTTCATCAGTGGGATTGGGGGTGCTTGGAACTTCGTCCTGTTCCATTCGTGAATGTCATGAAATGGGACTTCACCTGCCACCAGCCCTGGTCACCCTCTGCCACCGCAGCTACTTGGACCTTGTGGCCCCCAAAGCAGATACAAAGTTTTCCGGCTGCTCCCCCCTTTCCACAGATCCACAGAGAGCTGGGATTTTTCCAAGTCTAGTGGCTCCATCGTGCCATATTCCTAAAGAACCAGCAGCACATCCCAATGAATAGGGCGAGTTACACTGATGGTTGTCAGCTCCATTTCCTGCCTAGAAATCCTGAAACTGCTTCTGAATGCGGCTCCCCTCAGCTCTTGGAAACCTACTCACAAAGAGCTGGGAAAAAAATTCCCTGACCATCAGCAAACAAGTGAGTTGTGCCAAAGTTAGAGCTCTGTGGGAAATCTCTATCCATCCCTATCCTTTTAAAATATCTGTATGTGGGGGTGTGCATGGATGTGTCTTGTATGGAAAGGAAGGAGTGCACAAGCAGCATGACTGACACCTTCACTCTGTGTTCATACGATACCCAAGGGAACAATGATGTTATGGAAACCTTTGTATAGATAGACCCTTCTGTCCATGGGTACAGAGACATCCCAGAGCCCCTGGCACACACAGACCCTTCTGTCCATGGGTACAGAGACATCCCAGAGCCCCTGGCACACACAGACCCTTCTGTCCATGGGTACAGACATCCCAGAGCCCCTGGCACACACAGACCCTTCTGTCCATGGGTACAGAGACATCCCAGAGCCCCTGGCACACACAGACCCTTCTGTCCATGGGTACAGAGACATCCCAGAGCCCCTGGCACACACAGACCCTTCAGCTTCAGCCTAACTGAGGTGGGTGGGTGGGCCGGGAAGAGTGGGGTGGCTCATGGGACTTCACAGAGCTCATCCTGCTGGAAGGATGAGGAAAAGGGAGTGGGAACTCAGCAGTGAGGAGAGCTGAGGGCAAGAGAGCAGCTCTGAATGACACTAAAATGCCACCAGACCTCTGAGGCATTGCTGCCCCTCAGCCAGTGACAGGATGAGTCCCTAAGCCTGGGGCTTGGTCTTCCTCATGGTGACGGGCACCAAGGATGGCAATAGTGTGATGGAGACTGCAATCAGCTGGGCACTCACTGGGGGAAAATAGGGAGCAGTTGTGAAGGAAAATGCAGGTGGGGGACAGAACTGTTCAGAGAAGGCCTGAGCTACAGCTTGAGCAAGCTGAAAAATGTCATTTGGCGTCACCCCAGATAGATTTCATTTCAGAAGGTATTGAACAATTTTATTTTGGGGAGGTGTCATGTTATCCCTTGGAGATGCATCCTCTGCAAACTTGAGCTGCATTGCCGAAATGCTCACGGCAAGTCTGCTGCAGGTCACACCGTTTCTTCTTTGGCTGATCTCGGCCCGGTGCTGAGCTCCAGCAGAGCCCTGGCAGAGCCCAGAGCAGCCTCAGCATCCACAGAGCCCGGCTGCAAGGACAGAAACCAGAAACCGCCCGTCAGCTGAAGGCTCCTGTGCCCTTGTCCCAGCCGCCCGCGGTGCCCAGGCCATGCTGGCCGTGCTCAGAGCGGGGCCCAAAGCTGCCCATCATTGCTGCCTTTGGCGGCAGAGCAGGAGGGCAGGACACGTGCCCAGCCTGCAGCCAGCCAGGCCAGATCCACCTCCCCAGCAGCTGCCCAGAGCAGGATGCTCCTGTGCTGGCTGCCATCTCCCAAAAGCTCTTACCCCACCCGTGCCAACAAGACGGGGACACACCTCACGCCATCCGCCGCGCAAAGAAAAGCTGCTCCCAAACCACGTCCTCAGCCTTCTCCTTCATCCACTCCACAGCTGGTCCCAAGCACTTCCCAGTCAAGACTGGACACCACCTAGAAGGCTTCCTTTAGAAAAACAAACATCAAATTAACAAAAAGAGATTACAGACAAGAAAGGGAGAAAAGGGAAAAGGTAAAAGATCCTATCTCTGTCAGAGGTTGAGGAAGCCCCCATGCCCTGCATGCTAGGGAAAAACCCACCCACCAGTGAGGGAAGCCCATGCTTTCACTCTTCCCCCCCTACACTGCCCCCCAAACTAATGGTGATGCCAAAGAAAACAAAGGGAGTGGAGCAGCCCAAGTCCTTCCTTGCCGGCAAAGCAAAGCAGCCGAGCACAGGTTCTGGAGACCCACCTCTGCTCCCACCTTGGGGCTTTGTTTCTGTCGGGCTGGCTGCCCCAGCCCCAGCCCAGGGCATGGTGGGGGGTGGCGGCTGTTGGCAGGGCCAGGAGCCGACTCCCATTTCAGAACCACCCCAGCCCGTGCCCCCAGCCCTGCCAAAAAGCAGCTTGGCAGCCCACTGAACAATCAGTTGCATCAGCCCCAGGAAAGGGGGGAACCTTTGGTTCCTGGCCAGGCTGTGCAATGCCCAAATCTGGGAGCATCCCCCTGTGTGCGAACTCATCTGCAAATTGGCTGTGGAGCCTGACTTTGAAGAAGGTGCCAGAATTGAAGTTCATCACCTTCAATTGCTGGTGGCCAGGTTCAGGAAGAGGTTGTCATCCTTGTTGTCGTCCTCACTGTCTCCAGCAGCAGCAGCCCCACCTGGTCCAGCTTCTCCAGGGGCTCCTTCTCCTTCCCTGGGGGTGAGACCAGGCTGTCAGTGTTCTGCCCAGGGCCCCAGCTGTCAGTGAACCAGCACAAGCCAAAACAACTCGCATGGCAACTCAGCTCCAGCACAAGGGCTGCCTGTGCCCACCTGATGACCCCTGTGCAGTGACACAGGCAGCACAAAAAGTCTGGCTTTCTTTCCTTCTGATTGCCAAGGCATGTGTGCAGCTGGAACTTACCAGGGCCCTGCATCAAAATGAGCCTCTGGCTCTCTCCCTTCTTCTACTCCAGATGAATCTCCTGCATCCAAGGATCACCAAAAAGGTCTTCTAATGAAGGCCTTTCCATGTCATCCACGGCTAAACAGCACCTGATGAGATCCTTGCACTCTGGGAAGAGAAACCAGAAACTGCCAGTCAGTTGGAGAAGGCCCCTGGCTGCTTTGCCCCATATTCCCATGCCCAGGCCATGCTGGATGTGCTCAGAGCTGGGCCTAAACTTTCCCATCAATTCCCTGTTTTGGAGGAGAGCAGGAGAGCAGGACATGTGCCACCTCCTCAGCAGCTGCCAGAGCAGGATGCTCACGAGCCAACTGCTGTCTCCCAGCACTGGTATTCCCCCCGTGCCCAGAGATGAGGATCCACCTTGAGAGAGCCGTTGTGGCAGCGGGAGCTGGCCCCAGCTGATGTTCCAGCCACTCCTGAAAGGGTGCTGCCCGCAGACCATCTGGTGCAGGAGCATGCCCAGGGACCAGATGGTAGCTGGCTCGCCGTAGTACCAGCCAAAGTCGGTCCATTCTGGGGGGCTGTATGCTGGTGTTCCTGTGGAATACAGATGGAGTTCATCAGGGGGATGCTGCTGCTCCCAGAGCCTGGCCCCAGCATCCCTGGGCATGTGGGGACTGCCCCAGTGGCACATGGTGTGACCCGCTGCCCTCCCACCAGGATCTGGGCCTTGTGTGAAAAATTGGCATTGGAAAAGAAACCACTGGTGTAGGAAAAGGGTGGCAGAAGCCCTGGACAGGCCTGACCAGAACAAGAAAAAACCCACTCAGAGCAGGAGGAAAACCATGCCTTCCTCCTCCCTGCCTGCATTGCCCCAAATAACATTATGAACACAAGGCAAAGAAGGCCAGAGGAGCAGTCCAAGCCCTTTCTCACCTGCACACCAAACTGGCTGGTGCACAGGTTCTGACTCCACGCTCTCTGATAGCCCCACCCACGGGTGTTTCTGTCGGGCTGGCTGCCCCAGCCCCAGTCCTGGGCAGAGTGGCTGGCAAAGGCTGCCAGCAGGGCTCTAAGCTGGGCCCCAACCCACCCCTGCTCAAAAGCAACTCAGCTGAAGTGCCAGTGCCATGAGTGGCAGCAAAAGGGAGAATCCCCACTGCCACACCCAGGTTGGGCTGTGAGATGTTGGGCCATGAGATGTCAGGGGCTGGGAGCACATCCTTGCGTGGGCTCACCTGCAAACTGCGTGTATGCCGTGTCTTGAAGGTAGGTGCCACAGCCAAAATCGATCAATTTGGCCTGCCCGGTGGCCAGGTCAACCAGGATGTTCTCTGGTTTGATGTCTCTGTGCAGGACCCCGCAGCTGGTGCAGTGCCGCACGGCCTCCAGCACCTGGCGGAACAGCTCCCGCGCCACCTCCTCGGACAGGAACCTCCGTGCCCGAATGAAATGCTGGAGGTCCTGACACCGCTGCGGGCGCTCCAGCACCATCACGATTTCACTGGGGAGCTCAAGCCACTCCAGCAGCTGGACGACACCAGGGAAGCCAGTGGAGACCCTGTCCAGCAGCACGATCTCCAGCGGTGCGCTGGTGCCGTTGGGCTGTGGGAGGACCACGATGCCGTCAGTGGGGCGGAGGCCGTGCCAGGGGTGGGGAAGCCCTCACCCAGCCCGGGATGTTCTGCACCCTCCGCTGGCCCCACGCCCGCTCTCCCTCGAGGCGTCCTGGCGGCTTCCACCCTGCCGGGCCTCGGCTCGTCCCCGCCCGGCACGCCCCGGCTTCTCCCGCTGGCCCCCGCTCACTCACCAGCTCTCCCCAGTGCCGGACGCGGTTCCGTGGCACCCTTTTGATGGCCACCTGCAAGCCAAGGGGAGCAGCGGCCTGAGCTCGCTGCCCACGCTGCCCACGCTGCCCAGCCCCATGCTCTTCCTCCTCCGCCCTCCTCCTCCTCCTCCTGCGCCCGCCGCCAGCCCCGCCGCTCACCGGTGCGCCGTCCGAGAGCCGCATCCCTGCGAAGACTCTTCCGAAGCCGCCGCGCCCCAGCAGCGAACCCAGCCGGTACTGCTCCTGGAGGCCCTGCTGCGCCTTCCCTGCCGGCGAGACGTGGCTGTCAGTGCTCGGCCCGGGGCCAGCAACGGCCCCCGAGCGCCCCTCAACCGCCCCGGGCCGGGAATCCCCAGGCGTTCGCTCCTGGCAACGCGACAGCGGCAGCTCGGGGCCGGCGGCCACGCTGCCGAGCGGCGGAGCTCGGGCCGGGGAAGCTGCGGCGGAGGCCGCGGGAGCGGCAGCGCCGCCTGTGTCCTCCGCGGGGCCCGGGAGGGGCCGGGGCCGGGGCCGGGGCCGGGCTCGGCACAGGCGGAGGCAAAGGACGGCGATGCCGCCGCAGCCCCAGGCACTGATCCTCGTCCACCACCGCCATCGCCAGGACAGCCAGAGCCCGGCGGAGGCGAGACCGCGGCGGGAGGCCCGGGGCCGGGGGCGGGGACGGGGCAGCCCCACCCGGGGCCGGGGGCGGGCCGGGGGCATGGCCCGGCCCTGCAGGGGAGAGGGAGACTGCAAGAGGACAGGGACACCGGGACAGGGAGATCGGGAGAGGGTGCGGGACTAAGGGAGAGGGTGCGGGCCTGCGCGAGAGGGAGAGGAAAGGCAGGAGGAAGTCGACAAAAGTCGCGTTTTCTGCTGCTGCTGCTGCTGCTGCTGCCGCTGCTGCCGCTGCTGCCGCTGCTGCTGTAGCAACTGAAGCCCCGGGGCCGTTTTTCCCCAGGTCCGTTTGTCCGTTGCCCGCTCAGCCCCACGCCGAGCCCCGCGCTCCCCGGGGGCAGCCCCGAGCCTGTCCAAACACGGGAACTTTGCCCACAGGAGCCAAGACCCAGAGTCTTGACTCCTGCACTGTGGCAGAGCAATCCCCTTGGTTGCTGCTGTGCATTGTCCCTGCTGAGGGTCACACACTGTCAGAGCATGTTCCCTGAATGCAGAATTCGTACCTGGCCCAAGCACTGCACTTGTGTCTCCAGCATTGCTTTCCAAGAAAAACAGGGGAAGGCAAATTGTGTGTAGCTCATGGTATTTTACAGCATCTCAAACTTGCCAAATCATGGATCTTAAAGGTGAGATCCATTTGTAGTTCATGGGATGGAGAAGTAGTGCAAGATGGAAAAGGGGAGCATCAAAATCATTTGACAAGGACATCTTTGATTGCTTCTTTACATTTCCATTTCATTTCTTAAAAGATCCTTCAGTTTTCCCAGAATCTTCTCCACACTCCTGTCTGCTCTTTCCAAGAACACTTCCAGGAGAACGAGGTGCAGCTTCTGTCACAAGACGTGCCACCAACTGCAGCTTCCCTTGGCTTTCCACACTGTGTGTGCAGTAGGAGTCTTGCAGCAAAGCAGGACAAATATTTGAAGAACTTGACAGCTTGTCTGTTCTTTTCCTTGTGGACTTGGGAGTTGTGCCCTTGGTAAGGTTTCCATTGTTACGGTTGTACCCTAAGAAAACAGGACGGGGTACCGGGGGAACCTGCTGGGAGTCTGTTATCATCCACCCAGCCAGGAAGAAGAGGTGGACAACTTAATCTAAAAGCAGCTGGAGAATGTTTCAGGATCACCAGCCCTTGTTCTTGTAGGTGACTTTAAGCTGCCAGATATCTGCTGGGAACTTAATACAGCAGGAAAGAGGCAGTCCAGGAAGGTTTTGGAGTGTATGGAGGACAACTTTTTGTTGCAGCTGGTGAGTGAGCCCCACCAGGGGAGGGCTTATGTTCGACCTGTTGTTTGCAAATAGAGAAGGGCTGGTGGGAGATGTGGTGGTTGGAGGCTCCTTGGGACACAGTGATGATGAAATTATAGAGTTCTCGATATTTGGTGAAATCAGGAAGAACATCAAGAAGACTTTTACACTGGACTTCCAATCAGCAGACTTTGGCCTATTTACATGACTTATTCAGGGAGTTGCTAGGGAAGCAGCCCTTAAAAACAAAGGAGTCCAGGGAAGGTGGGCGTGCTTCAAAGCAGAGATCTTGAGGGCAGAGGAACAGGCTTTCCCTGTGTGCCAAAAGATGAGCTGACGAGGCAAACGTCCAGCCTGGATGGGCAAGGAGGTTTTGAAGGAACTTAGGAATAAAAAGAGGATGTATCATCTTTGGAAGGAGGGTCAGGTCAAGGAGTATTTAAGGGGATTGCTAAGGCATGTAGGAAAAGTGTTTGGGAGTCCAAAGCTCAATTCAAACTTAATTTGGCAATTTTGTACAGGATATTAAAAAAAGTTTTTCAAATATATTAACTGCAATAGGAAGGCCAACTGCAATTGTTGGAGGACTTTCACGGACTTACACACACTGCGACTCGTGACCACGTTTCCCCGTTTGTGTTTTTCCCGAGACAGGTGCAAGGTGCTCCCCATCACTCCCCGTCCCCCGCAGCCCAACTTGCCTGCCTTGCCTGCTCCAGATGCCCTCGGCCCTCATGCCAGACCCTGCCAAGTCTGCCGCTGCAGCCCTTACACCTCGGCTCACGGGTCTCTGAGGGGACCCAGCTAGGACCTACGCCTGACAGGATCTCTGGATGAGGGATTTCAGTGGGCAAACAGCACTGACTCTTCCAGGCTGCAAAAGGACCTTCTCTCTTTCCTCACACCGGTGACACCACCTTACCTCATCCCCGCAGCGTTCCGACTCCAGCGGGTCTTGAGTTTGAAGTGTGTAGGCTTGGCTTAAAACCTTCACTGCAAAGTGGGGAAACATCTTGAAGTTACTTTGAGAGAGTTCAAGTTGTTCCCTGTAATCTTTTGTGATACAGAAAAGTGAACCGGTGAGAAGTTCAAGCAAATTGTCATTACTACCTGCTAAACTACCTTCAAATGTAATTTGGTGCTTCTTTTAAGGTATGAGGGACTCAAGGGGGTAAATCAGGACACTCATTTCCCAGTTCCTGTAAGAGCTGTCCTCAGGAAAGAGAGCTTAGAACCAACTCTGAAAATGGGGAATGAAAGCATCTTTTCTTCCTGGGGCTGTGCTGTGGTATACAGTGGGTAAACATGAATATCCAACTGTTTACATTATGCTATGCATGTTCACACTGATCTTACTCCTGAAAAAAAAAACAAAAACAAAACCCCATGAGTGAGTAGGTGAAAGACGATGGAACCAAACTAATTGTGTTAAAACTATTCCTCTCCTCCTGTTCCAACTGAAGGTGGAATGCATCCAGATTTGAATTTCCAAAGTCTGGCACCTCTTTTCAGAGGTTACACTGAACTTTGACCAACTTGGTCTTCACGTTTGAATCTGAATCCACTTTTGTTCCTCACCTTGTCCCTCTTCACACCCAGAAAAACAACTGGGTATCACATATATCAGACTATTCCTCCTTAGTCTTGGGCAGATAAGAGCAAAACAGGTTTCACATGAACCTGTCTGAGGTCAGGGACATTCCATCAAGTGTTACTGAACTCAAATGGGATCAAAGATTCCCAAATAACAGTATAAAATCACTCTGAAACATCTGCAACTGCAAACACAGATGGGCAGAGAAAACAGTGGGTCTGCAGGTGAAACCCTTGCCTCAGATAAGGACAGTGTCTGCCTTTGAACTCAGTCAGTTACCCTCTGCCTTCCACCTGGGGAGCTGGAAGGAGACTTGTGGTAGTCTCCCCCTACTCTCCTTCTTTTTCCCCTTGACCTTGCCTTCAGGGTGATCATTCAGTTGGACACTTCCTGCACTTGCTGTCTCAGGTCAGTCCTGCCAAAGGCAGAAATGAATGCTGGGATGTGGCAATACACAAGACAGAGAGGAAGACACATTTAATTAGCACAGCTGGTTTGATAACCGGGATGCCATGGCAGGGACAAGCAGAATTTTGAGATTATGAGAAGATGAGATTAAACTTGCCTAGGGGAAGAGGATGCACTGTATCGCATCTCAGCATCCCACATGTCAACACAAAGTGACTCTGCAAGGCAAAGACTGAATTTTAACAGGTCTCATTGATACTAGGCAAGCCTGATTGTTATCTCAAAAAGCCATTGCCTAATGATTGGCCGTTAATGCCCGTCTCCCAGGCTCTTTCAGGGGTGGGTGGAAATAGTCAAAGCCTGCAAAGGACACTTAATGCAAATGGCTACAGTCAAACCTTTTGTACTGTCTGTCCCCCAGTTTTGTAGGGGAAGAATCTCTTAACACAGTGGGGTTTTAAAATTCAAACAAATTTTGTAGGAGGTCATTGAAGCACAACCAATGCAGAAGAATGTAGACAGCATCAAAAATAACTGGGAAGTATCCCATACTTGTGCTTGAAAGGCTTTGAATCAGAAGGTCTGCCAGGGCTGTTGCCTGATGAGTATTTGTGAATCTTCCCAGTGAGATAACGTAACTTTTTCTAGCCTGGTGATGCTGTAGGCAAAAGACCAGCCCAAAGTGCAGGAATGAGCCTGGTATGCTTTTGGCAGTGTGCAAGTATAACCCAAAGGCCAAGGCAGTTTCCAAGTGGAATGACTGAACTGGGAGAGGTTTGAAATGTAGGTAACCTCCAGAGAGGTGAAGCGGGGAGGGCTGAACGACAGCGCAAGAGGCAGCTGGGTGCTCCGGCTTGTACACATCTTCCAGGGGAGCCTTCCTGTGGAGAAGGAAAACTCACGAACACTGTGGCTGACAGGAACTGAAGACATGCTTTCAGTGGAATGGCACTGAGATATATATATATACACTTTTTTTTTTTTCTTTTCCCGCTGAATGGGGGCTACTTTGCTATTCAACATTAACCTAAAAACCAAGTACCCTAAAATATAGAAAGTATTTTTGCGAATCTCTGCTATCCCCTGTGATGGGTAGTGTGTGAATAGAAAACTTGGAGACAGTAGTGTAAAACACAAAGGCAGGAAGGGAGCAAGTGTTTATCATGATGTGCAGAATGCACCTCTTTGCTACAGCCTTGAAAGCTGCTTCTACAAGCTGGCAACATTCAGTTGCTGGAAGACAATATAACTAATCCAGACATGTTCAGCATGTAGAATTACAGTATCTCAGCCTTGTCCTTCCCTCACGAGCAACAGGAATTGGATTCATTTTTTCCCCAAAGAAAAAAATCACTTCAAAGTCCAGAAGTTAGAATCCAAGAGAAATATCACATCTGCTTCAGAGACTTTCTCTCTTTTGAACTTGGGGAGGAATTATTTTACTGTGCCAGAAATGCAGGAATTGTATTGTTACATGGAAGCTTTAAAAAAGCAAAGCCAAAATTTGAGCACTTAACTTCTTTTTCTCCTTGTTATTCATTTTCCCCTGAATTTCAGCCAAACTGCCAATTCAAAACTCATATCATTGCTTAGTGTATGGAAATTCCGATAAAATTAGTGTGTCAGTTAAGAAGGAAACAATGTGAAATAAAGAAAGTGAATGTGAAAATAGTAATTTGAAATAAAATACTTCATTTAGATGGCCTAAAATCTTCTATTAGTGAAAAAAAAATCACTAGATCTAATGTAGAATAACAAGAGTTGTCAGAAAAATATCTCAGAAATACTTTTTCACACACACACACACACTCTCTCACTCTTCTGTGTGTGTGTACACTTCTCCCCATCCTACTGCTTTTTCTTCCTGCTTTCTCCCCTGTAATTTTTTAAGAGCTGATATTTGTCATTTTCATTCTATTCTCCCAGAATAAAATTTCCAAGAAGTTCCCTAATGTTCTTTTTGGCTTTTGAGGATTAAAACAAAACAAAACAAAACAAAACAAAAAATTAAGAGCAAAACCCCAGGCCTTTCCCACATTTTTAAAAGCTTTATATTCCTGCATTCTGACACAGACAGAATCCACAGGACAGTTCAAACAAGGGGGCTGTTATCCTCTCTCTGTTTCTATGGAAATGAGTGTCAGACCACTTAAAACAAAGCACATACTTTACAGTAATCACTGCATTTTCATTATTTGAAATAACAGAGCGCATTTTCCCCAATCCAACCTCTATTCCTATGGATACAAGCTGAAAATCGTTGTAGAGAAGCCTGTTCCACAGTTTTTTCCAATTCTGAATGTGTTTAGGATGCTGTTAAGTTCTCACAAGGTGCTATGGATGATACGATCTAACAAGAGCTTCAAGTGTGCTGTAATTTGAACTGGAGAGGACCAATTCTGTGAGCCAGAGTAAGGAAACATTCTTGTGTGTGTAAACAGAAATTGGAATGAATTCTGAGTGAAGTACTCCACCCAGCAGGTTTAGAAGGAGGGGAATGATTTGCTGTTTTCTGCTATTTTTTGACTTGCTTCAGAGAGAGTGAGCTGAGCTAAGCAAGTTCTGAGTTTGGTGATCATGAGCTGCTCCTTGGCCAAACTAGCCATAACACCATAGAGACCCCCACCACTTCACGAGACAGAAGATGTGACCCATGAAGTTCGCAAAGCCAATCTCCTCGCGTTTCATTTGGAATGAAACCTCACTCCATTTCCTCAGGAGAGGCAGCAGAACGTCCCCGCGCCTCACCCCCCTGAATGCTGCCAGTCTTGCTGGCACTTCTCCCGTACGCAGATTATTTTTTCTAGCAGTGCACCTGGCACTTGTATAGACATGAAGTAAGAGGCATGTCCCATCTCAGAGAGCTTACGCTGCAAACAAGAGAATGTCCCTGGTCACTTCCCGACATGATGTTTCAAAGACACACTGGGAAAGACTGTGTGTCCTGCCCCTCAGTTAGGAAGGACATTAGGCCACAGTTACTGGGTGGAGCACAGTCAGGGAAATCAACCTCTTTGTCAAAGTGCTTTACTACGGTTTTATGAGCCTGCCTCTGATGGGTCGTTATCATGACACTGTTCCCCTTCCGTAAGTATTTAAGACAAGATTTTCCAAAATGACCAATGACTACCTACTTGAAATTCTAGACAGAAGCTTTTTAAAGCCACAGAATCAATGTCAAAACACTGAAAAAACTGTGGCTTTTCCAAGAGCCTTGAAAAAATCGGGCTTCCAGATCTCTCAAGTTAGGTATGCAAAGGCATGCAAAACTGGTGGTGTTTCAGAAAAGAATAGCCCATATCAATATCTAATCAGAGAGAGTTAATAGTTTTGAGAACCAGACCTCAGGCTAATTCGACCTGAGCACAGTGAAATTAGAAGCATATAACAAAAATTTAAAATGATATTGCAGTGCTTGTAAGTGCCTGCTTTTCCCGTCAAGACTGTAAGGGCTCCCTGGTAAATTCTGTGACTCAGTGACTATGTCAAACTCAGACTGGATGATGCTTGAAGATTATTCCATGTGTATAAGGTGGGAAGGATTTCAGTACACAGAAATACCCGAGAATCGCAGTAGATACTCAGAGGTGCTCTCAGCAAATGCCTCCTCTGGCTCTGCACAGCCTGCTCATTGACACTTTTCTGTCCTCTTCCCTTTTTTTCTGGTCTTTCCACCCATCTTCGGCAGCTGGGCATGCAGCCCAGTTCCAGAGTCTCACCATGCTCTGACTCAAACCCCTGATGCTCATAATGCCTGGTCAGCAGATCCCTCCATATCGACAGGCTCTAATATTCCTCGTGGGAGGAAGATAAATTGGGAAGCAGGAAGATTTGACAAAGCGCTCTATATCACACTTGATTTGGGGGAAAACTGAAGGAAACTTTTCTGTGTAATAGTTGTGTAAACTGAGAGCGAACATTGAGAGCTACAGTTTTAAGGTGTGATTTTGGATTAAATGTATTCCCTCTGAATGCTTTCTATACTTAATTTATACATAAAATGAAACATTTATTTTAAGACACTAATGCATTTCTTACCAAAGGAGTGAAGGGTGGGAGATTGCAACTCACAGATGAAGTGAAGTGAAACCACCACAGGGGTTACTGTAACTGTAAGTGGGGTATCCCAACAGCAGGACAGGTTTGGGCTGGGAGTAGCATGGGCTGTATAGCTGGGGTCATGCAAAGGTCTGTCTGCAGCCCTTCTCACAGTCCCTCATCTGCAGGGAGAGGCTGTAGGCCCGGAGATCAGGCTGAGTTTGGGAAGGGTCAGGAGGACACCGTCACGGAGTGATGTAAATGCGTATCAGGAGACTTGAGGGGTGGCAATGTCAGCTAGAGAACAGCAAGGATCCATGGCTAACGGCTGGAGATAGGGGCTTCCTGAGAAGGACAGGAGTGTTTAAGGCTGAAATCAGAAGAGAAACCTCGGTGAAGCTTTTGTGTTAGAAATGGTCTCATCTGCCCAATCAGATACTTGTCTTCAGGATTGCACGAGTAAGGAATCCCACAGCAAAGAAAAAGGTTCAGGTTTGGGAGCAAAGGCAAGTTGGGCAGGACTGCGGGGCTGGGGCTTGGCTGTTTACATTCTGTTCAGGACAGTAAAGGCCTCCGAGGTCGTAACTGAGGCAGGAAAGGGTCGCTTGGCTCAGTTAGTCTTGTATCTAGAACTGTTCCTTGAACAAGGGGGGGAGCTGAGGTTCATGCAAGGGACCAGGAATTGTTTTTTAGCCTTGAAAATGCCAGAGGGGTGTGTGTAACTTGGATATGATGATAAGTTCATCTGGCAAGAATCACAGAATATTTTGATTTACTGAAAAACCGGGCAGCTCAGAAGTTACTACTTGACTCATTGCTGCTCCCATCTGTTGCACACATAAGCACAGCAGAACAGATGATTTTTTTCTGAGCCTGAGGTCTTCGACTGACCCTCCATAAATGCGTCTTGCCAAAAAGCAGACTTGGGGGAGGAAAGTTGTCAGATATAATAGAGAAAGAAAAGGACACAGGCTTCAAAGTCCACTCCAGCAGAACATGGAAGTGACCTGGCTGGAAATGAAACCCGTAGTCTGCTTCCCCAGCCTCCTGGAAGCCTCTAACAGCTCCACAGGCAGTGAGGGGAGAGAATAATTGAACTTCAAGTTGAAATAAAAATAATTTTCAGTAGCATTCTGCAGACCTTTTAAAATACTAGAACCATGAAATATGGTGTGATGATAACTATCAGGCTTGTAAGCCTGGTAACTAGGACTTTTACCTTGAAGATTTCAGTATGGGTACTTTAAGCCTTTTAAAACAGAGTTAAATCAATTTTTTTTCCCCCTAGTTCTGCTAGCACTAGCCTTTCTTTTCACCCCCTCAAAAGCAGAGCAACTCCCTCTTGAGAATGTTATTTACTTTCCATATTATGTGCTTACCAATTTCTGGAATTGCCAATGTATTTGGATACCTGCATAAATTTAAGTTTCAAGAAAACTGTAAGGCTGAAACAAAAGAGAGAGACTGCTGCAGATGGGATATTGGGAAGGAATTCTCGTCTGTGAGGGTGCTGAGGCCCTGGCACAGGGCCCAGAGAAGCTGTGGCTGCCCCGGATCCCTGTGGCCTGACTGAACTAGAGGTAAAGCCGCCTGGGTGTCCTGCCCACGGCAGGGGGTGGGAAGGGATGGTGGAACGAGATTGAGGTGAATGTTTTGAGATTAATTCGTGGGTTTTTTATAATATACTTTATAAGCCTGTGTAGTAGATATTTTAGAGTTAGTTTGTGTTTTACTGTATAACATCACTTTCTTAAGCCTAAAGGAATGCGGGGTTCCCGGAAGACATTCCTCTGCCGAGAGGGAAGATCATCATCCATCGCGGAGAGAAAGGAGGGTGTGACCCCTGGCTGATGGAGCTGAGCACCGCCATCAGCCACCGTCAGCCGAGTGCTCAGCGCCCCACAGCCATCATCCCGACTCTCACAAGGACATACATCTCAATACCTGGTTCCGGCAAACCCGGACAAAAGCTTCTGTCTCCCCGGAAAAAACTATTCACCTGACTTGCAATCGTAAAAGACCCTAGATGAATATGAATCAAGAATCATACACACAAAGAACCCATGACGTAATCGGTTGCCCAAGCCCAAAAACTGTATAAAAACGGGCTCTGCACACTCTGAATTTGTGAACCAGAGGGGGATTCTGTGCCGTTCCATGGTAATTATTTTTAACTCTTGTTGTTATAGAGGAAATTTTGCACGGAATAGTCTGACACCGTTGCTTGTCCCAATCAAGGATTTTATTAATTGCAGCAAGCGTAACAATAAGGTAATGCAGCGCTGGGCGACAGGGGGACCATTGTCCCGCCACTGCCGCGCCAGTCAGGGTTTTAGTTCTTCCTCTTATACAGTCCGGTTTCCGGCGTGCGTGACTTCCTTGAATAGTACTCTGCGCATGTGCGTCTCTGTTGCTGGGGTCTGCTCTTCCCCTGCCGCGTTTCAAGACTCAGAATCGTTGACTTCCTGGAAAATATTGCTTACAACCGCAAATTATGCGAGACTACCTTTATCACTTAACTTGTCACCCATATCCTGGATTTAATGAACAAACATATCAGTAACAATATCCCCCCTTTGTCTTTAGGTTAATTTATGTTGTGCATTAAATCACTTAAGCTCTTGTCTGCTCCATTCCAATCCATCTCCCGTTTCTCCCTTTCTATTTTCTAAGTCCTCATATTTTGCTTGTACCAGCAGCAAGTGGGCAGCTTCCAGTCGCGCTTTTACTATTGTAATAAGTTTGTTAAAAATACAGGGACCAAAAGTTAATACAAGAACTAGTAAAAATATTGGTCCAGCTATGGTGGACAGTAAGGTAGTCAACCATGGGGAATGATTGAACCAACTCTCATACCAACTCTGATGGGATTCTCTTTCTCTTTCCCTTTTTTTTTTTTCTAGTTGTTTTCTTAGTTCTCCTAGGGTGTCAAAGACTATTCCCGTTTGATCTATATAGGTGCAACACTCTTCTTTTAAGGCTACACAAAGTCCTCCCTGTTGCCAAAATAATAAATCCAGGCCCCGTCTGTTTTGTAAAACTACTTCTGATAATGAGCGTACTGACTTAGTTATGCAAGGGTGCTTTCTGCTGACTGGATATGGTTAGTGGGGAGCCTGTAGCCTCAGGGTAATTTGTAACCGGTGTTAGCTCTTCATCCTCCTCTAAAACTCTATTCGGTCCCATACCATAGGTATCAGCTGGGGCGGGTTCTTTCTTTATCACTATTAGGTTCCCTCTATCACGCCCAGGTTCCCAATGTCTAATTCCCCAATATTTTCCTAATACCCAGTCAGGGCTCTCTGGATTTATATACACATATTCACAAGTTCCTAAGTAAGAAATTTCTCCAGATGGTCCTAACCAATGCTTTGCACACCCTGTGGGACCAAATCCTGCTCTAATAAATTGATCTGCACCTCCCCCTGGAGTCCAATCGGAAGCAATAGTCTCACAGCCCCAATACCCACAGTAATACTCCCCTGGGTAATTACAGTAGCTCTTTCCAGGATTTGAGGCCGGACACATATAAAACCCAGTTAAATTCAAAACTCTCCCGCACTATTCTATGTTTGTCATGTTGCATAACCCAGCCTTAAAGGCTGGGGTCTGACTGGTCACAAGGGAGTCTAAAATTTTGTAGTCATTCATACGAATCAAGGACCATTTGAAAGGCTGGTGTGTTTGACCTCCTGTCTGCCTTACCCATAGGGATAATAATAGTAGTGACAGTAACAGTTGTCTACAGGTGGCTTTTTCATTGTAACAGTGGCTTGTTCCCATCTCATTTTCTTCTTCCCTGATTTTAGTCCCAGTCCTTGGACATTTCATTTTCCATGACCTCCTGGTTCCACCTATCCCAGGGCGACTTCCTCCACAGTTTTCTCTCCCTCTGCCTCGCCCGTCGACTCGGTTGCTGCGAGCCACGGGGAGACCCATCTTCTCGGCAGCAGGGATATTCTTCAGGAGGGGACTTTCGCCCTTTCTTTAAGGATCTCTGGATATAGGTGTTCCAGTTGTGGTCTTTAACCTGAGGAGCGTCACACCTTACTTCTTTTACCCGACGGCGACACACTCCAGCTATTATTTGTGCCACAAAAAGGACTGGTTCATTGGAATGGTAACAATATAGTTCGGGATTTATGCCTTCTGCAAATATGTCCCACCACTCTTTAGAGTCTACTTGTAATTCCCCTTGAGCTACTTTCTGAGCCAATACCAAATCAGTAAGCTCCCGCTGAATTTCTAGACAGAGGCAGCAAACACCTCTCGGGGGCCTGCCTCTGTGACAATGGGTCCACCACCTGTTTTCACAAACTAAACATTGGTAACATACAAAGGGGTAACAATTCCCATTACAATAAGAATCATTACATTTAATACAAACACAATCAGCATATATATTTCCCTTATGATCTCTTTCAAGCTCTAGTTGATATTCTATCCTAAAAGTTTTATACCAATATTTTCTATTCATCAAGAATGTCCTTTCTTAATTTCCTGTTGCAGTTCCCCGAGTGAGTTTCAACTTTAAGTCTCCGGCTGGGCTGATGACCTTCCACCTAGGCTCGGGCACTGGTCCTTTTATACGACTGGCGTGAGTCCATCCCCGCTCTGCTGTTCGTACTGCTGTATTTGTTGTGAGGAGCACCAGATATGGACCATCCCAATGGGGCTGGAGAGTAGTTTCTTTCCGAGTTCGGATTAAGACCCAGTCTCCCGGCTGCACCTGATGTAGAGTAATATTTAAGGGTGGTCTCTGCAATATCTGCCCTTTTTCCCATAACTTCTTCCTAAAGGCCATCATCTCAGTTATAAATGCTTTCATTTGCTTATCTATTATTCCGGGATGGTCTCGAGGCATACCTGCATCATACGGCATCCCATACAGCATTTCAAAAGGAGATATCCCCACATCAGATCGGGGCAGAGTTCTGAGATTTAACAAGGCCAAGGGGAGACACTTAATCCAATTAAGTTTGGTTTCTAAAGTTAACTTGGTTAGCTGTTTCTTTAATTCTCCATTAACTCTCTCTACTAACCCCGAACTTTGAGGGTGCCACGGGGTATGTTCTTCCCATCTTATTCCAAGGGCTTCTGACAAGGCCTTAATAACTTTTGATACAAAGTGTGGCCCTTGGTCTGAGTCTATACTTTCAGCTACTCCATACCTGGGCACAATTTGTTCTAGTAACACTTTGGCCACCGTGTGTGCAGTGGCCCTTGCGGTTGGAAATGCCTCTACGAAGTGGGTGAGGTGGTCTATTAGTACTAACACATACTTGTATCTTCCCACCTTGGGAAGTTCAGTGAAATTTTTTTTTTTTTAAGAGCCCGCAAGATGGCGTATAATTCACATGCTTGGGCTGACCATGACGGACTCAAGGGTCCTGCTTCTAATACCTCATAATCCTTCCCTGCTACTAGTGCATACCCTGATCTACGTCTTCCATCCACTATCCGGGATGAGCCATCCACAAAAATTACTTCTCCCTCTGAGAGCCCCTCCTCCTCTAAATCAGGCCTAATCTTAGTCTGTTCCTCAATAGTTCGGAGGCAATCGTGGGCCAGTTCTTCTGATGGTTTTGGTTCCCCAAATAAAAACTGAGCAGGGTTTTGTAAAGATGTAGTTTCTAATGTTAAATTCGGGGCCTCCAGCAAGATTCCCTCATATTTTAATAATCTGGAATCAGAGATCCATTTTTCAGCTTTTTGCTGCAAAACACTCCTCACATTGTGGGGGGATAATACCTTAATGGTACTATTGAAGGTTATTTTTCGAGCCTCCTCTGTCATTAAGGCACATCCAACAATGGCCTGTAAACATGTGGGCCAGCCCCTACTCACAGGGTCTAATAATTTAGACAAGTATCCTATGGGCTTCTTTTTCCCTGCCCAATCTTGGGTTAATACTCCATATGCTGTCCCATTCTCTATGTTGGCGAATAGATAAAATGGTCGATTTAAGTCTGGCAAACTTAAAACTGGTGCATTTGCCAATTCTCTCCTTAATGCCCAGAGTTGCTCTTCATCTGTCTTTCCCCAGCTTATACGATTAGACTCGGTGAGCTTGGCATATAAAAATTTAACTTTACTACTGTAGTTTTCAATCCATAAGCGGCAATATCCCAATAGTCCTAACCATTGTCTAACCTGTTTTTTACTTGCTGGAGGGGGTAAAGATAAAATTCCCTGTACCTGTTCCGGGTCAATTGTCTTCTCTCCCTTCTCAATGTAGTGTCCTAAATACTTTACCTTTTCTTCTACAAATTGTAATTTAGATTTTGATACCTTCAGCCCCTTAAGCCCCAGAAAATTTAAAAGTTTTATGCTTTCTTTTCTGACTTGATTTTCCATTTTTCCTGCTATCAATAGGTCATCCACATACTGAATCAGAGTAATTTCTGGGTCTGGGGTAAAATCTTGAAGAATCTGTTCTAGGGCTTGTCCAAACAAATTAGGGCTTTCTGTAAACCCCTGTGGAAGCACGGTCCACCTCAATTGTTGTTTGCGCCCTGTGTCAGGGTCTTCCCATTCAAATGCAAAATAGTCTCTACAGCTTTCGTCTAAAGGGCAAGCCCAAAAAGCATCCTTTAAGTCTATTACACTGTACCACAAATTTTCTGGCCCCAATTTACTCAAAAGGGTATAGGGGTTTGCTACTACTGGGAATCTGGACACAGTGCGCTTATTGATTTCTCTTAAATCGTGCACTAGTCGATAAGTGCCATTGGGTTTCTTTACTGGTAAAATTGGGGTATTAAATGGGGACATACACGGTTCTAATAGTCCCTGAGATATTAATCTCTCAACTTCGGGTTTCAACCCCTTCCGCCCTTCTATAGACATAGAATATTGCTTAATTTGGACGGGGTTCTCCGGGTTCTTGAGGGTTACTTTAAATGGCGAGATGTTTAGTCTGCCCACGGTCTCAGGGGTATACCAGACTTCGGGATTAATTTCTTGTTCGTCTTCAACCCTCAGGGCACATATTTTAATTCCCAGCTCCCCTTTTTTAACTTCCAAACCTATTCCTAATTCTACCATCAAATCCCTTCCCAAAAGATTAAAATCGGCTTCTGGGACTAAGAGAAAATTTCTCATACCTAATTTAGATTCTGTTTCTATTAAAACTTGTTGTATAATCCCTACCTTGAAGGGTTCTCCCTTTGCTCCAACCACATGGGCAGTATCTTTAGATAATTTGTACCCAGGGGGTATTTGCTGGAGGGTAGACCTCTCAGCTCCTGAGTCTACCAAAAATTCTACCTCCTGTGACTGGGGACCTAGTTTCAGTTTTATCAAGGGCTCTTTGTTCGTACGGGTCCCCAATACATAGAGCCCCTGACCCCCCTAATCTTCTTTGAATGCCGCCTCATCCTTTATCCTCTGTCTGCAGTCTCTTTTCATATGTCCTTTCTTCTGCAGTAAACAAAATCCTCAAAATAGACTGTATTTCTTAACAGTATTTGAGTTCAAAGGGACAGATACAAATCCTAGTTGTGGCTGGGCTCCTCCTATTGGCACTTCCCTTAAGGGGAGTAACTCATGTTCTCTTTGCTCCCTTCTCCTCCTTCTGACTGCGGCTCCGATACCTTCATCTCCAGGGGAGGGAGGGGGAGTAGGAGGAGGTAATATCTGAGGCGCCGGTGGTAATGGGGGAAGTGCATACGGGGGTGGTATTAGGGGAGCATCCTCCTCCTCCTGTAATTTTTCAGTCTTTTTATCTTTATGCCCAAACTCCATTTGGGAGAGATTGAATATTGCTACTCCCTGGTCCCCTGGGCGGGTGACCCATCCTCTTCCTGATTAAAGGGGACCTACCTACGTACCCACTGATTCAAAAATCTCTGAACCCATACTTCTGATGACCCAAACCTGGGCCACCAAACTGCCTTGGAGATTTGTCCTCCCCAGACTTCTACACAAAAGTGTATCATCTTAACTTTGTCCTTGTCCCCCGTGGTGGGATAATATTTCCAATTCTCTAACATAAACCCCAGCGGTGAATCCCTAGGAACCGAAGGGAGTCTCATGGGTGGAGGGGGCTTGCTTTTCCCCTGTCCCATCTTCTGGAATACCCTCTCTCAGCCGTGTGTGTACTCACTCACTTCCCCTTTTTCGTGGCCCAGTCCCTCGCGGGCGATGGGAAACGCACTACTTAAGGGTCCGCACTCACTTGGAGAATCTGGCTGCCAGTTCTCCTCTCACTCACACGCACACACGTTGTATTCCAGGATCCCAACCCAGCCCGGACGGGTTCCCCTGCACAATGGGCAGTTACTTACGCGTCTCCTGCGTCTTCGTCCGGACCTCGAGTGCACCGAGCTTATAGGGTTTTCCTTACCTTATTGTTACAAATTTGGGTTCGTTGGTAAGAGCGAGATCCCGACTTCAGAACCAGAGGCCGCCTGTACAGGCGGGGCGCCTCCCCTAGTCCCTCTGTCGGATCCGTATTCTTATCCGAGTCACGGCACCAAATTGTTATAGAGAAAATTTTGCACGGAATAGTCTGACACCGTTGCTTGTCCCAATCAAGGATTTTATTAATTACAGCAAGCGTAACAATAAGGTAATGCAGCGCTGGGCGACAGGGGGACCATTGTCCCACCACTGCCGCGCCAGTCAGGGTTTTAGTTCTTCCTCTTATACAGTCCGGTTTCCGGCGTACGTGACTTCCTTGAATAGTACTCTGCGCATGTGCGTCTCTGTTGCTGGGGTCTGCTCTTCCCCTGCCGCGTTTCAAGACTCAGAATCGTTGACTTCCTGGAAAATATTGCTTACAACCGCAAATTATGCGAGACTACCTTTATCACTTAACTTGTCACCCACATCCTGGATTTAATGAACAAACATATCAGTAACAGAAAGCATTCAGAGGGAATACATTTAATCCAAAATCACACCTTAAAACTGTAGCTCTCAATGTTCGCTCTCAGTTTACACAACTATTACACAGAAAAGTTTCCTTCAGTTTTTCCCCAAATTTCAAGTGTGATACAGAGCGCTTTGTCAAATCTTCCTGCTTTCCAGCCTTTGGCACCCTGAGGCATGGGATGACAGAAGGAGAGAGGGTGACGCTGCCCAGAGATGGGCTGACAGGACCACCTCCTCGGCACGGCCTCCCAAGAAGGGAATGCTCCCAACACTATCACTTCTTTGTCATCACATGTCCAAATGCCCTGTGCCCTGCACCTCCATGATCCTTGCTGGGATCAGCCCAGTGCCAACTCACACACTTGGACACATTCATTGCAGAGCTTGAATTCCAGGAGTTTGGCATCGAGGAGTCCAGGGTATGTGCAAGGTCCGTGTATGGACCCAGGAGACGAGTGGGCTGGCATGGCTGAGGTAAAACCACAACTTTTTTTATTCTAGATGCTGTAAAACAAAATCATCTCTCCTCCTCTTCTTCCTCCTCCTCCAATCCCGTAGTTATTTCAGCTGGAGTGCAAGGAGTGCATTTTAAGCCTGACTAATGGCAATTTATCTTCCTCCCACGAGGAATATTAGAGCCTGTTGATATGGAAGGATCTGCTGACCAGGCATTATGAGCATCAGGGGTTTGAGTCAGAGCATGGGGAGACTCTAGAACTGGGCTGCATGCCCAGCTGCCGAAGATGGGTGGAAAGACCAGAAAAAAAGGGAAGAGGACAGAAAAGTGTCAATGAGCAGGCTGTGCAGAGCCAGAGGAGGCATTTGCTGAGAGCACCTCTGAGTATCTACTGCGATTCTCGGGTATTTCTGTGTACTGAAATCCTTCCCACCTTATACACATGGAATAATCTTCAAGCATCATCCAGTCTCAGTTTGACATAGTCACTGAGTCACAGAATTTACCAGGGAGCCCTTACAGTCTTGACGGGAAAAGCAGGCACTTACAAGCACTGCAATATCATTTTAAATTTTTGTTATATGCTTCTAATTTCACTGTGCTCAGGTCGAATTAGCCTGAGGTCTGGTTCTCAAAACTATTAACTCTCACTGATTAGATATTGATATGGGCTATTCTTTTCTGAAACACCACCAGTTTTGCATGCCTTTGCATACCTAACTTGAGAGATCTGGAAGCCCGATTTTTTCAAGGCTCTTGGAAAAGCCACAGTTTTTTCAGTGTTTTGACATTGATTCTGTGGCTTTAAAAAGCTTCTGTCTTGAATTTCAAGTACGTAGTCATTGGTCATTTTGGAAAATCTTGTCTTAAATACTTACGGAAGGGGAACAGTGTCATGATAACGACCCATCAGAGGCAGGCTCATAAAACCGTAGTAAAGCACTTTGACAAAGAGGTTGATTTCCCTGACTGTGCTCCACCCAGTAACTGTGGCCTAATGTCCTTCCTAACTGAGGGGCAGGACACACAGTCTTTCCCAGTGTGTCTTTGAAACATCATGTCGGGAAGTGACCAGGGACATTCTCTTGTTTGCAGCGTAAGCTCTCTGAGATGGGACATGCCTCTTACTTCATGTCTATACAAGTGCCAGGTGCACTGCTAGAAAAAATAATCTGCGTACAGGAGAAGTGCCAGCAAGACTGGCAGCATTCAGGGGGGTGGGGAGCGGGGACGTTCTGCTGCCTCTCCTGAGGAAATGGAGTGAGGTTTCATTCCAAATGAAACGTGAGGAGATTGGCTTTGCAAACTTCATGGGTCACATCTTCTGTCTCGTGAAGTGGTGGGGGTCTCTATGGTGGTATGGCTAGTTTGGCCAAGGAGCAGCTCATGATCACCAAACTCAGAACTTGCTTAGCTCAGCTCACTTTCTCTGAAGCAAGTCAAAAAATAGCAGAAAACAGCAAATCATTCCCCTCCTTCTAAACCTGCTGGGTGGAGTACTTCACTCAGAATTCATTCCAATTTCTATTTACACACACAAGAATGTTTCCTTACTCTGGCTCACAGAATTGGTCCTCTCCAGTTCAAATTACAGCACACTTGAAGCTCTTGTTAGATCGTATCATCCATAGCACCTTGTGAGAACTTAACAGCATCCTAAACACATTCAGAATTGGAAAAAACTATGGAACAGGCTTCTCTACAACTATTTTCAGCTTGTATCCATAGGAATAGAGGTTGGATTGGGGAAAATGCGCTCTATTATTTCAAATAATGAAAATGCAGTGATTACTGTAAAGTATGTGCTTTGTTTTAAGTGGTCTGACACTCATTTCCATAGAAACAGAGAGAGGATAACAGCCCACTTGTTTGAACTGTCCTGTGGATTCTGTCTGTGTCAGAATGCAGGAATATAAAGCTTTTAAAAATGTGGGAAAGGCCTGGGGTTTTGGTCTTAATTTTTTTTTGTTTTGTTTTGTTTTGTTTTGTTTTAATCCTCAAAAGCCAAAAAGAACATTAGGGAACTTCTTGGAAATTTTATTCTGGGAGAATAGAATGAAAATGACAAATATCAGCTCTTAAAAAATTACAGGGGAGAAGGCAGGAAGAAAAAGCAGTAGGATGGGGAGAAGTGTACACACACACAGAAGAGTGAGAGAGTGTGTGTGTGTGTGTGTGTGAAAAAGTATTTCTGAGATATTTTTCTGACAACTCTTGTTATTCTACATTAGATCTAGTGATTTTTTTTTTCACTAATAGAAGATTTTAGGCCATCTAACTGAAGTATTTTATTTCAAATTACTATTTTCACATTCACTTTCTTTATTTCACATTGTTTACTTCTTAACTGACACACTAATTTTATCGGAATTTCCATACACTAAGCAATGATATGAGTTTTGAATTGGCAGTTTGGCTGAAATTCAGGGGAAAATGAATAACAAGGAGAAAAAGAAGTTAAGTGCTCAAATTTTGGCTTTGCTTTTTTAAAGCTTCCATGTAACAACACAATTCCTGCATTTCTGGCACAGTAAAATAATTCCTCCCCAAGTTCAAAAGAGAGAAACTCTCTGAAGCAGATGTGATATTTCTCTTGGATTCTAACTTCTGGACTTTCAAGTGATTTTTTTCCTTTGGGGAAAAAATGAATCCAATTCCTGTTGCTCATGAGGGAAGGACAAGGCTGAGATACTGTAATTCTACATGCTGAACATGTCTGGATTAGTTATATTGTCTTCCAGCAACTGAATGTTGCCAGCTTGTAGAAGCAGCTTTCAAGGCTGTAGCAAAGAGGTGCATTCTGCACATCATGATAAACACTTGCTCCCTTCCTGCCTTTGTGTTTTACACTACTGTCTCCAAGTTTTCTATTCACACACTACCCATCACAGGGGATAGCAGAGATTCGCAAAAATACTTTCTATATTTTAGGGTAGTTGGTTTTTAGGTTAATGTTGAATAGCAAAGTAGCCCCCATTCAGCGGGAAAAGAAAAAAAAAGTGTATATATATATCTCAGTGCCATTCCACTGAAAGCATGTCTTCAGTTCCTGTCAGCCACAGTGTCCGTGAGTTTTCCTTCTCCACAGGAAGGCTTCCCTGGAAGATGTGAACAAGCCGGAGCACCCAGCTGCCTCTTGCGCTGTCGTTCAGCCCTCCCCGCTTCACCTCTCTGGAGGTTACCTACATTTCAAACCTCTCCCAGTTCAGTCATTCCACTTGGAAACTGCCTTGGCCTTTGGGTTATACTTGCACAGTGCCAAAAGCATACCAGGCTCATTCCTGCGCTTTGGGATGGTCTTTTGCCTACAGCATCACCAGGCTAGAAAAAGTTACGTTATCTCACTGGGAAGATTCACAAATACTCATCAGGCAACAGCCCTGGCAGACCTTCTGATTCAAAGCCTTTCAAGCACAAGTATGGGATACTTCCCAGTTATTTTTGATGCTGTCTACATTCTTCTGCATTGGTTGAGCTTCAATGACCTCCCACAAAATTTGTTTGAATTTTAAAACCCCGCTGTGTTAAGAGATTCTTCCCCTACAAAACTGGGGGGCAGACAGTACAAAAGGTTTGACTGTAGCCATTTGCATTAAGTGTCCTTTGCAGGCTTTGACTATTTCCACCCACCCCTGAAAGAGCCTGGGAGACGGGCATTAACGGCCAATCATTAGGCCAATGGCTTTTTGAGATAACAATCAGGCTTGCCTAGTATCAATGAGACCTGTTAAAATTCAGTCTTTGCCTTGCAGAGTCATGTTGGGTTAACCGGAGCCGCAGGAGAAGAGCCTCATGCTATCATGGTCAGCAAATCTCGTTTATTTCAGGTAGCATACACACATTTATATCTTCTATAATCAGCTCATACATATTGCAAAAGTTAAGCTCAGGATTGGTGCTCAGACTAAAAGTCAGCTACGCCTCTTTCTACATTCCTTTGTGGTTACATTGTTTGAGTAAGTTTTAGTTTAACCAGGCTTCTCCCTCTTATCTTTCAGCTACAATGTCTTGTTATCGGTCTTGTTATCGTATAGCAGCTGTGCTCAAGGAAATAGAAGCTTACTGCCTTGCTGGTTTACATGAGAGTTCCTGTGTGCTCAGCAAAACTCTCTCATGTCTGCGTGACCTTTTGCAGCTAGCCAGTTATCCATCACACTCTCCACACTTCCCCCGTTTTCTTTTACTGCTATCATTGTCATCTTAAAATTATCAAACATTGACAATACCATACGCTGCAAACATTGCAACACACAAGGCAAAACTAAAAGCAAAACAACAATTACAAGCAAAATCACAAGCACTACTTGTATCAAATGTTTTAACCAGCCTGTAATGTGCGCTGAAGTTGCATGAAAAGTTCACTCAGTCGGGGGTTGTTAACTTCTTTGAGACTTGCGTCTTCAATTCTGGAGACAACTCCCACTACATAAAGTGAGTCAGAAACTACATTAACAGGTTCTTGGAAGGTTTGAAAAGCCCATATAACTGCCAATAGTTCTAACGTCTGGAGATTGTCTTGTGGGCTTGCTGGAATCACATGATGATGCCACTGGCCTGCCTTGTTCCAAGTAGCTGCTGCTCGGCGGGAGCGCTTTCCTGCATCAGTAAAAACTGTAATTGCGTGTGGAATAGGTTGGTCTTCTCTCAAAGGTTTAGTAATTAATTGCCATTCTCCTAGCCAGTGCAATAATTTCGGTTTAAGAGGGCCTGTTGTAACAAAACTCGGTGCTTGTAGTAATGCCTCTGCCAATTCTGCGGAGTTAAGCAGAAACCAGTCTAGGGACGCTTTTTCCATAGGTAGATGTATCACACTAGGTTCCTTGCCACTTAGCTCTATTGTGCGTAATCGGCCTTTCATAATTAGCAAGGCAAGTTTTTCAATTTTTTGTGTAATTGTTTTTCTTTGTTGTAAGGGAGGGCTAATCCATTCCAGGACCCTCAAGTCCTCCATATTTCCTGGTCTCTCCCCCGTTTTCTTTTTCTGCGTAATGGCTCCTAGAAGGTGATCTTTGTTATTCCAAATAGTCAGTGAAACAGAAAGGGATGGATCGTATCTGGTGACAAAGCCATTGGCAACACACCACAAAATACTTTGAAGGGCACTGATTTGATCTGCAGAAAGTACAACCGGAGCACAGGGGTCCGTGCCTTTTAAGAGGGGGCGCAACGCTTCTAGAAGGGTGTTAGGAATGCCAACTACAGGCTTAAGCCATTGGAGGTCTCCCAATAGTTTTTGTGCTTCATGCAAAGTGGACGGTGGAGCCTGGATGGTCCTTTTGGGCCTTGTAGATAAGTCTATGACAGGAAGAGTGATACCTCCTGAGGAGCCAAGGCATTTTGTTCCGCGCGGCTCATCAGATCGTGGTGGTATGCTCATAGTTAATTGCGGTAGAGGTATGAACTGGGCGATCCGTTGGCCTTTTGGAATGTTCACCGGCGGGAAAGGTGTATGAGCTATAACAAAAATCTCTCCTTCAGCATCAGCGTCGATAACTCCAGGTTCTACCAGTAGGCCCAAAACAGACCCAGACGATCGACCTAAAATGAGTCTTCCTGTGGGTTGTCCATTAATGAGAATAGGTCCAAAAATTCCGGTAGAAATCACATGTGGACTGCTGTTATATAGGGTAACTTTTACTGCTGCTGCCAGGTCCAATCCGAGGCTGCCGGAGGTTGCTGGCAAGAGTTGCCCATCGATGGTGTGGCTGGAACTATTTGTGTCCCGGCGCGGCCCAGTTTCGCGCTGGTCTTGGAGTTTCCCGATCCAGATCGGCAAGCGGTGCTGTTGTGGGTATTGGATCGGCACTTGCCGCACCATACGCCCGTGGCACTACATTCGCGGCGGATGTGTCCCGGCTTTCCGCAGCGAAAACACTTCATCCTCCCACCGGTATTGGGGCTTTGACGCGCTGTCGCCGCTTGGAGGGGTGCGAGGGCAGCTAAAACCTGAGTCTGAGCTGATACTGCTTGTTCTCTAAAAGCCTGAGCCTGCTGTTGTAACCCCTCACCTATCTTTTGCAGCGCTTCTACCACAAATACCTGAGTGCCGGAAGGCATGGCTGCCGCTTTATCTAACAAATCTTGGACATTCCAATTCCCAGGGGCTGAAGCTATGAGGGAACGAGTATTAGCATTCCCATTCTGCAAGATACATTGTTTAACTAGGGCATCTTGCATGTGCTCAGCAATGCCTGCTTTACTTAAAGCATCAATGATTTTGTCCACAAAGGGGCCAAGAGGCTCCTCTCTCCCCTGTTTTATCCCCATATAAAGAGGAACACCTCCTGGAGGTCTAATTTTCTCCATAGCTCTTTTAGCTACCGCCATGGCCTCTCTCAATTTATCAGGACCTAGGGTAGCTTGAGCCTCTACTCTATGAAGCAGTCCTTGACCCATAAGCTCGTCAACAGTAATGCCGAGTAAGGGGTCTCCTTGGGGACGAGGGAGTGCGGCACTTGCAGCCGCCTCTTCCCTCCATCGGGCTTCAAACAGTAACCTTTGATGTGGGGTATAAATTAAACGAGAAAGACCTCTAACATCTGCGGGCAACAGGAGATTCGTATTAAAAAGGAATTCTAACATTTGTTTAGCGGGTTCGCTTGTGACCCCATAGCTCGCTACGGTAGATCGTAGTTGTGACAAAAGTTTCCAGTCTAAATTAGTAACCTCCGCCCGTTGCCCTCCCTGCGGGTTATTGTGAAAGATAACTGGGAGGGCGAGGGGGGACGACATCTGCTCCTGAGCTGCCGCGGCCAGATCCGTATCTCCCTCCCGCCAGCCCTGATTTGCCAGTGCCGCCCATACCTCCCGTCTTTCTCGTGCCATAGCCTCCGCGAGGTCCGATAAGGCTCCGGGGAACGGCTCCGTGGCAACAGGACAGGGAGGGGCATTCCTAGCCTCTGCATTCATGGGGGTAGGGGGTGAAGGCATTAGTGGAGCAGAGGGCTGTGGCGAGGGCTGAACGGTGGGTGTACTGGCCGGCTCTACAGAGTCAGATGACGGGAGGTCAACGGTTGCAAAGACCGGAGGGTTTGGAGCGGAAGGGTCATCCCCATAAGCCCTATTCCTAGTGTGCATTTCACGAGCATTATCGACAGCTTTCTTCTCCGCCTGACACATAAGCAATTCATTATGCACAGTTCTCCACAACTTGCTCATCTTTTTCGCTGGCTTATCATCATCTAATACTAATTCCCAAAGCTTATCCCCATACCTGCGCCATTCGGCTAATTCATGAACAGTATGGGGGTTAGCAAAAGAGCCATAAGAGGTAGCATGGCTCAAAAGAGGGGGGAGCTCCTTATCTAAGTCAAGCCCCTTAAATCCCCGCTTTCTAAGAAAAGCGGTAAAGAGATCATACGCTGCTTGCCTTTCCATACTCACCGGTACCGTTGCAAACCTCCAGGCGTCGGCAGCGCGTAGCGGCAGGGCGCACCGATGTGACCACCCCGGGCGTAAATCCGCCGTCCAAAGGACCCGACCCCAATGCAGCTCTAAAGAGGGTAGGGGAGAAGCCCGTTCGGGCGCCAAATGTTGGGTTAACCGGAGCCGCAGGAGAAGAGCCTCATGCTATCATGGTCAGCAAATCTCGTTTATTTCAGGTAGCATACACACATTTATATCTTCTATAATCAGCTCATACATATTGCAAATGTTAAGCTCAGGATTGGTGCTCAGACTAAAAGTCAGCTACGCCTCTTTCTACATTCCTTTGTGGTTACATTGTTTGAGTAAGTTTTAGTTTAACCAGGCTTCTCCCTCTTATCTTTCAGCTACAATGTCTTGTTATCGGTCTTGTTATCGTATAGCAGCTGTGCTCAAGGAAATAGAAGCTTACTGCCTTGCTGGTTTACATGAGAGTTCCTGTGTGCTCAGCAAAACTCTCTCATGTCTGCGTGACCTTTTGCAGCTAGCCAGTTATCCATCACACTCTCCACAGAGTCACTTTGTGTTGACATGTGGGATGCTGAGATGCGATACAGCGCATCCTCTTCCCCTAGGCAAGTTTAATCTCATCTTCTCATAATCTCAAAATTCTGCTTGTCCCTGCCATGGCATCCCGGTTATCAAACCAGCTGTGCTAATTAAATGTGTCTTCCTCTCTGTCTTGTGTATTGCCACATCCCAGCATTCATTTCTGCCTTTGGCAGGACTGACCTGAGACAGCAAGTGCAGGAAGTGTCCAACTGAATGATCACCCTGAAGGCAAGGTCAAGGGGAAAAAGAAGGAGAGTAGGGGGAGACTACCACAAGTCTCCTTCCAGCTCCCCAGGTGGAAGGCAGAGGGTAACTGACTGAGTTCAAAGGCAAACACTGTCCTTATCTGAGGCAAGGGTTTCACCTGCAGACCTACTGTTTTCTCTGCCCATCTGTGTTTGCAGTTGCAGATGTTTCAGAGTGATTTTATACTGTTATTTGGGAATCTTTGATCCCATTTGAGTTCAGTAACACTTGATGGAATGTCCCTGACCTCAGACAGGTTCATGTGAAACCTGTTTTGCTCTTATCTGCCCAAGACTATGGAGGAATAGTCTGATATATGTGATACCCAGTTGTTTTTCTGGGTGTGAAGAGGGACAAGGTGAGGAACAAAAGTGGATTCAGATTCAAACGTGAAGACCAAGTTGGTCAAAGTTCAGTGTAACCTCTGAAAAGAGGTGCCAGACTTTGGAAATTCAAATCTGGATGCATTCCAACTTCAGTTGGAACAGGAGGAAAGGAATAGTTTTAACACAATTAGTTTGGTTCCATCGTCTTTCACCTACTCACTCATGGGGTTTTGTTTTTGTTTTTTTTTTTTTCAGGAGAAAGATCGGTGTGAACATGCATAGCATAATGTAAACAGTTGGATATTCATGTTTACCCACTGTATACCACAGCACAGCCCCAGGAAGAAAAGATGCTTTCATTCCCCATTTTCAGAGTTGGTTCTAAGCTCTCTTTCCTGAGGACAGCTCTTACAGGAACTGGGAAATGAGTGTCCTGATTTATCCCCTTGAGTCCCTCATACCTTAAAAGAAGCACCAAATTACATTTGAAGGTAGTTTAGCAGGTAGTAATGACAATTTGCTTGAACTTCTCACCGGTTCACTTTTCTGTATCACAAAAGATTACAGGGAACAACTTGAACTCTCTCAAAGTAACTTCAAGATGTTTCCCCACTTTGCAGTGAAGGTTTTAAGCCAAGCCTACACACTTCAAACTCAAGACCCGCTGGAGTCGGAACGCTGCGGGGATGAGGTAAGGTGGTGTCACCGGTGTGAGGAAAGAGAGAAGGTCCTTTTGCCGCCTGGAAGAGTCAGTGCTGTTTGCCCACTGAAATCCCTCATCCAGAGATCCTGCCAGGCGTAGGTCCCAGCTGGGTCCCCTCAGAGACCCGTGAGCCGAGGTGTAAGGGCTGCAGCGGCAGACTTGGCAGGGTCTGGCATGAGGGCCGAGGGCATCTGGAGCAGGCAAGGCAGGGAAGTTGGGCTGCGGGGGACGGGGAGTGATGGGGAGCACCTCGCACCTGTCTCGGGAAAAACACAAGCGGGGAAACGCGGTCACGAGTCGCAGTGTGTGTAAGTCCGTGAAAGTCCTCCAACCATTGCAGTTGGCCTTCCTATTGCAGTTAATATATTTGAAAAACTTTTTTTAATATCCTGTACAAAATTGCCAAATTAAGTTTGAATTGAGCTTTGGACTCCCAAACACTTTTCCTACATGCCTTAGCAATCCCCTTAAATACTCCTTGACCTGACCCTCCTTCCAAAGATGATACATCCTCTTTTTATTCCTAAGTTCCTTCAAAACCTCCTTGCCCATCCAGGCTGGACGTTTGCCTCGTCAGCTCATCTTTTGGCACACAGGGAAAGCCTGTTCCTCTGCCCTCAAGATCTCTGCTTTGAAGCACGCCCACCTTCCCTGGACTCCTTTGTTTTTAAGGGCTGCTTCCCTAGCAACTCCCTGAATAAGTCTTGTAAATAGGCCAAAGTCTGCTGATTGGAAGTCCAGTGTAAAAGTCTTCTTGATGTTCTTCCTGATTTCACCAAATATCGAGAACTCTATAATTTCATCATCACTGTGTCCCAAGGAGCCTCCAACCACCACATCTCCCACCAGCCCTTCTCTATTTGCAAACAACAGGTCGAACATAAGCCCTCCCCTGGTGGGGCTCACTCACCAGCTGCAACAAAAAGTTGTCCTCCATACACTCCAAAACCTTCCTGGACTGCCTCTTTCCTGCTGTATTAAGTTCCCAGCAGATATCTGGCAGCTTAAAGTCACCTACAAGAACAAGGGCTGGTGATCCTGAAACATTCTCCAGCTGCTTATAGATTAAGTTGTCCACCTCATCTTCCTGGCTGGGTGGATGATAACAGACTCCCAGCAGGTTCCCCCGGTACCCCGTCCTGTTTTCTTAGGGTACAACAGTAACAATGGAAACCTTACCAAGGGCACAACTCCCAAGTCCACAAGGAAAAGAACAGACAAGCTGTCAAGTTCTTCAAATATTTGTCCTGCTTTGCTGCAAGACTCCTACTGCACACACAGTGTGGAAAGCCAAGGGAAGCTGCAGTTGGTGGCACGTCTTGTGACAGAAGCTTCACCTCGTTCTCCAGGAAGTGTTCTTGGAAAGAGCAGACAGGAGTGTGGAGAAGATTCTGGGAAAACTGAAGGATCTTTTAAGAAATGAAATGGAACTGTAAAGAAGCAATCAAAGATGTCCTTGTCAAATGATTTTGATGCTCCCCTTTTCCATCTTGCACTACTTCTCCATCCCATGAACTACAAATGGATCTCACCTTTAAGATCCATGATTTGGCAAGTTTGAGATGCTGTAAAATACCATGAGCTACACACAATTTGCCTTCCCCTGTTTTTCTTGGAAAGCAATGCTGGAGACAAAAGTGCAGTGCTTGGGCCAGGTACGAATTCTGCATTCAGGGAACGTGCTCTGACAGTGTCTGACCCTCAGCAGGGACAATGCACAGCAGCAACCAAGGGGATTGCTCTGCCACAGTGCAGGAGTCAAGACTCTGTGTCTTGGCTCCTGTGGGCAAAGTTCCCGTGTCTGGACAGGCTCGGGGCTGCCCCCGGGGAGCGCGGGGCTCGGCGTGGGGCTGAGCGGGCAACGGACAAACGGACCTGGGGAAAAACGGCCCCGGGGCTTCAGTTGCTACAGCAGCAGCGGCAGCAGCGGCAGCAGCGGCAGCAGCGGCAGCAGCGGCAGCAGCGGCAGCAGAAAAAGCGACTTTTGTCGACTTCCTCCTGCCTTTCCTCTCCCTCTCGCGCAGGCCCGCACCCTCTCCCTTAGTCCCGCACCCTCTCCCGATCTCCCTGTCCCGGTGTCCCCGTCCTCTCGCAGTCTCCCTCTCCCCTGCAGGGCCGGGCCATGCCCCCGACCCGCCCCCGGCCCCGGGTGGGGCTGTCCCGTCCCCGACCCCGGCCTCGGGCCTCCCGCCGCGGTCTCGCCTCCGCCGGGCTCTGGCTGTCCTGGCGATGGCGGTGGCGGACGAGGATCAGTGCCTGGGGCTGCGGCGGCATCGCCGTCCTTTGCCTCCGCCTGTGCCGAGCCCGGCCCCGGCCCCGGCCCCGGCCCCGACCCCGGCCCCGGCCCCGGCCCCGGCCCCGGCCCCTCCCGGGCCCCGCGGAGGACACAGGTGGCGCGGTCGCTCTTGTGGCCTCCGCCGCGGCTTCCCCGGCCCGAGCTCCGCCGCTCGGCAGCGTGGCCGCCGGCCCCGAGCTGCCGCTGTCGCCTTGCCAGGAGCGAACGCCTGGGGATTCCCGGCCCGGGGCGGTTGAGGGGCGCTCGGGGGCCGTTGCTGGCCCCGGGCCGAGCACTGACAGCCACATCTCGCCGGCAGGGAAGGCGCAGCAGGGCCTCCAGGAGCAGTACCGGCTGGGTTCGCTGCTGGGGCGCGGCGGCTTCGGAAGAGTCTTCGCAGGGATGCGGCTCTCGGACGGCGCACCGGTGAGCGGCGGGGCTGGCGGCGGGCGCAGGAGGAGGAGGAGGAGGGCGGAGGAGGAAGAGCATGGGGCTGGGCAGCGTGGGCAGCGTGGGCAGCGAGCTCAGGCCGCTGCTCCCCTTGGCTTGCAGGTGGCCATCAAAAGGGTGCCACGGAACCGCGTCCGGCACTGGGGAGAGCTGGTGAGTGAGCGGGGGCCAGCGGGAGAAGCCGGGGCGTGCCGGGCGGGGACGAGCCGAGGCCCGGCAGGGTGGAAGCTGCCAGGACGCCTCGAGGGAGAGCGGGCGTGGGGCCAGCGGAGGGTGCAGAACATCCCGGGCTGGGTGAGGGCTTCCCCACCCCTGGCACGGCCTCAGCCCCACTGACGGCATCGTGGTCATCCCACAGCCCAACGGCACCAGCGCACCGCTGGAGATCGTGCTGCTGGACAGGGTCTCCACTGGCTTCCCTGGTGTCGTCCAGCTGCTGGACTGGCTTGAGCTCCCCAGTGAAATTGTGATGGTGCTGGAGCGCCCGCAGCGGTGTCAGGACCTCCAGCATTTCATTCGGGCACAGAGATTCCTATCCGAGGAGGTGGCGCGGGAGCTGTTCCGCCAGGTGCTGGAGGCCGTGCGGCACTGCACCAGCTGCGGGGTCCTGCACAGAGACATCAAACCAGAGAACATCCTGGTTGACCTGGCCACCAGGCAGGCCAAATTGATCGATTTTGGCTGTGGCACCTACCTTCAACACACGGCATACACGCAGTTTGCAGGTGAGCCCACGCAAGGATGTGCTCCCAGCTCCTGACATCTCATGGCCCAACATCTCACAGCCCAACCTGGGTGTGGCAGTGGGGATTCTCCCTTTTGCTGCCACTCATGGCACTGAGACTTCAGCTGAGTTGCTTTTGAACAGGGGTGGGTTGGGGCCCAGCTTCCAGCCCTGCTGGCAGCCTTTGCCAGCCACTCTGCCCAGGACTGGGGCTGGGGCAGCCAGCCCGACAGAAACACCCGTGGGTGGGGCTATCAGAGAGCGTGGAGTCAGAACCTGTGCACCAGCCAGTTTGGTGTGCAGGTGAGAAAGGGCTTGGACGGCTCCTCTGGCCTTCTTTGTCTTGTGTTCATAATGTTATTTGGGGCAATGCAGGCAGGGAGGAGGAAGGCATGGTTTTCCTCCTGCTCTGAGTGGGTTTTTTCTTGTTCTGGTCAGGCCTGTCCAGGGTTTCTGCCGCCCTTTTCCTACACCAGTGGTTTCTTTTCCAATGGCAATTTTTCACACAAGGCCCAGGTCCTGGTGGGAGGGCAGCGGGTCACACCATGTGCCACTGGGGCAGTCCCCACATGCCCAGGGATGCTGGGGCCAGGCTCTGGGAGCAGCAGCATCCCCCTGATGAACTCCATCTGTATTCCACAGGAACACCAGCATACAGCCCCCCGGAATGGACCGACTTTGGCTGGTACTATGGCGAGCCAGCTACCATCTGGTCCCTGGGCATGCTCCTGCACCAGATGGTCTGCGGGCAGCACCCTTTCAGGAGCGGCTGGAACATCAGCTGGGGCCAGCTCCCGCTGCCACAACGGCTCTCTCCAGGTGGATCCTCATCTCTGGGCACGGGGGGAATACCAGTGCTGGGAGACAGCAGTTGGCTCGTGAGCGTCCTGCTCTGGCAGCTGCTGAGGAGGTGGCACATGTCCTGCTCTCCTGCTCTCCTCCAAAACAGGGAATTGATGGGAAAGTTTAGGCCCAGCTCTGAGCACATCCAGCATGGCCTGGGCATGGGAATATGGGGCAAAGCAGCCAGGGGCCTTCTCCAACTGACTGGCAGTTTCTGGTTTCTCTTCCCAGAGTGCAAGGATCTCATCAGGTGCTGTTTAGCCGTGGATGACATGGAAAGGCCTTCATTAGAAGACCTTTTTGGTGATCCTTGGATGCAGGAGATTCATCTGGAGTAGAAGAAGGGAGAGAGCCAGAGGCTCATTTTGATGCAGGGCCCTGGTAAGTTCCAGCTGCACACATGCCTTGGCAATCAGAAGCAAAGAAAGCCAGACTTTTTGTGCTGCCTGTGTCACTGCACAGGGGTCATCAGGTGGGCACAGGCAGCCCTTGTGCTGGAGCTGAGTTGCCATGCGAGTTGTTTTGGCTTGTGCTGGTTCACTGACAGCTGGGGCCCTGGGCAGAACACTGACAGCCTGGTCTCACCCCCAGGGAAGGAGAAGGAGCCCCTGGAGAAGCTGGACCAGGTGGGGCTGCTGCTGCTGGAGACAGTGAGGACGACAACAAGGATGACAACCTCTTCCTGAACCTGGCCACCAGCAATTGAAGGTGATGAACTTCAATTCTGGCACCTTCTTCAAAGTCAGGCTCCACAGCCAATTTGCAGATGAGTTCGCACACAGGGGGATGCTCCCAGATTTGGGCATTGCACAGCCTGGCCAGGAACCAAAGGTTCCCCCCTTTCCTGGGGCTGATGCAACTGATTGTTCAGTGGGCTGCCAAGCTGCTTTTTGGCAGGGCTGGGGGCACGGGCTGGGGTGGTTCTGAAATGGGAGTCGGCTCCTGGCCCTGCCAACAGCCGCCACCCCCCACCATGCCCTGGGCTGGGGCTGGGGCAGCCAGCCCGACACAAACAAAGCCCCAAGGTGGGAGCAGAGGTGGGTCTCCAGAACCTGTGCTCGGCTGCTTTGCTTTGCCGGCAAGGAAGGACTTGGGCTGCTCCACTCCCTTTGTTTTCTTTGGGATCACCATTATTTTGGGGGGCAGTGTAGGGGGGGAAGAGTGAAAGCATGGGCTTCCCTCAGTGGTGGGTGGGTTTTTCCCTAGCATGCAGGGCATGGGGGCTTCCTCAACCTCTGACAGAGATAGGATCTTTTACCTTTTCCCTTTTCTCCCTTTCTTGTCTGTAATCTCTTTTTGTTAATTTGATGTTTGTTTTTCTAAAGGAAGCCTTCTAGGTGGTGTCCAGTCTTGACTGGGAAGTGCTTGGGACCAGCTGTGGAGTGGATGAAGGAGAAGGCTGAGGACGTGGTTTGGGAGCAGCTTTTCTTTGCGCGGCGGATGGCGTGAGGTGTGTCCCCGTCTTGTTGGCACGGGTGGGGTAAGAGCTTTTGGGAGATGGCAGCCAGCACAGGAGCATCCTGCTCTGGGCGGCTGCTGGGGAGGTGGATCTGGCCTGGCTGGCTGCAGGCTGGGCACGTGTCCTGCCCTCCTGCTCTGCCGCCAAAGGCAGCAATGATGGGCAGCTTTGGGCCCCGCTCTGAGCACGGCCAGCATGGCCTGGGCACCGCGGGCGGCTGGGACAAGGGCACAGGAGCCTTCAGCTGACGGGCGGTTTCTGGTTTCTGTCCTTGCAGCCGGGCTCTGCGGATGCTGAGGCTGCTCTGGGCTCTGCCCGGGCTCTGCTGGAGCTCAGCACCGGGCCGGGATCAGCCAAAGAAGAAACGGTGTGACCTGCAGCAGACTTGCCGTGAGCATTTCGGCAATGCAGCTCAAGTTTGCAGAGGATGCATCTCCAAGGGAAAACATGACACCCCCCAAAACAAACTTGTTCAATACCTTCTGAAATGAAATCAATCTGGGGTGACGCCAAATGACATTTTTCAGCTTGCTCAAGCTGTAGCTCAGCCCTTCTCTGAACAGTTCTGTCCCCCACCTGCATTTTCCTTCACAACTGCTCCCTATTTTCCCCCAGTGAGTGCCCAGCTGATTGCAGTCTCCATCACACTATTGCCATCCTTGGTGCCCGTCACCATGAGGAAGACCGAGCCCCAGGCTTAGGGACTCATCCTGTCACTGGCTGAGGGGCAGCAATGCCTCAGAGGTCTGGTGGCATTTTAGTGTCATTCAGAGCTGCTCTCTTGCCCTCAGCTCTCCTCACTGCTGAGTTCCCACTCCCTTTTCCTCATCCTTCCAGCAGGATGAGCTCTGTGAAGTCCCGTGAGCCACCCCACTCTTCCCGGCCCACCCACCCACCTCAGTTAGGCTGAAGCTGAAGCTTCTTTGTCTCCTCTGGCACACCAGTGCAGTCCCCTCTGCGGGGAGCCCAGAGCACAGCACACAGCAGTGCAGTCCGGGCTGGACCAGCTGCCCTCCACCCCTGGCTTGGCTGTTTGTGGCAGCCAAATGCTCCCTGTTTGCAGCTGTCCCTGCAGGATGGCCCCAGGGCAGAGCCCAGCCGGGCTCCCACTGCATCCCCTGGAGCAGACAGTGGTGCCAGAGCTGAGGTTCATGGGGAGCAGCCAGAGCTGTGGCTTGCAGTCAGTGTTTGCAAGTGTTGTGTTCTCATCTCCTGCAGCTCGTGGGGAAAACAACCTGTGTTGCCAGGCCAGCAGTGCCCCTCTGTGCAGGGACAAGGCTGAAGGGCTTTCCCATTCCAGAGGAGCCGGCACTGAGCCTTGGCAGGGCCTGGCAGGGCTGGAGCCAGGTCTCACCTGCTGTGCGGGACTCACTGCTCACCAACCGCCCCCACACGCCGCGCTCCGTCCTACAGGGACAGAAGGGTCTGTGTGTGCCAGGGGCTCTGGGATGTCTCTGTACCCATGGACAGAAGGGTCTGTGTGTGCCAGGGGCTCTGGGATGTCTCTGTACCCATGGACAGAAGGGTCTGTGTGTGCCAGGGGCTCTGGGATGTCTCTGTACCCATGGACAGAAGGGTCTGTGTGTGCCAGGGGCTCTGGGATGTCTCTGTACCCATGGACAGAAGGGTCTGTGTGTGCCAGGGGCTCTGGGATGTCTCTGTACCCATGGACAGAAGGGTCTGTGTGTGCCAGGGGCTCTGGGATGTCTCTGTACCCATGGACAGAAGGGTCTGTGTGTGCCAGGGGCTCTGGGATGTCTCTGTACCCATGGACAGAAGGGTCTATCTATACAAGGGTTTCCATAACATCTTTGTTCCCTTGGGTATGGAATGAACACAGAGTGAAGGTGTCAGTCATGTTGCTTGTGCACTCCTTCCTTTCCATACAAGACACATCTATGCACACCCCAACATACAGATATTTTAAAAGGATAGGGATGGATAGAGATTTCCCACAGAGCTCTAACTTTGACATAACTCACTTGTAAGCCAGTGGCCAGGGGATTTTTTTCCCAGCTCTGTATGGGTCAGTGCCCAAGAGTTGAGGGGAGCAGAATTCAGAAGCAGTTTCAGGATTTCTAGGCAGGAAATGGAATTGACAACTATCAGTGTAACTCACCCTATTCATTGGGATGGGCTGCTGGTTCCTTAGGAATATGGCTGTTGTGCAGAGCAGGTGCTGCAGCCCTGAGGGCTCTTGGCCAGGCCAGGGGATCTGTCACTGCCAAGGGCAGCTCTCAGCCTGCCTGGAGATCCTCATGGACCGTGGGGTGAAGTTGGAGGTGGAAGGAGTGACCCCAGCAGGGCAGACTCCTCCTGCTGTGGAAAGGGTGCTGCATGGCCAGGACTGCTCTCAGCTTTGTCCTAAAGGAAAGGGAAAGGGCTGTCAGCTTTGTCTGTGTCACTGAGACTCCTGCACTGTCACCCTGGGCATCAGCAGATCTGTCTCAGATCTCCCTCAGAAAGTTCCTCCTCACCCTCCTCTACCTACAGACAGCAGCAGCAGCACCTTGGCTTGCAGCATCTCGTTGGTCTGAGCTGCCCTTAAGGCCCTGCTGCCAGGGAGATGCCCCTGGGCAGTGGCCTGGGCTGGGAGGGGTGTGCAGGGCAGAGCTCAGCCCCCAGGGCTGGGCTGGGCTCTGGGAGCACTGGCAGGGACAAGGCTTGGATAGAGAGAAACAGCTCCCAGTAGGCACAACTCCAGGTAGGAGAGAGCAAGACAAGCCCTGGATATCCCTTCCTATACAACAACACAGAAAAAAAGGGAGAGAAAAGTGTAGGGAAATTAATTTTGAAATTGCAGCTTACAGAAAGTCCACTTTATTTTTCAAGAAAGGTTTAAGTCCAATCACCCTGAAGTAGAGGGAGGTGTAATGAGCAAAGGGTACCTGTGCAGGACCAGCTGGTCTGATTGCACTGGGTCACAGGCTCTGTTTTCCCTCTGGGCTCCCCAGTGTTCAGGCTGAGAGCAATGCTGAAGATGTGGCAGTAACTAAGCAGCACAAAAATGAACTCAAAAATAAAACTTTACTGAATTTTCTGCAAAACAACAGAAATACTTTTGAGGGAATTCCTAATAAGACATAGGATTGAATCAAGGAAATCTGTCACAGCTTCTCAATGTCTTCTTTCAACAGTCCACCATGCCCAGAGTGAAGAAATGTCCAACAGCCGCTCCATCAGCCACTTCCTCCTGCTGGCACTGGCAGACACGCAGCAGCTGCAGCTCCTGCACTTCTGCCTCTTCCTGGGCATCTCCCTGGCTGCCCTCCTGGGCAATGGCCTCGTCATCAGCGCCGTAGCCTGCGGCCACCACCTGCACAGCCCCATGTTCTTCTTCCTGCTCAACCTGGCCCTCACCGACCTGGGCTCCATCCTCACCACTGTCCCCAAAGCCATCCCCTACTCCAAATAATGGGCGCCACAGCAGCGCTCCAAGAAGCCCCTGCCTGTGCGTCTGCTGAACAGAGTGTCTCTGCTCAGCTGGAAGAATCCCATTAAGAACAACCTCAGCTGCACTGCACTTCCTGCTGCAGTTTTGATTTGCATTTCTATTCTGTAGGGTCTTCACAGTGTTCTAAGTAAAGAGGTACCGCGAGGGATACACATGGCAGGTGAGCAGCCACTGCACCATCCGCCTCAAGCGGATCCCATCTCCGTTTTCATCGCCTCACAGTCACTGTGACTCCTGCCTGGACGAAACCACTTGTGATGCTTCTTGATGCTAAACCAAGCCCATCTGCACAGGAAATGCTTTTGGCCCTCTTCTGGAAAAAAAAGAAAAGTTTTTATTTCAAAACATTCAAACCCTTGAGTTTCTTCCTCTGTTCACCTATTTGAATTGCCTCGACATCAAAATACTGCCAGCCGACGTTCCCAAGTGGCTGGTCTATGTCGGTGTGCGCAGAGCAGAGGCGCCACGCCGTCTCCGTTTCCCGGGTGTCTGTTAATGTCCATTTCAACAGACGGCTGAGGGCTCGGCCTGCCCCAGCCGCCATCTTGTGCGTGGCTGCCTCTGCTCTCTGGCCGCCATCTTGGGCGTGGCTGCTCCAGCCCTGGCCGCCATGTTGTTCTTGGCTGCCTCAGCCCTGGCTGCCATCTTGTGCATCCACCTAGTCCAACTCTGAAGCAAACGTGTCGCTGTTTTGCCAGCAGTCAGCACCAGAGACGCCAACACCGGCGTAAGGAATAAGCGGCTTTTGCTGGAGTGCAAAGCAGCAAAGGAGTACCAAAGGATAAGCTAAGCAATGCACCTGATTGTTACAGCAGAAGACTGCCTGTAGGGATTAAGAAAGGTACATCGCCAGTTACCCATATGCTTTGTAATTCCTATGCAGCTCGCCCACCCACAGGCCAGGCCGCAGACTTTGCTGTTAGAGGCCCCAGATTTTATTCTGTTGAATAAACAAGCTGCCAAAACTTCTAGTGCAGGAACATCTGATTTCATCCTTCTCTCGGCCCGGGCTCAGAGAGGAACCAAGGCAGTCTGCTTTGACCATAGATCTTCAAACAAGACCACACAGATCTGATTCCGTGGCCTTGTCTGGCTTCTAAGTGTGGAAAGGTAAACACCTGTTGCACTACCAACCGGATTCATCTGTCATACCGGTAATGGTCATGCCTGTTTTGTTTATGAGCCAATACAAATACGATGTTTGGTTGGAAGGGTCGTCTGGAGGTGAGCTTTGGCTTAGGGCCTGTTGTTGAGTCCTTAGTACTTCACCAGAATTGTCCTTTTCCAGGCAGTGGTGCTGTCCCCTCGGCTGCAATGGCATCTTCAGCTGGTCCCACAGGGATTGCCAACACTCTGGTTGTGCTGAGCTCCTTGTGAGCGGAGTCGTCAGTCTCTTGGGTGAGCAGATTCTCTGTCACGGAGTCCAAACTTCCGCTCTGGGATGCACCAAGGTAACAAGAGGAAAGCGCTTCTGCAGTTCTGACATGGAAATTGTCCTGCTGGGTGGGCTTTGCTGTGAGTCTGAAACACAGCAGCTCTCTGGCCATATGGTGCTGCTGGCAGAGCTAGCTGCTGCCTACTCAAGGCTCAGGTAGGCACCTGAGCTGCCTCGCCGCACTGCAAAAACCATCTCAGTGCTCATGGCATGCCCAGATGCCTCATCTCAGTGGAAGTCCCACTGGCAGTGTCAGAGCAGTGGCTCCTCGGCATTGGTGCTGCCTGTGCTCTCTGCCCTGGCCCTGGCCCTGGCAGTGCTGGCCCCACTGCCATGCATGCACAGGGAATGGGAACTGCTGCCTGACGTTTTTCAGCTGCGCCACTGCTGCTGCTGAAGACACCTCGATGAATGGATTAGTGGGATTGTGGGCCATATGAGCCTGTGATAGCAAGGTCCTGGACATGAAGGCAGAGGTGCAGAGTGTCCTGCCAGTCCTATTTCAGCATATTTCTGGAAACCAGGGAATCTCTCTTGATCCTCTGAGGCACTGAGTTTGCAAAGTAATGGTTCCATTATTGCTGTTGTTGTTGCTGCTGCTGTTGTTATTGTTGTTTTCCCTTTGTGCTGCAACCCTATTTGATGCCAGCTGAGCCTCTCTCCAGATGGGCATCTCTGATCATTGCAGTGAAGCAATGCAGGCAGTTCAGGAGGGGGTGATGACCATTTCAGGATGACTCTCTCCAGTTCAAGCCCTGAGTGGGAGTCAGAATAAAAACTCTATCAAACCTCAACTCCATTGGAAGATTCCCTTCCTTGTCACCCTGTGCATAAAATCTACATTACCTTTCTGAATTGTCCATTGTTTATTCAAGATGGAAAATCCTGTTGATGGTGATTTTGGTATGGTTAGGAATTGGGGAATGGTCTCCTTCTAATGCCAACATGATTTCTGCTTTTCTATTTCCTTCATATATATTCCTAGCTCTGTAGACTACTGTTGTATAGTTATATAGTTCCTAGGTAACTTCAGTACTTTTCCTCCTCGGATAGGCAGAAAGACAAAACACGTTCCAAAGGCTCCTATCTTATCTTGCCTCCTCTGGGAGCCAAGGTTGAAACAGCAGTACTGATAGGCAGTACAGCTAGGAGCAAGAAAGAGGGGCTCCAGAGGAGGTGGGAGCAAAGCAGGGATATTTCCTCAATATTTGTGCTTCTAATTGGGAATTCTTGTCAATTACGCTAATGTTCCACACTTGTAAAACCACATTTGCCCTATGTGGGGCGGGTGTTTTTCCATATCTGCCCCTGGAGGCCTCCAGTTAAAGGCCAGATTTGACATTACCTGCTACAGTGATGTCGCAAAAGTGCGTTGTTTTATTTTTCAGTCATTAGGGTACCACTTCTTCCACACTGCGGTGCCTTTGGAATATGGCCCATCCGCCCCTGTTTGCACAGCTGTGGTACTTCTACATGAGGCAGAAAATGCATTTCCAGCCAAAAGGCCAGAAGGAGTGGGGCAGCCAGAGCATTCTGTGCAGTTACAGGCCTGCAGCTGTGACTCGAGAGGGTTTTGGTTGCTGCCTGGTGTGGCAGGTGCGTCTCCTCTGTGACTGCCTCTCCTCCTGGCTGCCCATGGATAGCAGGTACAGGGTTCTGCAAGGGGAATGGAACAGGTTGGTGATGTCTGCTGGCAAGAGAGTGCAGTGGAAAATGTTGGGAAATGTTTGACCATAACAAACTGTGAATTCCTTAAGCTTTACCAGACAGTTGTTAGTCCTGTATTCCCTCCTAGCAGTGCAAGTGTTTATCTTAGGTGGGAGAATAAAGAGAGTGGGCCTGCTGAAAAGATAGCTTCAATATATTTAAAGGGGAGAAATTTGTTTTCAGAGGCTCTTGACCATCAAAGGAGAATTCGAGGCATGAAATCTTTCCCAAATAACCACCAGAGACTTTTAAAGCGACCTCTATTCTGATGCAATTAATTTTGTGGCAGTGATTTAATATATGAAACCATGTGCAGGGGGTTGGGGTGATGCCTCTGAGGGCCATCCTGCTGCCGTGTCTGTCACAGCCGTTCTGAAGGACATTTCTTGGTATCTTGAATCTCAACTGCTGCCCTGGACAACGGAAGTAGTCCTTTGGCCTTTTGGCCAGCAGTCATCCAAACTGATTCCTGCTGGCCTCTTCCTACTCTCCTTGTTTCTTGAGGTGTTTTAACAGTGGAACATTGTGTCCAAGACAGAGGATGGAAACAAGCTGTCTGTAGCCCTTGTAAATCTCTTCTTTCCCTTTGCTCACAGCTGATGACTCTTGGCTAACAGGGACGAGCTGTAGTCTCTGACTGCTTTCTTCTGTTTGACTCGAGGTGGAAGTGTTGACATCTGGCCAGGCAGCCTGCAAATGCTTCCAGCAAATAACTGGCAAGAAGGAGCCCCAAGGTCAGCATGAGGCACAGGAACTGTCTCCACCAGAAGTGCTGCCGGTTGAGCATGACCTGAACGTGGTGGAGGACAAGAGCACTCCGTGGGAGGAGGTAGAACATTTGAACAAGGAACTGCAAGAGTGTCTGCAGCCCTTGGAGGGGGAAAAGAGCCCTTGGGAGGAGGTGGAATGGTCCTTGTGGCAGTCCTCCTTTAGAAGATCCTTGAAAATGGAACATAAATCTGACCATGAACTGCAGTAACACCAGCCTTTGGCTTTGGCCCATCCAGTCAAAGGGAAGTGGACGTGCAAAAAATCCATTTGAAGAGCCCTGCGTGTGGCATGCTGACAGCATCTTCCTAAGGGCTGGCATTTGGAACGGCATCTCAGGGTCATCTCTGCCAGCCACCTTTCTGAACCAAACTAATTTCTTCTCCCAGATCTACACAGGCTCTTGCACCAAACCAGCTGCAGCAGGAGCATTGTGTCAAGGAGCCTTTGCTCCCCAAGCTGAGACGGTGATCCCGGGCAGTCGGTTCATCTCCTGCGCTGACACAGCTGCTGCTCAGCAACAGCAGATCGAGGAGGACTCCCTGGAGCTACTGAGTATGTCTTGTGTATTTGTTGTCCGGAGGATAGCGTATTGTGTGCACGTGGCAGCGTAGGTGGACCAAATATTCCTCCTCGGTTTGATATCACAGGGACATTTAGGATTCCCCAGAGGAACTTCTGGAGAAAATCAGTCTCTTCTGGCCATTTCTGCTTCAGAGCTGTCTGTCTGGTTGTTTTGTTGTTGTCACCCAGCTGACCACAAAGTGTTCAGAGCCCCAGCAAGGGGGCTGCATTTTTAGGTATCTCCTGGAAGCTGGGATCTCTGCTTGAAAGTCAGCATCTGGAATTTTGTTTTCCTCAGGGACAATTGTGAGCATGGAAAATCCCATGACAAAATACATCAAAGTCCAAAACATCGGCAGCGGGTGAGTCCAACCACAAAACCATGGGCCAGGTGTTTTCCTGGTAGAATATCTATCAAGTCTGAAGTCAGGCAAGCTGCAAAAATGTTCAGACACTGAGGCTAGACTGTCCCATCTCTCAGTACCAGTCAGAATTTGTAAGCGTGGCCAGAAGGCATTGTCAAATTGTCAAATGGTCACACTGCCAAGGTCTTGCCTGGAGCAAGGAAAATGGCCTGGTAGATCTCCTGCTCTCTCAAGTGTGGGACAGCAGTGTGTTAATTTCCTCTGCATTTTTGTATAGCTATAATCAGCTGGCCACATTTACAGAGGGAGAAGAATCTTGCTTGCCTGAAAGAGAAACCTACCCCCTATCATAGCTTTCTTTCCAAGAGTTTGCTGAAGGAAATACTCCATGGTCAGGATTAGAACTGCATAATTTAGAGACTGAAACCCGAGAAGAAAGAAGAAACTCTCCTTCTGAGCTGAGGCAGTAATCCTCAATGCTTCAGGCCCAGTGGCCATGCACTTGAGAGCAAAATGCCTCATCTGCCTTCTGACAGAGCCCTTCTGCATCCTGCAGGTTTTAGGCATTTCCAGCAGAGATCTCCAGTCTGGGCTGGCTTGCACTCCAAGATCTAAACGCTTTCTCCTTTCTTTGTGGCTCTTTTGTTTCTTGGACTTTTGGAGAGGTTTGTAAAGCACTCAACACTGCCACAGAAGGAGAGATAAATGCCAACAGCCCCCACAGACTCTGCTGCTCTCAGGGGCTTTCCTCTCCGGTGTCAGCTGTGGCTGCAGCTTTGGGTAGAGCTGTGTTGAAAAGACACAAGAAGCACAGACTTGTGGCAGCCTGCAAATTGCATTTGGGACAGTCTTTGTCCTTCTCAGGTGCCAGAAGGAAGGCAAGGAGGGTAGTGGTTCCTTTCACAGAAGGACTCGCTCGCTTGCTGAATTGCTAAAACAAAGGTGGTGCCTCCTCGAGCATCTCCCTGCTCTTTCGGGCTACAGCTTGAATCCTGAATTTTCATTTCTGGCTGCCAGCAAATACATCTGAATGATATTTGTGGGAGCTCAGTACCTCTGAACGACAGAACCGATAGGATTTCTGCAGAAGCCGTTTCATATTTACATTACACTATGTTTATAGATTGTAAGGCCACTGTTCACACCTTCATGCCTTTCTTGATTGGTTCGTCTGCTTTGTTGGCTCAGCACACGTCCCTTAGGCAATTTGATTGGCTATAATTCCGAGCCTTCATGGCCTCTAGCTCATTCTTCTTGTCCTGGTATTCAATTTCCCAGGCTCCTCTTCTTTTTAGACCAGTTTGTGTCTCTGTGGCCTTGATATATTCCCAAAGAGCTGCTACTTGCAACTAATATCTCTAGGTGGTAGTTGGGCTTGAGTACTTTGTATTCCAAGTTATGCAGATACATTGCTGCAGATACATTGCTACAGTTAGTGGTAGCTCCTCAGCCACCTGCAGTGCTGATGGCTCTCTCTTCTGCTGGAGAAGAGGCCAAAGAGGAGCAAAATGAGCAAAGTTCCCACAACCCTACAGCTGTGGTGACAGCAGAGTCAGATTTTCCTGAAGATAGTAAATGCCAATTCTGGAGGGTGCTGTCTTTAGTGCAAGGCAGAGGTGCAAGTTTCTGCCCAGCCAGCACTTGCTGCTGCTGGCTAAAGATCCTGAGTGCTGCAATCCTGCCAGGACCTAGCATTTGCCCCAGCCAGTGACAGCTGGGAAATGGTCTTTGATCTGCCATGTTGAGGCACCAAAGGGCTGGTGCTCCAGGTGAGCATCTGGCTCAGTGAAGCTCTATGTCTTGGCTTCTGCAGCACTCTAGCCCAAGGGTGCATGGGCTCCTTCTGGAGGTCACAAGGTTTTGTTTGTGTTTTTTTTCCCATTGGGGACCTGTGTTTGGCTGGTGGAAGTGTTCTGCATTTTTCTTGAGTCCTTCTTCACTTCCACAGAGACATCAGGCTTTTGATAAGTCCCAGCTATTCCTTCTGTCCTCCATAACCAAAGCTGTGCCATACCACAGGTGGTGCCTTCAAAGTGACTCCAGTTCCAGCCTAGACCTCTCCTCTTCCAGACGACTCCTTCCCCAACACGCCCAGCAACACCAACCCCAGCTCAACGCTCTGCCAAGACCCGCAGCTGTCCCCATCCCTCCGCAGAGCTTTCCCACCCCCTGGTTCCCTGCACGTGCCGTGGCATGGCACTCAGGAGGATGTGCTCCAAGGCCTTCCCCGGCAGCAAGCTCAGGCTGCCAGGCCTACGGTTCCTGGATCATCCTTCCCACCCACCCTTCCCGTGCTCGGCTGTTCCATTTGCGCTCATCTCGGACTTGTCCGCTTAAGCAGGACTGCTGGTAAAGGATGGAGAGCAGCCTGGCAAGCTCCTTCTCCAGCTCCCTCTTTACTCTCGAGGCAGGTAGAACATGCCACAGGAAAGCAAGCAGTGCCAAAAGACTTGGGCCAGCATCAGGCACATTTAGGAACCAAACAAGGCCTTTGTTTGATGTAAGGAAGCACAGGCAATTCACAGAAGTGAAGAGTACTTAGCACAGATATCCAGAAGTACTTAGCACCAGTTCACATAAGAAAAACCTAGAAGCCTAACTTGACAAGAAAGTGACTTGACAAAAAGCTTTAGACATAGCCTTGGGGAAGACCTAAGGGCGGCTACAGAATCAGCCCTGTGCAGGGAAGGGGTGAGGAAGATGAGCTGCTTTGGTGCGCTGAGACTCCTCCTGGCCAGCAGGTGGATATTAGCTTCAAGTCTAGGATTCTGACGCAATGTGTTTCTTTCTAAGCCCCTGCCTATGGAATCACCTCAGCAGTCTAAAGACGGAAGGTATTTTTGATAGAATTCCTACAGAAAGCCACTGCAATTTGGACGTGGCAAAGAAGCCTTGTGGTGGGGTGCAGAGCCATAACCTCCTGCCAATCAAAGAGCTTTTGGTGGACAATGCATTTGTCTGCTGATTTCTTTGAATTCTAGAGACCTCTCAGGACTGCTCGATCCTGAGGGAACGCCCTTGGCCTTGACCTGTAGGCACCCGCACCGGCTTCAAATCAGCTCCCTCAGCTTCCAGGACCTCTCTTGGCCGGCATCCTGATGGGGATACGGGACTGCTGCGATGCACTGCTGGGACCCGGCAGGACAGGACCGGCTGTCTCGTGTCCATGTAGCAGCACCCCCTGACACAGCCTGGGTCATCCTGAAAGCGGACAACGCTCACGTGTCTGCGGAGAGGGGCAATGTCCTGGGTTGAAGTCTATTCTATCACTATCTTCATGAACTGTTGAAACCAGGTGAGGCAGTGCTCCCTGCCTCCTCCACTCTGGCTTATCTTCTGTTAATGGGCCCATCAGCACCTTTGCTGCGCAGCTCACAGATGACCCCCTCCTGGACTACCTGCTGTTAATGGGCCCATCAGGCCTTATCACATGACTCACTATCCCATTGTGAGATGCTCCGCCCAGAGGGAGGAACCAAGCATTCCAGCCTGGATATAAGCTGAGACCCTGATGGTTTGTGGTCCCCACTCCAGTATCTGGCACTTGGACATCCCTCAGTACCACAGCAGAGAGAGCTGCCTTGTCCCAGAGAGTTGTTGGCAATCAAGGGTTTAGGAAAATTCCACAGGCTTTGGGGATCAGCTACAGGGCACATCCAAAACTTGTCCTGACCAGCAAATAGTGTAAATGCTTTTTATACATTATGATATTGTTTTTATCCTTCTTTCTCTCTGTTTTCTTATGCCTGTTCCTCATAAAACCACTTTGATCTCTGAATCCTTTCCGTTCCTCTGTTCTTTTCTCAGACATCCCATGGGAAATCTTGCACAGGCTCCAAATGCCCTTTGTGGATGCTTATCATGTGTCTCAGAACCCCCCCATGCTCAACTGGCAAGGTCATGCAGGAAAGCTCTGCCATAGACTCCCTTGGTGAGTCTTTCAGGAAGAAGTGTCAGAACTTTCCTTGAAGTAATTTTTTTTTTTTTTTTAATTAGAATGGCCCAAAAATATCCTCTACTGCACTGTCCCTGCTATGGGAAGGCACAGCTACCACTGGACCAGGGTGCAGGATGCTAATATCTCCTGACTTTGAACATCTTTGGGATGGGACATCCACTCCCACTGACAACCTGTTTTTCTGTCTTGTCAACCTACCATAAAATATTTTGTCCTTATATCAAATCTAAATTTATCCTTGTCCATTTTAAAGGCATTCCCCTTCCTCTGCCACTAAAGGCCTAAAAATAAACAGAGTCTTTCTTGGGTTATGTATGATCACAATGTTTTAATCTGAAAAGACCTTGGAGGACACAAAAGACACCCAAGATGAAATTTGGAGGCCTTAAGCACATGACTCATATAGAGAATGAGGGCCCAGGGCTCAGTGGTGTGAAAACTGAGAATAGAAAAAGAGTAGCCTGGCAGGAATTGAAAGGTGGTTTCAAAAATATTAGAGCTCTTCTTCAGAGCAGAAAATAGCTTCAAAAATAAAGAATGATACCAAGGGCAGCAGTGGAGGACCAGACTGGACACAGAGGGAGAGGAATTTCTGTCCCAGGGCAGGGCTGTGCTGCAACATGTCCCCCAGAAAGAGTCTGGAGCAGCCCAAGGCTCTGTGTGGCCAGGCAGAGGCAGGCAGGACGCAGAGCTGTCAGCAAAGGAAGGGCCCAGCCAGGTGGGGCAGCCGGGGGATGACGACAGCCTGCAGGGACAGAGGCGCAGGGCACGGACACCGTAGCACAGCCTGGGCTGCACAGGGCACAGGGATGGGCAGCAGCTGCAAGGCCCTGACAGAGCCAACTCCTGCAGCACTTTGGCCATGGCTGCTGGGCCTGGGCCTGAGCCATGAGGAGGAGACAAGTGACCCTTGCAGGCCTGGGGCCTCATTGCCTCCTTGTCCCTGCTCAGCAGCCTGGCAGGGGCCGCCCCATGCTGCTGCCCTTGGCATTGCACATCCCCACATCCCAGTGGGCCGGGAAGAGCCCTGAGCACTGAGGGAGGGACAGGATGTGCCTTGGCAGGGGCTGGGGCTCAGGCCTTGGCCCTTTGCATTCCTGAAACACATGCAGGTTTGCTCAGCATCACAGACACCTTTGCCTTGTTTGTCCCCACCTGTCATCAGTGCCTACACTATTCTGCTCTAACTGGAACCTGGGGACATTTTCTCAGTCATGTCTGTCAGTGGGACCCATTAAAACTTCAAGAAACTTTGGAGTTTCAATCTGATTAGGAGTTCTCAGGAAGTTTTTTAAACACTCCCTTGGGGACTGAGTCTGATGTAAACAACACCAAAGCCCCAAGAGGGTCATTAAAATCCTGGTGCTGTGTCTGGGCTGCTGAGCTGAGCCGGGCTCCTGAAACAGAGGCACCTCCTGGCAACCAAGAAGAGCTTTAAAAAGACATTTCTCCTCAGGAGCAGCTTCACTCCCAGCCCAACAGGGCTGAGGGCACTGCCTGCAGGTACCTGAGAGCTGTGAAGCAGACAGAGGCTTAAACACCTGGAAGGAAAATTCTGAGTTTCTTTGTGAAGAAATGTTCACCACTTCAGACACAGTCAGTCTCTGGCTGCAGGGATCTCCTAAAGCTGACCCAGGACAGGACTGACAGCACTGTAAGGATGGCTCTGCTGCCCTTTCTGCTTTGGGGGAGGATGTGCTCCAGAGCGGGGCTGCCCTGGGCACCGTCAGAGGGACAGGACAGGACGGCTCCTGCTGCCAGGGACGGCTGCAGGGGCTGAAGCTGGGGCTGCAGCCAGGGGTGCCCAGGGCTGTCGTGCAGAGCAGGTGCTGCAGCCCTGAGGGCTCTTGGCCAGGCCGGGGGATCTGTCACCTGCCAGGGGCAGCTCTCAGCCTGCCTGGCAGCTCCCATGGATGCTGGAGGGGAGCTGTGGGTGCAGTGAGTGACTCCTGCCAGGGTAGGTCCTGCTGCTGTGGAGAGGGTGCTGTGTGTGCCAGGGCTGCTCAGAGCTCCAGCTCATGCCCAGGTAATTTCTGAGGGGACTTTTCATGAGCTCATTCAGGGAAGGAGTTTCCTGCTTTTCTTTCTGCTTTCCTGAATTTGTGCTCCCATTTTTCCCTGACTCAACTTGGCAGCAATGGAAACTTATCTGTGCAGGGCAGAGCAAGGGCTGAGGCTCTTAAAGCATCAGGATGAGGATTCCTGGGAACCTCAGCAAGTGCCTCCACTTCCCCAGCCTCCAGATCCATCCAGCATCACTTTTCCATGGTGCCCAGGCCTGGGGGAGCTGCTCTTTAATCCTGCAGCCCCGAGCAGCTGCAGGGCAGAGCTGGCCCAGGGCTGGGCTGGGCTCTGGCAGCTCTGGCAGGGAAGGAGCCCGGGGCACCAGGAACAGCTCGGGCTGGGACAGCTCCAGCAGCAGAGCCGTGGGCAGGGAGGGAGGGAGGCAGTGCTGAGGGAAGCCCTGCTGCAGGGGACATGTGGCACCTGCCGGCCCTGCCCTGCAGGGCACACACTGCCCTGAGCAGCACAGCTCTTGTGTCCCCTCCCAGCCAGCACAGCCCTCAGCCCGGGGGCTCGGGGCCCTCAGTCCCCTCCTGGGCCGGCAGAGCAGCCCCAGAGATGCAGGGCATCTCTCCTGCCATGTGCCCATTCCCTGCTGACCAGGGCCTGAGGGCCACTGTCCTGCACTGCTGCTGCCTGGGAGGGGCTGTGCAGGGCTGGGCAGGGAAAGGCTTTTCCTCAGGGCCCGGCTCTCTCTCTCCTTGCCTTGCCCAGGTGCTGCTGGCATTGCTGACGGGCTCTCTGGGAATTGCAGTTCCAGCTGCAGGCTCAGGCCCAGCCCTTGGGCTCCTCCTGTGCAGGCTGAGCACAGCAATGGGGTGTCCCAGCTCCCTCTGCCCCGGGGAGCTCTGGGCAGGGCAGGCTGGGAATGAGCTGAATCTCCCTGATTTAGGGAAAGGCAGGGGTCACTTTGTGTGTCAGGGATCCCTCTGCTCTCAGCAGTGTCTCCTGGCTTTCTAGGATAGCACAGGATTGGAGCTCAAAAACTGCAAGTCCAGGGCAGCTGGGAAGAGGTCACAGGGACAGAGCAGCTCCCCTCAGTGTGCACTAAGGCTCAGACAATCCTCCTACCTCACTGGACTCTGTTCTCCCCTGGTGCAGCAGAATGTCTCATTCTGCCACCAGCAATCCCCATTCCTTCAGCCCGGCAGCTTCCGATCCTTACGAGGAGATTCTTCGTCCAAGTTCAACCACCAGGACTCGCACCTGCCCTCACTGTTCCCCTGCACTGACTGGGGGTCAGGGCTGACTCCCAGGTGTCCTGCAGGTCAAGGTCAAGGCGAGGTGTTTAGTGGTAGGGAATGGTCTGTGAGAGAGGGCTTTAACTTTTCAGTGAGTAATCCCCCCTCAAATGTCATTGTCTTTCCTCGTTCTGTAGGTTGGCATGTCCATACACAGCAAATGTCCAACAGCAGCTCCATCAGCCACTTCCTCCTGCTGGCATTGGCAGACACGCGGCAGCTGCAGCTCCTGCACTTCTGCCTCTTCCTGGGCATCTCCCTGGCTGCCCTCCTGGGCAACGGCCTCGTCATCAGCGCCGTAGCCTGCGGCCACCACCTGCACAGCCCCATGTTCTTCTTCCTGCTCAACCTGGCCCTCACCGACCTGGGCTCCATCCTCACCACTGTCCCCAAAGCCATGCACAATTCCCTCTGGGACACCAGGACCATCTCCTATGAAGGGTGTGCTGAACAGGTGTTTTTCTTTCTCTTCTTTATGGGAGCAGAGTTTTCCCTCCTGACCATCATGTGCTACGACCGCTACGTGTCCATCTGCAAACCCCTGCACTACGGGACCCTCCTGGGCAGCAGAGCTTGTGCCCACATGACAGCAGCTGCCTGGGCCAGTGGCTTTCTCTACGCTCTGCTGCACACGGCCAATACATTTTCCCTGTCCCTGTGCCATGGCAATGCCGTGGGTCAGTTCTTCTGTGAAATCCCACACATCCTCAAGCTCTCCTGCTCACACTCCAAACTCAGGGAACTTGGACTTCTTGCTGTTAGTGTCTGTTTAGCTTCTGGTTGTTTCGTGTTCATGGTTTTCTCCTATGTGCAGATCTTCAGGGCTGTGCTGAGGATCCCCTCTGAGCGGGGTCGGCACAAAGCCTTTTCCACCTGCCTCCCTCACCTGGCTGTGGTCTCTCTCTTCCTCAGCACAGGCACATTTGCCAATCTGAAGCCCCCCTCCATCTCCTCCCCATCCCTGGATCTGGCATTGTCAGTTCTGTACTCGGTGGTGCCTCCAGCCCTGAACCCCCTCATCTACAGCCTGAGGAACCAGGAGCTCAAGGCTGCAGTGTGGACACTGATCACTGGACGATTTCAGAAACACTAAACTGCTGGCCAGTTTCTGCAATCATTTTTAATAAAAGTCATCTTTGTTAGTACTTGTTGCTTTGCTTGTTTTTTGTTTTTTTTTTTTTAACTGTGTTTTAATTTTCAGTGATGTTCACAAAGCAAGGCCATTGTTTGTGCCCTGACTTGTTTTGTTTGTCTCCGGATTTTCTGTGGTCAAAGACTGTGTCAGTGAGGAGCTGTGCTCTCAGTGGCTCTTAATGAACTAAAGAGTCTCCCAGCAAAGTATTCAGTGGAGATCCCCTTGTTGTTCACTTCTCTGCAGCTGCAGCAGCAATGTCTGTGTGCTAACTGGGGACAGATCAGTGATGGCACAGCAGCTCTGCCCCAGCTGGCCGCACCATTCCTGATCCAGGCCAGGAGCCATTGGCCTTCTTGGCCACCTGGGCACACTGCTGCCTCATGTCCAGCCTGCTGTCCAGCAGTCCCCTCAGGTCCCTTTCTGCCTGGCCACTGTCCAGCCGCTCTGTCCCCAGCCTGTAGCACTGCAGGGGTTGTTGTGGCCCAAGTGCAGGACCCGGCCCTTGGTCTTGTTAAACCTCCCATTGTGGGATTTGGGCCCTGGATCCAGCCTGTCCAGGGCCCTGTGCAGAGCCCTCCTACCCTCCAGCAGATCCACACTCACACCCAGCTTGGTGTCAGCTGCAAATTTGCTGATGGTGGACTCAATCCCCTCATCCAGACCATCAATGCAGATGTTGAAATCCACACTGGCTGGGTCTGATCCCTGGGCCATCCTGTGGGTGCCGTGTGATGGCACTCAAGGTGATCTGTTCCATAACCTTGCTGGGCACCGAGGTCAGGCTGACAGGCCTGGAGTTCCCCAGATCCTCCTGCCAGCCCTTCTTGGGGATGGGCTCGCATTGGCACCTCCAGTCCTCTGGGACCTCCCTGGGGAGCCAGGACTGGTGAGAAATGATGGAGAGCAGCTTGGGGAGCTCATCCACCAGCTCCCTCATCCCCCTTGGAGGGGTCCTGTCTGGTCCCAGAGACACCTGTGAGCATCTGAGTGGCTCAGCAGGTCAGCAGCTGCTTCCTCCTGGATTACAGGGGGGCTGTTCTGCTCCCTGTGCCCATCTACCAGCTCAGGAGAACACTTGTCCTGAGGACGTGTCTTATTGTTGGAAACAGAGGCAAAGAAAGGGCTAAGTACCTCAGCCCTTCCCTCAATTTAGTTACTATATTCCCCCCCAATCATATCTAATAAATAATGGAGGTTGTCTTTATGCCTCCTTTTGCCAGTAATATATTTATAAAACCATTTGTATTATCCTTTACAGAAGACACCTGGTTAAGTCCTAATTGAGCTTTCACCTCTCTAGTTTTCTTTCTGCATGACCTGACAACATCCTTCAACATTTCCTGATTTTCCTGCCCCTCTGTCCAATAGCAATGAACCCTCCTTTTTTCCCATGAGTTCCTGTTGAAGCCCCATGTCCAAGCAGGTCAGTCATTTTCCTTGCTAGCTCATATTTTGGCGCAGAGGGACAGGCTGTTCCTGCTCCTTCAAGATTTCTTTCCTGATTTGTGTCCATCTTTCCTGGACCCCTTTGTTTTAAAGGGCTGTTTCCCTTAAAAATGTCAGTACTTGATTTGGCACTCCCCAAATCTGCATCCTGAAGAGGTCAAAGTCTGCCCTCTGTAAATGCACTGCAGAATTTTGTTGATGCCCCTCCTTCTTTCACAGAATATATAAAAACTCTATAATTTCATGGTCATTGTACCCCAAACAGCTTCTGATCAGCACATCTCCCACCAGCCCTTGTCTGTTTGTGGACAGCAGGAGACAGAGCTTTCCTTGGCAGTGGGATGAGAAGGAAACCTCCCCAAAGCTTGAAAGGTTCAGTCTGGAGCTGAGCAAAAAGAAAAGTCCCTCTAGGGCAGAATTTTGGAGCAGGTGTCCCAGCGTGAGGCCGGGCCGTGGCCTGGCTCTGTGTGCCAGGAGCCGGCAGCGCTGGGTGCAGGGAGCCCAGGGAGGGCACAGAAATGCTGGGCTGAGAAATGCTGGGGGGACAGCGAGATGGGCGTGTGCAGCCGGCCAGGGCACAGCAGCAGCACGCACAGGGGGCACAGCCTGCAGGACACATGGCCAAGGGCTGGGCAGGGCTGGCAGGGCCACAGGCACCCAGGCCTTTGTCCCCTGGGCTCTGCCAGCGCCTCTGCAGGCCCCACAGAAGGAACTTTCCTTTCAGGGGCTGCACTTTGCTCCTGCCCGGCCCCTCCCTGAGGAGGCTGGCAGGGCTTGCAGCTTTGTGCCATTTGTCCTCGCTGCCCCTCCCATCCCACTGCCCCACAAGCAGCCCCGAGCCACCCGGGAGGGACAGGCCCTGCTGTGCCAGGCCTGGGCTCAGGGCTTGGCCTTTCTGCTGCCTCCAACTAGCCCAGGCCTTGCTCAGCATTGCAGTTCCCTGCTCACAGCCTGCAGCTCCCTGCAATCCTGGCCTCAAGGATCTGCTCTCAGCAGTCCCTGGGGAGCCTTTGGCACTCCCTGCCCTCAGTGGGGCCCAGGGATGCTCCAAGGGACTTGGAGTTTGGCTTCTGCCTCCTTGAGCAGCTTCTTCAACCCTCTCTCCATGCCTAAGCGTCCTGGACTCAGCCCCAAATCCAGTGTGGGGCTCATGAAAATACAGAATACCTTCACGAGCTCTTTCTCTCTCTTCAGTTGTCTTCATGTCTCCAATGTAAGAAATAAAATACAAATTTCTAAACTCAGTTAAGATTTCTACTGTAAGGTGCCTTCTCTCAGTTAAAATACTGGTGACCTTGTTATCTTGTACCTATTGAAAGGTCTCTTTTGTTAAATACCGTTTACCCCATACCTGCCTTCTCTCGTTAAAGGCTACTTATCGCAGTATCTCGTACCTATTGAAAGGTCTGCTTTGTTAAATACTGTTTACCCCATACCCATTGTTATTGTAATGCTTTCCCTGTTAAATGCTATTTACCTCAAAGTCTCTTCCTTTAGAACTGTATTCTTCCCCGTCGAGTACCTGTTCCTGCCCTGCCGGCTCCCGCCCTGCTGGCTCCCGCACGGCAACCGGTGACTCCACCCGGTATGTAAATGAAGAAGACTCCCACGGACCTCAGCGCCCAGAAGGAGCGGAAAAAACCCCTAAAAACAACGAGCCAACATGAAACCAAGGGCTAAGACAAACCACTCTCGGTCGGCAGAACCATAGAGAACCTGACAGCAATCCGTGCTGGATTCCGCCTCGTCACCATAACTTGAACAGCACTCGACCAGACAGGCATCTCTAGACCACGAGTTATGAGTGTTTTTTTCCTGGGGTTCAGCCCAAGGGATGAATTATTAAAAAAAATATGAATATCGCCCTAATGCCGATATCCAACTATGACGGACAAAAGACTCTCTAACAGTTTAAAGTTAGAAAGTGTATGTTTAATTACGACGCCGGGCAGCGTGCGGGATAGCTCCCAAACACACGCGCACCTACAGAAGATCACAGGGTCTTTTTATGTACAGAAGTATTGAATACCCTAAACACAAATGTGTATTCATGACTTTAGTACATCCCATTCCCCGCTTCGTATGGTAATTAGCCAAAAGCTATTAAGCATGCGTGGTTTGTTCTTTGAAATGGGTCGGTGGTCTTTTTTATGGGGCAAGGTCTCAAAATGATGAAGTAAGTGAGTCTTCTTCGCTTTGACTTTTTAATCTTTTAGTGTTGTGTGACAACTGAATCCTGTTTTCCCAGGAGTATTTGATCTATGAATTCATTGTCCTTCTTGAAGCCTATTGATCAGTCAGAATACACAAACATAAGTGGACAGGCCTCATGATTTATCAGTTCCTTAAATCTGGTTTCTGCTTATCAAAAGGGAAGTCTATCTGTCTTACTTCAGCAATATCTGGTTTAACTAAAACCTTTAATTCTTCAAAATTAATGTTTCATTTCCCCACTTCCTCTTTAAAGTGAGTAAATTCTTTTACTCAATATATAGAGTCTTCTTCATCTATCCAAGTTGTACAACTAGTGTCTCTCAAGACCAATCCATACGCTTTCGATAGTGAAGTTAAGGCTGTTACTCTTCGTAGCATCCTCCAATTCCAAATAAGTATCACTACAGATGAAACTAAACTTATACTAACTAAAAAAGTAACACAACTATAGGGTGGACTAAGGTATTTAGTATACCGGTTGCTGTCGGAGACCACCCAAAAAGCTCATCCCACCAATGATGAGACACATGTTCCTCAAGCCTTTTAAAAACTCCTTTGATGGTCTCTGTGTCACGGTGTATTGTAATTAACATCTTTTTCCCCTCTTCCTTAATTTTTTTTAAGATTTCTCTCAATTCAGGATGTCTCATCAATTGAGTAACTAGAGTCAGATTCATTCCTATGGGCACAGGCAGTATTTTCTCCACAGTGGTTAGGTTAGTCTTTATATATTGATGTGATACTACAGGTGCTCAATAGGAAAAATCACATCTCCTAATTCTAACAAAATTACAAACACAAAAATTGAATTGCGTCTCTTTTACAATTTGGTTATCTACCCTTATGATGGGGCATGCTGTCCTTAGACAGAGGCACCCCTGTCCTGTATACACCAATGAAGTTTTCTGTTTGCCTGGATGTGTTTCAAAGTGACAAATACTTTGGTCTGTATCTAAACAAGTGTCTTTGTCACTTTCTAATGTCTTTTCACATATATATCTTAGTTGTCTCCTTGCAGTACAGGGTTCTAGATTAACAGTTTGCTATTTTCCTTCAATTTCTGTGCCCACATCCTGTGTTCAGAAGGGTACAATACAGCTCCCTCATGGTTTAACCCTAAGGGCACTATTGGGCGTATTAGGTCCACTGAGGCATCGTGTATGGTTAAAACAAAGGCTGTCACTATACTAGTCTCAGGGTTATAGGTGAAATTGACTAACACCTACCAAGACTGAAGCTCCTTCTCCATATCAGAGGCATTGTCCCAAACAATTTTGCGACTTTCGGCAGGAAACGTTCCCTCTCCACCTTCTCTGATAACTGCAGCAGCCACTGATTGCATCCACAGTTGTGCTTGAGTACATCGTAGAGCTAGTTAAATGTTTTCACTAGCTGGACTTAGCGCATTAATTATTGCCTCATGATCTCGCTCTTCTGTGTTTTCCCATTCTGGTAGTATTTGGATCAATTTCCAATGATTGTTACCCAGTGCAAGTAGCGAGGATTGCAAAGGTTGCTGTAGTTGAACTAAATCATTCCCTACTGAGGCTAATTTATTTATCAGTACTTCAGAATCTACGGTATTTAGTACTCCCAACCCTGTTCCTAGCAATCCGGTGAGATCCCTCTTACTTCTAAAGTTAGAAGGCATACCCTTTTGGAGCCAAGTGGTCCAGTCCATAAAGGAGTTCTTGAGAGATGGAGCACATTCTGGTTATTTACTTGTACTCCCATTTTTACTCATTTTAAAGACCACTTTGGGTTAATTATCAGCCCAATTTTGGTCTTATTGCACACCCCTCTATTTTGAGTCTAAACTGAGGGCATTTACTCGAATATTTGTCACAGCATTCAGGACTAATTCGGATGGGTCTCATGGGTGGGTGGTAAGCCTCATGGAACCCGTCCTGTACAAATGCATACTTACAACCCCACACATTTCTTCTTTCCCACAAGCTTGCATTCGTGACTTTTAGCATGTTATTTAAAGCCTTACGAGAGTAAGCATCGTAAGCTCTCCCTTCACACCTGTTTATCTCGGTCACATTGTACCTACGTGGTATTGCATTGATTCTTGTTATATTTACAGTAATTACTGCAGTAATTACAATTTTCCACATAATGTCCATGATAACTATTAGTCTATCTATTCGTAGTTCCGAGTGAGCTTCAGCTTCAGTTCATTATCACCTGGTGTGATCTTCCAGATTCCTTCTGGGGCTTTCTTCACTCAGGAGTGATGGATCCAGGCTTTCTGTTCTTTGATCTTGTTTGCAGTGAAGGTAGTAAGAAGCACCTGGAATGGTCCTTCTCACTGTGTTTCCAAGGTCTTTTCTGCAAAAGACTTAACATATGCATACTGGCCCATCTAATTCTCTGTTTTGAGCTCCGACCACATATTTCTCAATTTCTCTAAGTTGTCTATTCAGGGCCTCCATATACCTATGTAGGGTCTCTTCCCCTACTTGCATAGGTGTTGTTCCTTCTTGAACTGCATATGGCCTTCCATACAGTTTTTCAAGAGGGCTTAGTTTCTCTTTTGCCCTTGGTTTTGTCCGAATTTGCAATAATGCCAATGGGAAAGCCTGGGGCCAGGGCAAATTTACTTCTTGCCCCAATCTCACAGTTTGTTGTTTAATCAAGTGGTTCATTTTTTCCACTTGACCGCTAGATTGAGGGTGGTATGGGGTATGCAATTCCCAATCTATTCCCAGGTGATTACTTATTTGCTGCACAATTTTTGAAATAAAGTGTGGCCCTCTATCTGAGGATATGGTGGCTGGAACTCCAAACCTCGGTATTATTTCTTGTAACAGTGCTTTGGTTACCTTTCAGGTCTTAGCTGTTCTGGCAGGAAAGGCTTCTGGCCATCCTGAAAAGGTATCGGTTAACACCAATAGGTAACGATATCCTCCCTTCCTGGGTAGCTCTCTAAAGTCAATTTCTCATTGTTGCCCAGGTCCACAGCCCTTCCCAATTTGTCCCACTTTAGGCTTAGGAGTATTTTTGGGATTAGTTTGGAGGCAAAGGCTACACTGACGAATTCCTTGTATCACTGTGCCCTGCAATTTCCTGGCCATGATCCTTTCTTTTAAATAGTTATACAGGGCATCTATTCCCCAGTGTGTTTTCTCATGCTCCCTCTGTACTAATGCCCACAACAAATAGGAGGGTACTACAAGTTTCCCTTCTTCTGTTACAGCCCATCCCTCCTGGTTATAACTTGCCTTTTCTGCCTTAATGAGTTTCTTATCCTTTTTATTGTATTTTAGCTTATCCTCAATAGAAATTTTTCCATCTGGAATTAATGCTGCTTCAATTATCTCATCAGGTATCTCACCTTTTGCTGCTTCTTTTGCCTCTCTATCCGCCAGCATATTCCCTTCTTCCAATTCTGAGCTCACCTTCTGGTGTGCTTTGATATGCATGATGGCTACCTTCTCAGGTAATTGTACTGCCTCCAACAGTCTCAATATTTCTTGTGCATGTTTAATATCCTTCCCTTGCGAGTTTAACAGTCCTCTCTCTCTCCAAATGGCTCCGTGGGCATGCACGACTCCAAATGCATACCTTGAGTCTGTGAAGATATTAATTCTTTTTCCTTCTGCCAGCTCTAGGGCTCGAATTAAGGCTATTATCTCAGCCTTCTGTGCAGAGGTGTTCGTTGGTAATGGTTTGGACTCTATTACCTCTCTGCTTGTGGTAACTGCATACCCAGCACGTCTTTTCCCACTGATGACATAGCTGCTCCCATCAGTAAACCAGGTTTCGGCATTTTCAAGCGGGCTATCTTTCAGATCCGGGCGACTGGAGTAGGTGGCTTCAATGCTCTCCAGGCAATCATGGATCACTGGTTCTCCCATACTTCCGCTGAGGAAGGAAGCTGGGTTCACAATGTTAGTTACCACAATCTCAACATCATCCTGTTCCACCAGTATAGCTTGGTACTTCAGGAATCTCTGTGGGGAGAGCCAATGCCCCCCTTTCGCTTCCAGGACTGTAGACACTGTGTGAGACACTAGCACCGTCGTCTTCTGGCCCAGGGTGAACTTGCGTGCCTCTTGGATGTTCACTGCCACTGCTGCAACGGCTCTGAGGCACCCTGGCCACCCCTTAGCTGCCGTATCCAGCTGCTTAGAGAGGTAGGCAACTACCCTTCAATACGGGCCCAGGTTTTGTGCTAGTATCCCTAAAGCGATCCCTTGCTTCTCGTGAGAAAACAAAAAGAATGGCCTACTCACATCTGGAAGTCCCAAGGCTGGTGCTGACATGAGGGCCTTCTTTAGCTGGTCGAAGGCTCGAGCTGCTTCTTTGTTCCACTGAAGATCTCTGCTTCCTTCTGTGGTCAAGGCATACAGAGGTTTAACAAGTAATCCATAGTTATAAATCCACAGTCTGCACCATCCTGTCATGCCTGAGAAGGTTCTCAGTTCTTTCACTGTCTGAGGCTTTGGGGTCTGGTATATTGCCTCTTTGCGATCTTGCCCTAACGTTCTCTGTCCAGCACTCACTTCATAGCCCAGGTAAATTACTGTTTGCCTCACCATTTGGGCTTTCTTCTGGGACACCCAATACCCCTGTAGGCCCAAAAAGTTTAGGAGGCTTACCATCCAGTCCACACATGTTTCCTGGGTCTGGGTGGCTATTAGGAGGTCATCCACATACTGGAGCGACTGTCCTTCTCCTGGTGGAGGTTCCCAAGACTCCAAATCCTTTGCAAGCTGTTCCCCAAATATGGTGGGGGAGTTTTTGTACTTTTGAGGCAAACACACCATGTGAGCTGAGTTTTTCGTCCAGTTTTGGGGTACTCCCAGTCAAATGCAAAGATTTTCTGGCTGGCTTCATGGAGAGGGAGGCAAAAGAAAGCATCTTTCAAATCTAAAACAGTAAATCAGGTTAGTTCAGGGATTAAACGAGTTAACAATATATAAGGGTTAGCAACTACTGGATCCAAGTCTTCAGTTATCTTATTAACAGCCTTTAAGTCCTGTACTAGCTTGTATGATCTGTTAGGCTTCTTCACTGGCAAGATAGGAGTGTTAAAATCAGACTGACACTCTTTTAGTAGTCCTATCTTCAAATGTTTTCAATAATTGGACTAATCCCTTCTCTGTCTTCCTTCTTTAGGGGGTATTGTTTAACTTTTACTGGCTGCCCTCTTTCCTTAAGTTTGACCTATACTGACAGTGCATTCTTTGCCCTGCTTGGTATGTCAGAAGCCCACACCCCAGGAAACACTTGATCTAATATTTTCCTGAAATTCTCTTCTTCATTGGCAACTTCAGTTTCTTTGGTTATCATTATCAAGCTTAACAGTTCTATATATTGTTGATCTTTTTCCTCCAAAATAATTTTCCCATTCTTAAATATTATTTTTGTCTCCAGCTGCTCTAGCAGATCTCTGCCCAAAAGTGCAGATGGAGCTTTAGGCATATTAAAAAAATCAATGAATTCCACATTGTTTTCCAATTTATACTTCAATGGTTTGCAAAAAATAAGCTCTTTCAGATTGGCCAGTCGCTCCTTTTACCACAACATAGTCATTGGTTACAGGTATTAGGGCCTTATTCAGCACTGAAAATGTTGCCCCTGTGTCTATTAAGAATTCTCTCTTTTTTTTTTTTTTTTTTTTTTTTTCTTTTTTTTTTTTCTTTTTTTTTTTTCAATGCTTTTTGATCTTATTCTAATTCTTAAGTTTCACTTGGTATTCTTCTGGTACAAAAATATGCTGGCCACACTCAAATTTAGGAATTTGTACTGGTTTCTTTGAGATCTCTGAAATCCCATTTTCCAGCAACTCAAATATTTTACCGCTGCGTAGGCTTATAGTTCCACTCTTAGGTACTAGCCACCTGTACCTTTATCGTTCCCACGAGCCTTGACAGACTGCACCACGAAGCACAGTCCGCTGATGACAGTAGCAGCCCCTCCTTGGGCAGGGGAACTCTTCTGAACCAGCCTCCCAATTCTTGTGCCTCCTATTCCTGGGCATATATCAAAATCAACACAAGAGAGAAAAAACAAAGAAACAAAACTAAACAAAAACTAGTTTGTTAACCTTAAAAAGGAAAAAGTTATCTGTACTTTCAGCTGTTGAGGAAAGAATTACAGTTAAAAAGCAAAAAAAGGAAAAATCAAAACAAGGCTCAAGGCATAAAAAGCAAAAAAGAATTCTTTTCAAAATAAGGCTCGAAGCATTACCTGTTGTGAAAAGAACTTATGGTTAAGAAAAGGATAAACGTCTTTTTATTAAAGCAAACAGACAAAAAGCAGAAACAGACAAACGAAAACTTTTCCAATCAGTCAGGCACAGTTTTAGGCTCGCAAAGGAAGCAGCCAAGGTGGGGGGGAGATCCCCCATGATTCTGAATACATTCTTAAAATCCCACAGACTTCGGCCGGGACACAGCACAGACCCTCCTGCAGGAAAGCGGGGGCGGGGCTGGATCCCACACTCCCCCTTCGCTCTTCTGCAGTCGCAGCCCAGGACTACAGCACTTTGAAGATATTATCACACACTCTGGCAATTGCAAACTTCCATTCGCCAAAAATCCCTCCGCGTTTTACAAAGAGCTGGGAAACATAGCCTTAGGCTGTGAGTTCAGCCTGTTGTCTGACTACCAAGGTGACACTAAGTACCCTTGATCACCGGCTATGTCAGGCATGGATTCGAAGAGATGGAAAAAAAACCTCCTTGCCTGTTTTGTTCCCTTTTCTTTTCTTTTTCTTTTTCTTTATTTTTTTTTCCTTCCTTTTTTTTTTTTTCTCTTTTTTTTTTTTTTTTTTTTTTTTTTTTTTTTTTCTCTCTCTCTACAAACAGTAAACAGCTTATTCACTCACGGTGCTTTTCTACTGAACGACAAACTGATTGAAGTCACACTATCAGTTAAACAATCAAAGCTAGCACACAGCCTTCCCTGAAACGCCACAGCCTTCCCAAATCCCTCCACCTTCTCAGACAGAGGTATCCCTCTGCCAATCAGCGGGGGTGTTAAAATCTCTTACGTGTTCCAAAAACACTTACAGAGATTAGTAGCACATTCCAAAATTACACAAACCGAAACGACTATTTCACAAGCTTTCACAAACCGCAACACAAACGGTACAAAACTGATCCACAATCACAAAACCTCGGGATCACCAAACAGACACAGATCTGCCCGCAATACACACACACACATCCGGTGCACGGGACCACGACTCAAGATGGGACCCTTTGCATCTCAAAACTCAGATTATGCATTACCATGCATTATGCACTAGCCCCTCAGATTATGCATTACCAAGGTGCACCTTTGAACTACAAGCCGAAACCGGAGCTAGTACTGCTTTAAAACCAACAAGACCCAAGACCGGCGGCTCTGCTGCCGCCGTTGCTGCCCCTCCACTCAGGATGCAGCCACCAACTACCAGGTTCTTTACCTGGAAACAAAACAACCATCTACAATACTCCGCGGAGTTTTTCCAAAACTCATTCAGGCCTCTGCTTTGCATAAGACGTCTCTTATGACTTACAAGCTGTCTCTATTCAAAGGTTCCTGTCTTCAGTATTTGTTCTTTATTTTATCTTTTTTAAACATACCTTTTTGTCCGTAGTTCCAGCAGGCTCTGGTCTGTCTCCGGGGGTGTCAGGGGGGTCGCAGGAGCCCTCTACCCAGAAAATCCTGGGGGGCGCCCAAAAGGGTCCTAGACGCCGATGGCCCCCTCGGCGAGAGAGAGCGTCTCCTGGCTGGCTCGCCAAAATGAATTATTAAAAAAATATGAATATCGCCCTAATGCCGATATCCAAAAGACTCTCTAACAGTTTAAAGTTAGAAAGTGTATGCTTAATTACGACGCCGGGCAGCGTGCGGGATAGCTCCCAAACACACGCGCACCTACAGAAGATCACAGGGTCTTTTTATGTACAGAAGTATCGAATACCCTAAACACAAATGTGTATTCATTACTTTAGTACATCCCATTCCCCACTTCGTATGGTAATTAGCCAAAAGCTATTAAGCATGCGTGGTTTGTTCTTTGAAATGGGTCGGTGGTCTTTTTTATGGGGCAGGGTCTCAAAATGATGAAGTAAGTGAGTCTTCTTCGCTTTGACTTTTTAACCTTTTAGTGTTGTGTGACAACTGAATCCTGTTTTCCCAGGAGTATTTGATTTATGAATTCATTGTCCTTCTTGAAGCCTATTGATTAGTCAGAATACACAAACATAAGTTGACAGGCCTCATGATTTATCAGTTCCTTAAATCCGGCTTCTGCTTATCAAAAGGGAAGTCTATCTGTCTTACTATAGCAGTATCTGGTTTAACTAAAATCTTTAATTCTTCAAAATTAATGTTTCAGTGGCCGCAGGCTACAGCGCTGATGACGAGGCCGTTGCCCAGGAGGGCAGCCAGGGAGATGCCCAGGAAGAGGCAGAAGTGCAGGAGCTGCAGCTGCCGCGTGTCTGCCAATGCCAGCAGGAGGAAGTGGCTGATGGAGCGGCTGTTGGACATTTCTTCACTCTGGGCATGGTGGACTGTTGAAAGAAGACATTGAGAAGCTGTGACAGATTTCCTTGATTAAATCCTATTTTATTAGGAATTCCCTAAAAAGTATTTCTGTTGTTTTGCAGAAAATTCAGTAAAGTTTTATTTTTGAGTTCATTTTTGTGCTGCTTAGTTACTGCCACATCTTCAGCATTGCTCTCAGCCTGAACACTGGGGAGCCCAGAGGGAAAACAGAGCCTGTGACCCAGTGCAATCAGACCAGCTGGTCCTGCACAGGTACCCTTTGCTCATTACACCTCCCTCTACTTCACGGTGATTGGACTTAAACCTTTCTTGAAAAATAAAGTGGACTATCTGTAAGCTGCAATTTCAAAATTAATTTTCCTACACTTTTCTCTCCCTTTTTTTTTTTTTTTCTGTGTTGTTGTATAGGAAGGGATATCCAGGGCTTGTCTTGCTCTCTACTACCTGGAGTTCTGCCTACTGGGAGCTGTTTCTCTCCATCCAAGCCTTGTCCCTGCCAGTGCTCCCAGAGCCCAGCCCAGCCCTGGGGGCTGAGCTCTGCCCTGCACACCCCTCCCAGCCCAGGCCACTGCCCAGGGGCATCTCCCTGGCAGCAGGGCCTTAAGGGCAGCTCAGACCAACGAGATGCTGCAAGCCAAGGTGCTGCTGCTGCTGTCTGTAGGTAGAGGAGGGCGAGGAGGCACTTTCTGAGGGAGATCTGAGACAGATCTGCTGATGCCCAGGGTGACAGTGCAGGAGTCTCAGTGACACAGACAAAGCTGGCAGCCCTTTCCCTTTCCTTTAGGACAAAGCTGAGAGCAGTCCTGGCCATGCAGCACCCTTTCCACAGCAGGAGGAGTCTGCCCTGCTGGGGTCACTCCTTCCACCTCCAACTTCACCCCACGGTCCATGAGGATCTCCAGGCAGGCTGAGAGCTGCCCTTGGCAGGTGGGAGATCCCCTGGCCTGGCCAAGAGCCCTCAGGGTTGCAGCACCTGCTCTGCAAAACAGCCATATTCCTAAGGAACCAGCAGCCCATCCCGATGAACAGGGTGAGTTACACTGATGGTTGTCAGCTCCATTTCCTGCCTAGAAATCCTGAAACTGCTTCTGAATTCTGCTCCCCTCAACTCTTGGACACCGAACCTCACAGAGCTGGGAAAAAAATCCCCTGGCCACTGCCTTACAAGTGAGTTATGTCAAAGTTAGAGCTCTGTAGGAAATCTCTATCCATCCCTATCCTTTTAAAATATCTGTACGTGGGGGTGTGCATAGATGTGTCTTGTATGGAAAGGAAGGAGTGCACAAGCAACATGACTGACACCTTCACTCTGTGTTCATTCCATACCCAAGGGAACAAAGATGTTATGGAAACCCTTGTATAGATAGACCCTTCTGTCCATGGGTACAGAGACATCCCAGAGCCCCTGGCACACACAGACCCTTCTATCCATGGATACAGAGACATCCCAGAGCCCCTGGCACACAGACCCTTCTGTCCATGGATACAGACACATCCCAGAGCCCCTGGCACACACAGACCCTTCTGTCCATGGGTACAGAGACATCCCAGAGCCCCTGGCACACACAGACCCTTCTGTCCATGGATACAGACACATCCCAGAGCCCCTGGCACACACAGACCCTTCTGTCCATGGATACAGACACATCCCAGAGCCCCTGGCACACACAGACCCTTCTGTCCATGGGTACAGAGACATCCCAGAGCCCCTGGCACACACAGACCCTTCTGTCCATGGGTACAGAGACATCCCAGAGCCCCTGGCACACACAGACCCTTCTGTCCATGGGTACAGAGACATCCCAGAGCCCCTGGCACACACAGACCCTTCTGTCCATGGGTACAGAGACATCCCAGAGCCCCTGGCACACACAGACCCTTCTGTCCCTGTAGGACGGAGCGCGGCGGGTGGGGGCGGTTGGTGGGCAGCGAGTCCCACACAGCAGGCGAGACCCGGCTCCAGCCCTGCCAGGCCCTGCCAAGGCTCAGTGCCGGCTCCTCTGGAATGGGAAAGCCCTTCAGCCTTGTCCCTGCACAGAGGGGCACTGCTGGCCTGGCAACACTCGTTGTTTTCCCCACGAGCTGCAGGAGATGAGAACACAACACTTGCAAACACTGACTGCAGGCCACAGCTCTGGCTGCTCCCCATGAACCTCAGCTCTGGCACCACTGTCTGCCCCAGGCTCCAGGGGATGCAGTGGGAGCCCGGCTGGGCTCTGCCCTGGGGCCATCCTGCAGGGACAGCTGCAAACAGGGAGCATTTGGCTGCCACAAACAGCCAAGCCAGGGGTGGAGGGCAGCTGGTCCAGCCCGGACTGCACTGCTGTGTGCTGTGCTCTGGGCTCCCCGCAGAGGGGACTGCACTGGTGTGCCAGAGGAGACAAAGAAGCTTCAGCTTCAGCCTAACTGAGGTGGGTGGGTGGGCCGGGAAGAGTGGGGTGGCTCACGGGACTTCACAGAGCTCATCCTGCTGGAAGGATGAGGAAAAGGGAGTGGGAACTCAGCAGTGAGGAGAGCTGAGGGCAAGAGAGCAGCTCTGAATGACACTAAAATGCCACCAGACCTCTGAGGCATTGCTGCCCCTCAGCCAGTGACAGGATGAGTCCCTAAGCCTGGGGCTCGGTCTTCCTCATGGTGATGGGCACCAAGGATGGCAATAGTGTGATGGAGACTGCAATCAGCTGGGCACTCACTGGGGGAAAATAGGGAGCAGTTGTGAAGGAAAATGCAGGTGGGGGACAGAATTGTTCAGAGAAGGCCTGAGCTACAGCTTGAGCAAGCTGAAAAATGTCATTTGGCGTCACCCCAGATTGATTTAATTTCAGAAGGTATTAAACAAGTTTATTTTGGGGGGTGTCATGTTTTCCCTTGGAGATGCACCCTCTGCAAACTTGAGCTGCATTGCCAAAATGCTCAAGGCAAGTCTGCTGCAGGTCACACCGTTTCTTCTTTGGCTGATCCCAGCCTGGTGCTGAGCTCCAGCAGAGCCCTGGCAGAGCCCAGAGCAGCCTCAGCATCCGCAGAGCCCAGCTGCAAGGACAGAAACCAGAAACCGCCCGTCAGCTGAAGGCTCCTGTGCCCTTGTCCCAGCCGCCCGCAGTGCCCAGGCCATGCTGGCCGTGCTCAGAGCGGGGCCCAAAGCTGCCCATCATTGCTGCCTTTGGCAGCAGAGCAGGAGGGCAGGACACGTGCCCAGCCTGCAGCCAGCCAGGCCAGATCCACCTCCCCAGCAGCTGCCCAGAGCAGGATGCTCCTGTGCTGGCTGCCATCTCCCAAAAGCTCTTACCCCACCCGTGCCAACAAGACGGGGACACACCTCACGCCATCCGCCGCGCAAAGAAAAGCTGCTCCCAAACCACATCCTCAGCCTTCTCCTTCATCCACTCCACAGCTGGTCCCAAGCACTTCCCAGTCAAGACTGGACACCACCTAGAAGGCTTCCTTTAGAAAAACAAACATCAAATTAACAAAAAGAGATTACAGACAAGAAAGGGAGAAAAGGGAAAAGGTAAAAGATCCTATTTCTGTCAGAGGTTGAGGAAGCCCCCATGCTCTGCATACTAGGGAAAAACCCACCCACCAGTGAGGGAAGCCCATGCTTTCACTCTTCCCCCCCTACACTGCCCCCCAAACTAATGGTGATCCCAAAGAAAACAAAGGGAGTGGAGCAGCCCAAGCCCTTCCTTGCCGGCAAAGCAAAGCAGCCGAGCACAGGTTCTGGAGTCCCACCTCTGCTCCCACCTTGGGGGTTGGTTTGTGTCGGGCTGGCTGCCCCAGCCCCAGCCCAGGGCATGGTGGGGGGTGGCGGCTGTTGGCAGGGCCAGGAGACGACTCCCATTTCAGAACCACCCCAGCCCGTGCCCCCAGCCCTGCCAAAAAGCAGCTTGGCAGCCCTCTGAACAATCAGTTGCATCAGCCCCAGTAAAGGGGGGAACCTTTGGTTCCCGGCCAGGCTGTGCAATGCCCAAATCTGGGAGCATCCCCCTGTGTGCGAACTCATCTGCAAATCAGCTGTGGAGCCTGGCTTTGAAGAAGGTGCCAGAATTGAAGTCCATCACCTTCAATTGCTGGTGGCCAGGTTCAGGAAGAGGTTGTCATCCTTGCTGTCATCCTCACTGTCTCCAGCAGCAGCAGCCCCACCTGGTCCAGCTTCTCCAGGGGCTCCTTCTCCTTCCCTGGGGGTGAGACCAGGCTGTCAGTGTTCTGCCCAGGGCCCCAGCTGTCAGTGAACCAGCACAAGCCAAAACAACTCTCATGGCAGCCACCAGTGGTGGGCAGAGCAGCTCAGCTCCAGCACAAGGGCTGCCTGTGCCCACCTGATGACCCCTGTGCAGTGACACAGGCAGCACAAAAAAGTCTGGTTTTCTTTCCTTCTGATTGCCAAGGCATGTGTGCAGCTGGAACTTACCAGGGCCCTGCATCAAAATGAACCTCTGGCTCTCTCCCTTCTTCTACTCCAGATGAATCTCCTGCATCCAAGGATCACCAAAAAGGTCTTCTAATGAAGGCCTTTCCATGTCATCCACGGCTAAACAGCACCTGATGAGATCCTTGCACTCTGGGAAGAGAAACCAGAAACTGCCAGTCAGTTGGAGAAGGCCCCTGGCTGCTTTGCCCCATATTCCCATGCCCAGGCCATGCTGGATGTGCTCAGAGCTGGGCCTAAACTTTCCCATCAATTCCCTGCTTTGGAGGAGAGCAGGAGAGCAGGACATGTGCCACCTCCTCAGCAGCTGCCAGAGCAGGACGCTCACGAGCCAACTGCTGTCTCCCAGCACTGGTATTCCCCCCGTGCCCAGAGATGAGGATCCACCTTGAGAGAGCCGTTGTGGCAGCGGGAGCTGGCCCCAGCTGATGTTCCAGCCGCTCCTGAAAGGGTGCTGCCCGCAGACCATCTGGTGCAGGAGCATGCCCAGGGACCAGATGGTAGCTGGCTCGCCATAGTACCAGCCAAAGTCGGTCCATTCTGGGGGGCTGTATGCTGGTGTTCCTGTGGAATACAGATGGAATTCATCAGGGGGATGCTGCTGCTCCCAGAGCCTGGCCCCAGCATCCCTGGGCATGTGGGGACTGCTCCAGTGGCACATGGTGTGACCCGCTGCCCTCCTACCAGGACCTGGGACTTGTGTGAAAAATTGCCATTGGAAAAGAAACCACTGGTGTAGGAAAAGGGCAGCAGAAGCCCTGGAAAGGCCTGACCAGAACAAGAAAAAACCCACTCAGAGCAGGAGGAAAACCATGCCTTCCTCCTCCCTGCCTGCATTGCCCAAAATAACATTATGAACACAAGACAAAGAAGGCCAGAGGAGCAGTCCAAGCCCTTTCTCACCTGCACACCAAACTGGCTGGTGCACAGGTTCTGACTCCACGCTCTCTGATAGCCCCACCCACAGGTGTTTCTGTCGGGCTGGCTGCCCCAGCCCCAGTCCTGGGCAGAGTGGCTGGCAAAGGCTGCCAGCAGGGCTGGAAGCTGGGCCCCAACCCACCCCTGCTCAAAAGCAACTCAGCTGAAGTCTCAGTGCCATGAGTGGCAGCAAAAGGGAGAATCCCCACTGCCACACCCAGGTTGGGCTGTGAGATGTTGGGCCATGAGATGTCAGCAACTGGGAGCACATCCTTGCGTGGGCTCACCTGCAAACTGCGTGTATGCCGTGTCTTGAAGGTAGGTGCCACAGCCAAAATCGATCAATTTGGCCTGCCCGGTGGCCAGGTCAACCAGGATGTTCTCTGGTTTGATGTCTCTGTGCAGGACCCCGCAGCTGGTGCAGTGCCGCACGGCCTCCAGCACCTGGTGGAACAGCTCCCGCGCCACCTCCTCGGACAGGAACCTCCGTGCCCGAATGAAATGCTGGAGGTCCTGACACCGCTGCGGGCGCTCCAGCACCATCACGATTTCACTGGGGAGCTCAAGCCAGTCCAGCAGCTGGACGACACCAGGGAAGCCAGTGGAGACCCTGTCCAGCAGCACGATCTCCAGCGGTGCGCTGGTGCCGTTGGGCTGTGGGAGGACCACGATGCCGTCAGTGGGGCTGAGGCCGTGCCAGGGGTGGGGAAGCCCTCACCCAGCCTGGGATGTTCTGCACCCTCCGCTGGCCCCACGCCCGCTCTCCCTCGAGGCGTCCTGGCGCCTTCCACCCTGCCGGGCCTCGGCTCGTCCCCGCCCGGCACGCCCTGGCTTCTCCCGCTGGCCCCCGCTCACTCACCAGCTCTCCCCAGTGCCGGACGCGGTTCCGTGGCACCCTTTTGATGGCCACCTGCAAGCCAAGGGGAGCAGCGGGCTGAGCTCGCTGCCCACGCTGCCCACGCTGCCCAGCCCCATGCTCTTCCTCCTCCGCCCTCCTCCTCCTCCTCCTGCGCCCGCCGCCAGCCCCGCCGCTCACCGGTGCGCCGTCCGAGAGCCGCGTCCCTGCGAAGACTCTTCCGAAGCCGCCGCGCCCCAGCAGCGAACCCAGCCGGTACTGCTCCTGGAGGCCCTGCTGCGCCTTCCCTGCCGGCGAGACGTGGCTGTCAGTGCTCGGCCCGGGGCCAGCAACGGCCCCCGAGCGCCCCTCAACCGCCCCGGGCCGGGAATCCCCAGGCGTTCGCTCCTGGCAACGCGACAGCGGCAGCTCGGGGCCGGCGGCCACGCTGCCGAGCGGCGGAGCTCGGGCCGGGGAAGCTGCGGTGGAGGCCGCGGGAGCGGCTGTGCCGCCTGTGTCCTCCGCGGGGCCCGGGAGGGGCCGGGGCCGGGGCCGGGGCCGGGGCCGGGCTCGGCACAGGCGGAGGCAAAGGGCGGCGATGCCGCCGAAGCCCCAGGCACTGATCCTCGTCCGCCACCGCCATCGCCAGGACAGCCAGAGCCCGGCGGAGGCGAGACCGCGGCGGGAGGCCCGGGGCCGGGGGCGGGGACGGGGCAGCCCCACTCGGGGCCGGGGGCGGGCCGGGGGCATGGCCCGGCCCTGCAGGGGAGAGGGAGACTGCCAGAGGACGGGGACACCGGGACAGGGAGATCGGGAGAGGGTGCGGGCCTGCGCGAGAGGGAGAGGAAAGGCAGGAGGAAGTCGCCAAAAGTCGCTTTTTCTGCTGCTGCTGCCGCTGCTGCTGCCGCTGCTGCCGCTGCTGCTGTAGCAACTGAAGCCCTGGGGCCATTTTTCCCCGGGTCCGTTTGTCCGTTGCCCGCTCAGCCCCACGCCGAGCCCCGCGCTCCCCGGGGGCAGCCCCGAGCCTGTCCAAACACGGGAACTTTGCCCACAGGAGCCAAGACCCAGAGTCTTGACTCCTGCACTGTGGCAGAGCATTCCCCTTGGTTGCTGCTGTGCATTGTCCCTGCTGAGGGTCAGACACTGTCAGAGCACGTTCCCTGAATGCAGAATTTGTACCTGGCCCAAGCACTGCACTTGTGTCTCCAGCATTGCTTTCCAAGAAAAACAGGGGAAGGCAAATTGTGTGTAGCTCATGGTATTTTACAGCATCTCAAACTTGCCAAATCATGGATCTTAGAGGTGAGATCCATTTGTAGTTCATGGGATGGAGAAGTAGTGCAAGATGGAAAAGGGGAGCATCAAAATCATTTGACAAGGACATCTTTGATTGCTTCTTTACATTTTCATTTCATTTCTTAAAAGATCCTTCAGTTTTCCCTGAATCTTCTCCACAGTCCCGTCTGCTCTTTCCAAGAACACTTCCTGGAGAACGAGGTGCAGCTTCTGTCACAAGACGTGCCACCAACTGCAGCTTCCCTTGGCTTTCCACACTGTGTGTGCAGTAGGAGTCTTGCAGCAAAGCAGGACAAATATTTGAAGAACTTGACAGCTTGTCTGTTCTTTTCCTTACGGACTTGGGAGTTGTGCCCTTGGTAAGGTTTTCATTGTTACTGTTGTACCCTAAGAAAACAGGACGGGGTACCGGGGGAACCTGCTGGGAGTCTGTTATCATCCACCCAGCCAGGAAGATGAGGTGGACAACTTAATCTAAAAGCAGCTGGAGAATGTTTCAGGATCACCAGCCCTTGTTCTTGTAGGTGACTTTAAGCTGCCAGATATCTGCTGGGAACTTAATACAGCAGGAAAGAGGCAGTCCAGGAAGGTTTTGGAGTGTATGGAGGACAACTTTTTGTTGCAGCTGGTGAGTGAGCCCCACCAGGGGAGGGCCTATGTTCGACCTGTTGTTTGCAAATAGAGAAGGGCTGGTGGGAGATGTGGTGGTTGGAGGCTCCTTGGGACACAGTGATGATGAAATTATAGAGTTCTCGATATTTGGTGAAATCAGGAAGAACATCAAGAAGACTTTTATACTGGACTTCCAATCAGCAGATTTTGGCCTATTTACGAGACTTTCTCAGGGAGTTGCTAGGGAAGCAGCCCTTAAAAACAAAGGAGTCCAGGGAAGGTGGGTGTGCTTCAAAGCAGAGATCTTGAGGGCAGAGGAACAGGCTTTCCCTGTGTGCCAAAAGATGAGCTGACGAGGCAAACGTCCAGCCTGGATGGGCAAGGAGGTTTTGAAGGAACTTAGGAATAAAAAGAGGATGTATCATCTTTGGAAGGAGGGTCAGGTCAAGGAGTATTTAAGGGGATTGCTAAGGCATGTAGGAAAAGTGTTTGGGAGTCCAAAGCTCAATTCAAACTTAATTTGGCAATTTTGTACAGGATATTAAAAAAAGTTTTTCAAATATATTAACTGCAATAGGAAGGCCAACTGCAATGGTTGGAGGACTTTCACGGACTTACACACACTGCGACTCGTGACCACGTTTCCCCGCTTGTGTTTTTCCCGAGACAGGTGCGAGGTGCTCCCCATCACTCCCCGTCCCCCGCAGCCCAACTTCCCTGCCTTGCCTGCTCCAGATGCCCTCGGCCCTCATGCCAGACCCTGCCAAGTCTGCTGCTGCAGCCCTTACACCTCGGCTCACGGGTCTCTGAGGGGACCCAGCTGGGACCTACGCCTGGCAGGATCTCTGGATGAGGGATTTCAGTGGGCAAACAGCACTGACTCTTCCAGGCTGCAAAAGGACCTTCTCTCTTTCCTCACACCGGTGACACCACCTTACCTCATCCCCGCAGCGTTCCGACTCCAGCGGGTCTTGAGTTTGAAGTGTGTAGGCTTGGCTTAAAACCTTCACTGCAAAGTGGGGAAACATCTTGAAGTTACTTTGAGAGAGTTCAAGTTGTTCCCTGTAATCTTTTGTGATACAGAAAAGTGAACCGGTGAGAAGTTCAAGCAAATTGTCATTACTACCTGCTAAACTACCTTCAAATGTAATTTGGTGCTTCTTTTAAGGTATGAGGGACTCAAGGGGGTAAATCAGGACACTCATTTCCCAGTTCCTGTAAGAGCTGTCCTCAGGAAAGAGAGCTTAGAACCAACTCTGAAAATGGGGAATGAAAGCATCTTTTCTTCCTGGGGCTGTGCTGTGGTATACAGTGGGTAAACATGAATATCCAACTGTTTACATTATGCTATGCATGTTCACACTGATCTTTCTCCTGAAAAAAAAAAAAAACAAAAACAAAACCCCATGAGTGAGTAGGTGAAAGACGATGGAACCAAACTAATTGTGTTAAAACTATTCCTCTCCTCCTGTTCCAACTGAAGCTGGAATGCATCCAGATTTGAATTTCCAAAGTCTGGCACCTCTTTTCAGAGGTTACACTGAACTTTGACCAACTTGGTCTTCACGTTTGAATCTGAATCCACTTTTGTTCCTCACCTTGTCCCTCTTCACACCCAGAAAAACAACTGGGTATCACATATATCAGACTATTCCTCCTCAGTCTTGGGCAGATAAGAGCAAAACAGGTTTCACATGAACCTGTCTGAGGTCAGGGACATTCCATCAAGTGTTACTGAACTCAAATGGGATCAAAGATTCCCAAATAACAGTATAAAATCACTCTGAAACATCTGCAACTGCAAACACAGATGGGCAGAGAAAACAGTAGGTCTGCAGGTGAAACCCTTGCCTCAGATAAGGACAGTGTCTGCCTTTGAACTCAGTCAGTTACCCTCTGCCTTCCACCTGGGGAGCTGGAAGGAGACTTGTGGTAGTCTCCCCCTACTCTCCTTCTTTTTCCCCTTGACCTTGCCTTCAGGGTGATCATTCAGTTGGACACTTCCTGCACTTGCTGTCTCAGGTCAGTCCTGCCAAAGGCAGAAATGAATGCTGGGATGTGGCAATACACAAGACAGAGAGGAAGACACATTTAATTAGCACAGCTGGTTTGATAACCGGGATGCCATGGCAGGGACAAGCAGAATTTTGAGATTATGAGAAGATGAGATTAAACTTGCCTAGGGGAAGAGGATGTGCTGTATCGCATCTCAGCATCCCACATGTCAACACAAAGTGACTCTGCAAGGCAAAGACTGAATTTTAACAGGTCTCATTGATACTAGGCAAGCCTGATTGTTATCTCAAAAAGCCATTGGCCTAATGATTGGCCGTTAATGCCCGTCTCCCAGGCTCTTTCAGGGGTGGGTGGAAATAGTCAAAGCCTGCAAAGGACACTTAATGCAAATGGCTACAGTCAAACCTTTTGTACTGTCTGCCCCCCAGTTTTGTAGGGGAAGAATCTCTTAACACAGCGGGGTTTTAAAATTCAAACAAATTTTGTGGGAGGTCATTGAAGCTCAACCAATGCAGAAGAATGTAGACAGCATCAAAAATAACTGGGAAGTATCCCATACTTGTGCTTGAAAGGCTTTGAATCAGAAGGTCTGCCAGGGCTGTTGCCTGATGAGTATTTGTGAATCTTCCCAGTGAGATAACGTAACTTTTTCTAGCCTGGTGATGCTGTAGGCAAAAGACCATCCCAAAGTGCAGGAATGAGCCTGGCATGCTTTTGGCAGTGTGCAAGTATAACCCAAAGGCCAAGGCAGTTTCCAAGTGGAATGACTGAACTGGGAGAGGTTTGAAATGTAGGTAACCTCCAGAGAGGTGAAGCGGGGAGGGCTGAACGACAGCGCAAGAGGCAGCTGGGTGCTCCGGCTTGTACACATCTTCCAGGGAAGCCTTCCTGTGGAGAAGGAAAACTCACGAACACTGTGGCTGACAGGAACTGAAGACATGCTTTCAGTGGAATGGCACTGAGATATATATATACACTTTTTTTTTCTTTTCCCGCTGAATGGGGGCTACTTTGCTATTCAACATTAACCTAAAAACCAAGTACCCTAAAATATAGAAAGTATTTTTGCGAATCTCTGCTATCCCCTGTGATGGGTAGTGTGTGAATAGAAAACTTGGAGACAGTAGTGTAAAACACAAAGGCAGGAAGGGAGCAAGTGTTTATCATGATGTGCAGAATGCACCTCTTTGCTACAGCCTTGAAAGCTGCTTCTACAAGCTGGCAACATTCAGTTGCTGGAAGACAATATAACTAATCCAGACATGTTCAGCATGTGGAATTACAGTATCTCAGCCTTGTCCTTCCCTCACGAGCAAAAGGAATTGGATTCATGTTTTCCCCAAAGAAAAAAAATCACTTGAAAGTCCAGAAGTTAGAATCCAAGAGAAATATCACATCTGCTTCAGAGAGTTTCTTTCTTTTGAACTTGGGGAGGAATTATTTTACTGTGCCAGAAATGCAGGAATTGTGTTGTTACATGGAAGCTTTAAAAAAGCAAAGCCAAAATTTGAGCACTTAACTTCTTTTTCTCCTTGTTATTCATTTTCCCCTGAATTTCAGCCAAACTGCCAATTCAAAACTCATATCATTGCTTAGTGTATGGAAATTCCGATAAAATTAGTGTGTCAGTTAAGAAGTAAACAATGTGAAATAAAGAAAGTGAATGTGAAAATAGTAATTTGAAATAAAATACTTCAGTTAGATGGCCTAAAATCTTCTATTAGTGGAAAAAAAAATCACTAGATCTAATGTAGAATAACAAGAGTTGTCAGAAAAATATCTCAGAAATACTTTTTCACACACACACACACACACACACACTCTCTCACTCTTCTGTGTGTGTGTACACTTCTCCCCATCCTACTGCTTTTTCTTCCTGCTTTCTCCCCTGTAATTTTTTAAGAGCTGATATTTGTCATTTTCATTCTATTCTCCCAGAATAAAATTTCCAAGAAGTTCCCTAATGTTCTTTTTGGCTTTTGAGGATTAAAACAAAACAAAACAAAACAAAACAAACAAACAAAAAAAATTAAGAGCAAAACCCCAGGCCTTTCCCACATTTTTAAAAGCTTTATATTCCTGCATTCTGACACAGACAGAATCCACAGGACAGTTCAAACAAGGGGGCTGTTATCCTCTCTCTGTTTCTATGGAAATGAGTGTCAGACCACTTAAAACAAAGCACATACTTTACAGTAATCACTGCATTTTCATTATTTGAAATAACAGAGCGCATTTTCCCCAATCCAACCTCTATTCCTATGGATACAAGCTGAAAATCGTTGTAGAGAAGCCTGTTCCATAGTTTTTTCCAATTCTGAATGTGTTTAGGATGCTGTTAAGTTCTCACAAGGTGCTATGGATGATACGATCTAACAAGAGCTTCAAGTGTGCTGTAATTTGAACTGGAGAGGACCAATTCTGTGAGCCAGAGTAAGGAAACATTCTTGTGTGTGTAAATAGAAATTGGAATGAATTCTGAGTGAAGTACTCCACCCAGCAGGTTTAGAAGGAGGGGAAGGATTTGCTGTTTTCTGCTATTTTTTGACTTGCTTCAGAGAGAGTGAGCTGAGCTAAGCAAGTTCTGAGTTTGGTGATCATGAGCTGCTCCTTGGCCAAACTAGCCATAACACCATAGAGACCCCCACCACTTCACGAGACAGAAGATGTGACCCATGAAGTTTGCAAAGCCAATCACCTCACGTTTCATTTGGAATGAAACCTCACTCCATTTCCTCAGGAGAGGCAGCAGAACGTCCCCGCTCCCCACCCCCCTGAATGCTGCCAGTCTTGCTGGCACTTCTCCCGTACGCAGATTATTTTTTCTAGCAGTGCACCTGGCACTTGTATAGACATGAAGTAAGAGGCATGTCCCATCTCAGAGAGCTTATGCTGCAAACAAGAGAATGTCCCTGGTCACTTCCCGACATGATGTTTCAAAGACACACTGGGAAAGACTGTGTGTCCTGCCCCTCAGTTAGGAAGGACATTAGGCCACAGTTACTGGGTGGAGCACGGTCAGGGAAATCACCCTCTTTGTCAAAGTGCTTTACTACGGTTTTATGAGCCTGCCTCTGATGGGTCATTATCATGACACTGTTCCCCTTCCGTAAGTATTTAAGACAAGATTTTCCAAAATGACCAATGACTACGTACTTGAAATTCAAGACAGAAGCTTTTTAAAGCCACAGAATCAATGTCAAAACACTGAAAAAAACTGTGGCTTTTCCAAGAGCCTTGAAAAAATCGGGCTTCCAGATCTCTCAAGTTAGGTATGCAAAGGCATGCAAAACTGGTGGTGTTTCAGAAAAGAATAGCCCATATCAATATCTAATCAGTGAGAGTTAATAGTTTTGAGAACCAGACCTCAGGCTAATTCGACCTGAGCACAGTGAAATTAGAAGCATATAACAAAAATTGAAAATGATATTGCAGTGCTTGTAAGTGCCTGCTTTTCCCGTCAAGACTGTAAGGGCTCCCTAGTAAATTCTGTGACTCAGTGACTATGTCAAACTCAGACTGGATGATGCTTGAAGATTATTCCATGTGTATAAGGTGGGAAGGATTTCAGTACACAGAAATACCCGAGAATCGCAGTAGATACTCAGAGGTGCTCTCAGCAAATGCCTCCTCTGGCTATGCACAGCCTGCTCATTGACACTTTTCTGTCCTCTTCCCTTTTTTTCTGGTCTTTCCACCCATCTTCGGCAGCTGGGCATGCAGCCCAGTTCCAGAGTCTCACCATGCTCTGACTCAAACCCCTGATGCTCATAATGCCTGGTCGGCAGATCCTTCCATATCGACAGGCTCTAATATTCCTCGTGGGAGGAAGATAAATTGCCATTAGTCAGGCTTAAAATGCACTCCTTGCACTCCAGCTGAAATAACTACGGGATTGGAGGAGGAGGAAGAAGAGGAGGAGAGATGATTTTGTTTTACAGCATCTAGAATAAAAAAAGTTGTGGTTTTACCTCAGCCATGCCAGCCCACTCGTCTCCTGGGTCCATACACGGACCTTGCACATACCCTGGACTCCTCGATGCCAAACTCCTGGAATTCAAGCTCTGCAATGAATGTGTCCAAGTGTGTGAGCTGGCACTGGGCTGATCCCAGCAAGGATCATGGAGGTGCAGGGCACAGGGCATTTGGACATGTGATGACAAAGAAGTGATAGTGTTGGGAGCATTCCCTTCTTGGGAGGCCGTGCCGAGGAGGTGGTCCTGTCAGCCCATCTCTGGGCAGCGTCACCCTCTCTCCTTCTGTCATCCCATGCCTCAGGGTGCCAAAGGCTGGGAAGCAGGGAGATTTGACAAAGCGCTCTGTATCACACTTGAAATTTGGGGAAAAACTGAAGGAAACTTTTCTGTGTAATAGTTGTGTAAACTGAGAGCGAACATTGAGAGCTACAGTTTTAAGGTGTGATTTTGGATTAAATGTATTCCCTCTGAATGCTTTCTATACTTAATTTATACATAAAATGAAACATTTATTTTAAGACACTAATGCATTTCTTACCAAAGGAGTGAAGGGTGGGAGATTGCAACTCACAGATGAAGCGAAGTGAAACCACCACAGGGGTTACTGTTACTGTAAGTGGGGTATCCCAACAGCAGGACAGGTTTGGGCTGGGATTAGCATGGGCTGTATAGCTGGGGTCATGCAAAGGTCTGTCTGCAGCCCTTCTCACAGTCCCTCATCTGCAGGGAGAGGCTGTAGGCCTGGAGATCAGGCTGAGTTTGGGAAGGGTCAGGAGGACACGGTTACGGAGTGATGTAAATGCGTATCAAGAGACTTGAGGGGTGGCAATGTCAGCTAGAGAACAGCAAGGATCCATGGCTAACGGCTGGAGATAGGGGCTGCCTGAGAAGGACAGGAGTGCTTAAGGCTGAAATCAGAAGAGAAACCTCGGTGAAGCTTTTGTGTTAGAAATGGTCTCATCTGCCCAATCAGATACTTGTCTTCAGGATTGCACGAGTAAGGAATCCCACAGCAAAGAAAAAGGTTCAGGTTTGGGAGCAAAGGCAAGTTGGGCAGGACTGCGGGGCTGGGGCTTGGCTGTTTACATTCTGTTCAGGACAGTAAAGGCCTCCGAGGTCGTAACTGAGGCAGGAAAGGGTCGCTTGGCTCAGTTAGTCTTGTATCTAGAACTGTTCCTTGAACAAGGGGGGGAGCTGAGGTTCATGCAAGGGACCAGGAATTGTTTTTTAGCCTTGAAAATGCCAGAGGGGTGTGTGTAACTTGGATATGATGATAAGTTCATCTGGCAAGAATCACAGAATATTTTGATTTACTGAAAAACCGGGCAGCTCAGAAGTTACTACTTGACTCATTGCTGCTCCCATCTGTTGCACACGTAAGCACAGCAGAACAGATGATTTTTTTCTGAGCCTGAGGTCTTCGACTGACCCTCCATAAATGCGTCTTGCCAAAAAGCAGACTTGGGGGAGGAAAGTTGTCAGATATAATAGAGAAAGAAAAGGACACAGGCTTCAAAGTCCACTCCAGCAGAACATGGAAGTGACCTGGCTGGAAATGAAACCCGTAGTCTGCTTCCCCAGCCTCCTGGAAGCCTCTAACAGCTCCACAGGCAGTGAGGGGAGAGAATAATTGAACTTCAAGTTGAAATAAAAATAATTTTCAGTAGCATTCTGCAGACCTTTTAAAATACTAGAACCATGAAATATGGTGTGATGATAACTATCAGGCTTGTAAGCCTGGTAACTAGGACTTTTACCTTGAAGATTTCAGTATGGGTACTTTAAGCCTTTTAAAACAGAGTTAAATCAATTTTTTTCCCCCTAGTTCTGCTAGCACTAGCCTTTCTTTTCACCCCCTCAAAAGCAGAGCAACTCCCTCTTGAGAATGTTATTTACTTTCCATATTATGTGCTTACCAATTTCTGGAATTGCCAATGTATTTGGATACCTGCATAAATTTAAGTTTCAAGAAAACTGTAAGGCTGAAACAAAAGAGAGAGACTGCTGCAGATGGGATATTGGGAAGGAATTCTCGTCTGTGAGGGTGCTGAGGCCCTGGCACAGGGCCCAGAGAAGCTGTGGCTGCCCCGGATCCCTGTGGTCTGACTGAACTAGAGGTAAAGCCGCCTGGGTGTCCTGCCCACGGCAGGGGGTGGGAAGGGATGGTGGAACGAGATTGAGGTGAATGCTTTGAGATTAATTTGTGGGTTTTTTATAATATACTTTATAAGCCTGTGTAGTAGATATTTTAGAGTTAGTTTGTGTTTTACTGGATAACATCACTTTCTTAAGCGTAAAGGAATGCGGGGTTCCCGGAAGACATTCCTCTGCCGAGAGGGAAGATCATCATCCATCGCGGAGAGAAAGGAGGGTGTGACCCCTGGCTGATGGAGCAGAGCACCGCCATCAGCCACCGTCAGCCGAGTGCTCAGCACCCCACAGCCATCATCCCGACTCTCACAAGGACATACATCTCAATACCTGGTTCCGGCAAACCCGGACAAAAGCTTCTGTCTCCCCGGAAAAAACTATTCACCTGACTTGCAACCGTAAAAGACCCTAGATGAATATGAATCAAGAATCATACACACAAAGAACCGATGACGTAATCGGTTGCCCAAGCCCAAAAACTATATAAAAACGGGCTCTGCACACTCTGAATTTGTGAACCAGAGGGGGATTCTGTGCCGTTCCATGGTAATTATTTTTAACTCTTGTTGCTCACCTGAGCACCGGTCGCTGGGCAGGCCCGACAACTCGCAGGAGCAGCACCCTGCCCGGGCCGCGATATCCCCGGGCCGCTGCCGCTCCCGCTCCGCCCGCCCCTGCCTGCGGGAGCAGCGGCGATTCCGGGGTGCCGCCGTGCCGGCTCCGAACCGGGCATGGCCGGGAAGCGGAGCGGGGAGCCTGCGGCCCGCGGGACGAGGAGTTCGATGGCGCCCGCCTCACGGCGCTGCTGCGGGACCCCGCGGCCGCCGCCAAAGGTGAGGGGCTCTGCGTGGCGGGAGAGGCGCGCCCTGAGGCGGCCGCGCTGGACAAAGGCGGCCGCGCCGTCCCGGGCTGAGGCGGCCGCGCCGTCCCGGGCTGAGGCGGCCGCGCCGTCCCGGGCTGAGGCGGCCGTCCCGTCCCGGGCTGAGGCGGCCGCGCCGTCCCGGGCTGAGGCGGCCGCGCCGTCCCGGGCTGAGGCGGCTGTCCCCTCCCGGGCTGAGGCGGCCGCGCCGTCCCGGGCTGAGGCAGCCGCGCCGTCCCGGGCGCATCGGGCTGAGGCGGCTGTCCCGGGGCACGTCGCAGGGGGTGGGTGGCACCGGCGCTGCTGCTGGCGGGGCTGGCGCACATGGCACCGCTCGGCCCCTCAGGGTCGCGGCCGGGCCGGAGCGGGCCCTGCACGGGGCGCCGGTGCCCCGGGTTGACGCTGCGCCTTTGCAGGGCTGGAGACGTTCGTGCCCGTCGCCAGGACGCTGCCATCGGCCCAAGTGTACGATGTCGTGGATGTTATAGAGGAATTTTTGCACGGAATAGTCTGACACCGTTGCTTGTCCCAATCAAGGATTTTATTAATTACAGCAAGCGTAACAATAAGGTAATGCAGCGCTGGGCGACAGGGGGACCATTGTCCCGCCACTGCCGCGCCAGTCAGGGTTTTAGTTCTTCCTCTTATACAGTCCGGTTTCCGGCGTGCGTGACTTCCTTGAATAGTACTCTGCGCATGTGCGTCTCCGTTGCTGGGGTCTCGCTCTTCCCCTGCCGCGTTTCAAGACTCAGAATCGTTGACTTCCTGGAAAATATTGCTTACAACCGCAAATTATGTGAGACTACCTTTATCACTTAACTTGTCACCCACATCCTGGATTTAATGAACAAACATATCAGTAACAATATCCCCCCTTTGTCTTTAGGTTAATTTATGTTGTGCATTAAATCGCTTAAGCTCTTGTCTGCTCCATTCCAATCCATCTCCCGTTTCTCCCTTTCTATTTTCTAAGTCCTCATATTTTGCTTGTACCAGCAGCAAGTGGGCAGCTTCCAGTCGCGCTTTTACTATTGTAATAAGTTTGTTAAAAATACAGGGACCAAAAGTTAATACAAGAACTAGTAAAAATATTGGTCCAGCTATGGTGGACAGTAAGGTAGTCAACCATGGGGAATGATTGAACCAACTCTCATACCAACTCTGATGGGATTCTCTTTCTCTTTCCCTTTTTTTTTTCTAGTTGTTTTCTTAGTTCTCCTAGGGTGTCAAAGACTATTCCCGTTTGATCTATATAGGTGCAACACTCTTCTTTTAAGGCTACACAAAGTCCTCCCTGTTGCCAAAATAATAAATCCAGGCCCCGTCTGTTTTGTAAAACTACTTCTGATAATGAGCGTACTGACTTAGTTATGCAAGGGTGCTTTCTGCTGACTGGATATGGTTAGTGGGGAGCCTGTAGCCTCAGGGTGATTTGTAACCGGTGTTAGCTCTTCATCCTCCTCTAAAACTCTATTCGGTCCCATACCATAGGTATCAGCTGGGGCGGGTTCTTTCTTTATCACTATTAGGTTCCCTCTATCACGCCCAGGTTCCCAATGTCTAATTCCCCAATATTTTCCTAATACCCAGTCAGGGCTCTCTGGATCTGTAACATTTATATACACATATTCACAAGTTCCTAAGTAAGAAATTTCTCCAGATGGTCCTAACCAATGCTTTGCACACCCTGTGGGACCAAATCCTGCTCTAATAAATTGATCTGCACCTCCCCCTGGAGTCCAATCGGAAGCAATAGTCTCACAGCCCCAATACCCACAGTAATACTCCCCTGGGTAATTACAGTAGCTCTTTCCAGGATTTGAGGCCGGACACATATAAAACCCAGTTAAATTCAAAACTCTCCCGCACTATTCTATGTTTGTCATGTTGCATAACCCAGCCTTAAAGGCTGGGGTCTGACTGGTCACAAGGGAGTCTAAAATTTTGTAGTCATTCATACGAATCAAGGACCATTTGAAAGGCTGGTGTGTTTGACCTCTTGTCTGCCTTACCCATAGGGATAATAATAGTAGTGACAGTAACAGTTGTCTACAGGTGGCTTTTTCATTGTAACAGTGGCTTGTTCCCATCTCCTTTTCTTCTTCCCTGATTTTAGTCCCAGTCCTTGGGCATTTCATTTTCCATGACCTCCTGGTTCCACCTATCCCAGGGCGACTTCCTCCGCAGTTTTCTCTCCCTCTGCCTCGCCCGTCGACTCGGTTGCTGCGAGCCACGGGGAGACCCATCTTCTCGGCAGCAGGGATATTCTTCAGGAGGGGACTTTCGCCCTTTCTTTAAGGATCTCTGGATATAGGTGTTCCAGTTGTGGTCTTTAACCTGAGGAGCGTCACACCTTACTTCTTTTATCCGACGGCGACACACTCCAGCTATTATTTGTGCCACAAAAAGGACTGGTTCATTGGAATGGTAACAATATAGTTCGGGATTTATGCCGTCTGCAAATATGTCCCACCACTCTTTAGAGTCTACTTGTAATTCCCCTTGAGCTACTTTCTGAGCCAATACCAAATCAGTAAGCTCCCGTTGAATTTCTAGACAGAGGCAGCAAACACCTCTCGGGGGCCTGCCTCTGTGACAATGGGTCCACCACCTGTTTTCACAAACTAAACATTGGTAACATACAAAGGGGTAACAATTCCCATTACAATAAGAATCATTACATTTAATACAAACACAATCAGCATATATATTTCCCTTATGATCTCTTTCAAGCTCTAGTTGATATTCTATCCTAAAAGTTTTATACCAATATTTTCTATTCATCAAGAATGTCCTTTCTTAATTTCCTGTTGCAGTTCCCCGAGTGAGTTTCAACTTTAAGTCTCCGGCTGGGCTGATGACCTTCCACCTAGGCTCGGGCACTGGTCCTTTTATACGACTGGCATGAGTCCATCCCCGCTCTGCTGTCCGTACTGCTGTATTCATTGTGAGAAGCACCAGATATGGACCATCCCAATGGGGCTGGAGAGTAGTTTCTTTCCGAGTTCGGATTAAGACCCAGTCTCCCGGTTGCACCTGATGTAGAGTAATATTTAAGGGTGGTCTCTGCAATATCTGCCCTTTTTCCCATAACTTCTTTCTAAAGGCCATCATCTCAGTTATAAATGCTTTCATTTGCTTATCTATTATTCCGGGATGGTCTCGAGGCATACCTGCATCATACGGCATCCCATACAGCATTTCAAAAGGAGATATCCCCACATCAGATCGGGGCAGAGTTCTGAGATTTAACAAGGCCAAGGGGAGACACTTAATCCAATTAAGTTTGGTTTCTAAAGTTAACTTCGTTAGCTGTTTCTTTAATTCTCCATTAACTCTCTCTACTAACCCCGAACTTTGAGGATGCCACGGGGTATGTTCTTCCCATCTTATTCCAAGGGCTTCTGACAAGGCCTTAATAACTTTTGATACAAAGTGTGGTCCTTGGTCTGAGTCTATACTTTCAGCTACTCCATACCTGGGCACAATTTGTTCTAGTAACGCTTTGGCCACCGTGTGTGCAGTGGCCCTTGCGGTTGGAAATGCCTCTACGAAGTGGGTGAGGTGGTCTATTAGTACTAACACATACTTATATCTTCCCACCTTGGGAAGTTCAGTGAAATTTTTTTTAAGAGCCCGCAAGATGGCGTATAATTCACATGCTTGGGCTGACCATGACGGACTCAAGGGTCCTGCTTCTAATACCTCATAATCCTTCCCTGCTACTAGTGCATACCCTGATCTACGTCTTCCATCCACTATCCGGGATGAGCCATCCACAAAAATTACTTCTCCCTCTGAGAGCTCCTCCTCCTCTAAATCGGGCCTAATCTTAGTCTGTTCCTCAATAGTTCGGAGGCAATCGTGGGCCAGTTCTTCTGATGGTTTTGGTTCCCCAAATAAAAACTGAGCAGGGTTTTGTAAAGATGTAGTTTCTAATGTTAAATTCGGGGCCTCCAGCAAGATTCCCTCATATTTTAATAATCTGGAATCAGAGATCCATTTTTCAGCTTTTTGCTGCAAAACACTCCTCACATTGTGGGGGGGATAATACCTTAATGGTACTATTGAAGGTTATTTTTCGAGCCTCCTCTGTCATTAAGGCACATCCAACAATGGCCTGTAAACATGTGGGCCAGCCCCTACTCACAGGGTCTAATAATTTAGACAAGTATCCTATGGGCTTCTTTTTCCCTGCCCAATCTTGGGTTAATACTCCATATGCTGTCCCATTCTCTATGTTGGCGAATAGATAAAATGGTCAATTTAAGTCTGGCAAACTTAAAACTGGTGCATTTGCCAATTCTCTCTTTAATGCCCAGAGTTGCTCTTCATCTGTCTTTCCCCAGCTTATACGATTAGACTCGGTGAGCTTGGCATATAAAAATTTAACTTTACTACTGTAGTTTTCAATCCATAAGCGGCAATATCCCAATAGTCCTAACCATTGTCTAACCTGTTTTTTACTTGCTGGAGGGGGTAAAGATAAAATTCCCTGTACCCGTTACGGGTCAATTGTCTTCTCTCCCTTCTCAATGTAGTGTCCTAAATACTTTACCTTTTCTTCTACAAATTGTAATTTAGATTTTGATACCTTCAGCCCCTTAAGCCCCAGAAAATTTAAAAGTTTTATGCTTTCTTTTCTGACTTGATTTTTCATTTTTCCTGCTATCAATAGGTCATCCACATACTGAATCAGAGTAATTTCTGGGTCTGGGGTAAAATCTTGAAGAATCTGTTCTAGGGCTTGTCCAAACAAATTAGGGCTTTCTGTAAACCCCTGTGGAAGCACGGTCCACCTCAATTGTTGTTTGCGCCCTGTGTCAGGGTCTTCCCATTCAAATGCAAAATAGTCTCTACAGCTTTCGTCTAAAGGGCAAGCCCAAAAAGCATCCTTTAAGTCTATTACACTGTACCACAAATTTTCTGGCCCCAATTTACTCAAAAGGGTATAGGGGTTTGCTACTACTGGGAATCTGGACATAGTGCACTTAGTGATTTCTCTTAAATCGTGCACTAGTCGATAAGTGCCATTGGGTTTCTTTACTGGTAAAATTGGGGTATTAAATGGGGACATACACGGTTCTAATAGTCCCTGAGATATTAATCTCTCAACTTCGGGTTTCAACCCCTTCCGCCCTTCTATAGACATAGAATATTGCTTAATTTGGACGGGGTTCTCCGGGTTCTTGAGGGTTACTTTAAATGGCGAGATGTTTAGTCTGCCCACAGTCTCAGGGGTATACCAGACTTCGGGATTAATTTCTTGTTCATCTTCAACCCTAAGGGCACATATTTTAATTCCCAGCTCCCCTTTTTTAACTTCCAAACCTATTCCTAATTCTACCATCAAATCCCTTCCCAAAAGATTAAAATCGGCTTCTGGGACTAAGAGAAAATTTCCCATACCTAATTTAGATTCTGTTTCTATTAAAACTTGTTGTATAATCCCTACCTTGAAGGGTTTTCCCTTTGCTCCAACCACACGGGCAGTATCTTTAGATAATTTGCACCCAGGGGGTATTTGCTGGAGGGTAGACCTCTCAGCTCCTGAGTCTACCAAAAATTCTACCTCCTGTGACTGGGGACCTAGTTTCAGTTTTATCAAGGGCTCTTTGTTCGTACGGGTCCCCAATACATAGAGCCCCTGACCCCCCTAATCTTCTTTGAATGCCGCCTCATCCTTTATCCTCTGTCTGCAGTCTCTTTTCATGTGTCCTTTCTTCTGCAGTAAACAAAATCCTCAAAATAGACTGTATTTCTTAACAGTATTTGAGTTCAAAGGGACAGATACAAATCCTAGTTGTGGCTGGGCTCCTCCTATTGGCACTTCCCTTAAGGGGAGTAACTCATGTTCTCTTTGCTCCCTTCTCCTCCTTCTGACTGCGGCTCCGATACCTTCATCTCCAGGGGAGGGAGGGGGTGTAGGAGGAGGTAATATCTGAGGCGCCGGTGGTAATGGGGGAAGTGCATACGGGGGTGGTATTAGGGGAGCATCCTCCTCCTCCTGCAATTTTTCAGTCTTTTTATCTTTATGCCCAAACTCCATTTGGGAGAGATTGAATATTGCTACTCCCTGGTCCCCTGGGCGGGTGACCCATACTGCAGCATAATCAGCCTCTTCCTGATTAAAGGGGACCTACCTACGTACCCACTGATTCAAAAATCTCTGAACCCATAATTCTGATGACCCAAACCTGGGCCACCAAACTGCCTTGGAGATTTGTCCTCCCCAGACTTCTACACAAAAGTGTATCATCTTAACTTTGTCCTTGTCCCCCGTGGTGGGATAATATTTCCAATTCTCTAACATAAACCCCAGCGGTGAATCCCTAAGAACCGAAGGGGGTCTCATGGGTGGAGGGGGCTTGCTTTTCCCCTGTCCCATCTTCTGGAATACCCTCTCTCAGCCGTGTGTGTACTCACTCACTTCCCCTTTTTCGTGGCCCAGTCCCTCGCGGGCGATGGGAAACGCACTACTTAAGGGTCCGCACTCACTTGGAGAATCTGGCTGCCAGTTCTCCTCTCACTCACACGTACACACGTTGTATTCCAGGATCCCAACCCAGCCCGGACGGATTCCCCTGCACAATGGGCAGTTACTTACGCGTCTCCTGCGTCTTCGTCCGGACCTCGAGTGCACCGAGCTTATAGGGTTTTCCTTACCTTATTGTTACAAATTTGGGTTCGTCGGTAAGAGCAAGATCCCGACTTCAGAACCAGAGGCCACCTGTACAGGCGGGGCGCCTCCCCTAGTCCCTCTGTCGGATCCGTATTCTTATCCGAGTCACGGCACCAAATTGTTATAGAGGAAATTTTGCACGGAATAGTCTGACACCGTTGCTTGTCCCAATCAAGGATTTTATTAATTACAGCAAGCGTAACAATAAGGTAATGCAGCGCTGGGCGACAGGGGGACCATTGTCCCGCCACTGCCGCGCCAGTCAGGGTTTTAGTTCTTCCTCTTATACAGTCCGGTTTCCGGCGTGCGTGACTTCCTTGAATAGTACTCTGCGCATGTGCGTCTCTGTTGCTGGGGTCTGCTCTTCCCCTGCTGCGTTTCAAGACTCAGAATCGCTGACTTCCTGGAAAATACTGCTTACAACCGCAAATTATGCGAGACTACCTTTATCACTTAACTTGTCACCCACATCCTGGATTTAATGAACAAACATATCAGTAACAGTGTAGATAACTCTGATAATTGAATATGGCTTTGGTTTGGTTTTTTTCTTTTTTTCTGGAAGTAGCAGTGGCAGAAGCACCTACCGAGTGGGAGATGCTCTTTTCAGTTCATAGGTGTTCCTGGATTTAATGACACACACAGCCAATAGTCCCGTCCAAATCAAGCTGTTAAAGTTCTTTAAATGTTATCAAAAGATCTTTTAGGAAATAAGGGGATCAATAAAAGCAGTTAAGTAAGCAAAACAATAGTCTGGTGAAAGTAAATGTTCTTAGGTATCTCCCTGATATATCAGTATTTCTAGGAAGCCGCTGGTAAAGTTGACCTCATTTTTCTTATTTTAGCTGGACACAATTTATCCTCATCAGAATATGACGAATGAACAAAGAGTTCAGTAATTTTTCACTGTGAATGCTGGTGCAGCATTGCTGACTGCTTACAACATAGTACTGTATTGTGTGGCTTTTTAACCATCGCTTGCTATTCTTTGTCTTCCAGTATCATTTTTATCTGTGTCGTGTTCAGTGACAGCCTTCCCTCAATATCCCATTGCTCACAGGGGCTGGTGTTTGTAATGGGCGCAGCCCAGTGCTGTGTGGTTTCCGGATTCCTCTGCAGGGAAATAATTGCAAGACCGGAACAGCCCCAGTGTTTTTCTCCAGCGCATTTTGGTTTTTGTCGTCCACTTAGGAGCAGCTGTCTCTTGAAGCACTGATTCCTTGAAACTGCATGCTCTCCAAAGTGATCTTTTCAGAGAGGAAGCATTAATTTGGGAGAGAATCTAGAAGTTAATGTCGCTTTCATGTGTGGAAGCTTTCCTCTTGGGGTGGGGTTACCCTTTATTGATGGTGGTTATTACTATTTGCTCAGCTAATAATTTCAAGTCTTACCTGATAATTGTCAGATGCTAACATACTTTTTTATCCTGCAGATGCTGTTAGTCTTTCAAGCCCTAGAAGCCATTTTACTGAGGACAGCCAGCGACCGCTCACATTTGTGGGAATGAACATCGTCAGAAAGTTGATTCATTCCTATATGAGACTGGTCTATGCTGCTTTGTATTCTGAAAATCACAAGTAAGTCTTCTTGGTGCTCTGCTGGAGAATCTCTGTCAGTTGATCTGGAGGGACTGTACTGGACGTTGCAAAATTCATTTTGAGTTATTGCTAATAATCCACCTTTATTTAATAATCCTTTTCCACTTGTCATAAAATAATTGCCTGTGGAAGTCTTTGCAAAGTGAAAGCTCTGATGCATCATACAATCCAGTGCTGTAGGATAATTTCCTGAAGGTGTAGTTTTCATCGGTTGGGCCTGCCCTGGTGACAGCTAACACAGGTGGTACCTTGAGTCCTCTTACTTTATTGCTGCTTGATTTGTGGGGTGGAATGTACTGCGTGGAACAGGGCTGGGCAGTCTTCCTGTGACAGCAAAAAGAGCTGCTCTTGAGTTCTTTGTTTCCCTGTATTTTTTGGAGTCAGGTTGCCATGTTTATAATGGATTTTTCTCTTTCAGACTGGCTTTGCTTCTGTAATTTTTTCAGTCTCTTAACACTGAGGTCATTTTAGGTTGTTCAATAACTGTTGTTATTTAGTCCAGACCAAACAATTTCTCGTGCTCCTGTGGATGGGGAAAAAAGTTGCAAATTCCAGAGACATTTTGGTACAAACCTGGGAGGAAGAGGGAAGTAGAGAAAAAAAACAGACTGAAATTGACTTGTCTGAGGCAAATGTCTCATCTTTCAGTCTTTGAGCAGAACTGGAAAACCTTTTCTCTGCTTGCCTAGTTCATAGGCACAGCTGTGCTTCCTGAGCTGTGCAGTTGATCTTATTGCAGCAGGCTTTTTAACCTGACAAAGAATCTCAAATCTGTATACGGGAAACAAATTTTGAGGCTGTGCAAGATGTGCGCTTCTGATAAAATGTTTAAAGATTGCAGGTTCTGGAGGAATCCTTCTAGAACCTGCACAGAGGGGGCTGCAGATTTCTGGTGGGAGATGCTCTGCATTTTCTGTGCAACCTCTTTGCTGTGCAGAGGGATTTTCTTTATTGCATGTCTAGATAGAATCTCTGCTTGAACCACACGGCTTTTTACAGATTGTCCATGACAGATGCACGATGGACAGGTTACAAATCTGTTCATGGTAGTGGCTGTTCAGATGATGGAGGTCTGCTGTCCTCTTACATATTCCTGTTGAAATAAATGGCAGACCTCTATGAATTTAGGAGTTCATAGAATCATAATTAAGGCTTGCGTAGTCCAGCCCCACTGCCATGTACGGGTCATCTTAGAGTTGGTCATTTTGGCACTTTCACCCTTTAAAACTATTTCATAAAGGGATTATCCAGACTCACCTTATGGCTTAATTTTGGGGAAGAATATAAAAAGGCATTTCCTTCTCCCTTCTTCCCTCACCCCTCTTTCCCAGCTGCTGTTATTACTACCTAAAATAATTACTTTGATTATTTAACTTCCCTTCTGTTTTCTCTTGAAGTTTTAATCTGTTGGTTTAGTGATTAGTATAACCATGATCCTGGAAATAACCTGCAGGTTTTCCCTCTGCTTTGTCTTTTTAGGGTGAGCCAGGGGTGCCTTACACTGCTGTCAGCAATTGGTGGCTCAGGGCCCGGGTTCAGCAAGGGATGTATATAGTCATTTCGATTTCAATGACAAATACCTGCCTGGATTGTTGGAAAGAAGATGCAAGAAGGTAAATTAAGGTCCTGCATGCAATGAAATGCTATGCCATGGCTCCACCAGCATTTTTAGCTAACTGTTGGGAACAAAGCTGTTGCCAATGTTTGTTGTATTTTCATCTGCAAGAACTTAACTCTCCCTTCCTGTCCTGTGTCAGGCTGAAGTCCTTGACTGTGCCTAACTGGGCACATGAAAATGCCGTACGTGTTGCCAACGACCTGTGGAGAAACATAAATGTGCAGTTTCTGTCAACTGTCCTTCTGGTGTTTTAAACAGAGTGAAAGTGATAGTACACTCCTGAAAACTAGTCAGTCATTTTGCAGTTTGGTCCCACTGAAATAAATGGAAACTGGAGAGGGGATATTGCTCAGTACTAATACAGGGTAATTGTGTTTGAAAGCATAAACAGAATAATCCAAATTATCTCTAACTGGAAATCCTTAAGAGGAATATGTGAATGAGGGGAAGAAGTCACTCCTTTTTTCCTGGAGAAACTATCTCTTGTTTCCTCCCTGTTTGCTAAAAATAGTCAGGATTGATCCAAACCAGAACAAGAATATCTAAGTGTCATTCCAAATGCAAGTATAAAATAAATCCAGTATTGGTTGCAATCTTGACATATTGTTTCTAGATTTTAAAGATTACTTGCAGAGTGAATGTGTAAGTTTGTGTTAGGTTTGTGCCATCTGAGGTGAAAATTCAGACGTTTTCTTTATTAAGCAGTCAAAGGGAAGGCAAAAAACCAAACATCCCTTTTTCCCTGGAACCACCTTTTATAGTTCTGGAACTGTCAGATTCCACAAGTTTTGACCTCACTGCAGGAGTTGTCTGCAGGAGTACCTCCACCCTTAATTTTAAATGCTTGGGTGCAGTCTTTTGACCGCAAGCTGCTCAAGTACTCCAGTAAGGTACAAGGAAAAAAGCATCCCAAAGGTCTTACTCTTGTACAGCTTTCAATGAAATCGTGTCACAGCTGGTTATCAGAGGTGAGTTTTTAACACAAAAATACCAGGCCCAAAGCTTCCAGCAAAATTTCGTTTGTTTCTCTTTATTTCTTCTTTCAGCCTTTTCATGAGTCCCTGCTGCCTTGTCTTTTGCCTACTCAGAATCATCTTTACATGCAGATTATTTTGCACAGCAGGTTTATAAAAAATTGTGAATCATGGGGGGACTCTGTCAGGGAGTGTAGTGATTGGGTGAGGGATGAGGGTTTTTTTAAAAGAGGGTGTATTTACATAGGATATTGGGGGGAGATTCTTGGCCATGAGGGTGGTGAGACGCTGTCCAGCACAGGTTGCCCAGAGAAGCTGTCAGTGCCCTGTCCCTGGAAGTGTCCAAGGTCAGGTTGGACAGGGCTTGGAGCACCCTGGGATAGTGGAAGCCATCTCTGCCCATGGCAGGAGGTGAATGAGGTGATCCTTAGGGTCCTTTCCAACTCGAACCGTTCCGTGATCCGTTGTTCATATCCTGTGGTGCTGTTACAGGTCAGGGTGTCGCTGCTTCCAGTGTGCCTGAGTTGGTAGTTTTATACTTGCCCCTTTTAATGGGCATTTTTGTGACCTGACCAAGCAGGGCACAGGGGAGGAAGTTCAGTGATGCAGGGTTTGGCATGAAACTGCTGTTAATGTTTCCTTTTTCTTTAGATCTGTGGCCTGGTCTCATATCTCCGGAATTGAAGAGCACATGAACTAGCACATTTTCCTTTTTAGGTAAAAGTGATCTGCTTCATGCCAGAAGTGTTTTAGCTGAATACACTGTGGATGTATTGCATGTAAATGTGGGTCTGTGGCTGCATGCAGCATGTTTACAGAAGTTGTTCCATTTGCCCATTTGTGGCACTGGTACAGGTAATCAGCAGTTGCAGTATTGATTCTGCAATTGGGTACAGCCTGTGTGCTGACAACTTTTTTTTTTTAATTTTATATTTACATTTTTATGTTTCCAGGGGAGAACAGATGCCCGCATGGCCTGTATTCAGTTTGCGCTCTCCTTTCTCATTGCTGGCGGCAATGCAGTCTTGGCACAGGTGCTGGTATTAAAAGGTACTTCATAATTGCATTTGGGTTTTTGTTTTCTAAGGCACGGTCATTTACATGACCTAATTAAAATGCAAACCAGGTCGAGAGCACTGATGAGAAGCAAAATATATATATTTTCTTCTTATTACCTGAAAAGCTTTAAACTTCTTTGGTAGTTTAATAAATAAGTCTCCTGCTGGAGAGCAATACGCTAACTGCTAGAATTTTGCAAAAATAGAAAGTCTTTGGTGACGCAGATTAAAAAAAAAGTAAATCTAATGTAAAACTTTGAGGTCATAGAGTCAATAAACATAAAACAAATCATGGCCTCCAGTCTTGCTCATCAGACAGTAACAGTGGATATATTGCATTAATTTTCTATTGAAAAGTGTGTGCTTCAGTTGCCTTTCTGCCCTGTGAATTGTGACCCTTGGTGAAGTTATGGGAGAATTCAGGAGGGATGTAGAAATATTGCTTAAAAAAAAGGTCCTTAAGCCATTAGCTGCCAGCAGGTTATTTCTCCTGAGGCGGGGAACTGAGAACTGGCTGCAGTTGTCCTGGGCTGCTGATTTTCTTTAGGTGCTGGCAATTGTTCAGTTCTTTCAGGCTGGGGATTGCACACCCCGGCCCAGTCAGTACAGCTGGCTTTCATTCCCCTGTGAGAGCCCTGAGTTCTCTCTAAACTGAAGTTGTCTAACTTTGGGGTGCACAGGTGAGCCAAAGGATGATACATGTGGTTGGAGATGGAATCTCCAAACATTTGAGAATCACTCAGTGAAACAATTACAAGTGCTTCATTGGGAAGAATATGAATTTAGGTACGGCATTTCAGGGCCCAAAATGTGTTTAAAGTTGACAGATGCTGTAGCAGTGTTAATCAGCAAGTGGGCAAATTAGCCAGTCAAGATGAGAGTAGGTTTGGCAGCTTCAGTTGCTCATCACCGTAGTCAGACACATCATCCTTCTGAGCTCTGCTTGCTGCCTTTAGGTTCATCCTGGAATGTAACAGCAGGGTAAATAATGTGAGAAGGAAGAGGAATGGCTGTGAATTCCCTGAAGCATTTTAGTATGAAAAGAGCTTTCACATTTTGACTTAACATTTGAAATGTCCTCTTAGATTTCATTCCAGATATTCTTCGCTCTGAAATAAAGGAAGACTGAGTTTCTACTGTCAATCTGTTACTTTCCACCCTGAGAACTAAGGTATGATACACCCTTGAAACTGTGTTGCCTCATGTTTTCTATTTTCCTCACAACAGGAAACAGTTTTGCAGTGATTTCTCTCAGTGTTCAGTTCTCAGGGCTGCTGGCAGTGTGCCGCTGCAGTGTCTGTGACTGGCAATATGTGTTGGGGGTTGGTAGCTCGGCTATATTACTGTCTCAGGGTTGAAAACAGGGAAGCAGGAATTGCTGAAGGGTGTGAGAGTTGGTTTAGTGGTGGCTGCCTTTCCTGTGCTCTGTCACCTTCTGAGCGTGGCCCTGCCTATTCCCTGGGATGCACTTGTTGCTTGTAGAGCAGCTGCACCTGAGATGTATTTTATTTCTTTAAAGACGTTTTTAGCACCAGTATCTATGTTATCTTAAAATACCTGTTCTGAACTGCTGTAGCAATGTTGCAGAAGCTGTTGGGTGAATATTTGAGGGAATGAAGAAGAAATAGTTTCCAATTTAGAGTGTAGCCACAAGAGCCTGCCTCAGACTTGGGCTTTTCACAACTGACCAATTAAAGCCAAAAATGTTCTTTCATTTTGCTGTTGCAATAACATGAAAAAGAAGGAGAATAAAAAAAGCTACCATTTAAATGTAAAATAAACCTCCTCGAAAACTTTGTTTTTCAAATGAAGCTTTTCCTGTATGGGAATCATGGGCCATTAGGTTATTGGTGGACCCTAGCACACTGTATGACTCTTTCAGGCTAGCAAGAAAAATCAGAATTAAAGCAATGCCAGCAGTAAAACACAGTAGAAGAACTTTTGAGGAACTTCTTTGGCTGTGTATTCCCTTTCATTCAAACTTCCTTTGTAGTAGCCTTTACCATGTCTGCTCCCATGTCCCGTGGTTGTAGTCTGTGGCTGTGATGCTCTAAACATGATCTGTGCTCCTCAGCCGAACGTGGACATCTGTCCTGTCCAGCGTGTGCAGGGCTTGCCGAGGTTGGTGTAGGGTCCAAGTGGAGCAGGAGCATGTGAGAGAAGTGTTGACAGGACAGGCAGACCCTTTCTTCTGCCCTGGTGAGGAAAGCCAGCTCTGTGTGTGCTAGAAGAATGAAGTGTGTTGTTATTTTGCCATGATTTTGTCATAACTTGCAATAACTAGAAGAGTTTGCTTTTTTCTCATTTTTAGGTGGTTCATAATAAAAGTATCAGTAAAAGGCGGAAGGTGCGTTTTTTCACTGCGGAAGTGTTGCTTCACATCGCTTCACTGTACTGTTGAAATGGGATTACTGATGTCAGCCCTGAGGATTTAAGGGTCTGTCATTATTTCTTTGTTACTCCTAGTCCTTCTGCTGCCTGTTTTTTACCCTGCCTCTTGCAGCCCAAAGCTTTTGGAACAGCTCCCAATGGCTCTGAGCTTGATGAGTTCAAAAAGAGGAATCTACTGAGCCTATTTAAAAAGAATCTCCCAAATTTCTGCTGCTTCTCGCTGGGTTTTGGCTACAGATCTTTTTACTCTTGTGTCTGCTCTCGTGTATTCCTCTACTAGATGCTTATGACCCCGCCACTCCCATCCTGATACACCGTAAACACCCTTTGGAGGAGATCTGTTTCTAGTAGGGGTCTGCTTGGAGCTGTGCAAATCTCTGACCCCATTCATAAGCATGCATTTCAGTTCTGAATAAGATTAAGTTGTTACAGTTCCTGGCAGTCCCTGTACGTCATGTGATTCGGGATTTCCCAGCCACACTTGTCAGGAGTCTCCTCATCCATAGGCATCTTGAGTTGTTCCAGATTTAGAAGGTTAATGGAATTTAGAATCACAGAATGGTTTGGGTTGGAAGGGACCTTCAGGTCCTGAAGCTTCTCTTCTTAATCTGAACAGAAGCCAAACTTTCTTTTAGTATTTCCCTAAGAGGAGCCGTATGAAATGTAGAGTGCAGTTGATACCTGTGATGTCAAATCTCATATGCCTTTTTTACTCCTTTTTGGTTTTTAAAGGTGGCTCAAGGTTCTGAGGAAGTGGGAAAGGCAATGGTATGAGAGCTTGTGCATAGTTTCCTAATGGACCTCTGCTACTCTCTGAAACGTGGCATAACCTTCTATGATCCGAGTCTTGGAACTTCTGGCAAGTAAGTCACTGTGCGGCTGGGAGTGGGCATGGAATTTTTGCTAGAAGCAGAAGAGACCTCACTGGTTATCGTGTTTGCCCTAAAATGTGTGGTAGTAATTCACTGTTTGTCATGCAGAAAACGTGGAGGTAAATTAATTTCTTACTTCTCTGAGCGTAAACTCAGAAATTATGCCAGGAGGGTGAGAGATCTTGCCTTCAATTAACAGTTAGAGAAGCTGCAGAGTTCACATCCCATATAAAGTATCAAAATAAGGATTTCTTATTCAAAATAAATTTTTTGTCTTCAACAGGGGAGGAAATCTGGTACTTCTGCACTTCCTGCTTGGTTTAAAAATGACTACAGAAGATGAAATGGTTGCTGACCTCATGGTGAATATTTTCAAAGTATGCCCAGATTTACTGCATAGATAATTGTAGGAGACTCACTAATCCTTCGTTCCTAGAGCGATGTCTGCTTGGATGGACAACATGAAGTTACTCAAGAAGGTAAGAGTATGGATGATGGTAAAAAACCATGGTCAGAGCAGGAGGCTCTATAAACACTTCAACTGAACTGAGAAAGAAGCAATTTTGATGTAAGAAACAGTGGAAAACATCACATCAGTGATGTATTTTTTGAGGCAGCAGCATCAAAGCTCAGCTAAAAGAACGTTCTGTCGTTTCCAAGTGTTCCACTGCCTATTTGTTTAGATTAAAATGATCAAGTAGGATCTGGAATCTCTTGAAAAGGGATGGCCTTTAGCAGGGATGCTGGTTGCATACAGAGAGTGCATTTAGTTGAGTAGGACTCTGGAGGATGCTCTAGCATATTTGCCTAAAAGTTGATATTTAATGATGCTGTTACTTCAGACAAGTCAAAATCCTTCTGTATAATGCTCCCCAGAAGAAGGAAGCGGTCATCTCTGGGAATGTACCAATGGGGCATAAATTTTCTTTCTTTTCTTTCTTTTCTTTCAGATCTATGAGGCTCAACCAGAGATCTCCAAGTCTTCTAAGACTTCAGAATTTCTTCCTCTCCCCAGATTGCTTTCGATGGTGATGGTAACAACAGTCCCTGCAGTGTGCAATAAAATAATGTTCACCCAGGGGTTAAATGTAAGAGCAGTCTGTGGTATTTCAGTGACTTTTCTCTCCCAGTTAGTACTGTTTGATTTTGCTGTGTGATCATTGAAGAAATTTCTTTAGTTGGTTAATTACCTGTGTTTTGTATTGTCCGCCCCAGCAGAAATCTGGCTTGGGAAAGCACTGGAAAATGAATGAAAACCGCTGATATTGATTCCAGGTGCCTTTCACAAGCACCAGTTCTTCCGCTGTCCGGTGGTAGTTTAGGCTGGGAATCTGAAAACCTATGGATTCTTTACTGCTAGCCAAGACCTAGAAAATAATTAATTCATTGACCAGTTTTAACACATTCAAAGTACAGGTTCTGTGCAACGCATAACAGGAATCACTGAAATGTCTCTAACTGACTTCTTCTTTCATTTGCCCAGCACAGTGGTGAAGCACAGCATCCTGTCACTGGAATCCATGGTGCCGAGAAGAGCCCTGAGGAACACTGAGCGCTGTTTGTCTGGAGGAACCTGGCAAAGGTCACAAATCTACACGCTGCCAACAATGCAGGAGTTGGTGCGGCTCTACAGAGAAGCTGTCAGCAAGGTAGAAAGAAAGAGACAACTGGGGGCTGACAGGAGGCATTTTGCAGGCGGCTGACAACTGCTTTCCTCTGTACTTTCTCCTCAAGTAGTTGAACCCTAGGAGCCAGGAGATGGTATCCTGGGGGAGACTGTGGATGAAATGGTGAGGTAGGAGCTTGCGTTTCCTGACACATCTGTCTGACAGGAATGCAAATAAAATTCTGTGGTGAGATGATCTGTAACATTAATGGCTCTTGAGCTGCAAATGCCTTTCAAGGCCAGGAAACAAGTTCTCTTCCTGGTTCAAGTCAATGTAGCCCGCAGAGGTTACTCAGAACTTACTAAACAAAGGAGCACTTGAGTTGGAAATATACCATGCGAAGGAAGAACCAAACAAAATTTTCACGGGAAACCTTTTCAGTAAAATGTTCTTTCCAGTACTTTTGTTCTGCAGAAGTGGAACTGCTTGATTTCAGGTCATTCCCTGATTGCACACAAGGTCAATTCTTACCTTTGTGAAGAGCAGCAAATCTTCCTGTTGGATGTTTGGGGATGTATTTGTCGCAGGAGCTTTGTCTTACAGAGGAGAGCTGTTGCAATTTACCCGTTTTGCTTTTAGGTTTTACCGGACGTGAGTAGTATCGTGGCTGTCTGGCAGTCTCTTCTGAAGGAAGAGAGACAACACAGCGACAGCCCAGCAGAGAAAAAAGGAAGGTGATGTCTCCACTGTGAGGGCAATGACCGAGACGGAAGTTGCTGAGCAGCATGGTAGGCAAAGTAGGTGGAGTTACAGCTTCCTATCTGTGTGGGAATGGGTGTTGTGAAATCCTCATCCCACCCTTCACTTCAGCAGAATCCAGATCTCACTTGTGTATTTACTGCTCACCCTTTCTTTGTTCATTTCTTCAGGGCATTAGAATTGCCTGAAAACACAGTTGAATGTGTAGGCTGCCACTGTTACTGGAAGGTTAAGCAGTTTGACTTTGCTGTCCCAGGATCACAGAGTGGTTGAGGCTGGAAGGCATCTCTGCAAATCATCTTGCCTGATACCTCTGCCTAATCCTGGTGGTTACCCAGGTCCATGTTCACACAGCTTTTGAACATCTCCAAAGATGGAGACCCCAGGACCTCTTTAGGCAACTTGTGTGGGTGCTCGATCGCCTTCATAGTCAGAGAGTGTTTCCTGGTGCTCAGAGTGTTCCTGTGTTTCACTTTGTGCCCAGTGTCTCTGCTCCTGCGCTGGGTGCTTCTGGGAGGAGCTTTGCAGCCTCACTTCAGGTGTTCATACATATTGATGAGGTGGCCCTGAGCCTTCTCTTCAGCCTGAACGGTCCCGGCTCTCCCAGCCGTTTCTCACAGGAGAGATGTTCCAGTCCCTTCAGCATTTTTGTGAGCCTTTGCCTGACTCCCTCCAGTGTCTTCATGTTCTGGGGAGTCCAGGCCTGAACACAGCACTCCTGGTTTGGCCTCCCCAGCGCTGAGAGGAGGGGAAGGAGATGCTCCCTGACGTCAGGACACCAGGGCCTTCAGATCCTTCCCTGGCAACCTGCTCTCCACTTGCACTGTGGAATGGGTCTGTTCCTTCTCAGGTGCAGGGCTCTGCTCTTCCTCCTGTTGAACCCAGCCCTCCTGCCCTTGACCTTTCCATGCTGGTGGCTGTTCCGCAGCCACAAAGGAAAACTCGCAGGGACACTCATATGCCTGAAAAATAATTTTTTGAGAGGTTTTTGTTTGTCCAGGTTATTTTACCAGGAGGTCATATTTGTTTTTTAGCAGTTAGGTACTGTGGCTACACAAATGCTTGTCTTGACGTAATACAGGAGTGGAATTGTGAGCGTTGGAAGAGGGATGTAGTGAAGGCTTCAGTTTTCCTCTCTCAAGCTCAGCATCCCTCCAGAAGGGCTTGCTTCCACAGTCCCACTGCTTCCCACAGCAGGGGATGGGAAGTTTCAGGATTGTCTGCATCTTGGCCACTGGCCTGTGAAGTTTTCCTTGTAGGCTGGAGATAAATCTGAAACTAGTTTCACCCTTCAGAGGGCATATTCCACAGAGACACTTCCTGGAGCAAAAGGTTTTTCAGTGGACGTCCTTCTGTGCCTCCCATTGGGCAGCAAAATGTCAGCACTGACAGTCCAAGGCTTGGAAACCAGTGGGGCAGCTGGGTTCTGTAGGACTGCAGCTGTAGTTCCTCAGCATTCTGTGGTCATGATGCTGTCACTTACTCCCAGTTCACCTTTAACAGCTTTATTTGCATTGTGGCCTCTAGAGAATTCCTTTCTAATGGGAGCTGAGACTCAGGCAAACAAAGTTTATCCATGGCATTCATCCAGTTCTTTCTAGCTCCCCGAGGGAGATGAAGTTAACAGGGAAAAGTTAGGTGTTGATTGTTTTAGTCCATGTGCTTTGCTTGCTTTCATTAATGGCTGGATAACAGGTAGCTTTTATGCCTCCTCATGTTACAACTGAAACCTGAGATGGCTTTTCCTAGGAAGTGAACAGTTGCATTAAGTGCTATTGCTGTTTCTCTCGGACAGGTATTTGTTGTCTGCCTCTTGCCAAAAGCTTACGCTGACAAGCCTTATTTTGAAAGGGGAAAGGGAAAGAGAGAAATTTTTAAGTGAAATAATAAATTTGCCACAAACTGTAGTGTACTGTCTCGTGCACTTCCCCAGCCAAACCTACCTGACATTAGCTAAAAGTAGCGCGCCCAGAAATCAGCAGCATGACCATATCCTTTCCTTCGCTTTTTCCTGTTGTTCAGCCCTGCACTGAGCAGCAGTGGGACTGGTGGGGTTCTTACAGTGAGTATTCAGATGTTCAGGTTGTGTTTTACATGTGTGAGCACTTGTGAGTCAAATTAGAAACAACAGCTCTCGATCTAAGCACCGAATAAGTGGATTTAGTTTTGAAAGTGTTCATACAGGAATGTGTGGGGAAGGAAACTGGGGATTCCGTGGGTGTTTTTCTCATTCCTGTTGGGAAGATGGCAGGTCATTTCCTAGGCAAGTCTGCTGGAAATAAAGTTGGTAATGCTTAGTGTTTCTGTGCTGGGTAATGGAGGTGCCACACTCCACTCTTGCTGTGAAGGAAGGAGAAGCCAATTATGGAAATATTTTGTTTAGGTTCAGATGATGCTGAGATGCTGCTTCTGAAAGCTGCACTGCTTCAGGTCATGTCTTTATCAGAAGGTTGTGCCCCACTTGGTAGCACAGAGCAACTTTGATTTTAGCAAGCTGCTAAAAGGTATGTGATGGGGGTTTGTATTTCCTCCAGTGTTTTCTCTGGCTGTTTACAAAGTCCACAGCAGAAAGGAAGGTTTGCTTTTCTGTGGAGATAAAGGAACTGTTTTCTAAAAGTAGCCCATTTTAGTTTCTCTGTTATGTTTTTATTATTTATTAAGTTTTTGTTGTTTGGTCTTACTGTTGGATTGCCTTGGTGGTGACTTTTTAAAATGTGGTGTTGTTTCTCGAATGAGGGCCACAAAGATCCTACCCAGGCTCCGAGAGGCTCAGACACCAGTGCTTTGTGCTGCTGATGTCAGGTCAGATGGGGGCAGCTCAGGTTCTGATTGCACTGCGACAGCTCCCTGACCTGTCACAAGAATAAGTGAGGTTATTCATGAGCTGGTGATAGCAGTGATGCAGGGAGAGACATGAGTGTGAAGTTCCATTGTCTGGAGCAAGTATTGTCGTGGTACAAGCATTTGTTGAGTTAAATTCTGTATTTTGCTCTCCAGTTTGTCCATCCTTTGTCCTGCCTGTAGGTCACAGCTTTTCAAGGTTGCTGAGACTGATAGAAGAGATTTTATATTTCCATGCACGACCAGTGCTTTGTGCTGGGGTTAGCTGATGAAATCTCCCTCCGAAGGCTGGATTCCCACCTTGGGTTGGCCAGCCTTCGCTGCAGTATGTCTGGGGATCCCATGACATGAAGATCTGTGAATTGCCAGCTTGTCTCACAGTTGTGTTCTAAACCCTAAAACAGGAGTGTTCTGAAGTCACAGGCAGAGGAACCGAAGTGAAGTTTGTTTCTTGCGTTCACACCTCAGGTATCGTCACTGGAAAGGGCCTGCCGGAGGAGGTCCCTCCTCTTCTGCAGCACCATATCCTGAAAGTGGCTTTAGAACTTCCTGCCAACAAGTTTGCCTGGTTCAGAGGACAGGTAAGAGGCTGGTGCAAAGTTATGTTTGCTTGCTCTGTTGTCCTCAAATGTTTTCCTCTGGCATCGCCTAGTTTTAAATTAGTCCAGCCATTTTAGGGGTGACCCTTTTGTAAAGCAGCAGGAATTACAGTCTTAGCAGTAGTGAAAACTCCCTTCTGAGCTGGAAGGTTTTTTACAGGGAAAACATTTTTTGCCTCCCTGATGAACGGAGGAGAAGGTTGCTGTAGCTCTTTGTGTCTCTGGAGATGTTCCCTCACAAGAAAGAGTGTGCTGGTTTCCACTTGTCTGGAAAGCCTGAGCTGCAGACCAGGGAAATGAGCTACTGATGGGAGCCGTCCCACCCCTTCCCAAGGAGGATTCCAACATTTTTTAATGCTCTCCATAATTGATGGAAACCATCAGGGCCCCAGCTCTATTTTACTGCAGGCTTGTCAAATAAGTACTCTGTCAAGACTTGGCTTGTCATGTCGGGAGAAAGGATTGGACCTGGCTTTGAGGAGGTAGCAGGGATAGACATGGAATGATTAGGGAATGAAATATGATTGATGAGGGAAGTTGCTTTGTCTTGGGCCCTTTCAATAGTTGGGGGTTTCTGTTACTACGGTCTTCTTCCACTTTTCAGGAAAACATTTTGCAAATGAATGCAACGATGCTGGCTCATTGACTGCAAAGTAGTGTAAATGATCCCACTGGTTTCTGGCCTAGGGACTTTTGGGCAGGTCTGTAAAGTAACATGCTTACCTTACATATCATTGTCAGTGCAACATAGTCCTGTACAGTGTTGCTGTAGCAGAGGAATTCTAATACATTTTTCTTGTAGGACATCTCTGAAACAGAGAAGCTATCTGGTGAAAAATCAGTCTTCTATTTACTGATGAAAATGTTTGTTACAAGTACCCACTCTCATCTGAAAACTTCCAGCAAACAATTAATCATCAAGGTACATATTTGAATTGAAATATCGGGATATTCACTATATCCCACTGGTCTGAAATGCCAGGATGGTAAATTTTTTTCTTGAAGCAGCAGATACCTTTACTGCATGATTGTGTGGTCGACACCTGATTCAGGTTTAATTTAGCGATGATTTTCTTTGTTAGATCAGTAGTTTTCTAAACTGTCCTACAGGCTATTGTTAAGGCGCACTTTTTTCTGCCTGTGATGACATGAAGATGTACAACCCTCTGAAAGCAGTATAACCTGCTTTCCAGAAATTATAGAGGTAAGGTTTTTAGTGTCCACTGTGCAGTTGACAAGTCCCACTAGTGAGTGGAAAGAAAAGGCCTCTTGAGTTGAGGGGGTGAGGAGAGTGGCAGGTACTTCTTTTCATCGTCCTGCTCTTCCTCTTTTCTTTCCCAAAAGAAGGAATCATGAAGTTACTGTACAAAAAGATCTGCATCTCCTGGAGTTTTGTATTTGAGGTGTTTTGAGGTTTATTTACACACCTCCCCCTTTGTTTCCTGGACAGGTTTTACGTGACAGTGGAGTGTTTGAGTACACATGGAAGGGAACTTTCAGTTTGGCTGGAACATTTGGATAATGCAACAGAAGACCAGAAGAAAGCAGTGATTCAGCTTTTGGAAAGGGTAACAGTGTTCAAATTAGCTGGATAAACAATGCAAAGAATAATTGTTGGGGGTTAGGTTTGTTCCTTCTTTCTCTAAAGAATTTTTTCCCACAAGTTACCAAGGAGACCAAGTGTTGGATACTTGAGAGTACTTAACTGAAACAAAGAGGTGGACAAAGGTGGAAGGGGGAGATAATGCAGGTAAAAGACAGAGCTTGAGGCAGCTGCGGGCTCTTCTTTTTCCTGCGTTCGGGGAGAGAGAGAGAATGGCTGTTGCTGGCTGGAAAAGTTTCACTGTGGCCAAAAGGATCCAGTCCTGGAAAATCTACTATCATCAGTTCTGCCTCGCCTTCGGCTTCTTCTTTGCTAGATGAGGATTGGAGAGTTTTTAGCAATTGAGAGGAAGGATACAAACAAGAGATAAGAAAATTAACAGCAGTAGTAAGGGAAGAAGAAAAAGGGAGATGTGGACAAGGACCACCAAAGCAAGGACCACCCCGACTAGGGAAAGACCAGTGTGCATTCTGTAAGAAATTTGGAAGCTGGAAGAACCAGTGCCCAGAACAAAGAAAAGGCGATGGTTAAAGGAGACTGAAAAGGGGAGGGGGTGGTTGCTCACATCAAAGAAGACTGAGGAGGACCAGAGGATTTTACCCTAGGGGAGCCTCTGGTTGTAATCAAGATAGGGAACAAAGGAAAGGAAATGAAATTTTGGGGGGACACAGGGACAACGTACTCAGTGTTAAATAAAGCTTTAATACCTATAACAGATGATTATAGTATGGTGAAGGAGGCAATTGGCCAACCTGAAAGTGTATTTATGTAGACCACTGAAATATAAACTTGGGAAACAATGGGGAATTCATAAGTTTTTATACATGCCCAATGCCCTATCAGCACTTTTGAGTAGAGATTTATTGGAGCAACTAGAAGCAAAGATAATATTCAAAAATGGAGAGATTATTTTGGAGGTTAAGGATTGACAATATGTGGAATGGTTAAGCTTAGTGTCAATAGCCAATGGGACCAAAACTAAAAGTGAAGAAGAGACTAGCAGAAAAGGAATGGATCAGGTATTTCCTGGGGTATGGGCTTCTAACATACCATTGAGGGCAAAGAATGCACCTCTAGTGCAAATTGAACTTAAAGAAGGAAAACAACCAGTTAGAGTTAAACAGTATCCCTTTAAAAAAGGAAGACAGGGAAGGGATTAGCCCAGTAATTGAAAACTTTTTGCAGATAGGGCTATTAAAAGAGTGTCAGTCTGATTTTAATACTCCTATTTGGCCTGTTAAAAAGCCTGATGGGTCAGACTGAGTAGTATACAGGATTTGCAGGCTGTTAATAGGCTAATTGAAAATTTGTACCCACTGATTGCCAACCCCTACACATTGTTAACCCATTTAACACCTGAACTAATTTGGTTTACCATTTTAGATTTGAAAGATGCTTTCTTTTGCCTTCCTCTCCATGAAGCCAGCCAGACAATTTCTGCATTTGAATGGGAAAGACCCAAGAATGGGCGCAAAACCCAGCTCACATGGACAGTTTTAACCCAAGGATTCAAACACTCTTCCATGATATTTGAAGAACAGCTTGAAAAATACTTGGAATCCTGGGAAGGCCCATCAGGAGAAGGACAGCTGTTGCAGTATGTAGATGACCTCCGGATAGCTACTTGAACTGAAGAGACATGCGTGGATCGGACAGTAAGCCTCCTAAACTTTTTGGGTCTACAAGGGTATCGAGTATCCCAGAAGAAAGCTCAGATAGCGAGGCAAAGAGTTTTCTACCTGGACTACGAAGTCAGTGCTGGACAAAGGATCTTAGGGCAGGATGGCAAGGAAGCAACATGCCAGACCCCAAAACCCCAGACAGTAAAGGAACTGAGAACCTTTTTGGGCCTGACAGGCTGGTGTAGACTGTGGATTTACAATTGTGGATTTACAATCCCCTATATGCCTTGGTTATAGAAGGAACCAGAGACCTCCAATGGACAAAAGAAGCAACACGAGCCTTCAACCACCTAAAGAAGGCCCGCATGTCAGCTCCAGCCCTGGGACTTCCAGATGTGAGTAAACCATTCTTTTTGTTTCCTCACAAAAAGCAGGAGATTGCTTTGGGAATACTGGCACAAGACCTGGGCCTGTGTCACAGGGCAGTCACCTACTTTTCCAAGCAGCTGGATGCAGCAGCCAAGGGATGGCCAGGGTGCCTCAGAGCCACTGCTGCAGTGGTGATGAACATTCAGGAAGCACACAAGTTCACCCTAGGCCAGAAGATGACTGTGTCCCACAGTCATGCTAGAAGATGCTAGCAGATCTAGAAGATACTAGTGTCCCACACAGTGTCTGCAGTCCTGCAGGTAAAAGGCAGACATTGTCTTTCCACACAGAGGTTCCAGAAATACCAAGCCATAATGGTAGAGCAAGATCATGTAGAAATTGTGATAACTAATCTTGTGAACTCAGCTTCCTTTGTCAGTGGGGATACGGGAGAACCAGTGATCCATGATTGCCTGGAGACCATCAAAGCCACCTACTCCAGTCGCCCAGATCTGAAGGACACCCCTCTCGAGGACCCTGAGACTTGATTTACTGATGGAAGCAGCTGTGTGATCAGTGGAAAAAGACATGCTGGGTATGCAGTTACCACAAGCAGAGAAGTAATAGAGTCTGGACCATTACCAACCAACACCTCTGCACAGAAGGCTGAAATAATTGCCCTAACCTGGACTTTAGGACAGGCAAAAGGAAAGAAAATTATTATTTATACAGATTCAAAGTATGCATTTGGGATGGCTCATGCTCATGGAGCCATCTGGAAAGAAAGAGGACTGTTGAACTCACCAGGGAAAAGTATTAAACATTCCCAGGAGATAATAAAACTATTGGGGGCAGTCCTGCTACCTGAAAAAGTAGCCATCATGCACATCAAGGAAATGAGCAGGTGGACAGAAAGGCAAAAGAAGCAGCTAAAGGTGAGGTGATTATTGAGACAGTTGAGGCAGCCTTAATTCCAGATGGACAGATTTCTACTGAAGGTAAGTCAAGGTATAGCAAAAAAGAACAAGATGCTAACTGAGCAAGAAAATGGAAGTTATAACCAAGAAGGGTGGGCAATCACAGATGAAGGAAAAGGAAGACTTGTGATTCCCTATTACATGCCATGGTCATTGGTGAAAGAGGAACATGAGAAAACACACTGGGGAATAGACACTCTATATAACTATTTGAAGGACAGAATCATAGCAGAATTTTGCAAACAACAGTAATTCCAGTGACTCGCCAATGTAGCCTTTGCCTCCAAACTAATCCCAAAACTATTCCTAAACCAAAGCTTGGACAAACTGGGAAAGGTTATGGGCCTGAGCAGCAATGACAAATTGATTTTTCAGAACTACCCAGGATGGGGAGGGTATCGATATTGGTATTTACAGAAACCTCTTCAGGGTGGCCAAAATCTTTCCCTACCAGAACTGCCAAAGCACAAGAAGTAACCAAAGTATTGTTACAGGAAATAATACCGTGTTTTGGAGTCCCAGGCACAATGTCTTCAGACAGGGGGCCACATTTTATTTCAAAACTTGAGCAGCAAATTAGCCGGCACCTAGGCATAGACTGGGAACTTCATATCCCATATCATCCTCAGTCAAGTGGCCAGGTGGAAAAAATGAACCATCTGATTAAGCTGCAAATTGTAAGACAGGACAAGAAGCAAAGTTACCTTGGCCTAAAGCTCTTCCAGTAGCATTATTACGAATTCAGATGAAGCCAAGGACAAAAGAAAAATGAAGTTCTTTTGAAATATTGTATAGAAGATCATATGGGGTCCAAGAAGGAACAACACCTACCCAAGTAGGGGAAGAAACCCTACACGGGTGGTCCTAAACAGAGAAATTGAAAAACATGTGGCTGGGGCTCAAAGGAGAGAACTAGATGGGTCAGTACATAACATACAGCCAGGGGATTATGTATATGTTATGTCTTTTGCAGAAAAGACTCTGGAACCCCAGTGGGAAGGACCATTCCAGGTGCTCCTCACCACCTTTACTGCAATCAAGATCAGAGAGCAAAGCGCCTGCATTCATCACACTCGAGCGAAGAAGGCTCCTGAAGTGATCTGGAGAGCCACACCAGGTGACAATGAACTAAAACTGAAGCTTATTCGGGAAAGTGAATGGTGTGTGTGTAAAATGTTAGAATAGGTCAATAACTTTTGAAGAATAGAAAGATTTGTAGTTGTTATGGAAAATCAAACAGGCATAGTTTGGAGAATTGTGGCCTTTGCAACCATCGTTAGAGGCACCGCTGGGGTTAAGGCAACACCACGCACATATAATGTGACAGGTATATAGAGGTGTCAAGGAAAAGCCTATGATTTTCACTCCAGTAGGTTTTTGGGGCATATGTTGAAGGTTACAAAGGCAATTTCTAGGAAAGGAAAAAACATTTGGGGATATGAATACATGTGCTCAGGACACATTCCATTAGTCTTAGCAAGAACCCATGAAACACATCCAAATTGGTCCTGAATGTTGTGACAAATGTTCAGGCAATGGCAGCCTGAGCATCCCTGGGAGGGAGGGAGGGAGGGAGGGAGGAAGGGAGGGACTACTACCCAAGAAGCTACTGGGCAAGATAATACTGGGCAAGAAACTAATCACCAAGAAACTACTCCCCAGGACACTACTGACCAAGAAACTACTCCCCTAGGAAGTACTGGGCAACAAAGTGTTTGAAGTGCAATCACTGTGCTGTATGGCAAGACTGCAGGAAAAGAAAGAAGCAGAGAAGGAAGGATAGAATTGTTTGTCCAGACTGTGAAATTATTGCCCTTGTTTTTGCTATGTTCCTGTCCCAGCACGAAGAACCGGAATTCTGCACCAGAAAATGCAACAGCAGTTACTGAGTTCATCCTAGAGGGTTTCCCAGAGCATGATCCAAAACATCCATGATGTTTTTATCTCAGGTCCTTCTGCTCATGTACCTGACAACAGTGATGGGGAATGAAACCATCCTTTTCCTCCTGTGTGTGGATCACCACCTGCAAACCCCCATGGATGTTTTCATCTGCAGCCTGGCCTTCCCGGAAATCTGGTTTACATCCTCCACAAGCATCAAATGGTTTGTGATGCTGAGTTCTGGTCAGAACACTCTCTCACTAGGCAGCTGCTTTGCCCAAAACTATTTTTATTTTGCCCTGGGCTGCACAGAGTTCTTCCCTGGTTGTCATGTCCTTTGACCACTGTGTTGCCATCTGCCACCCTTTGCTCTATGCTGACATCACAAAGCCTCAGCTCTGTGTCCACCTGGGTGTTGCTGCTTGGGTCCTCGGCTTTGTCCTGCTGAGCTACCGCTGCTCTTCCTCTCTGAGCTGTCTTTCTGTGGCTCCAAGATCCCCCATTTCCTCTGGGACAACTCCCCCTTGTTCAAACTGTCCTGCTCTGACACCAGCCTGCTTTGGGAAACAGACTCTGTCTTCTTACCATGTGTCGTGCTGGGCTCCTTATGTTTGACTCTGGCATTTGACATCTGCGTCCTTTTCTGTGTTCTGCATCTTCCAGCAGCCTCTGGGAGGAAGAAAGCTTTGACCACGTGTTCTTCCCATCCCATCACCTTATCCATTGCCCGTGGGAGCTGCATTGCTCTCTGCACGTGTCCTGCAGAAGATGTTTCCTTGAGGACCAACAGAACTGGAGCTCTGCTGAACACAGTCCTGTTCCCATTCCTAAATCCATTCATCTGCAGCCTTGGGAACAAACCTGTGATCCTGGCCCTGAACAAATCCATTGCCAGGCCAAGAACAAAGCCTTTCCTCTAAGCATGGTGCATTTCTGGAAAGCCATCCCAAGGATCTGGTATCATCTGTTACACAAAACCAGTGCCTGTGTGTGCAGCCTCCAAACACGGCTGCCTCAGAAGATTGATGCTCCTGCTGGGTTGTGTCAGGTTAAGAGAGAAGAGACTCATCTGCACTCCCAGACAGGGCACCAACAATGGCAGCAGGACAAACTCAGTTCATTCTCTGCCCGGGCTGCTCCCGGGCCCATCTCAGGAGAGCCACCAGCTCATTAAGAGCCCATCTCTGGAACAGAGAAGAGCTCAGAGGAACAGTGGCAAGTGACAATCCAAATTACAGCTCCTGAGCGATGGACACCTTGTCCCAGCTCCTTTCCTGGGACAGCCATCAGCCCTGCTTTGAAACCCCAAAGTTTGAAACCCCAAAGTCACCCTCCCAGTAAAGAAAGACTTTCTCCTGTGCAGTCTAAACCCTCCCTGGTACAGCTTTGAACCATTCTCACACGTTCCATCCCAGGATATCAGGGAGAAGAGAAAGGGAAATGCAGGGCAGAGCCAGGGGGGCAGCGAGATGGGAGTGTGCAGCCTGCAGGGACACAGCAGCAGCTGTGGGACAGCGCAGGACAAGCTGTGCTGGACGTGGCCAAGGGCCTGGCAGGGCTGGCAGTGCCCAGGAGAAGCCAAGTCTTGGTGCCCTGGGGCACAGCAGGGTCTGGGCCACCAAGGGCTGGAAGGGGACACCTTGTCCTGAGGCCCTGGGGCCTCCTGGCACAGCCCCAGCAAGGCTGGGCACTGTCACCCCCTTGTCCTGCCCTCAGCATCCCCCCACATCCCAGTGGCCCCAGGGATCTGCGGGGACCAGTCCCTGGGGAGCCTTGGTCAGGAATGGCCCTGGGGGGCTCCTCAGTGCTCCCAGGGACTGCAGGTTTTTCAAAGCACTTTGGGTTTTGCTTTTGCCTGGGAGTCTCTGAGGGGTTTGTGCAATCACGGCCTCCAATTGTCTGCTGTAATTAGTCCCTTGAGATGTTTTGTCACTAACAACACTCAGTGGGGCTCATTAATGCCTCAAGTTACTCAAGAGTCATTAAAGTACTACTTTTTGACACTGAATCACTCTGAGAGGTTTGTGCAGTCATGGCCTCCAATGATCTGCTGTAATTAGTCCCTAGAGAGGCTTTGTACTGACACTCCGTGGGGCTCATTAATGCTCTGAGATACTCAATGTCTTTTAAGGTACTTTGGGTTTTCCTTCCCACACTCAGTCTCTGAGAGGTTTTTGGTCACTCTTGGCCTGCAGTTCTCTCCTCCAAGGAGTCCATGAGGAGCCTGTGTTGGGGATGGACCTCAGTGGGACCCAGGAATGCTTTGAGACACGTTGGGTTTTTCCTCTGACTTGGACTCCTGGAAAGGTTTGTGCCATCTCCTCTCAGGCCCTGAGGGCTCAGCACCAAATGCACCACGGGGCTCTTTGGGATCAAGCAAGTCCTGACAAACCACGGCTCTGCCTTGATTTCCCTCTGCTCTGGTGCAGTTCATTAGGAAGGTTTTGTACTGCAGTTATGGAGAAAGATTTCAAAGAGCTTCTAAGAAATACACATTCCTGTTATAAAGGGTGTGTTTTATTACTGTTCTCTTTAGAGGAGAGGTGATTGCAGCATTCTGTGATTGATATTGATCCAGGGCCTCTCCTCAGAAGGCCTGGACTGGCCAGAGAAGCTGTGCCTTGAGGTCTGACCCAGTGTGGACAACCTTGTTCCACATTCCCCAAGCCCACACTGCCTGTCCTCACTCACCTGGGACCTGCTTTGCTCAGAGAGCTGCCTGCACTCAGGCAAAAAGGGCTTTTCTATTTTTGAAGCAATGTAAAACTTGTAGTTTTCCCCACTGAAAACAGACACACTCCTCAAGTGTGTGCCAGCCCAAGGGGCCACCAAAACCACTCCAGCCCTGCCCTGGGCCGGCTGTGAGGGTGGATCAGCATCCCAACCTGCCCTGGGCCACTGCAAGGGGCTGTGGCCACGGACACACTGGGACAAACTGGGGACAATGGCAACACTGTGGGGAAGACTGGGGAATACTGGGGCGTGCTATGGAAGATACTGGGGGGAACTGGAAGGGAATGGGAATGAACTCAGGTGTATTGGGAGGGACTGGGCTGTACTGGTGATGAAATGGGCTGTAAAGGGGGGGACTGAAGGGGCACTGGGGTACAACTGGGCTGTACTGGGGATGAACTGGGCTGTACTGGGAAGGACTAGAGGGGTTGAATCGGCTGTTCCCGCCTCCGCAAACTCCCATTTGCCGAGGCTCCCGCCCGTCACCGCCAGCACCCAATCAGTGCCAGGAAACCGGGGCCTCGGGGCGGTGCCTGGTGTCGGTGCCACGTTTCGGTTTTGCCTTCAACTCCCGTCATGCACCGCGGCCCAATTGAGCCCCATTGCAGCCCGGACTACAATGCCCGTCATGCCCCGCGCTCCACAGAACCCCGCCCCCGTATCCCCCCTCCCACCCATGTGTACCCTACGTTTCCCCCAGACCCTCCAGGATCCCGAAGTGCCCCCTCAGTATTTATTTGGAACCCCCCAAAATCGTCCCCGACTCCCCTGAATGCTCCCAACCCCAGAGATGCCCGTTAGAGCCACTTCTGGGAATTCATCTCCGATCGTCCCCCGTGCTCTCAGAGCTCTGCCCAACACAGTCTCGCGCCGAAAATTCCTGCTGTGCCCCGTGTCCTAAAGCGCCCGGTTCGAGCTCCCCAAGTTCCCCCCAATTCCTCCCGAACCGCACACGTTTCCCCCGAGGGCCTCAAGTCGCGACTCGGACGCAGAAGTGTCCGCCAAGCGCCTTCCCGGACCCGCCACAGCTCGGCTTTATGCACTTCCGGGACTACAGCTCCCAGCATGCTCCGCGGCGCACACGGAGCCCTATTCCAGCCGTGACTCCATCTCCCGTCATGCCCCGCGCCCCACCGACAGCCATTGGAACTGCGCCCCGAACTCCCGTGATGCTCCGCGGCCCCGTTACACCGTGTTCTACCCGCGCCTACAACTCCCATCATCCCCCGCGCCCCAGAGAGTCCCCTCAGGGCCCCCAAGTGCCCGCCCGGACCCCGAAGGGCCCCAGATTCCCCTCCCTGACCTCCAAGTGCCCACCCGGCTCCCCCAGATGTCCTTCAGACCCCAAATTTTCTTCAGATTCCATCCCCAGGTTTAGAACTGCCCCAAATGTGCCCCAGAAATGTCTCCGTGGACCCCAAAGTGGCCCCTTTTACCCTGTCTGAGAAAACGATAAGGAGGATGAAAAAAGGAGTAAAAGTAGGACTAATTAGCATAAATAGGGAGGAATCAATAGCCAGATGTTGTCAATGAATTATTGAAGGGGATTGTGTTACTTAAAACCAATGACCAATAATTTTTTGGGTTGCTAAAAATGTATCGATTTTTTTAAAATACATGTAAAACTTAGGTAAAAACATATATAATAATATTTTATGTATTTAAAAGTATTATTATAATTTCCTTTTAATTTTTTAAAAAAAAAAAAAATTCATAATTTACAAAAATTATTTCAGATGTCAGTCCTTGGTGGGTCATTTCAGACACGGTGAGGTTGGGGTGAGGAGCAGGTTGTCCAAACAGGGTCAGCCTGCAAGGGGCTCATTCTCCATGCCCAGACCTCCTAAGGAGACACTCAGCATTAAGATCACTTGGGGAATGTTTCTTTCACCTCTTCAATGGACTGAAAAACAAAAAAAAAAATGCAGCCTTGATTAGAAAAACAAATCAGGAGATGCACTTTGAAATCTTCCTCCATAAGAGAACTCCAAACTGGCTCCAAGCAGCTGCACAAGCCCTGGAGATGAAGACAAGTGAAGGAAGAAAAGGAGGTCGTGACTGCTTTCTGGATTTTAATCAGCCCCATGCTGGATTTGGGGCTGAGTCCAGAAGCTCCAGGCACTGAGAGAAGGTTGAAGAAGCTGCTCAAGGAGGCAGAAGCAAAACTCCAAGTCCCTTGGAGCATCCCTGGGCCCCACTGAGGGCAGGGAGTGCCAAAGGCTCCCCAGGGACTGCTGAGAGCAGATCCTTGAGGCCAGGATTGCAGGGAGCCGCAGGCTGTGAGCAGGGAACTGCAATGCTGAGCAAGGCCTGGGCTGGTTGGAGGCAGCAGAAAGGCCAAGCCCTGAGCCCAGGCCTGGCACAGCAGGGCCTGTCCCTCCCGGGTGGCTCGGGGCTGCTTGTGGGGCAGTGGGATGGGAGGGGCAGCAAGGACAAATGGCACAAAGCTGTGTGACACTCCCGATCCTCATGGCACTGCGGGCCAGTGTGACACAGCAGGGCCTCATGGAAACAAGAGGCCGTAATGAGCCTGCGGGGCTGTAACACCCCAGAACACTGAAATAATGGGGGTACCCAAAGGTTCTCTTACTCGAGTTTGGTGCACAAGGAGAAATGCCAACCAGATAGTCTCAGGATGAACAGATGCACAGAATATTCTTATTTGCAAGGAACAGTCAAGGATCATAAGTCCAACTCTTATGTGAATGGCACACAGAGGGACTGAACCCACAACCTTAGTGATATTAGCACCATACTTTAACGAACTGAGCTAAGAGGTCAAAGCAACACACAGCTCTACTGGCAAAATAGAGAAAATCAAGGAACTTGGAAAACCATTTAATAAAACATCCAACTCAAAACTCTTATCATAGCAGTAGCTTCATTGACTTAGCCCATTTGACCTGGAAACCTTTACAGAATTACAGAATGACAAAATGACTAGATTGGAAGAGACCTCCAAGATCATTGAGTTCAACCCATGTCCCAACACCTCACCTAAGCCATGGCACCTAGTGCCACATCCAGTCTTTTTTAAAACACATCCAGAGATGGTGATGCCACCACCTCTCCAGTCAGATCATTCCAGAACTTTATCACCCTTTCCGTAAAAATCTTTTTCCTAATTTCCAACCTATATTTCCCTTTGTGCAGCCTTAAGACTCTGTCCTCTCATTCTGTCAGTGGCCGCCTGGAGAAAGAGACCAAGCCCCACCTGACTACAAACACCTTTCAGGGAGTTGTAGAGAGTGATAAGGTCACCTCTGACTCTCCTTTTTTCTCCAGGCTAAACAACCCCAGCTCCCTCAGTCGTTCCTCACAGGAGTTGTGTTCCAAGCCGCTCACCAACCTTGTTGTCTCCTCCGGACACATTTAAGCATCTCAAGGTTATTCTTAACTGAGGGCTCAGAACTGGACACAGCACTCGAGGTGTGGCCTCACCAGTGCCGAGTACAGGAGAAGAATGACCTCCCTGCTCCTGCTGGCCACACCATTCCTGATCCAGGCCAGGTGCCATTGGCCTTCTTGGCCACCTGGGCACACTGCTGCCTCATGTTCAGTTGGCTGTCGACCAGAACCCCCAGGGCCCTTTCTGCCTGGGCACTGTCCAGCCACACCGTCCCCAGCCTAGAGCACTGCAGGGGTTATTGTGGCCAAAATGCGGAACTCAGCACTTGGACTTAATAAACTTCACCTTGTTGCACTCTGCCCACCCATCCAACTGTTCCAGGTCTCTCTGCAGAGCCCTCCTACCTGCCAACAGATCGACAAATGTTCCCAGCTTAGTGTCATCTAAAAATTGACTAAGAAGAGATTCAATAGCCCCATCCATGTCGTCAATACAAACATTGAACAGAGCTGGTCCCAGCACAGACCCCTGAGGAACACCCCTGGTGACTGGCTGCCAGCTGGATGCAGCACCCTTCCCCACCACTCTCTGGGCCCGGCCATGCAGCCAGTTGTTAACCCAGCAAAGAGTGTTTCTGTTCAAGCCGTGGGCTGCCAGCTTTTCCAGGAGCGTGCTGTGGGAGACAGTGCCTAAGGCCTTGCTGAAGTCCCAACAGACAACATCCACAGCCTTTCCCACATCCACCACACAAGTCACCTGGCCATAAAAGGAGACATAAAAACTGGTCAAACATGACCTACCCCTCCTAAACCCATGCTGGCTGGCTCTGATACCCTGTCCATGAAACAATATAAACTGCTCCGTGACCTTTACCATGTACTGAGGTCAGGCTAACTGGCCTATAATTACCAGGATCCTCCTTCCCACCCTTCTTGTGAATGGGTGTCACATTGCCCAGCTTCCAGTCATCTGGAATCTCACCAGTGGGCCAGGACTGTTGGTAAATGATGGAGAGCGGCTTCACAAGCTCATCTGCCAGCTCCCTCATCACCCTGGGGTGGATCCCACCTGGGCCCATAGATCTATGAACATCCAAGCAGCTCAGCAGTTCTCTGACTGCCTCCTCCTGGACACTAAGTTCCCTCCCACATCCAGTACAGAACAAAGGTTGGCCTTCCTATTGCAGTTAATATATTTGAAAAACTTTTTTTAATATCCTGTACAAAATTGCCAAATTAAGTTTGAATTGAGCTTTGGACTCCCAAACACTTTTCCTACATGCTCTAGCAATCCCCTTAAATACTCCTTGACCTGACCCTCCTTCCAAAGATGATACATCCTCTTTTTATTCCTAAGTTCCTTCAAAACCTCCTTGCCCATCCAGGCTGGACGTTTGCCTCGTCAGCTCATCTTTTGGCACACAGGGAAAGCCTGTTCCTCTGCCCTCAAGATCTCTGCTTTGAAGCACGCCCACCTTCCCTGGACTCCTTTGTTTTTAAGGGCTGCTTCCCTAGCAACTCCCTGAATAAGTCTTGTAAATAGGCCAAAGTCTGCTGATTGGAAGTCCAGTGTAAAAGTCTTCTTGATGTTCTTCCTGATTTCACCAAATATCGAGAACTCTATAATTTCATCATCACCGTGTCCCAAGGAGCCTCCAACCACCACATCTCCCACCAGCCCTTCTCTATTTGCAAACAACAGGTCGAACATAGGCCCTCCCCTGGTGGGGCTCACTCACCAGCTGCAACAAAAAGTTGTCCTCCATACACTCCAAAACCTTCCTGGACTGCCTCTTTCCTGCTATATTAAGTTCCCAGCAGATATCTGGCAGCTTAAAGTCACCTACAAGAACAAGGGCTGGTGATCCTGAAACATTCTCCAGCTGCTTTTAGATTAAGTTGTCCACCTCTTCTTCCTGGCTGGGTGGATGATAACAGACTCCCAGCAGGTTCCCCCGGTACCCCGTCCTGTTTTCTTAGGGTACAACGGTAACAATGAAAACCTTACCAAGGGCACAACTCCCAAGTCCACAAGGAAAAGAACAGACAAGCTGTCAAGTTCTTCAAATATTTGTCCTGCTTTGCTGCAAGACTCCTACTGCACACACAGTGTGGAAAGCCAAGGGAAGCTGCAGTTGGTGGCACGTCTTGTGACAGAAGCTGCACCTCGTTCTCCAGGAAGTGTTCTTGGAAAGAGCAGACGGGACTGTGGAGAAGATTCTGGGAAAACTGAAAGAGCATTTAAGAAATGAAATGAAAATGTATAGAACCAATACTAAGATGTCCTTGTCAAATGATTTTGATGCTCCCCTTTTCCATCTTGCACTACTTCTCCATCCCATGAACTACAAATGGATCTCACCTCTAAGATCCATGATTTGGCAAGTTTGAGATGCTGTAAAATACCATGAGCTACACACAATTTGCCTTCCCCTGTTTTTCTTGGAAAGCAATGCTGGAGACACAAGTGCAGTGCTTGGGCCAGGTACAAATTCTGCATTCAGGGAACGTGCTCTGACAGTGTCTGACCCTCAGCAGGGACAATGCACAGCAGCAACCAAGGGGAATGCTCTGCCACAGTGCAGGAGTCAAGACTCTGTGTCTTGGCTCCTGTGGGCAAAGTTCCCGTGTTTGGACAGGCTCGGGGCTGCCCCCGGGGAGCGCGGGGCTCGGCGTGGGGCTGAGCGGGCAACGGACAAACGGACCTGGGGAAAAACGGCCCCGGGGCTTCAGTTGCTACAGCAGCAGCGGCAGCAGCGGCAGCAGCGGCAGCAGCAGCGGCAGCAGCAGCAGAAAAAGGACTTTTCTAGACTTCCTCCTGCTTTTCCTCTTCCTCTCCTGCAGGCCCGCACCCTCTCCCTTAGTCCCGCACCCTCTCCCGATCTCCCTGTCCCGGTGTCCCCGTGCTCTCGCAGTCTCCCTCTCCCCTGCAGGGCCGGGCCATGCCCCCGGCCCGCCCCCGGCCCCGGGTGGGGCTGCCCCGTCCCCGCCCCCGGCCCCGGGCCTCCCGCCGCGGTCTCGCCTCTGCCGGGCTCTGGCTGTCCTGGCGATGGCGGTGGCGGACGAGGATCAGTGCCTGGGGCTTCAGCGGCATCGCCGCCCTTTGCCTCCGCCTGTGCCGAGCCCGGCCCCGGCCCCGGCCCCGGCCCCGGCCCCATCCCCGGCCCCGGCCCCGGCCCCGGCCCCTCCCGGGCCCCGCGGAGGACACAGGCGGCGCGGCCGCTCCCGCGGCCTCCGCCGCGGCTTCCCCGGCCCGAGCTCCGCCGCTCGGCAGCGTGGCCGCCGGCCCCGAGCTGCCGCTGTCGCGTTGCCAGGAGCGAACGCCTGGGGATTCCCGGCCCGGGGCGGTTGAGGGGCGCTCGGGGGCTGTTGCTGGCCCCGGGCCGAGCACTGACAGCCACATCTCGCCGGCAGGGAAGGCGCAGCAGGGCCTCCAGGAGCAGTACCGGCTGGGTTCGCTGCTGGGGCGCGGCGGCTTCGGAAGAGTCTTCGCAGGGACGCGGCTCTCGGACGGCGCACCGGTGAGCGGCGGGGCTGGCGGCGGGCGCAGGAGGAGGAGGAGGAGGGCGGAGGAGGAAGAGCATGGGGCTGGGCAGCGTGGGCAGCGTGGGCAGCGAGCTCAGGCCGCTGCTCCCCTTGGCTTGCAGGTGGCCATCAAAAGGGTGCCACGGAACCGCGTCCGGCACTGGGGAGAGCTGGTGAGTGAGCGGGGGCCAGCGGGAGAAGCCGGGGCGTGCCGGGCGGGGACGAGCCGAGGCCCGGCAGGGTGGAAGCCGCCAGGACGCCTCGAGGGAGAGCGGGCGTGGGGCCAGCGGAGGGTGCAGAACATCCCGGGCTGGGTGAGGTCTTCCCCACCCCTGGCACGGCCTCAGCCCCACTGACGGCATCGTGGTCCTCCCACAGCCCAACGGCACCAGCGCACCGCTGGAGATCGTGCTGCTGGACAGGGTCTCCACTGGCTTCCCTGGTGTCGTCCAGCTGCTGGACTGGCTTGAGCTCCCCAGTGAAATCGTGATGGTGCTGGAGCGCCCGCAGCGGTGTCAGGACCTCCAGCATTTCATTCGGGCACGGAGGTTCCTGTCCGAGGAGGTGGCACGGGAGCTGTTCCGCCAGGTGCTGGAGGCCGTGCGGCACTGCACCAGCTGCGGGGTCCTGCACAGAGACATCAAACCAGAGAACATCCTGGTTGACCTGGCCACCAGGCAGGCCAAATTGATCGATTTTGGCTGTGGCACCTACCTTCAAGACACGGCATACACGCAGTTTGCAGGTGAGCCCACGCAAGGATGTGCTCCCAGCTCCTGACATCTCATGGCCCAACATCGCACAGCCCAACCTGGGTGTGGCAGTGGGGATTCTCCCTTTTGCTGCCACTCATGGCACTGAGACTTCAGCTGAGTTGCTTTTGAGCAGGGGTGGGTTGGGGCCCAGCTTCCAGCCCTGCTGGCAGCCTTTGCCAGCCACTCTGCCCAGGACTGGGGCTGGGGCAGCCAGCCCGACAGAAACACCCGTGGGTGGGGCTATCAGAGAGCGTGGAGTCAGAACCTGTGCACCAGCCAGTTTGGTGTGCAGGTGAGAAAGGGCTTGGACTGCTCCTCTGGCCTTCTTTGTCTTGTGTTCATAATGTTATTTGGGGCAATGCAGGCAGGGAGAAGGAAGGCATGGTTTTCCTCCTGCTCTGAGTGGGATTTTTCTTGTTCTGGTCAGGCCTTTCCAGGGCTTCTGCTGCCCTTTTCCTACACCAGTGGTTTCTTTTCCAATGCCCGTTTTTCACACAAAGCCCAGGTCCTGGTGGGAGGGCAGCGGGTCACACCATGTGCCACTGGGGCAGTCCCCACATGCCCAGGGATGCTGGGGCCAGGCTCTGGGAGCAGCAGCATCCCTCTGATGAACTCCATCTGTATTCCACAGGAACACCAGCATACAGACCCCCAGAATGGACCGACTTTGGCTGGTACTACGGCGAGCCAGCTACCATCTGGTCCCTGGGCATGCTCCTGCACCAGATGGTCTGCGGGCAGCACCCTTTCAGGAGCGGCTGGAACATCAGCTGGGGCCAGCTCCCGCTGCCACAACGGCTCTCTCCAGGTGGATCTTCATCTCTGGGCACGGGGGGAATACCAGTGCTGGGAGACAGCAGTTGGCTCGTGAGCATCCTGCTCTGGCAGCTGCTGAGGAGGTGGCACATGTCCTGCTCTCCTGCTCTCCTCCAAAGCAGGGAATTGATGGGAAAGTTTAGGCCCAGCTCTGAGCACATCCAGCATGGCCTGGGCATGGGAATATGGGGCAAAGCAGCCAGGGGCCTTCTCCAACTGACTGGCAGTTTCTGGTTTCTCTTCCCAGAGTGCAAGGATCTCATCAGGTGCTGTTTAGCCGTGGATGACATGGAAAGGCCTTCATTAGAAGACCTTTTTGGTGATCCTTGGATGCAGGAGATTCATCTGGAGTAGAAGAAGGGAGAGAGCCAGAGGCTCATTTTGATGCAGGGCCCTGGTAAGTTCCAGCTGCACACATGCCTTGGCAATCAGAAGCAAAGAAAGCCAGACTTTTTGTGCTGCCTGTGTCACTGCACAGGGGTCATCAGGTGGGCACAGGCAGCCCTTGTGCTGGAGCTGAGTTGCCATGCGAGTTGTTTTGGCTTGTGCTGGTTCACTGACAGCTGGGGCCCTGGGCAGAACACTGACAGCCTGGTCTCACCCCCAGGGAAGGAGAAGGAGCCCCTGGAGAAGCTGGACCAGGTGGGGCTGCTGCTGCTGGAGACAGTGAGGACGACAACAAGGATGACAACCTCTTCCTGAACCTGGCCACCAGCAATTGAAGGTGATGAACTTCAATTCTGGCACCTTCTTCAAAGTCAGGCTCCACAGCCAATTTGCAGATGAGTTCGCACACAGGGGGATGCTCCCAGATTTGGGCATTGCACAGCCTGGCCAGGAACCAAAGGTTCCCCCCTTTCCTGGGGCTGATGCAACTGATTGTTCAGTGGGCTGCCAAGCTGCTTTTTGGCAGGGCTGGGGGCACGGGCTGGGGTGGTTCTGAAATGGGAGTCGGCTCCTGGCCCTGCCAACAGCCGCCACCCCCCACCATGCCCTGGGCTGGGGCTGGGGCGGCCGGCCCGACACAAACCAACCCCCAAGGTGGGAGCAGAGGTGGGACTCCAGAACCTGTGCTCGGCTGCTTTGCTTTGCCGGCAAGGAAGGACTTGGGCTGCTCCACTCCCTTTGTTTTCTTTGGGATCACCATTAGTTTGGGGGGCAGTGTAGGGGGGGAAGAGTGAAAGCATGGGCTTCCCTCAGTGGTGGGTGGGTTTTTCCCTAGCATGCAGGGCATGGGGGCTTCCTCAACCTCTGACAGAGATAGGATCTTTTACCTTTTCCCTTTTTTTCCTTTTTTGTCTGTAATCCCTTTGTGAATTTTATGTTTGTTTTTCTAAAGGAAGCCTTCTAGGTGGTGTCCAGTCTTGACTGGGAAGTGCTTGGGACCAGCTGTGGAGTGGATGAAGGAGAAGGCTGAGGACGTGGTTTGGGAGCAGCTTTTCTTTGCGCGGCAGATGGCGTGAGGTGTGTCCCCGTCTTGTTGGCATGGGTGGGGTAAGAGCTTTTGGGAGATGGCAGCCAGCACAGGAGCATCCTGCTCTGGGCAGCTGCTGGGGAGGTGGATCTGGCCTGGCTGGCTGCAGGCTGGGCACGTGTCCTGCCCTCCTGCTCTGCCGCCAAAGGCAGCAATGATGGGCAGCTTTGGGCCCCGCTCTGAGCACGGCCAGCATGGCCTGGGCACCGCGGGCGGCTGGGACAAGGGCATAGGAGCCTTCAGCTGACGGGCGGTTTCTGGTTTCTGTCCTTGCAGCCGGGCTCTGCGGATGCTGAGGCTGCTCTGGGCTCTGCCAGGGCTCTGCTGGAGCTCAGCACCGGGCCGAGATCAGCCAAAGAAGAAACGGTGTGACCTGCAGCAGACTTGCCTTGAGCATTTTGGCAATGCAGCTCAAGTTTGCAGAGGATGCATCTCCAAGGGATAACATGACACCTCCCCAAAATAAAATTGTTCAATACCTTCTGAAATGAAATCTATCTGGGGTGACGCCAAATGACATTTTTCAGCTTGCTCAAGCTGTAGCTCAGGCCTTCTCTGAACAGTTCTGTCCCCCACCTGCATTTTCCTTCACAACTGCTCCCTATTTTCCCCCAGTGAGTTCCCAGCTGATTGCAGTCTCCATCACACTATTGCCATCCTTGGTGCCCGTCACCATGAGGAAGACCAAGCCCCAGGCTTAGGGACTCATCCTGTCACTGGCTGAGGGGCAGCAATGCCTCAGAGGTCTGGTGGCATTTTAGTGTCATTCAGAGCTGCTCTCTTGCCCTCAGCTCTCCTCACTGCTGAGTTCCCACTCCCTTTTCCTCATCCTTCCAGCAGGATGAGCTCTGTGAAGTCCCATGAGCCACCCCACTCTTCCCGGCCCACCCACCCACCTCAGTTAGGCTGAAGCTGAAGGGTCTGTGTGTGCCAGGGGCTCTGGGATGTCTCTGTACCCATGGACAGAAGGGTCTGTGTGTGCCAGGGGCTCTGGGATGTCTCTGTACCCATGGACAGAAGGGTCTGTGTGTGCCAGGGGCTCTGGGATGTCTCTGTACCCATGGACAGAAGGGTCTGTGTGTGCCAGGGGCTCTGGGATGTCTCTGTACCCATGGACAGAAGGGTCTATCTATACAAAGGTTTCCATAACATCATTGTTCCCTTGGGTATGGAATGAACACAGAGTGAAGGTGTCAGTCATGCTGCTTGTGCACTCCTTCCTTTCCATACAAGACACATCCATGCACACCCCCACATACAGATATTTTAAAAGGATAGGGATGGATAGAGATTTCCCACAGAGCTCTAACTTTGGCACAACTCACTTGTTTGCTGATGGTCAGGGAATTTTTTTCCCAGCTCTTTGTGAGTAGGTTTCCAAGAGCTGAGGGGAGCCGCATTCAGAAGCAGTTTCAGGATTTCTAGGCAGGAAATGGAGCTGACAACCATCAGTGTAACTCGCCCTATTCATTGGGATGTGCTGCTGGTTCTTTAGGAATATGGCACGATGGAGCCACTAGACTTGGAAAAATCCCAGCTCTCTGTGGATCTGTGGAAAGGGGGGAGCAGCCGGAAAACTTTGTATCTGCTTTGGGGGCCACAAGGTCCAAGTAGCTGCGGTGGCAGAGGGTGACCAGGGCTGGTGGCAGGTGAAGTCCCATTTCATGACATTCACGAATGGAACAGGACGAAGTTCCAAGCACCCCCAATCCCACTGATGAAGTCTTTGTGATGCTGCACATGCTCAAGGGAAAGCTGCTGTCACACAATCTACTGAGATTTATATATCTTATTTTTTTGCAATACTTTATGTCTAAGTTTCAAACTGCAAAATTTTTACACTCACGATGCAGTCATGCACATTCCATCTTTCAATTTCCTATTGCTCCAATCCACTATTTAAATTAACTTAATATTGGTTAAAAAGCCCAAAATCTGCCAAAGGAATTCAGCTGACGGATTTTTTCCACCAGCACATTAACAAAGTAAGTCACTGAGTTGTCTGTTCAAAAACTCAGTTACCTCTTTCCTAATCCAAAGTTACAGAAGACTTTTCACTAAACATTTGGGGTAGTTTTTATCTTTTATATATTTTCTAATCTTTTCTTTTTCTTTTTTCTTTTTTTTTTTTTCAAAACATAAAACACATCCTATAAAAGGCATTTCCTTTGCTCCTGGTTCCCCTGTGGAGCTGCTCCCTTCCTGGTGGCCGAGCTGCTCAGGCAGAGCCCGGCAGCTCCTGGCCCTGCAGGGCTGAGGCTTTTCCCCGTTGCTGGGCACAGACTGATGGAGCAGCACTGCTGAACACGGGGACACACAGAGGGAGCAGAAGCAGCTGCCTTTGTCCACCTGAAGCTCCAAGGCCCAAACTCTGAGCAGACAGGGCCAGAAGAGACTGGCAGGCTCCCTGTTTGCTGTGCTGCCCCACTTGTGCCCGGCCCAGCTCTGCGGGAGGCAGAGGGAGAACAAGGGGCAGCTCCTGCCAGCCCCCATCCCAGGGACCCCTCCGGCCCCGGGCCCTGGGGCACTGTCAGCACCCGCTGCTCCAGCCACGGCTTCTGCTGGCCCTGACAGCAACAACCAAATTGTGCCTGATCCCCAGGGAGCAGCAGCAGGGCCTGCATCTGATCCCTCAGTCTGGGGCAGGGCTGGACAAATGACCCCCACAGCAGCAGCAGCAGCAGCAGCACATGGAGCTGACTTTGAGCACAGCCCCTGCCACTGTTCCCTCCCGTGGGCAGTGGTGTCACAGCAGCCTGAGGCACCCGGGAGCCCTCAGGGCCAGCAGGGACTTGAGATGGCAGCCCTGGGCTCCTGGGGGTTGTGAAAGGAAGAGAGGTGGGGACTCCTTCTCCACGTAGAGCTTCCCAGATGGAAAAGGCTGCTGTGAGCAGGCAGCTGCAAGGGCAGAGAAAGGAGGGTCTCCACCACTGGATCTGTGCCAGTTCCACAGTCCTGGGCAGCAGCCACCGAGCACAGGGGGAACAGAGGGCACAGCAAGAGGGACAAAACCAGGCAAGGTCAGAGACTGGGAAGAGCCGGACCTGGGAGCAGGAGCAGCTGCTTCATTGCACTCTTGGAGAAAGCTCTTGGCTGCTTCAAAGTGCTGAAAGGCATGAAGGGCAGGGAGGAGGCCACACCAAACAGTGCTCCTGTTTTCACACCCTCCCCTCTCAGTGTCCCAGAAGGAATTGGATGAACTGTATTCTTCTCTCCGAGTCGTTTCGTTCAGTGTGAGCAGCTTAGCAGCAGGAGCTGAAGGAGCTGAAGCCTTAGGCCACAAGCACTGACCAAGAGGAAATTCTTGAGTCAAGTAATGCTGCTAACATGGACCTAACTGAATCCAGCAGATGGAATCCTGGAATTATAGAATTCTTTCTGTTGGGAAAGACCTCTGAGCACATCAAGTCCAGCCGTTCACCCAGCAGTGTCAAGCCCAACACTAAACCTGGTCCCTGAAGTACCAAGGCTGGACAACAGGCCCTGAGCCAAGGTGTCCTCTGGATGTAACTTCCAACCAAAGATTATCTTTGTATGTGCTCATTAATGAAATATGCATGGTCATTAGTGCTGTGATAGACGTATCCCCTCATCAGTGAAACATGGATTGATCTTTCTGTATTTAGAAACTGGACAAGGCCATGAAATCCGACATCTGGCCTTGTTTGGGGGTGGATGGTATTGGTTATTGGTTATATTTGAGCTCTGACCAGGCTTTGGAACAAACCCAAGAGGAGAATGAAACCAGATGTTCCCGCACCAGAAGTGCTGTCAGTTTGTTTATTCAGTGCCATCAGAGCTGGGCCCTCTCACAGCCGGGTTGGAGCCTCACCTGTGGCTGGAGGCACCTGCAGGAATTCCCAGTGTCCGGGAGTGGCTCTGCAGTCTTTGGCTGTGACAGCTTCCCCCAGCTGATGTGTGGATCTGGTTGATGGGAAAGTCTGAGAGTAACAGGTACATCTTTTTTCATAATCACTGCAGGCAATCTTTGGTAGTGACGATTGGGTGCATTGCTGAGCTTCCCCTTTTGTCATTCTTTGCAGTTTTGCGTTATAATAAATCACACCATACCTGAACCTTGTGTCTGTGTTTTTGGTGCCGACCCTGCTCAGTGGCAGAACAGACACTGCAGCCCCACAGAACCAAGGGTACATTGTGACACTGCAGGGCCTGGTGTGACCAAGGGGACCAGAGTGACACCGTGGGGCCCCATGGAACCAAGGGACCGGTGTGAAACTGCGGGGACTCTTATAATCAAGGGCCCATTGTTTTCCTCTCCCTGCCCCAGCCCTGCAGAGCAGCCCAGTCCAGTCTGGCCCAGCAGCAGGAACTGGAGGCACTGGAGGTCATGGACAGCCACTCTGTGTCTGCAATGCTCAGGAGATGCTCAGCTCAGGCAGCTGCTGCAGCCCCAGGGCCAGCCCCGCTGCCCAGCACAGCAGCAGAGAGTTGGCCCCGGGGCTCCTCAGGCTGCTGCTGCTGCCCCAGGGACAGGGCAGCCTCTTGCCAGGGCTCCTCTGCACACCCACGGGCTCCTGCTCTGCTCCTGGCACACGGCAGCTGCCCACAGAGCCTTTTCCAGGAGAACACGTCTGTGCTGGCCTGAGCAGCCATTGCTGCAGCCCCTGCCCTGCTGCCCACAGCCCCGAGCTGGGGCTGCTGCTCTGCAGAGCACGGGGGCTGTGCTGCCCGGGGCCCTGGGCTGCCTCTGCTGGGCTCTGCTGCTCAGCCCGGGAGACAGAGGCAGCTGATGGTGCTCCCTGCACTGACCCCCTCCCACACAGGCTCTGCTGGGGCCGTGGAGGCTGCTCAGAGCTGCCTGCCTTGTTCCAGGGCTGCCACATGGCCTTGGGGCTGCCCTGGATCCTCCTGGGGAAGTTCCCTGAGGGCCAGAGCAGTCAGTGCCCAGACTCCTCTCCCTGTGCCTGCTGTGTCCCCTGGGGCTGCAGAGCTCTCCTGGCTCACAGCAGACATTCAGTCCTTGATCTCGGCGTGACCCCACCCTGGCCAGGCCTGTGCCCAGGGAGCTCCACTCCCTGCTGATCCCTGGCACACGCTGTCCCTGCAGCTCCCCTGTGTTCTCCTGGCAGCTCCCAAGGCCCTCCAGACAAACATTCCCCTGCCATCAGCCCTGGCACAAGCTGCAGAGCCCCAGGAAGGTTCAGCACAGGCCATTCACCATCTGATGGGCCCTGGCCACCAACAAGCAGAACCTGAGGCAGCCCTGAGTCCCCTGAAGGCCACGCTGGGACCCTGATGTCATCCCACTGAGCCCTGGGAGAAAAAGGAGCACAAGGAGCCTCTTCAGAGTCTGTTCCTTGGGCCTGTTCCTGAGAGTGACTCTGCAGGGAGAGCAAAGCCTTCCTGCCCTGCCCTCCCTGTGCTGCTGGAGCTGCTGTGCTGGAGCCCAGCTGTGTCCCAGCAGTGCCCATGGCCAGTCCCTGCCTGTGGTCACAGCAGGGACACGCAGCAGGACAGTGACCAATGTGCCAGAGCACTGCGGCCTTACAGCCACAGAAGGGCTGGGAAGGAGAGGCCGGAGCTGGGAAGAGCAGCACTGAAAGGACCAAGCACTGCTGCTCCCTGGCAGTGTAGCTGTGCTGGGACTCTTTTCCCCTTCTCCCTTCTTATTTCATGCAGGTCTCAGAGTTGGGATCCCAGATAAAACAGCACTGCAAGCTGGTTTATTTTCTTCAAATGTAGCAATAGCACACACCCTGGTTTACAGAGCTTCTTGGTCAAATTCAAGAGGAAGACAGTGAATTAGATGGAGGTGATTAAAAAAAAAATAATTTGGGATAATTTTCTGCCAGAAAACCCAATTGAATACTTCCAAAGACCTGGGAAGGCCTGTTGGGCCTTTCATGAGTTCCATTCTGAACACTATGCAGAAGAAAACAGGCAGTTTGTTGCTCCTGAAAAGCATCTACTCATCATTTTCCTCAGGGCATCCTTGAGCTCCTGGTTCCTCAGGCTGTAGATGAGGGGGTTCAGGGCTGGAGGCACCACCGAGTACAGAATTGACAGGGCCAGATCCAGGGATGGGGAGGAGATGGACGGGGGCTTCAGGTAGGCAAATGTGCCAGTGCTGAGGAACAGGGAGAGCACGGCCAGGTGAGGGAGGCAGGTGGAAAAGGCTTTGTGCCGTCCCTGCTCAGAGGAGATCCTCAGCACAGCCCTGAAGATCTGCACATAGGAGAAAACCATGAACACAAAACAACCAAGACATAAACAGATGGAAAACAAAAGAAGCCCAAGTTCCCTGAGTTTGGAGTGTGAGCAGGAGATCTTGAGGATGTGTGGGATTTCACAGAAGAACTGGCCCAGGGCATTGCCATGGCACAGGGGCAGGGAAAATGTATTGGCCGTGTACAGCAGAGCATTGAGAAAGGCACTGGCCCAGGCAGCTGCTGCCATGTGGGCACAAGCTCTGCTGCCCAGGAGGGTCCCGTAGTGCAGGGGTTTGCAGATGGACACGTAGCGGTCATAGCACATGATGGTCAGGAGGGAATACTCTGCTGAAATGAAAAATACAAACAGAAAGAGCTGTGCAGCACATCCTTCATAGGAGATGGTCCTGGTGTCCCAGAGGGAATTGTGCATGGCTTTGGGGACAGTGGTGAGGATGGAGCCCAGGTCGGTGAGGGCCAGGTTGAGCAGGAAGAAGAACATGGGGCTGCGCAGGTGGTGGCCGCAGGCTACGGCGCTGATGACGAGGCCGTTGCCCAGGAGGGCAGCCAGGGAGATGCCCAGGAAGAGGCAGAAGTGCAGGAGCTGCAGCTGCCGCGTGTCTGCCAATGGCAGCAGGAGGAAGTGGCTGATGGAGCTGCTGTTGGACATTTGCTGTGTCTGGCCATGGGGGCCTGTTCAAGGAGAAAAGATCAGTGACAGGTTAGGAGAAAGTTCTTTCAGTAAAATCAAAGCCTTTTCCCACAGACCATTCTTCTGTATCACACTGACAGCCTTTTGATTTTCTAGCAGATTTTCCTTAAACTCCAACTGGGGAGCCCTGGTTGGTGCTGGCTGAGTGGGTCTTCAGGTTCAGGGCAATTACATGCAGGGTTTTTACAATTCAGCCTTGCCGTGCAGACGTGAGAGGGGAACAGGGAACCCGTCCTCGTGTTCCACTTTGAAACCCTGTTAATACAGAAGTCTCTGTCAGCTTGTACTCCCACTGCCAGTGACCAGGAATGGTAAAGTCTGTTTAAATGTTCTAGAGTTTTTTCAACAGCTTTTCTTCATCTCCACTTGACTATTTTTGATGTCAGAAACTCTCAGCATTTCTGCTGCTGCGCTCAGGGAGAACAGAGCAAGTTCTCTGAGGCAAGGTGGTGCATGGAGAATGAGGGGAGGAGGTCTGTCACCCTGTCCTGTTCCAGGATTCTCTGGGCTTTCACCTGTCCCCTACACAGGATGATCACCCTCCCATGTTTCCTTTAAAAACCATCCTGACACTACTGAGAGCTGATGGATCCACCACAGTCCACCCAATGTCCATCCTCTTCTCAAGGGCTCAGCCCCACATTTGTACCCAAGGACACACGGAACTCATTCCACCAACCCAACAGCATTTTCTCCATCACAGAACTTGTGTGTCTCCCCGTGGGGCTTTCAGATAACACAAAGATGCTACAGGGCAGGTTTGCATTGTGGAGAGAAGCTGGAAGCTTGGAAGGAAATCTCAGGGAGACTTTCAAGTGTCCTAATGATGGCACTGGATTAAATGAGATGGAGCTCCTTCCCTGGCTGCAGTGACAGCATTGCCCACAGCCGGGCACTGGGGACAGGGTCACCCTGAGCCAGCTGTGTCCCCTCCCAGAGCCCCCCAGTGCCAGGCAGCTGCTCCCAGCCCTGTGCTCTGCAGAGGGAACTGGGCCCGGGGCTGCAGAGCTGCCCCACGGCTCTGCTGCAGCTCTGCCTGCACAGGAGGGGCTTCATGCCTTGGACCCCCAGCCCTGAGGGCAGAGGCTTGGCTGGGGGACAAGAGGGAGGGGTTTGTTCCAAGGGAGGGGCTGCACTGGAAAGGATCCTCTGGAGATCTCTCCCTGCCACAGCATTTCTGGGTTTTGTTTTCTCTCATTGCCTGATCTTCTCTCGGCTTCCTGGAGATTTTTCTCCTGGAGGTATTTCCCTGTTCCTGATCTCTCCCTGCCAGCACTCACAGACCCCAAATCTCTGTGCACTCTCCTTGGCCCTACAGAAACCTGCCTGTTTGCAGGGCACTGGCTGGGGGCAGGTTCTGTTTGGAGCTTGGAGAAAGGACAGGTCAGACTAAGCCTGATGGCTCCAGTGAAGGTGATTCTGGTGCTGTCCATGGGCAAAGGAGTGGATGAAAACACTTTTGGGAACCCATGAATAACACTGGAGGTATAGTTCAGATGCCTTAGGGACTTTTAAACATGAAGTTGTTTATTATTTATCCCCCCCGTTCACCAGGAGTAAGAAACTGAAAACAATGACTCAGTAAATTTTGTCTTTATAAAAATTATTGTCCTGGAAATATTCCTGGAGTGAGCAGAAGCCCTGAGCATGTCCACATGCTTACAGCAGAGATAGTCTGAGTTGTACTTACAGAATCCATAATGGGATGTTCCTGCTTTAGGAGATCATTGCAGGAGCTGCAGCTGCATTGTCCTGCAGCCAGAGGCTTCCAGTGTCAAGGGCTGGAAATGATTCTCGCCCAGTCAGTCCTCAGCATCTTCCCAGCCCTGAGTGATTGAAGCTCTCTGTGCCTGTGTGCTGTGCCCAGGGTGGCTGCAAGCAGTGCCCCAGCCCTGCTGGGCTGTGCACAGGAGTCACTTTGATGGAGAAATGCCTTTTTGAATCTCATCTTGGTTGCCAGGAGGTGCCTCTGTGTCAGGAGCCCGGCCCAGCTCAGCAGCACAGACACAGCACAAGGATGTTAATGAGCCTCTTGGGGATTTGCTGTTGTTTACATCAGACTCAGTCCCTGAGAGAGTGTTCAAAAAACTTCTCAAGGACTCAAAGTCAGATTAAAAACGCCAAAGTTTCTTGAAGTTTTAAATGGGTCCCATTGAGGGACACGCCTGAGAAAGTGTCCCCAGGTTCCAGTTAGAGCAGAACACCGCAGGCACTGATGACAGGTGGGGACAAACAAGGCAAAGGTGTCTCTGATGCTGAGCAAACCTGCATGTGTTTCAGGAATGCAAAAGGCCAAGGCCTGAGCTCCAGCCCCTGGCAAGGCAGATGCTGTCCCTTCCTGTGGTGGTTTTATGTTTGCTGAATTTTGTTTACTAGCTGGGAGATAAGATTTTGGGAGAAAAAGCTGAAACAGGCTCAACTTAGAAGTAAAACCAGATAAGATTTTATTAGCAGACACTAAGAAAAGAGAAAAAGGAAAAATGAGACATTCAAACATCTTTCCACTTACCACAAACCGTTCACTTTCCCACTCAACAGAGAGAAAACTATGATTTTTAGCCAGTTGCAACTATTTCAACACAATCCTGCATCACCTTGGGAGAGGAACCTGTCTAGAGTTTATGGAGATACGTGCCACAGGAAAAGGTCTGGTGGTTCTCATGGTCACAAATCTGCAACCACACGGAATTTTTGCAGATTCTGTGCAGTCCCACCCATGTAACAGTTTCCCAAGCTGCTTATGGGCCTCTGCATGTTTGGGGTACCATTTTAAGAATGCTTTTCTAGTATAAAGCAAGGATTCTCTTCTTCTTTCTCTAAAATCATCACTATCTCAAAAGAAATAGAGACCTCCTTTTATGCCTAGGAGCCAGAACTTCAAAATTACTTCCTTTCTAGAGGCATCTTCGTCTCAAAGGCTGAGACTTCCTCATTTTTTCCCAGGAGCCGGGTGTATTTTCTATTCAAAATCCTAAATTAAATCTCATTCATATCAGTACATACAACTGTTTGACTAGAACTTGCGTTCTCCCAAACAGCATTATAATAATCTATTTTTCTGTAATTCACATCCAGAGAAGTCTGGTTAGAAATATCCACTTCTTCCAATAGTCTTTATCAGTTCTTGTGCTAACTTTTGTCTCATACTCTCTCCTTACATTTCAAATCACTCTGTCTTCTATGAAGGAAGGAAAAAGGTTAATGTCTTTGCCTAAAGTCCTTTTTTTTTTTTTTCTCCTTCTCCAGCTGACTCCCAGAACTTCAAGGCTGAAAGCGATAGCAGGGGGAGCATGGAGAAGAATCATGCTCAAGAACACTGATGGATGACCCTCCTCCACCCCTGGTCTGATCTAAAGCAACTCAAACTTGGATTAGCTCCCTGGAGCTCCAGAGAAGAATTTTCAAAATTCTCTCCTCCATCAGCCAGCACGGGTTTAGGATAGGTAAGTCATGTTTGAGCAACCTGATCTCCTTTGATGACCAGGCGACCCGCCTGGTGGATGTGGGAAAGGCTGTGGATGTTGTCTGTTGGGACTTCAGCAAGGCCTTAGGCACTGTCTCCCACAGCACGCTCCTGGAAAAGCTGGCAGCCCACGGCTTGAACAGGAGCACTCTTTGCTGGGTTAACAACTGGCTGCATGGCCGGGCCCAGAGAGTGGTGGGGAAGGGTGCTGCATCCAGCTGGCAGCCAGTCACCAGGGGCGTTCCTCAGGGGTCTGTGCTGGGGCCAGCTCTGTTCAATGTTTGTATTGATGGCATTGATGAGGGTATCGAATATTTCATTAGTAAATTTGTGGACGACATTAAGCTGGGAGTGTGTGTCGACGGCTTGGAAGATAGGATGTCTCTGTAGAGAGACCTGGAACAGTTGGATGGGTGGGCAGAGTCTAAAATGAAGTTTAATGAGTCCAAGTGTCGATTCCTGCATTTTGGCCACAATAACCCCTGCAGCATTATAGGCTGGGCACGGCATGGCTGGACAGTGCCCAGGCGGAAAGGGACCTGGGGGTTCTAGTCAGCAGTCAGCTGGACAGGAGGCAGCAGTGTGCCCAGGTGGCCAAGAAGGCCAATGGCACCTGGCCTGGATCAGGAATGGTGTGGCCAGCAGGAGCAGGGAGGTCATTCTTCTCCTGTACTCAGCACTGCTGAGGCCGCACCTCGAGTGCTGTTTCCAGTTCTGGGCCCTCAGTTTAGGAAGGATGTTGAGATGCTTGAACGTGTCGAGAGGAGGCAACAAGGCTGGTGAGGGGCTTGGAACACAAGTTCTGTGAGGAACGACTGAGCGAGCTGGGCTTGTTTAGCCTGGAGAAAAGGAGACGCGGAGGAGACCTTATCACTCTCTACAACTCCCTGAAAGGTGTTTGTAGTCAGGGGGGGGTTGGTCTCTTTCTCCAGGCAGCCACTGACAGAACGAGAGGACACAGTCTTAAGCTGCATCAAGGGAAATCCAGGTTGCAAATTAGGAAGAAGTTTTTCACTGAACGAGTGATTAAAAAGTGGAATAGCCTGCCCAGGGAGGTGGTGGCATCACCATCCCTGGATGTGTTGAGAAAGAGACTGGATGTGGCACTTGATGCCATGATCTAGTTGAGGTGTTAGGGCTGGGTTGGACTCGATGACCTTGAAGGTCTCTTCCAGCCTACACATTCTGTGATTTTGTGAGACAAGAGGTTCCGGCAGTCAAGCCCAGAGCACGGCCACCGGCCGCCGCGGCCCCTGGCACAGGGCCAGCACTGCCGATCTGCAATCCTCCTCCTCTCCCCATCAGAGGAGCTGGAAGAAAAAGGGGACAGTGCCGGCCCAGGCAGCTCTCCTACAGGCAGTGGCCCTCCCAAGGCCTTGCTGGGCCTGGCTCTGGGGAGGCCTAGCCCGAACCTCTGACTTATGAAGTGGTGTTAACTCCTCGCCAGCCAGAAATAGAAAGACGACTGAGTCACTTGGTACCTTTGATTCAAGACTGGGTCCCAAGAGACATGTACAACACTCTTATTTGTCAACCAAGCTGTCAATCCATACTATTCCTTCTTAAAAAAATATAAAAATCTTTCACATTCATGCTAAACCACCACATTCCCTCAGTGCTCAGGGCTCTTCCCGGCCCACTGGGATGTGGGGATGTGCAATGCCAAGGGCAGCAGCATGGGGCGGCCCCTGCCAGGCTGCTGAGCAGGGACAAGGAGGCAATGAGGCCCCAGGCCTGCAAGGGTCACTTGTCTCCTCCTCATGGCTCAGGCCCAGGCCCAGCAGCCATGGCCAAAGTGCTGCAGGAGTTGGCTCTGTCAGGGCCTTGCAGCTGCTGCCCATCCCTGTGCCCTGTGCAGCCCAGGCTGTGCTACGGTGTCCGTGCCCTGCGCCTCTGTCCCTGCAGGCTGTCGTCATCCCCCGGCTGCCCCACCTGGCTGGGCCCTTCCTTTGCTGACAGCTCTGCGTCCTGCCTGCCTCTGCCTGGCCACACAGAGCCTTGGGCTGCTCCAGACTCTTTCTGGGGGATGTTTTGCACCACAGCCCTGCCCTGGGACAGAAATTCCTCTCTCCTTGTGTCCAGTTTGGAACTCCCCAGGAGATCTGTTTGGCATTATTTCATCCTCAGGCAGTTTCACACAATGAAGAAGAGCTCCACCATCTCTGAAACACCCCTTCAGGCCCTCTCAGGCTACTCACACCACTGAGCCCAGGGCCCTTAGTCTCACGGGCTTTGTGCTTGTGGCCTCCAGATCATATCTTGGGAGATTTTTGTGTCTTTTCAAGGTCTTTTCAGATTAAAACATCGTGGTCATAATCCCAGAAAAATCGGCATATTTTTACAAGCCTGTATTGGCAGTGGAAAGGGAAAAGCCTTTAAAATTGTCAAACATAAATTCAGACTTGATATAAGAATGAAATATTTCGTGTTTATGCTGACAGGACAGGAACAGGTTGTCCACAAAAGTGAGTGCCCCATCCCAAAAAGTGTTCAAGATCTGGAGCTTTGACCATCTGTTGCAGTGGTAGTTGTGCCTTCTCACAGCAAGGGGGCTGCAGTACATGATATTTTAGGGCCATTCCAATTTAAAAAAAAAACAGAAGATAAAAATTTAATTTTAGGGAAGTTCTGACACCTCCTCATGAAAGCCTCACCAAGGGGGTAAATGGCAGAGCTTTCCAGCATGATGTCATCTGAGCATGGGAGGTTCTGCATTGGGGTCTGAGATTTACGATGGAAATCCACAAAGGGCATTTGGGCAATGTGCGAGATTTCCCATGGGGTATCTAAGAAAGGGCCCCAGGAAGGGAAAGGATGGGGGATCAAGGTGGTTTGCTCAGAGGTGATGGTCAGTGCCCGTCCCTGGCCATGCCCTAGAGCTGATCCCCACAGCCTGTGCCATTTTCCTAAACCCCCTGCTGCCAAGAACTCTCTGGGACAAGGGAGCTCTCTCTGCTCGTGGTACTGAGGGATGTCCAAGTGCCAGATACTGGCGTGGGGACCACAAACCATCAGGTCCTGTGTCCTTTGGGGCCCAGGCACTGTTGAGACTGGTGTGTGTGGAGCTGGGTGTGACCACCAGGGAACATCAAACCAGAGCAACCAGAGAGCAGCAGAGGCCTGGGAGCCACTGAGTGAGATCAGCTCCTGCAGGGATCTACATGTTCTGGGTGTCTGTGCAGCTCTGCATCTCATCCTGCCATGGCAGAGCACACAGACAGCCCCTCCCTGTGTCCCTTTCTCCACTGACTGTGCTTTGGCCTGGCCTGGAAACCTCCTGAGGTCCCTCCCAGGGGGAGTCCCTGTGCATTTCCCTCCCCCATGGCTCTGCCCTTCCTGATCCTTTGGTGTTTTAACAATGGAACATGGTGCCCAAGACGGAGGATGGAAACAAGCTGTCTGTAGCCCTTGTAAATCTCTTCTTTCCCTTTGCTCACAGCTGATGACTCTTGGCTGACAGGGACGAGCTGTAGTCTCTGACTGCTTTGTTCTGTTTGACTCGAGGTGGAAGTGTTGACATCAGGCCAGGCAGCCTGCAAAGGCCTCCTGCAAATGACTGAGGAGGAGGAGCCCCTGGATCAGTGTGAGCCACAGTAACTGGCTCCACCAGAAGTGCTGCCAGTTGAGCATGACCTGAACGTGGTGGAGGACAAGAGCACTCCGTGGGAGGAGGTAGAACATTTGAACAGGGAGCTGCAAGTGTGTCTGTAGCCCTTGGAGGGGGAAAAGAGGGAGTGGAATATGGTCCTTGGGAGGAAGTGGAATGGTCCTTGTGGCAGTCCTCCTTCAGAAAATCCCTGAAAATGGAAGATGAATCTGGCCATGAACTGCAGTAAAACCAGTCTTTGGCTTTGGCCCATCCAGTCAAAGGGAAGTGGACGTGCAAAAAATCCATTTGAAGAGCCATGCATGTGGCAGGCTGACAGCATCTTCGTAAGGGCTGGCATTTGGAACGGCATCTCAGGGTCATCTCTGCCAGCCACCTTTCTGAACCAAACTCATTTCTTCTCCCAGATCTACACAGGCTCTTGCACCAAACCAGCTGCAGCAGGAGCATTGTGTCAAGGAGCCTTTGCTCCCCAAGCTGAGATGGTGATCCCGGGCAGTCGGTTCATCTCCTGCGCTGACACAGCTGCTGCTCAGCAACAGCAGATCGAGGAGGACTCCCTGGAGCTACTGAGTACGTCTTGTGTATTTGTTGTCTGGAGGATAGCGTATTGTGTGCACGTGGCAGCGTAGCTGGACCAAATGTTCCTCCTCAGTTTGATATCACAGGGACATTTAGGATTCCCCAGAGGAACTTCTGGAGAAAATCAGTCTCTTCTGGCCATTTCTGCTTCAGAGGTGTCTGTCTGGTTGTTTTGTTGTTGTTACCCAGCTGACCACAAAGTGTTCAGAGCCCCAGCAATGGGGCTGCCTTTTGTGCCTCCTGGAAGCTGGGATCTCTGCTTCAAAGCGAGCATCTTGAATTTTGTTTTCCTCAGGGACAATTGTGAGCACAGAAAATCCCATGAGAAAATCCATCAAAGTCAAAAATATCGGCAGCGGGTGAGTCCGACCACAAAACCATGGGCCAGGTGTTTTCCTGGGAGAATATCTATCAAGTCTGAAGTCAGGCAAGCTGCAGAAATGTTCAGACACTGAGGATAGATTGTCCTATCTCTCAGTACCAGTCAGAATTTGTAAGCGTGGCCACAAGGCATTGTCAAATTGTCAAATGGTCACACTGCCAAGGTCTTGCCTGCAGTAGGCAACAGGACCTGATAGATCTCCTGGTCTCTCAAGCGTGGGACAGCTCTGTGTTTATTTCCTCTGCATTTTTGTATAGCTATAATCAGCTGGCAACACAAATAGAGGAAGAAGAATCTTGCTTGCCTGAAAGAGAAACCTACCCCCTATCATAGCTTTCTTTCCAAGAGTTTGCTGAAGGAAATAGTCCATGGTCAGGATTAGAACTGCATAATTTAGAGACTGAAACCCGAGAAGAAAGAAGAAACTCTCCTTCTGAGCTGAGGCAGTAATCCTCAATGCTTCAGGCCCAGTGGCCATGCACTTGAGAGCAAAATGCATCATCTGCCTTCTGACAGAGCCCTTCTGCATCCTGCAGGTTTTAGGCATTTCCAGCAGAGATCTCCAGTCTGGGCTGGCTTGCACTCCAAGATCTAAACGCTTTCTCCTTTCTTTGTGGCTCTTTTGTTTCTCGGACTTTTGGAGAGCTTTGTAAAGCACTCAGCACTGCCACAGGAGGAGAGGTAAATGCCAACAGCCCACACAGACTCTGCTGCTCTCAGGGGCTTTCCTCTCCGGTGTCAGCTGTGGCTGCAGCTTTGGGTAGAGCTGTGTTGAAAAGACACAAGAAGCAGAGACTTGTGGCAGCCTGCAAATTGCATTTGGGACAGTCTTTGTCCTTCTCAGGTGCCAGAAGGAAGGCAAGGGGGGTAGTGGTTCCTTTCACAGAAGGACTCGCTCGCTTGCTGAATTGCTAAAACAAAGGTGGTGCCTCCTCGAGCATCTCCCTGCTCTTTAGGGCTACAGCTTGAGTCCCGAATTTTCATTTCTGCCTGCCAGCAAATACATCTGAATGATACTTGTGGGAGCTCAGTACCTCTGAACGACAGAACCAATAGGATTTCTGCAGAAGCCATTTCATATTTACATTACACTATGTTTATAGATTGTAAGACCACTGTTCACACCTTCATGCCTTTCTTGATTGGTTCGTCTGCTTTGTTGGCTCAGCACACGTCCTCTAGGCAATTTGATTGGCTATAATTCCGAGCCTTCATGGCCTCTAGCTCATTCTTCTTGTCCTGGTATTCAATTTCCCAGGCTCCTCTTCTTTTTAGACCAGTTTGTGTCTCTGTGGCCTTGATATATTCCCAAAGAGCTGCTACTTGTAACTAATATCTCTAGGTGGTAGTTGGGCTTGAGCACTTTGTATTCCAAGTTATGCAGATACATTGCTGCAGATACATTGCTACAGTTAGTGGTAGCTCCTCAGCCACCTGCAGTGCTGATGGCTCTCTCTTCTTCTGGAGAAGAGGCCAAAGAGGAGCAAAATGAGCAAAGTTACCACAACCCTACAGCTGTGGTGACAGCAGAGTCAGATTTTCCTGAGATAGTAAATGCCAGTTCTGGAGGGTGCTGTCTTTAGTGCAAGGCAGAGGTGCAAGTTTCTGCCCAGCCAGCACTTGCTGCTGCTGGCTAAGGATGCTGAGTGCTGCAATCCTGACAGGACCTAGAATTTGCCCCAGCCAGTGACAGCTGGGAAATGGGCTTTGGTCTGCCATGTTGAGGCACCAAAGGGCTGGTGCTCCAGGTGAGCATCTGGCTCAGTGAAGCTCTATGTCTTGGCTTCTGCAGCGCTCTAGCCCAAGGGTGCATGGGCTCCTTCTGGAGGTCACAAGGTTTTGTTTGTTTGTTTTCCCATTTGGGACCTGTGTTTGGCTTGTGGAAGTGTTCTGCATTTTTCTCGAGTCCTTCTTCACTTCTACAGTCTTCTACCTTTGATAAGTCCCAGTTATTCCTTCTGTCCTCCATAACCAAAACTGTGCCATACCACAGGTGGTGCCTTCAAAGTGACTCCAGTTCCAGCCTTGACCTCTCCTCTTCCAGACGACTCCTTCCCCAACACGCCCAGCAACACCAACCCCAGCTCAACGCCCTGCCAAGACCCGCAGCTGTCCCCATCCCTCCGCAGAGCTTTCCCACCTTTTGGTTCCCTGCACGTGCCGTGGGATGGCACTCAGGAGGATGTGCTCCAAGGCCTTCCCCGGCAGCAAGCTCAGGCTGCCAGGCCTACGGTTCCTGGATCATCCTTCCCACCCACCCTTCCCGTGCTCAGCTGTTCCATTTGCGCTCAGCTCAGACTTGTCCGCTTAAGCAGGGCTGCTGGTAAAGGATGGAGAGCAGCCTGGCAAGCTCCTTCTCCAGCTCCCTCTTTACTCTCGGGGGAGGTAGAACATGCCACAGGAAAGCAAGCAGTGCCAAAAGACTTGGGCCAGCATCAGGCACATTTAGGAACCAAACAAGGCCTTTGTTTGATGTAAGGAAGCACAGGCAATTGACAGAAGGAAAGAGTACTTAGCACAGATATCCAGAAGTACTTAGCACCAGTTAACATAAGAAAAACCTGGAAGCCTAACTTGGCAAGAGAGTGACTTGACAAAAAGCTTTAGACATAGCCTTGGGGAAGACCTAAGGGTGGCTACAGAATCAGCCCTGTGCAGGGAAGGGGTGAGGAAGATGAGCTGCTTTGGTGCGCTGAGACTCCTCCTGGCCAGCAGGTGGACATTAGCTTCAAGTCTAGGATTCTGGCGCAATGTGTTTCTTTCTAAGCCCCTGCCTATGGAATCACCTCAGCAGTCTAAAGACGGAAGGTATTTTTGATAGAATTCCTACAGAAAGCCACTGCAATTTGGACGTGGCAAAGAAGCCTTGTGGTGGGGTGCAGAGGCCTAACCTCCTGCCAATCAAAGAGCTTTTGGTGGACAATGCATTTGTCTGCTGATTTCTTTGAATTCTAGAGACCTCTCAGGACTGCTCGATCCTGAGGGAACGCCCTTGGCCTTGACCTGTAGGCACCCGCGCAAGCTTCAAATCAGCTCCCACAGCTTCCAGGACCTCTCTTGGCCGGCATCCTGACTGGGATGCAGGACTGCTGCGAGGCACTGCTGGGACCCAGCAGGACAGGACTGGCTGTCTCGTGTCCACGTAGCAGCACCCCCTGACACAACCGGGGTCATCCCGACAGCAGACAACGCTCACGTGTCTGCGGAGAGGGGCAAGGAGCGCTGGGCTCCTCTCAGGGTGTCTCAGCTGGGCCTGCTCCACAAAAAAACTATTAAATGGTTTTCCAAGTTCCTTGATTTTCTATATTTTGCCAGTAGAGCTGTGTGTTGCTTTGACCTCTTAGCTCAGTTGGTTAAAGTATGGTGCTAATATCACCGAGGTTTAGGGTTCCATCCCTCCATGGGCCATTAACTTCAGAATTGGACTTATGATCCTTGACTGTTCCTTGCAAATAAGAATATTCTGTGCATCTGTTCATCCTGAGACTATCTGGTTGGCATTTCTCCTTGTGCACCAAACTCGAGTAAGAGAACCTTTGGGTACCCCCATTATTTCAGTGTTCTGGGGTGTTACAGCCCCGCAGGCTCATTACGGCCTCTTGTTTCCATGAGGCCCTGCTGTGTCACACTGGCCCGCAGTGCCATGAGGATCGGGAGTGTCACACAGCTTTGTGCCATTTGTCCTTGCTGCCCCTCCCATCCCACTGCCCCACAAGCAGCCCCGAGCCACCCGGGAGGGACAGGCCCTGCTGTGCCAGGCCTGGGCTCAGGGCTTGGCCTTTCTGCTGCCTCCAACCAGCCCAGGCCTTGCTCAGCATTGCAGTTCCCTGCTCACAGCCTGCGGCTCCCTGCAATCCTGGCCTCAAGGATCTGCTCTCAGCAGTCCCTGGGGAGCCTTTGGCACTCCCTGCCCTCAGTGGGGCCCAGGGATGCTCCAAGGGACTTGGAGTTTGGCTTCTGCCTCCTTGAGCAGCTTCTTCAACCCTCTCTCCATGCCTAAGCGTCCTGGACTCAGCCCCAAATCCAGTGTGGGGCTCATGAAAATACAGAATACCTTCATGAGCTCTTTCTCTCTCTTCAGTTGTCTTCAAGTCTCCAGGGCTTGTGCAGCTGCTTGGAGTCAGTTTGGAGTTCTGTTGAGGGAGATTTGAAAGTGCATCTCATGATTTTGGTTTTTTTTTTTTCTTTTTGTATTAAATTAAGGGCACATTTTTTATATTTCAGTTCATTGAAGAAGTGACAGAAGCATTCCCCAAGTGATCTTAATTTGAATGTCTCCTTAGGAGGTCTGGGCACGGTGAAGAATGAGCCCCTTGCAGGCTGACCTTGTTTGGACAACCTGCTCCTCACCCCAACCTCACCATATCTAACCTCACCCACCAAGGACTGACATCCAAAAACATAAAAAAATTATGTCTTTAAAAAAATAAAATGTAATTATTTTTAAAATATAATTATATTTTCCAGATTTATAATGTTATTACTGTTCTTTACATACCTAATTTTAGATTTATATTGAAAAAGGTATACATTTTTAGCAACTAAAAAAATATTGGTCATTTGTTCTAAGTAACACAATTCCCTTCATTAATTCATTGACCTCTATTGGCTATTGATTTGTCCCTTCTTATGCTAATTAGTCCTGGTTTTAGTCCTTTTGTAATCGTGTTCATCATTTTCTCAGACAGGGTAAAAGGGGCCACTTTGGGGTCCACGGAGACGTTTCTGGGGCACATTTGGGGATGTTTTGGAGCTGGGGAAGGAATTTCTAGAGAACTTAAGGGTCTGGAGGACACTTGCGGGAGCCGCGTGGGCCCTTGGCGGGGCACTAAAGGATTCTGTCGGATAATTCGAGGTCCGGGCGGGCACTTGGGGGCCCTGAGGGGACTCTCTGGGGCGCGGGGGATGATGGGAGTTGTAGGCGCGGGTAGAACACGGTGTAACGGGGCCGCGGAGCATCACGGGAGTTCGAGGCGCGGCTCCAATGGCTGTCGGTGGGGCGCGGGGCATGACGGGAGATGGAGCCACGGCTGGAATAGGGCTCTGTGCGCGCCGCGGAGCATGCTGGGAGCTGTAGTCCCGGAAGTGCATAAAGCCGAGCTGTGGCGGGGCCGGGAAGGCGCTTGGCGGACACTTCTGCGTCCGAGTCGCGACTTGAGGCCCTCGGGGGAAACGTGTGCGGTTCGGGAGGAATTGGGGGGAACTTGGGGAGCTCGAACCGGGCGCTTTAGGACACGGGGCACAGCAGGAATTTTCGGCGCGAGACTGTGTTGGGCAGAGCTCTGAGAGCACGGGGGACGATCGGAGATGAATTCCCAGAAGTGGCTCTAACGGGCATCTCTGGGGTTGGGAGCATTCAGGGGAGTCGGGGACGATTTTGGGGGGTTCCAAATAAATACTGAGGGGGCACTTCGGGATCCTGGAGGGTCTGGGGGAAACATAGGGTACACATGGGGGGGAGGGGGGATACGGGGGCGGGGTTCTGTGGAGCGCGGGGCATGACGGGCATTGTAGTCCGGGCTGCAATGGGGCTCAGTTGGGCCGCGGTGCATGACGGGAGTTGAAGGCAAAACCGAAACGTGGCACCGACACCAGGCACCGCCCCGAGGCCCCGGTTTCCTGGCCCTGATTGGGTGCTGGCGGTGACGGGCGGGAGCCTCGGCAAATGGGAGTTTGCGGAGGCGGGAACAGCCGATTCAGCCCCTCTAGTCCTTCCCAGTACAGCCCAGTTCATCCCCAGTACAGCCCAGTTCATCCCCAGTACAGCCCAGTTGTACCCCAGTGCCCCTTCAGTCCCCTCCTTTACAGCCCATTTCATCACCAGTACAGCCCAGTCCCTCCCAATACACCTGAGTTCATTCCCATTCCCTTCCAGTTCCCCCCAGTATCTTCCATAGCATGCCCCAGTATTCCCCAGTCTTCCCCACAGTGTTGCCATTGTCCCCAGTTTGTCCCAGTGTGTCCGTGGCCACAGCCCCTTGCAGTGGCCCAGGGCAGGTTGGGATGCTGATCCACCCTCACAGCCGGCCCAGGGCAGGGCTGGAGTGGTTTTGGTGGTCCCTTGGGCTGGCACACACTTGAGGAGTGTGTCTGTTTTCAGTGGGGAAAATTACGAGTTTTACATTGCTTCAAAAATAGAAAAGCCCTTTTTGCCTGAGTGCAGGCAGCTCTCTGAGCAAAGCAGGTCCCAGGTGAGTGAGGACAGGCAGGATGGGCTTGGGGAATGTGGAACAAGGTTGTCCACACTGGGTCAGACCTCAAGGCACAGCTTCTCTGGCCAGGCCAGACCTAAGGAGGGACCATGGATCGACATCAATCACAGAATGCTGCAATCACCTCTGCTCCAAAGAGAACAGTAATAAAACACACCCTTTATAACAGGAATGTGAATTTCTTAGAAGCTCTTTGAAATCTTTCTCCATAACTGCAGTACAAAACCTTCCTAATGAACTGCACCAGAGCAGAGGGAAATCAAGGCAGAGCCGTGGTTTGTCAGGACTTGCTTGATCCCAAAGAGCCCCGTGGTGCATTTGGTGCTGAGCCCTCAGGGCCTGAGAGGAGATGGCACAAACCTTTCCAGGAGTCCAAGTCAGAGGAAAAACCCAACGTGTCTCAAAGCATTCCTGGGGCCCACTGAGGTCCATCCCCAACACAGGCTCCTCATGGACTCCTTGGAGGAGAGAACTGGAGGCCAAGAGTGCCCAGAAACCTCTCAGAGACGGAGTGTGGGAAGGAAAACCCAAAGTACCTTAAAAGACATTGAGTATCTCAGAGCATTAATGAGCCCCACTGAGTGTCAGTACAAAGCCTCTCTAGGGACTAATTACAGCAGATAATTGGAGGCCATGACTGCACAAACCTCTCAGAGTGATTCAGTGTCAAAAAGTAGTACTTTAATGACTCTTGAGTAACTTGAGGCATTAATGAGCCCCACTGAGTGTTGTTAGTGACAAAACATCTCAAGGGACTAATTACAGCAGACAATTGGAGGCCGTGATTGCACAAACCCCTCAGAGACTCCCAGGCAAAAGCAAAACCCAAAGTGCTCTGAAAAACCTGCAGTCCCTGGGAGCACTGAGGAGCCCCCCAGGGCCATTCCTGACCAAGGCTCCCCAGGGACTGGTCCCAGCAGATCCCTGGGGCCACTGGGATGTGGGGGGATGCTGAGGGCAGGACAAGGGGGTGACAGTACCCAGCCTTGCTGGGGCTGTGCCAGGAGGCCCCAGGGCCTCAGGACAAGGTGTCCCCTCCCAGCCCTTGGTGGCACAGACCCTGCTGTGCCCCAGGGCACCAAGACTTGGCTTCTCCTGGGCACTGCCAGCCCTGCCAGGCCCTTGGCCACGTCCAGCACAGCTTGTCCTGCGCTGTCCCACAGCTGCTGCTGTGTCCCTGCAGGCTGCACACTCCCATCTCGCTGCCCCCCTGGCTCTGCCCTGCATTTCCCTTTCTCTTCTCCCTGATATCCTGGGATGGAACGTGTGAGAATGGTTCAAAGCTGTACCAGGGAGAGTTTAGACTGCACAGGAGAAAGTCTTTCTTTACTGGGAGGGTGACTTTGGGGTTTCAAACTTTGGGGTTTCAAAGCAGGGCTGATGGCTGTCCCAGGAAAGGAGCTGGGACAAGGTGTGCATCGCTCAGGAGCTGTAATTTGGATTGTCACTTGCCACTGTTCCTCTGAGCTCTTCTCTGTTCCAGAGATGGGCTCTTAATGAGCTGGTGGCTCTCCTGAGATGGGCCCGGGAGCAGCCCGGGCAGAGAATGAACTGAGTTTGTCCTGCTGCCATTGTTGGTGCCCTGTCTGGGAGTGCAGATGAGTCTCTTCTCTCTTAACCTGACACAACCCAGCAGGAGCATCAATCTCCTGAGGCAGCCGTGTTTGGAGGCTGCACACACAGGCACTGGTTTTGTGTAACAGATGATACCAGATCCTTGGGATGGCTTTCCAGAAATGCACCATGCTTAGAGGAAAGGCTTTGTTCTTGGCCTGGCAATGGATTTGTTCAGGGCCAGGATCACAGATTTGTTCCCAAGGCTGCAGATGAATGGATATAGGAATGGGAACAGGACTGTGTTCAGCAGAGCTCCAGTTCTGTTCGTCCTCAAGGAAACATCTTCTGCAGGACACGTGCAGAGAGCAATGCAGCTCCCACGGGCAATGGATAAGGTGATGGGATGGGAAGAACACGTGGTCAAAGCTTTCTTCCTCCCAGAGGCTGCTGGAAGATGCAGAACACAGAAAAGGATGCAGATGTCAAATGCCAGAGTCAAACATAAGGAGCCCAGCACGACACACGATAAGAAGACAGAGTCTGTTTCCCAAAGCAGGCTGGTGTCAGAGCAGGACAGTTTGAACAAGGGGGAGTTGTCCCAGAGGAAATGGGGGATCTTGGAGCCACAGAAAGACAGCTCAGAGAGGAAGAGCAGCGGTAGCTCAGCAGGACAAAGCCGAGGACCCAAGTAGCAACACCCAGGTGGACACAGAGCTGAGGCTTTGTGATGTCAGCATAGAGCAAAGGGTGGCAGATGGCAACACAGCGGTCAAAGGACATGACAACCAGGGAAAAACTCTGTGCAGCCCAGGGCAAAATAAAAATAGTTTTGGGCAAAGCAGCTGCCTAGTGAGAGAGTGTTCTGACCAGAACTCAGCATCACAAACCATTTGATGCTTGTGGAGGATGTAAACCAGATTTCCAGGAAGGCCAGGCTGCAGATGAAAACGTCCATGGGGGTTTGCAGGTAGTGATCCACACACAGGAGGAAAAGGATGGTTTCATTCCCCATCACTGTTGTCAGGTACATGAGCGGAAGGACCTGAGATAAAAACATCCGCAGTCTTGGATCATGCTCTGGGAAACCCTCTAGGATGAACTCCGTAACTGCTGTTGCATTTTCTGGTGCAGAATTCCGGTTCTTCGTGCTGGGACAGGAACATAGCAAAAACAAGGGCAATAATTTCACAGTCTGGACAAACAATTCTATCCTTCCTTCTCTGCTTCTTTCTTTTCCTGCAGTCTTGCCATACAACACAGTGATTGCACTTCAAACACTTTGTTGCCCAGTACTTCCTAGGGGAGTAGTTTCTTGGTCAGTAGTGTCCTGGGGAGTAGTTTCTTGGAGATTAGTTTCTTGCCCAGTATTATCTTGCCCAGTTGCTTCTTGGGTAGTAGTCCCTCCCTCCCTCCCTCCCTCCCTCCCTCCCTCCCTCCCTCCCTCCCTCCCTCCCTCCCTCCCTCCCTCCCTCCCTCCCTCCCTCCCTCCCTCCCTCCCTCCCTCCCTCCCTCCTTCCCTCCCTCCCTCCCTCCCTCCCTCCCTCCCTCCCTCCCTCCCTCCCTCCCAGGGATGCTCAGGCTGCCTTTGCCTGAACCTTTGTCACAACATTCAGGACCAATTTGGATGTGTTTCATGGGTTCTTGCTAAGACTAATGGAATGTGTCCTGAGCACATGTATTCATATCCCCAAATGTTTTTTCCTTTCCTAGAAATTGCCTTTGTAACCTTCAACATATGCCCCAAAAACCTACTGGAGTGAAAATCATAGGCTTTTCCTTGACACCTCTATATACCTGTCACATTATATGTGTGTGGTGTTGCCTTAACCCCAGCGGTGGCTATAACGATGGTTGCAAAGGCCACAATTCTCCAAACTATGCCTGTTTGATTTTCCATAACAACTACAAATCTTTCTATTCTTCAAAAGTTATTGACCTATTCTAACATTTTACACACACCATTCACTTTCCAGAATAAGCTTCAGTTTTAGTTCATTGTCACCTGGTGTGGCTCTCCAGATCACTTCAGGAGCCTTCTTCACTCGAGTGTGATGAATGCAGGCATTTTGCTCTCTGATCTTGATTGCAGTAAAGGTGGTGAGGAGCACCTGGAATGGTCCTTCCCACTGGGGTTCCAGAGTCTTTTCTGCAAAAGACATAACATATACATAATCCCCTGGCTGTATGTTATGTACTGGCCCATCTAGTTCTCTCCTTTGAGCCCCAGCCACATGTTTCTCAATTTCTCTGTTTAGGACCACCCGTGTAGGGTTTCTTCCCCTACTTGGGTAGGTGTTGTTCCTTCTTGGACCCCATATGATCTTCTATACAATATTTCAAAAGAACTTCATTTTTCTTTTGTCCTTGGCTTCGTCTGAATTCGTAATAATGCTACTGGAAGAGCTTTAGGCCAAGGTAACTTTGCTTCTTGTCCTGTCTTACAATTTGCTGCTTAATCAGATGGTTAATTTTTTCCACCTGGCCACTTGACTGAGGATGATATGGGATATGAAGTTCCCAGTCTATGCCTAGGTGCCGGCTAATTTGCTGCTCAAGTTTTGAAATAAAATGTGGCCCCCTGTCTGAAGACATTGTGCCTGGGACTCCAAAACACGGTATTATTTCCTGTAACAATGCTTTGGTTACTTCTTGTGCTTTGGCAGTTCCGGTAGGGAAAGCTTCTGGCCACCCTGAAGAGGTTTCTGTAAATGCCAATATCGATACCCTCCCCATCCTGGGTAGTTCTGAAAAATCAATTTGTCATTGCTGCTCAGGCCCATAACCTTTCCCAGTCTGTCCAAGCTTTGGTTTAGGAATAGTTTTGGGATTAGTTTGGAGGCAAAGGCTACATTGGCGAGTCACTGGAATTACTGTTGTTTGCAAAATTCTGGAAATGATTCTGTCCTTCAAATAGTTATATAGAGTGTCTATTCCCCAGTGTGTTTTCTCATGTTCCTCTTTCACCAATGACCATGGCATGTAAGAGGGAATCACAAGTCTTCCTTTCCCTTCATCTGTGTTTGCCCACCCTTCTTGGTTATAACTTCCATTTTCTTTCTCAGTTAGCATCTTGTTCTTTTTTGCTATACCTTGGCTTACCTTCAGTAGAAATATGTCCATCTGGAATTAAGGCTGCCTCAACTGTCTCAATAATCACCTCACCTTTAGCTGCTTCTTTTGCCTTTCTGTCCACCTGCTCATTTCCTTGATGTGCATGATGGCTACTTTTTCAGGTAGCAGGACTGCCCTCAATAGTTTTATTATCTCCTGGGAATGTTTAATACTTTTCCCTGGTGAGTTCAACAGTCCTCTTTCTTTCCAGATGGCTCCATGAGCATGAGCCATCCCAAATGCATACTTTGAGTCTGTATAAATAATAATTTTTTTTTCCTTTTGCCTGTCCTAAAGTCCAGGTTAGGGCAATTATTTCAGCCTTCTGTGCAGAGGTGTTGGTTGGTAATGGTCCAGACTCTATTACTTCTCTGCTCGTGGTAACTGCATACCCAGCATGTCTTTTTCCACTGATCACATAGCTGCTTCCATCAGTAAATCAAGTCTCGGGGTCCTCGAGAGGGGTGTCCTCCAGATCTGGGCGACTGGAGTAGGTGGCTTTGATGGTCTCCAGGCAATCATGGATCACTGGTTCTCCCGTATCCCCACTGACAAAGGAAGCTGGGTTCACAAGATTAGTTACCACAATTTCTACATGATCTTGCTCTACCACTATGGCTTGGTATTTCTGGAACCTCTGTGTGGAAAGACAATGTCTGCCTTTTACCTGCAGGACTGCAGACACTGTGTGGGACACTAGTATCTTCTAGATCTGCTAGCATCTTCTAGCATGACTGTGGGACACAGTCATCTTCTGGCCTAGGGTGAACTTGTGTGCTTCCTGAATGTTCATCACCACTGCAGCAGTGGCTCTGAGGCACCCTGGCCATCCCTTGGCTGCTGCATCCAGCTGCCTGGAAAAGTAGGTGACTGCCCTGTGACACAGGCCCAGGTCTTGTGCCAGTATTCCCAAAGCAATCTCCTGCTTTTTGTGAGGAAACAGAAAGAATGGTTTACTCACATCTGGAAGTCCCAGGGCTGGAGCTGACATGCGGACCTTCTTTAGGTGGTTGAAGGCTCGTGTTGCTTCTTTTGTCCATTGGAGGTCTCTGGTTCCTTCTATAACCAAGGCATATAGGGGATTGTAAATCCACAATTGTAAATCCACAGTCTACACCAGCCTGTCAGGCCCAAAAAGGTTCTCAGTTCCTTTACTGTCTGGGGTTTTGGGGTCTGGCATGTTGCTTCCTTGCCATCCTGCCCTAAGATCCTTTGTCCAGCACTGACTTCGTAGCCCAGGTAGAAAACTCTTTGCCTCACTATCTGAGCTTTCTTCTGGGATACTCGATACCCTTGTAGACCCAAAAAGTTTAGGAGGCTTACTGTCCGATCCACGCATGTCTCTTCAGTTCAAGTAGCTATCCGGAGGTCATCTACATACTGCAACAGCTGTCCTTCTCCTGATGGGGCTTCCCAGGATTCCAAGTATTTTTCAAGCTGTTCTTCAAATATCATGGAAGAGTGTTTGAATCCTCGGGTTAAAACTGTCCATGTGAGCTGGGTTTTGCGCCCATTCTTGGGTCTTTCCCATTCAAATGCAGAAATTGTCTGGCTGGCTTCATGGAGAGGAAGGCAAAAGAAAGCATCTTTCAAATCTAAAATGGTAAACCAAATTAGTTCAGGTGTTAAATGGGTTAACAATGTGTAGGGGTTGGCAATCAGTGGGTACAAATTTTCAATTAGCCTATTAACAGCCTGCAAATCCTGTATACTACTCAGTCTGACCCATCAGGCTTTTTAACAGGCCAAATAGGAGTATTAAAATCAGACTGACACTCTTTTAATAGCCCTATCTGCAAAAAGTTTTCAATTACTGGGCTAATCCCTTCCCTGTCTTCCTTTTTTAAAGGGATACTGTTTAACTCTAACTGGTTGTTTTCCTTCTTTAAGTTCAATTTGCACTAGAGGTGCATTCTTTGCCCTCAATGGTATGTTAGAAGCCCATACCCCAGGAAATACCTGATCCATTCCTTTTCTGCTAGTCTCTTCTTCACTTTTAGTTTTGGTCCCATTGGCTATTGACACTAAGCTTAACCATTCCACATATTGTCAATCCTTAACCTCCAAAATAACCTCTCCATTTTTGAATATTATCTTTGCTTCTAGTTGCTCCAATAAATCTCTACTCAAAAGTGCTGATGGGGCATTGGGCATGTATAAAAACTTACGAATTCCCCATTGTTTCCCAAGTTTATATTTCAGTGGTCTACATAAATACACTTTCAGGTTGGCCAATTGCCTCCTTCACCATACCATAATCATCTGTTATAGGTATTAAAATCATCTGTTATAGGTATTAAAGCTTTATTTAACAGTGAGTACGTTGTCCCTGTGTCCCCCCAAAATTTCATTTCCTTTCCTTTGTTCCCTATCTTGATTACAACCAGAGGCTCCCCTAGGGTAAAATCCTCTGGTCCTCCTCAGTCTTCTTTGATGTGAGCAACCACCCCCTCCGCTTTTCAGTCTCCTTTAATCATCGCCTTTTCTTTGTTCTGGGCACTGGTTCTTCCAGCTTCCAAATTTCTTACAGAATGCACACTGGTCTTTCCCTAGTCGGGGTGGTCCTTGCTTTGGTGGTCCTTGTCCACATCTCCCTTTTTCTTCTTCCCTTACTACTGCTGTTAATTTTCTTATCTCTTGTTTGTATCCTTCCTCTCAATTGCTAAAAACTCTCCAATCCTCATCTAGCAAAGAAGAAGCCGAAGGCGAGGCAGAACTGATGATAGTAGATTTTCCAGGACTGGATCCTTTTGGCCACAGTGAAACTTTTCCAGCCAGCAACAGCCATTCTCTCTCTCTCCCCGAACGCAGGAAAAAGAAGAGCCCACCTGCGTTATCTCCCCCTTCCACCTTTGTCCACCTCTTTGTTTCAGTTAAGTACTCTCAAGTATCCAACACTTGGTCTCCTTGGTAACTTGTGGGAAAAAATTCTTTAGGGAAAGAAGGAACAAACCTAACCCCCAACAATTATTCTTTGCATTGTTTATCCAGCTAATTTGAACACTGTTACCCTTTCCAAAAGCTGAATCACTGCTTCCTTCTGGTCTTCTGTTGCATTATCCAAATGTTCCAGCCAAACTGAAAGTTCCCTTCCATGTGTACTCAAACACTCCACTGTCACATAAAACCTGTCCAGGAAACAAAGGGGGAGGTGTGTAAATAAACCTCAAAACACCTCAAATACAAAACTCCAGGAGATGCAGATCTTTTTGTACAGTAACTTCATGATTCCTTCTTTTGGGAAAGAAAAGAGGAAGAGCAGGTCGATGAAAAGAAGTACCTGCCACTCTCCTCACCCCCTCAACTCAAGAGGCCTTTTCTTTCCACTCACTAGTGGGACTTGTCAACTGCACAGTGGACACTAAAAACCTTACTGTTGGGTTAACCGGAGCCGCAGGAGAAGAGCCTCATGCTATCATGGTCAGCAAATCTCGTTTATTTCAGGTAGCATACACACATTTATATCTTCTATAATCAGCTCATACATATTGCAAAAGTTAAGCTCAGGATTGGTGCTCAGACTAAAAGTCAGCTACGCCTCTTTCTACATTCCTTTGTGGTTACATTGTTTGAGTAAGTTTTAGTTTAACCATGCTTCTCCCTCTTATCTTTCAGCTACAAGGTCTTGTTATCGGTCTTGTTATCGTATAGCAGCTGTGCTCAAGGAAATAGAAGCTTACTGCCTTGCTGGTTTTCATGAGAGTGCCTGTGTGCTCAGCAAAGCTCTCTCATGTCTGCGTGACCTTTTGCAGCTAGCCAGTTATCAATCACACTCTCCACACCATACCTCTATAATTTCTGGAAAGCAGGTTATACTGCTTTCAGAGGGTTGTACATCTTCATGTCATCACAGGCAGAAAAAAAGTGCGCCTTAACAATAGCCTGTAGGACAGTTTAGAAAACTACTGATCTAACAAAGAAAATCATCGCTAAATTAAACCTGAATCAGGTGTCGACCACACAATCATGCAGTAAAGGTATCTGCTGCTTCAAGAAAAAAATTTACCATCCTGGCATTTCAGACCAGTGGGATATAGTGAATATCCCGATATTTCAATTCAAATATGTACCTTGATGATTAATTGTTTGCTGGAAGTTTTCAGATGAGAGTGGGTACTTGTAACAAACATTTTCATCAGTAAATAGAAGACTGATTTTTCACCAGATAGCTTCTCTGTTTCAGAGATGTCCTACAAGAAAAATGTATTAGAATTCCTCTGCTACAGCAACACTGTATAGGACTATGTTGCACTGACAATGATACGCAAGGTAAGCGTGTTACTTTACAGACCTGCCCAAAAGTCCCAAGGCCAGAAACCAGTGGGATCATTTACACTACTTTGCAGTCAATGAGCCAGCATCGTTGCATTCATTTGCAAAATGTTTTCCTGAAAAGTGGAAGAAGACCGTAGTAACAGAAACCCCCAACTATTGAAAGGGCCCAAGACAAAGCAACTTCCCTCATCAATCATATTTCATTCCCTAATCATTCCATGTCAATCCCTGCTACCTCCTCAAAGCCAGGTCCACTCCTTTCTCCTGACATGACAAGCCAAGTCTTGACAGAGTACTTATTTGACAAGCCTGCAGTAAAATAGAGCTGGGGCCCTGATGGTTTCCACCAATTATGGAGAGCATTAAAAAATGTTGGAATCCTCCTTGGGAAGGGGTGGGACGGCTCCCATCAGTAGCTCATTTCCCTGGTCTGCAGCTCAGGCTTTCCAGACAAGTGGAAACCAGCACACTCTTTCTTGTGAGGGAACATCTCCAGAGACACAAAGAGCTACAGCAACCTTCTCCTCCGTTCATCAGGGAGGCAAAAAATGTTTTCCTTGTAAAAAACCTTCCAGCTCAGAAGGGAGTTTTCACTACTGCTAAGACTGTAATTCCTGCTGCTTTACAAAAGGGTCACCCCTAAAATGGCTGGACTAATTTAAAACTAGGCGATGCCAGAGGAAAACATTTGAGGACAACAGAGCAAGCAAACATAACTTTGCACCAGCCTCTTACCTGTCCTCTGAACCAGGCAAACTTGTTGGCAGGAAGTTCTAAAGCCACTTTCAGGATATGGTGCTGCAGAAGAGGAGGGACCTCCTCCCGCAGGCCCTTTCCAGTGACGATACCTGAGGTGTGAACGCAAGAAACAAACTTCACTTCGGTTCCTCTGCCTGAGACTTCAGAACACTCCTGTTTTAGGGTTTAGAACACAACTGTGAGACAAGCTGGCAATTCACAGATCTTCATGTCATGGGATCCCCAGACACACTGCAGCGAAGGCTGGCCAACCCAAGGTGGGAATCCAGCCCTTGGAGGGAGATTTCATCAGCTAACCCCAGCACAAAGCACTGGTCGTGCATGGAAATATAAAATCTCTTCTATCAGTCTCAGCAACCTTGAAAAGCTGTGACCTACAGGCAGGACAAAGGATGGACAAACTGGAGAGCAAAATACAGAATTTAACTCAACAAATGCTTGTACCACGACAATACTTGCTCCAGACAATGGAACTTCACACTCATGTCTCTCCCTGCATCCCTGCTATCACCAGCTCATGAATAACCTCATTTATTCTTGTGACAGGTCAGGGAGCTGTCGCAGTGCAATCAGAACCTGAGCTGCCCCCATCTGACCTGACATCAGCAGCACAAAGCACTGGTGTCTGAGCCTCTCGGAGCCTGTGTAGGATCTTTGTGGCCCTCATTCGAGAAACAACACCACATTTTAAAAAGTCACCACCAAGGCAATCCAACAGTAAGACCAAACAACAAAAACTTAATAAATAATAAAAACATAACAGAGAAACTAAAATGGGCTACTTTTAGAAAACAGTTCCTTTATCTCCACAGAAAAGCAAACCTTCCTTTTTGCTGTGGACTTTATAAACAGCCAGAGAAAACACTGGAGGAAATACAAACCCCCATCACATACCTTTTAGCAGCTTGCTAAAATCAAAGTTGCTCTGTGCTACCAAGTGGGGCACAACCTTCTGATGAAGACATGACCTGAAGCAGTGCAGCTTTCAGAAGCAGCATCTCAGCATCATCTGAACCTAAACAAAATATTACCATAATTGGCTTCTCCTTCCTTCACAGCAAGAGTGAAGTGTCACACCTCCATTACCCAGCACAGAAACACTGAGCATTACCAACTTTATTTCCAGCAGACTTGCCTAGGAAATGACCTGCCATCTTCCCAACAGGAATGAGAAAAACACCCACGGAATCCCCAGTTTCCTTCCCCACACATTCCTGTATGAACACTTTCAAAACTAAATCCACTTATTCGGTGCTTAGATCGAGAGCTGCCGTTTCTAATTTGACTCAGAAGTGCTCACACATGTAAAACACCACCTGAACATCTGAATACTCACTGTAAGAACCCCACCAGTCCCACTGCTGTTCAGTGCAGGGCTGAACAACAGGAAAAAGCGAAGGAAAGGATATGGTCATGCTGCTGATTTCTGGGCGCGCTACTTTTAGCTAATGTCAGGTAGGTTTGGCTGGGGAAGTGCACGAGACAGTACACTACAGTTTGTGGCAAATTTATTATTTCACTTAAAAATTTCTCTCTTTCCCTTTCCCCTTTCAAAATAAGGCTTGTCAGCGTAAGCTTTTGGCAAGAGGCAGACAACAAATACCTGTCCGAGAGAAACAGCAATAGCACTTAATGCAACTGTTCACTTCCTAGGAAAAGCCATCTCAGGTTTCAGTTGTAACATGAGGAGGCATAAAAGCTACCTGTTATCCAGCCATTAATGAAAGCAAGCAAAGCACATGGACCAAAACAATCAACACCTAACTTTTCCCTGTTAACTTCATCTCCCTCGGGGAGCTAGAAAGAACTGGATGAATGCCATGGATTAACTTTGTTTGCCTGAGTCTCAGCTCCCATTAGAAAGGAATTCTCTAGAGGCCACAATGCAAATAAAGCTGTTAAAGGTGAACTGGGAGTAAGTGACAGCATCATGACCACAGAATGCTGAGGAACTACAGCTGCAGTCCTACAGAACCCAGCTGCCCCACTGGTTTCCAAGCCTTGGACTGTCAGTGCTGACATTTTGCTGCCCAATGGGAGGCACAGAAGGACGTCCACTGAAAAACCTTTTGCTCCAGGAAGTGTCTCTGTGGAATATGCCCTCTGAAGGGTGAAACTGGTTTCAGATTTATCTCCAGCCTACAAGGAAAACTTCACAGGCCAGTGACCAAGATGCAGACAATCCTGAAACTTCCCATCCCCTGCTGTGGGAAGCAGTGGGACTGTGGAAGCAAGCCCTTCTGGAGGGATGCTGAGCTTGAGAGAGGAAAACTGAAGCCTTCACTACATCCCTCTTCCAACGCTCACAATTCCACTCCTGTATTACGTCAAGAGAAGCATTTGTGTCGCCACAGTACCTAACTGCTAAAAAACAAATATGACCTCCTGGTAAAATAACCTGGACAAACAAAAACCTCTCAAAAAATTATTTTTCAGGCATATGAGTGTCCCTGCGAGTTTTCCTTTGTGGCTGCGAAACAGCCACCAGCATGGAAAGGTCAAGGGCAGGAGGGCTGGGTTCAACAGGAGGAAGAGCAGAGCCCTGCACCTGAGAAGGAACAGACCCATTCCACAGTGCAAGTGGAGAGCAGGTTGCCAGGGAAGGATCTGAAGGCCCTGGTGTCCTGACGTCAGGGAGCATCTCCTTCCCCTCCTCTCAGCGCTGGGGAGGCCAAACCAGGAGTGCTGTGTTCAGGCCTGGACTCCCCAGAACATGAAGACACTGGAGGGAGTCAGGCAAAGGCTCACAAAAATGCTGAAGGGACTGGAACATCTCTCCTGTGAGAAACGGCTGGGAGAGCCGGGACTGTTCAGGCTGAAGAGAAGGCTCAGGGCCACCTCATCAATATGTATGAACACCTGAAGTGAGGCTGCAAAGCTCCTCCCAGAAGCACCCAGCGCAGGAGCAGAGACACTGGGCACAAAGTGAAACACAGGAACACTCTGAGCACCAGGAAACACTCTCTGACTATGAAGGCGATCGAGCACCCACACAAGTTGTCTAAAGAGGTCCTGGGGTCTCCATCTTTGGAGATGTTCAAAAGCTGTGTGAACATGGACCTGGGTAACCACCAGGATTAGGCAGAGGTATCAGGCAAGATGATTTGCAGAGATGCCTTCCAGCCTCAACCACTCTGTGATCCTGGGACAGCAAAGTCAAACTGCTTAACCTTCCAGTAACAGTGGCAGCCTACACATTCAACTGTGTTTTCAGGCAATTCTAATGCCCTGAAGAAATGAACAAAGAAAGGGTGAGCAGTAAATACACAAGTGAGATCTGGATTCTGCTGAAGTGAAAGGTGGGATGAGGATTTCACAACACCCATTCCCACACAGATAGGAAGCTGTAACTCCACCTGCTTTGCCTACCATGCTGCTCAGCAACTTCCGTCTCGGTCATTGCCCTCACAGTGGAGACATCACCTTCCTTTTTTCTCTGCTGGGCTGTCGCTGTGTTGTCTCTCTTCCTTCAGAAGAGACTGCCAGACAGCCACGATACTACTCACGTCCGGTAAAACCTAAAAGCAAAACGGGTAAATTGCAACAGCTCTCCTCTGTAAGACAAAGCTCCTGCGACAAATACATCCCCAAACACCCAACAGGAAGATTTGCTGCTCTTCACAAAGGTAAGAATTGACCTTGTGTGCAATCAGGGAATGACCTGAAATCAAGCAGTTCCACTTCTGCAGAACAAAAGTACTGGAAAGAACATTTTACTGAAAAGGTTTCCCGTGAAAATTTTGTTTGGTTCTTCCTTCTCATGGTATATTTCCAACTCAAGTGCTCCTTTGTTTAGTAAGTTCTGAGTAACCTCTGCGGGCTACATTGACTTGAACCAGGAAGAGAACTTGCTTCCTGGCCTTGAAAGGCATTTGCAGCTCAAGAGCCATTAATGTTACAGATCATCTCACCACAGAATTTTATTTGCATTCCTGTCAGACAGATGTGTCAGGAAACGCAAGCTCCTACCTCACCATTTCATCCACAGCCTCCCCCAGGATACCATCTCCTGGCTCCTAGGGTTCAACTACTTGAGGAGAAAGTACAGAGGAAAGCAGTTGTCAGCCGCCTGCAAAATGCCTCCTGTCAGCCCCCAGTTGTCTCTTTCTTTCTACCTTGCTGACAGCTTCTCTGTAGAGCCGCACCAACTCCTGCATTGTTGGCAGCGTGTAGATTTGTGACCTTTGCCAGGTTCCTCCAGACAAACAGTGCTCAGTGTTCCTCAGAGCTCTTCTCAGCACCATGGATTCCAGTGACAGGATGCTGTGCTTCACCACTGTGCCTGGGCAAATAAAAGAAGAAGTCAGTTAGAGACATTTCAGTGATTCCTGTTATGCTTTGCACAGAACCTGTACTTTGAATGTGTTAAAACTGGTCAGTGAATTAATTATTTTCTAGGTCTTGGCTAGCAGTAAAGAATCCATAGGTTTTCAGATTCCCAGCCTAAACTACCACCGGACAGCGGAAGAACTGGTGCTTGTGAAAGGCACCTGGAATCAATATCAGCGGTTTTCATTCATTTTCCAGTGCTTTCCCAAGCCTGATTTCTGCTGGGGCGGACAATACAAAACACAGGTAATTAACCAACTAAAGAAATTTCTTCAATGATCACACAGCAAAATCAAACAGTACTAACTGGGAGAGAAAAGTCACTGAAATACCACAGACTGCTCTTACATTTAACCCTTGGGTGAACATTATTTTATTGCACACTGCAGGGACTGTTGTTACCATCACCATCGAAAGCAATCTGGGGAGAGGACGAAATTCTGAAGTCTTAGAAGACTTGGAGATCTCTGGTTGAGCCTCATAGATCTGAAAGAAAAGAAAGAAAAGAAAGAAAATTTATGCCCCATTGGTACATTCCCAGAGATGACAGCTTCCTTCTTCTGGGGAGCATTATACAGAAGGATTTTGACTTGTCTGAAGTAACAGCATCATTAAATATCAATTTTTAGGCAAATATGCTAGAGCATCCTCCAGAGTCCTACTCAACTAAATGCACTCTCTGTATGCAACCAGCATCCCTGCTAAAGGCCATCCCTTTTCAAGAGATTCCAGATCCTACTTGATCATTTTCATCTAAACAAATAGGCAGTGGAACACTCGGAAACGACAGAACGTTCTTTTAGCTGAGCTTTGATGCTGCTGCCTCAAAAAATACATTACTGATGTGATGTTTTCCACTGTTTCTTACACCAAAATTCCTTCTTTCTCAGTTCAGTTGAAGTGTTTATAGAGCCTCCTGTTCTGAGCATGGTTTTTTACCATCATCCATACTCTTACCTTCTTGAGTAACTTCATGTTGTCCATCCAAGCAGACATCGCTCTAGGAACGAAGGAATAGTGAGTCTCCTACAATTATCTATGCAGTAAATCTGGGCATACTTTGAAAATATTCACCATGAGGTCAGCAACCATTTCATCTTCTGTAGTCGTTTTTAAACCAAGCAGGAAGTGCAGAAGTACCAGATTTCCTCCCTTGTTGAAGACAAAAACTTTATTTTGAATAAGAAATCCTTATTTTGATACTTTATATGGGATGTGAACTCTGCAGCTTCTCTAACTGTTAATTGAAGGCAAGATCTCTCACCCTCCTGGCATAATTTCTGAGTTTACGCTCAGAGAAGTAAGAAATTAATTTACCTCCACGTTTTCTGCATGACAAACAGTGAATTACTACCACACATTTTAGGGCAAACACGATAACCAGTGAGGTCTCTTCTGCTTCTAGCAAAAATTCCATGCCCACTCCCAGCCGCACAGTGACTTACTTGCCAGAAGTTCCAAGACTCGGATCATAGAAGGTTATGCCACGTTTCAGAGAGTAGCAGAGGTCCATTAGGAAACTATGCACAAGCTCTCATACCATTGCCTTTCCCACTTCCTCAGAACCTTGAGCCACCTTTAAAAACCAAAAAGGAGTAAAAAAGGCATATGAGATTTGACATCACAGGTATCAACTGCACTCTACATTTCATATGGCTCCTCTTAGGGAAATACTAAAAGAAAGTTTGGCTTCTGTTCAGATTAAGAAGAGAAGCTTCAGGACCTGAAGGTCCCTTCCAACCCAAACCATTCTGTGATTCTAAATTCCATTAACCTTCTAAATCTGGAACAACTCAAGATGCCTATGGATGAGGAGACTCCTGACAAGTGTGGCTGGGAAATCCCGAATCACATGACGTACAGGGACTGCCAGGAACTGTAACAACTTAATCTTATTCAGAACTGAAATGCATGCTTATGAATGGGGTCAGAGATTTGCACAGCTCCAAGCAGACCCCTACTAGAAACAGATCTCCTCCAAAGGGTGTTTACGGTGTATCAGGATGGGAGTGGTGGGGTCATAAGCATCTAGTAGAGGAATACACGAGAGCAGACACAAGAGTAAAAAGATCTGTAGCCAAAACCCAGCGAGAAGCAGCAGAAATTTGGGAGATTCTTTTTAAATAGGCTCAGTAGATTCCTCTTTTTGAACTCATCAAGCTCAGAGCCATTGGGAGCTGTTCCAAAAGCTGTGGGCTGCAAGAGGCAGGGTAAAAAACAGGCAGCAGAAGGACTAGGAGTAACAAAGAAATAATGACAGACCCTTAAATCCTCAGGGCTGACATCAGTAATCCCATTTCAACAGTACAGTGAAGCGATGTGAAGCAACACTCCCGCAGTGAAAAAAACGCACCTTCCACCTTTTACTGATACTTTTATTATGAACCACCTAAAAATGAGAAAAAAGCAAACTCTTCTAGTTATTGCAAGTTATGACAAAATCATGGCAAAATAACAACACACTTCATTCTTCTAGCACACACAGAGCTGGCTTTCCTCACCAGGGCAGAAGAAAGGGTCTGCCTGTCCTGTCAACACTTCTCTCACATGCTCCTGCTCCACTTGGACCCTACACCAACCTCGGCAAGCCCTGCACACGCTGGACAGGACAGATGTCCACGTTGGGCTGAGGAGCACAGATCATGTTTAGAGCATCACAGCCACAGACTACAACCACGGGAACCTGGGAGCAGACATGGTAAAGGCTGCTACAAAGGAAGTTTGAATGAAAGGGAATACACAGCCAAAGAAGTTCCTCAAAAGTTCTTCTACTGTGTTTTACTGCTGGCATTGCTTTAATTCTGATTTTTCTTGCTAGGCTGAAAGAGTCATACAGTGTGCTAGGGTCCACCAATAACCTAATGGCCCATGATTCCCATACAGGAAAAGCTTCATTTGAAAAACAAAGTTTTCGAGGAGGTTTATTTTACATTTAAATGGTAGCTTTTTTTATTCTCCTTCTTTTTCATGTTATTGCAACAGCAAAATGAAAGAACATTTTTGGCTTTAATTGGTCAGTTGTGAAAAGCCCAAGTCTGAGGCAGGCTCTTGTGGCTACACTCTAAATTGGAAACTATTTCTTCTTCATTCCCTCAAATGTTCACCCAACAGCTTCTGCAACATTGCTACAGCAGTTCAGAACAGGTATTTTAAGAAAACATAGATACTGGAGCTAAAAACGTCTTTAAAGAAATAAAATACATCTCAGGTGCAGCTGCTCTACAAGCAACAAGTGCATCCCAGGGAATAGGCAGGGCCACGCTCAGAAGGTGACAGAGCACAGGAAAGGCAGCCACCACTAAACCAACTCTCACACCCTTCAGCAATTCCTGCTTCCCTGTTTTCAACCCTGAGACAGTAATATAGCCAAGCTACCAACCCCCAACACATATTGCCAGTCACAGACACTGCAGCGGCACACTGCCAGCAGCCCTGAGAACTGAACACTGAGAGAAATCACTGCAAAACTGTTTCCTGTTGTGAGGAAAATAGAAAACATGAGGCAACACAGTTTCAAGGGTGTATCATACCTTAGTTCTCAGGGTGGAAAGTAACAGATTGACAGTAGAAACTCTGTCTTCCTTTATTTCAGAGCGAAGAATATCTGGAATGAAATCTAAGAGGACATTTCAAATGTTAAGTCAAAATGTGAAAGCTCTTTTCATACTAAAATGCTTCAGGGAATTCACAGCCATTCCTCTTCCTTCTCACATTATTTACCCTGCTGTTACATTCCAGGATGAACCTAAAGGCAGCAAGCAGAGCTCAGAAGGATGATGTGTCTGACTACGGTGATGAGCAACTGAAGCTGCCAAACCTACTCTCATCTTGACTGGCTAATTTGCCCACTTGCTGATTAACACTGCTACAGCATCTGTCAACTTTAAACACATTTTGGGCCCTGAAATGCCGTACCTAAATTCATATTCTTCCCAATGAAGCACTTGTAATTGTTTCACTGAGTGATTCTCAAATGTTTGGAGATTCCATCTCCAACCACATGTATCATCCTTTGGCTCACCTGTGCACCCCAAAGTTAGACAACTTCAGTTTAGAGAGAACTCAGGGCTCTCACAGGGGAATGAAAGCCAGCTGTACTGACTGGGCCGGGGTGTGCAATCCCCAGCCTGAAAGAACTGAACAACTGCCAGCACCTAAAGAAAATCAGCAGCCCAGGACAACTGCAGCCAGTTCTCAGTCCCCCGCCTCAGGAGAAATAACCTGCTGCCAGCTAATGGCTGAAGGACCTATTTTTTAAGCAATATTTCTACATCCCTCCTGAATTCTCCCATAACTTTACCAAGGGTCACAATTCACAGGGCAGAAAGGCAACTGAAGCACACACTTTTCAATAGAAAATTAATGCAATATATCCACTGTTACTGTCTGATGAGCAAGACTGGAGGCCATGATTTGTTTTATGTTTTTTGACTCTATGACCTCAAAGTTTTACATTAGATTTACTTTTTTTTTAATCTGCGTCACCAAAGACTTTCTTTTTTTGCAAAGTTCTAGCAGTTAGCGTATTGCTCTCCAGCAGGAGACTTATTTATTAAACTACCAAAGAAGTTTAAAGCTTTTCAGGTAATAAGAAGAAAATATATATATTTTGCTTCTCATTAGTGCTCTCGACCTGGTTTGCATTTTAATTAGGTCATGTAAATGACCGTGCCTTAGAAAACAAAAACCCAAATGCAATTATGAAGTACCTTTTAATTCCAGCACCTGTGCCAAGACTGCATTGCCGCCAGCAATGAGAAAGGAGAGCGCAAACTGAATACAGGCCATGCGGGCATCTGTTCTCCCCTGGAAACATAAAAATGTAAATATAAAATTAAAAAAAAAAAGTTGTCAGCACACAGGCTGTACCCAACTGCAGAATCAATACTGCAACTGCTGATTACCTGTACCAGTGCCACAAATGGGCAAATGAAACAACTTCTGTAAACATGCTGCATGCAGCCACAGACCCACATTTACATGCAATACATCCACAGTGTATTCAGCTAAAACACTTCTGGCATGAAGCAGATCACTTTTACCTAAAAAGGAAAATGTGCTAGTTCACGTGCTCTTCAATTCCGGAGATATAAGACCAGGCCACAGATCTAAAGAAAAAGGAAACATTAACAGCAGTTTCATGCCAAACCCTGCATCACTGAACTTCCTCCCTTGTGCCCTGCTTGGTCAGGTCACAAAAATGCCCATTAAAAGGGGCAAGTATAAAACTACCAACTCAGGCACACTGGAAGCAGCGACACCCTGACCTGTAACAGCACCACAGGATATGAACAACGGATCACGGAACGGTTCGAGTTGGAAAGGACCCTAAGGATCACCTCATTCACCTCCTGCCATGGGCAGAGATGGCTTCCACTATCCCAGGGTGCTCCAAGCCCTGTCCAACCTGACCTTGGACACTTCCAGGGACAGGGCAGTGACAGCTTCTCTGGGCAACCTGTGCTGGACAGCGTCTCACCACCCTCATGGCCAAGAATCTCCCCCCAATATCCTATGTAAATACACCCTCTTTTAAAAAAACCCTCATCCCTCACCCAATCACTACACTCCCTGACAGAGTCCCCCCATGATTCACAATTTTTTATAAACCTGCTGTGCAAAATAATCTGCATGTAAAGATGATTCTGAGTAGGCAAAAGACAAGGCAGCAGGGACTCATGAAAAGGCTGAAAGAAGAAATAAAGAGAAACAAACAAAATTTTGCTGGAAGCTTTGGGCCTGGTATTTTTGTGTTAAAAACTCACCTCTGATAACCAGCTGTGACACGATTTCATTGAAAGCTGTACAAGAGTAAGACCTTTGGGATGCTTTTTTCCTTGTACCTTACTGGAGTACTTGAGCAGCTTGCGGTCAAAAGACTGCACCCAAGCATTTAAAATTAAGGGTGGAGGTACTCCTGCAGACAACTCCTGCAGTGAGGTCAAAACTTGTGGAATCTGACAGCTCCAGAACTATAAAAGGTGGTTCCAGGGAAAAAGGGATGTTTGGTTTTTTGCCTTCCCTTTGACTGCTTAATAAAGAAAACGTCTGAATTTTCACCTCAGATGGCACAAACCTAACACAAACTTACACATTCACTCTGCAAGTAATCTTTAAAATCTAGAAACAATATGTCAAGATTGCAACCAATACTGGATTTATTTTATACTTGCATTTGGAATGACACTTAGATATTCTTGTTCTGGTTTGGATCAATCCTGACTATTTTTAGCAAACAGGGAGGAAACAAGAGATAGTTTCTTCAGGAAAAAAGGAGTGACTTCTTCCCCTCATTCACATATTCCTCTTAAGGATTTCCAGTTAGAGATAATTTGGATTATTCTGTTTATGCTTTCAAACACAATTACCCCGTATTAGTACTGAGCAATATCCCCTCTCCAGTTTCCATTTATTTCAGTGGGACCAAACTGCAAAATGACTGACTGGTTTTCAGGAGTGTACTATCACTTTCACTCTGTTTAAAACACCAGAAGGACAGTTCACAGAAACTGCACATTTATGTTTCTCCACAGGTCGTTGGCAACACGTAAGGCATTTTCATGTGCCCAGTTAGGCACAGTCAAGGACTTCAGCCTGACACAGGACAGGAAGGGAGAGTTAAGTTCTTGCAGATGAAAATACAACAAACATTGGCAACAGTTTTGTTCCCAACAGTTAGCTAAAAATGCTGGTGGAGCCATGGCATAGCATTTCATTGCATGCAGGACCTTAATTTACCTTCTTGCATCTTCTTTCCAACAATCCAGGCAGGTATTTGTCATTGATATCGAAATGACTATATACATCCCTTGCTGAACCCGGGCCCAGAGCCACCATTGCTGACAGCAGTGTAAGGCACCCCTGGCTCACCCTAAAAAGACAAAGCAGAGGGAAAACCTGCAGGTTATTTCCAGGATCATGGTTATACTAATCACCAAACCAACAGATTAAAACTTCGAGAGAAAATAGAAGGGAAGTTAAATAATCAAAGTAATTATTTTAGGCACTAATAACAGCAGCTGGGAAAGAGGGGTGAGGGAAGAAGGGAGAAGGAAATGCCTTTTTATATTCTTCCCCAAAATTAAGCCATAAGGTGAGGCTGGATAATCCCTTTATAAAATAGTTTTAAAGGGTGAAAGTGCCAAAATGACCAACTCTAAGATGACCCGTACATGGCAGTGGGGCTGGACTACGCAAGCCTTAATTATGATTCTATGAACTCCTAAATTCATAGAGGTCTGCCATTTATTTCAACAGGAATATGTAAGAGGACAGCAGACCTCCATCATCTGAACAGCCACTACCATGAACAGATTTGTAACCTGTCCATCGTGCATCTGTCATGGACAATCTGTAAAAAGCCGTGTCGTTAAAGCAGAGATTCTATCTAGACATGCAATAAAGAAAATCCCTCTGCACAGCAAAGAGGTTGCACAGAAAATGCAGAGCATCTCCCACCAGAAATCTGCAGCCCCCTCTGTGCAGGTTCTAGAAGGATTCCTCCAGAACCTGCAATCTTTAAACATTTTATCAGAAGCGCACATCTTGCACAGCCTCAAAATTTGTTTCCCGTATACAGATTTGAGATTCTTTGTCAGGTTAAAAAGCCTGCTGCAATAAGATCAACTGCACAGCTCAGGAAGCACAGCTGTGCCTATGAACTAGGCAAGCAGAGAAAAGGTTTTCCACTTCTGCTCAAAGACTGAAAGATGAGACATTTGCCTCAGACAAGTCAATTTCAGTCTGTTTTTTTTCTCTACTTCCCTCTTCCTCCCAGGTTTGTACCGAAATGTCTCTGGAATTTGCAACTTTTTTCCCCATCCACAGGAGCACGAGAAATTGTTTGGTCTGGACTAAATAACAACAGTTATTGAACAACCTAAAATGACCTCAGTTTTAAGAGACTGAAAAAATTACAGAAGCAAAGCCAGTCTGAAAGAGAAAAATCCATTATAAACATGGCAACCTGACTCCAAAAAATACAGGGAAACAAAGAACTCAAGAGCAGCTCTTTTTGCTATCACAGGAAGACTGCCCAGCCCTGTTCCATGCAGTACATTCCACCCCACAAATCAAGCAGCAATAAAGTAAAGAGGACTCAAGGTACCACCTGTGTTAGCTGTCACCAGGGCAGGCCCAACCGATGAAAACTACACCTTCAGGAAATTATCCTACAGCACTGGATTGTATGATGCATCAGAGCTTTCACTTTGCAAAGACTTCCACAGGCAATTATTTTATGACAAGTGGAAAAGGATTATTAAATAAAGGTGGATTATTAGCAATAACTCAAAATGAATTTTGCAACGTCCAGTACAGTCCCTCCAGATCAACTGACAGAGATTCTCCAGCAGAGCACCAAGAAGACTTACTTGTGATTTTCAGAATACAAAGCAGCATAGACCAGTCTCATATAGGAATGAATCAACTTTCTGACGATGTTCATTCCCACAAATGTGAGCGGTCGTTGGCTGTCCTCAGTAAAATGGCTTCTAGGGCTTGAAAGACTAACAGCATTTGCAGGATAAAAAAGTATGTTAGCATCTGACAATTATCAGGTAAGACTTGAAATTATTAGCTGAGCAAATAGTAATAACCACCATCAATAAAGGGTAACCCCACCCCAAGAGGAAAGCTTCCACACACGAAAGTGACATTAACTTCTAGATTCTCTCCCAAATTAATGCTTCCTCTCTGAAAAGATCACTTTGGAGAGCATGCAGTTTCAAGGAATCAGTGCTTCAAGAGACGGCTGCTCCTAAGTGGACGACAAAAAACAAAATGCGCTGGAGAAAAACACTGGGGCTGTTCCGGTCTTGCAATTATTTCCCTGCAGAGGAATCCGGAAACCACACAGCACTGGGCTGCGCCCATTACAAACACCAGCCCCTGTGAGCAATGGGATATTGAGGGAAGGCTGTCACTGAACACGACACAGATAAAAATGATACTGGAAGACAAAGAATAGCAAGCGATGGTTAAAAAGCCACACAATACAGTACTATGTTGTAAGCAGTCAGCAATGCTGCACCAGCATTCACAGTGAAAAATTACTGAACTCTTTGTTCATTCGTCATATTCTGATGAGGATAAATTGTGTCCAGCTAAAATAAGAAAAATGAGGTCAACTTTACCAGCGGCTTCCTAGAAATACTATATATCAGGGAGATACCTAAAAACACTTACTTTCACCAGACTATTGTTTTGCTTACTTAACTGCTTTTATTGATCCCCTTATTTCCTAAAAGATCTTTTGATAACATTTAAAGAACTTTAACAGCTTGATTTGGACGGGACTATTGGCTGTGTGTGTCATTAAATCCAGGAACACCTATGAACTGAAAAGAGCATCTCCCACTCGGTAGGTGCTTCTGCCACTGCTACTTCCAGAAAAAAAGAAAAAAACCAAACCAAAGCCATATTCAATTATCAGAGTTATCTACACCACAAAGCATTTAGTCACAGAACTACAGAATATCTTGAGCTGGACCCACAAGGATCATCCAGTCCAACTCCTGGTCCTGCACAAACACCCCAACAGTCCCACGCCTGACAGCGCTGTCCAAACCTTCCTGGAGCTCTGGCAGCCTTGGCCACTGCGACCATTTTCTGGCAACCTTTTGTCGCTTCTTCTCCAGGGTGGGATTGTTGGGACTGCAGCCGCCAGTCCCTGAATTACAAGCCCCCTGTCCAACTTACTTCACTTTCAGGCTTCCTTTCTCCATCGAGAAGCTTGAATATCTCAGCACACTCCATGGAAATTTTCACGTATCCCTCCACGACATCGTACACTTGGGCCGATGGCAGCGTCCTGGCGACGGACACGAACGTCTCCAGCCCTGCAAAGGCGCAGCGTCAACCCGGGGCACCGGCGCCCCGTGCAGGGCCCGCTCCGGCCCGGCCGCGACCCTGAGGGGCCGAGCGGTGCCATGTGCGCCAGCCCCGCCAGCAGCAGCGCCGGTGCCACCCACCCCCTGCGACGTGCCCCGGGACAGCCGCCTCAGCCCGATGCGCCCGGGACGGCGCGGCCGCCTCAGCCCGGGACGGCGCGGCCGCCTTTGTCCAGCGCGGCCGCCTCAGCCCGGGACGGCGCGGCCGCCTCAGCCCGGGACGGGACGGCCGCCTCAGCCCGGGACGGCGCGGCCGCCTCAGCCCGGGACGGGACGGCCGCCTCAGCCCGGGACGGCGCGGCCGCCTCAGCCCGGGACGGCGCGGCCGCCTCAGCCCGGGACGGCGCGGCCGCCTCAGCCCGGGACGGCGCGGCCGCCTTTGCCCAGCGCGGCCGCCTCAGGGCGCGCCTCTCCCGCCACGCAGAGCCCCTCACCTTTGGCGGCGGCCGCGGGGTCCCGCAGCAGCGCCGTGAGGCGGGCGCCATCGAACTCCTCGTCCCGCGGGCCGCAGGCTCCCCGCTCCGCTTCCCGGCCATGCCCGGTTCGGAGCCGGCACGGCGGCACCCCGGAATCGCCGCTGCTCCCGCAGGCAGGGGCGGGCGGAGCGGGAGCGGCAGCGGCCCGGGGATATCGCGGCCCGGGCAGGGTGCTGCTCCTGCGAGTTGTCGGGCCTGCCCAGCGACCGGTGCTCAGGTGAGCAACAAGAGTTAAAAATAATTACCATGGAACGGCACAGAATCCCCCTCTGGTTCACAAATTCAGAGTGTGCAGAGCCCGTTTTGATACAGTTTTTGGGCTTGGGCAACCGATTACGTCATGGGTTCTTTGTGTGTATGATTCTTGATTCATATTAATCTAGGGCCTTTTACGATTGCAAGTCAGGTGAATAGTTTTTTCCGGGGAGACAGAAGCTTTTGTCCGGGTTTGCCGGAACCAGGTATTGAGATGTATGTCCTTGTGAGAGTCGGGATGATGGCTGTGGGGCGCTGAGCACTCGGCTGACGGTGGCTGATGGCGGTGCTCAGCTCCATCAGCCAGGGGTCACACCCTCCTTTCTCTCCGCGATGGATGATGATCTTCCCTCTCGGCAGAGGAATGTCTTCCGGGAACCCCGCATTCCTTTAGGCTTAAGAAAGTGATGTTATCCAGTAAAACACAAACTAACTCTAAAATATCTACTACACAGGCTTATAAAGTATATTATAAAAAACCCACAAATTAATCTCAAAACATTCACCTCAATCTCGTTCCACCATCCCTTCCCACCCCCTGCCGTGGGCAGGACACCCAGGCGGCTTTACCTCTAGTTCAGTCAGACCACAGGGATCCGGGGCAGCCACAGCTTCTCTGGGCCCTGTGCCAGGGCCTCAGCACCCTCACAGACGAGAATTCCTTCCCAGTATCCCATCTGCAGCAGTCTCTCTCTTTTGTTTCAGCCTTACAGTTTTCTTGAAACTTAAATTTATGCAGGTATCCAAATACATTGGCAATTCCAGAAATTGGTAAGCACATAATATGGAAAGTAAATAACATTCTCAAGAGGGAGTTGCTCTGCTTTTGAGGGGGTGAAAAGAAAGGCTAGTGCTAGCAGAACTAGGGGGAAAAAAAATTGATTTAACTCTGTTTTAAAAGGCTTAACGTACCCATACTGAAATCTTCAAGGTAAAAGTCCTAGTTACCAGGCTTACAAGCCTGATAGTTATCATCACACCATATTTCATGGTTCTAGTATTTTAAAAGTACTGCAGAATGCTACTGAAAATTATTTTTATTTCAACTTGAAGTTCAATTATTCTCTCCCCTCACTGCCTGTGGAGCTGTTAGAGGCTTCCAGGAGGCTGGGGAAGCAGACTACGGGTTTCATTTCCAGCCAGGTCACTTCCATGTTCTGCTGGAGTGGACTTTGAAGCCTGTGTCCTTTTCTTTCTCTATTATATCTGACAACTTTCCTCCCCCAAGTCTGCTTTTTGGCAAGACGCATTTATGGAGGGTCAGTCGAAGACCTCAGGCTCAGAAAAAAATCATCTGTTCTGCTGTGCTTACGTGTGCAACAGATGGGAGCAGCAATGAGTCAAGTAGTAACTTCTGAGCTGCCCGGTTTTTCAGTAAATCAAAATATTCTGTGATTCTTGCCAGATGAACTTATCATCATATCCAAGTTACACACACCCCTCTGGCATTTTCAAGGCTAAAAAACAATTCCTGGTCCCTTGCATGAACCTCAGCTCCCCCCCTTGTTCAAGGAACAGTTCTAGATACAAGACTAACTGAGCCAAGCGACCCTTTCCTGCCTCAGTTACGACCTCGGAGGCCTTTACTGTCCTGAACAGAATGTAAACAGCCAAGCCCCAGCCCCGCAGTCCTGCCCAACTTGCCTTTGCTCCCAAACCTGAACCTTTTTCTTTGCTGTGGGATTCCTTACTCGTGCAATCCTGAAGACAAGTATCTGATTGGGCAGATGAGACCATTTCTAACACAAAAGCTTCACCGAGGTTTCTCTTCTGATTTCAGCCTTAAGCACTCCTGTCCTTCTCAGGAAGCCCCTATCTCCAGCCGTTAGCCATGGATCCTTGCTGTTCTCTAGCTGACACTGCCACCCCTCAAGTCTCTTGATACGCATTTACATCACTCCGTGACGGTGTCCTCCTGACCCTTCCCAAACTCAGCCTGATCTCCAGGCCTACAGCCTCTCCCTGCAGATGAGGGACTGTGAGAAGGGCTGCAGACAGACCTTTGCATGACCCCAGCTATACAGCCCATGCTACTCCCAGCCCAAACCTGTCCTGCTGTTGGGATACCCCACTTACAGTTACAGTAACCCCTGTGGTGGTTTCACTTCACTTCATCTGTGAGTTGCAATCTCCCACCCTTCACTCCTTTGGTAAGAAATGCATTAGTGTCTTAAAATAAATGTTTCATTTTATGTATAAATTAAGTATAGAAAGCATTCAGAGGGAATACATTTAATCCAAAATCACACCTTAAAACTGTAGCTCTCAGTGTTTGCTCTCAGTTTACACAACTATTACACAGAAAAGTTTCCTTCAGTTTTTCCCCAAATTTCAAGTGTGATACAGAGCGCTTTGTCAAATCTCCCTGCTTTCCAGCCTTTGGCACCCTGAGGCATGGGATGACAGAAGGAGAGAGGGTGACGCTGCCCAGAGATGGGCTGACAGGACCACCTCCTCGGCACGGCCTCCCAAGAAGGGAATGCTCCCAACACTATCACTTCTTTGTCATCACATGTCCAAATGCCCTGTGCCCTGCACCTCCATGATCCTTGCTGGGATCAGCCCAGTGCCAGCTCACACACTTGGACACATTCATTGCAGAGCTTGAATTCCAGGAGTTTGGCATCGAGGAGTCCAGGGTATGTGCAAGGTCCGTGCATGGACCCAGGAGACGAGTGGGCTGGCATGGCTGAGGTAAAACCACAACTTTTTTAATTCTAGATGCTGTAAAACAAAATCATCTCTCCTCCTCTTCTTCCTCCTCCTCCAATCCCGTAGTTATTTCAGCTGGAGTGCAAGGAGTGCATTTTAAGCCTGACTAATGGCAATTTATCTTCCTCCCACGAGGAATATTAGAGCCTGTCGATATGGAAGGATCTGCCGACCAGGCATTATGAGCATCAGGGGTTTGAGTCAGAGCATGGTGAGACTCTGGAACTGGGCTGCATGCCCAGCTGCCGAAGATGGGTGGAAAGACCAGAAAAAAAGGGAAGAGGACAGAAAAGTGTCAATGAGCAGGCTGTGCAGAGCCAGAGGAGGCATTTGCTGAGAGCACCTCTGAGTATCTACTGCGATTCTCGGGTATTTCTGTGTACTGAAATCCTTCCCACCTTATACACATGGAATAATCTTCAAGCATCATCCAGTCTGAGTTTGACATAGTCACTGAGTCACAGAATTTACCAGGGAGCCCTTACAGTCTTGATGGGAAAAGCAGTCACTTACAAGCACTGCAATATCATTTTAAATTTTTGTTATATGCTTCTAATTTCACTGTGCTCAGGTCGAATTAGCCTGAGGTCTGGTTCTCAAAACTATTAACTCTCTCTGATTAGATATTGATATGGGCTATTCTTTTCTGAAACACCACCAGTTTTGCATGCCTTTGCATACCTAACTTGAGAGATCTGGAAGCCCGATTTTTTCAAGGCTCTTGGAAAAGCCACAGTTTTTTCAGTGTTTTGACATTGATTCTGTGGCTTTAAAAAGCTTCTGTCTTGAATTTCAAGTACGTAGTCATTGGTCATTTTGGAAAATCTTGTCTTAAATACTTACGGAAGCGGAACAGTGTCATGATAACGACCCATCAGAGGCAGGCTCATAAAACCGTAGTAAAGCACTTTGACAAAGAGGGTGATTTCCCTGACCGTGCTCCACCCAGTAACTGTGGCCTAATGTCCTTCCTAACTGAGGGGCAGGACACACAGTCTTTCCCACTGTGTCTTTGAAACATCATGTCGGGAAGTGACCAGGGACATTCTCTTGTTTGCAGCGTAAGCTCTCTGAGATGGGACATGCCTCTTACTTCATGTCTATACAAGTGCCAGGTGCACTGCTAGAAAAAATAATCTTCGTACAGGAGAAGTGCCAGCAAGACTGGCAGCATTCAGGGGGGTGAGGCGCGGGGACGTTCTGCTGCCTCTCCTGAGGAAATGGAGTGAGGTTTCATTCCAAATGAAACGTGAGGTGATTGGCTTTGCAAACTTCATGGGTCACATCTTCTGTCTCGTGAAGTGGTGGGGGTCTCTATGGTGTTATGGCTAGTTTGGCCAAGGAGCAGCTCATGATCACCAAACTCACAACTTGCTTAGCTCAGCTCACTCTCTCTGAAGCAAGTCAAAAAATAGCAGAAAGCAGCAAATCATTCCCCTGATTCTAAACCTGCTGGGTGGAGTACTTCACTCAGAATTCATTCCAATTTCTATTTACACACACAAGAGTGTTTCCTTACTCTGGCTCACAGAATTGGTCCTCTCCAGTTCAAATTACAGCACACTTGAAGCTCTTGTTAGATCGTATCATCCATAGCACCTTGTGAGAACTTAACAGCATCCTAAACACATTCAGAATTGGAAAAAACTATGGAACAGGCTTCTCTACAACGATTTTCAGCTTGTATCCATAGGAATAGAGGTTGGATTGGGGAAAATGCGCTCTATTATTTCAAATAATGAAAATGCAGTGATTACTGTAAAGTATGTGCTTTGTTTTAAGTGGTCTGACACTCATTTCCATAGAAACAGAGAGAGGATAACAGCCCACTTGTTTGAACTGTCCTGTGGATTCTGTCTGTGTCAGAATGCAGGAATATAAAGCTTTTAAAAATGTGGGAAAGGCCTGGGGTTTTGCTCTTAATTTTTTGTTTTGTTTTGTTTTGTTTTGTTTTGTTTTAATCCTCAAAAGCCAAAAAGAACATTAGGGAACTTCTTGGAAATTTTATTCTGGGAGAATAGAATGAAAATGACAAATATCAGCTCTTAAAAAATTACAGGGGAGAAAGCAGGAAGAAAAAGCAGTAGGATGGGGAGAAGTGTACACACACACAGAAGAGTGAGAGAGTGTGTGTGTGTGTGTGTGAAAAAGTATTTCTGAGATATTTTTCTGACAACTCTTGTTATTCTACATTAGATCTAGTGATTTTTTTTTCACTAATAGAAGATTTTAGGCCATCTAACTGAAGTATTTTATTTCAAATTACTATTTTCACATTCACTTTCTTTATTTCACATTGTTTACTTCTTAACTGACACACTAATTTTATCGGAATTTCCATACACTAAGCAATGATATGAGTTTTGAATTGGCAGTTTGGCTGAAATTCAGGGGAAAATGAATAACAAGGAGAAAAAGAAGTGAAGTGCTCAAATTTTGGCTTTGCTTTTTTAAAGCTTCCATGTAACAACACAATTCCTGCATTTCTGGCACAGTAAAATAATTCCTCCCCAAGTTCAAAAGAGAGAAACTCTCTGAAGCAGATGTGATATTTCTCTTGGATTCTAACTTCTGGACTTTCAAGTGATTTTTTTCTTTGGGGAAAAAATGAATCCAATTCCTGTTGCTCGTGAGGGAAGGACAAGGCTGAGATACTGTAATTCTACATGCTGAACATGTCTGGATTAGTTATATTGTCTTCCAGCAACTGAATGTTGCCAGCTTGTAGAAGCAGCTTTCAAGGCTGTAGCAAAGAGGTGCATTCTGCACATCATGATAAACACTCCCTTCCTGCCTTTGTGTTTTACACTACTGTCTCCAAGTTTTCTATTCACACACTACCCATCACAGGGGATAGCAGAGATTCGCAAAAATACTTTCTATATTTTAGGGTAGTTGGTTTTTAGGTTAATGTTGAATAGCAAAGTAGCCCCCATTCAGCGGGAAAAGAAAAAAAAAGTGTATATATATATATATCTCAGTGCCATTCTACTGAAAGCATGTCTTCAGTTCCTGTCAGCCACAGTGTCCGTGAGTTTTCCTTCTCCACAGGAAGGCTTCCCTGGAAGATGTGTACAAGCCGGAGCACCCAGCTGCCTCTTGCGCTGTCGTTCAGCCCTCCCCACTTCACCTCTCTGGAGGTTACCTACATTTCAAACCTCTCCCAGTTCAGTCATTCCACTTGGAAACTGCCTTGGCCTTTGGGTTATACTTGCACAGTGCCAAAAGCATACCAGGCTCATTCCTGCACTTTGGGATGGTCTTTTGCCTACAGCATCACCAGGCTAGAAGAAGTTACGTTATCTCACTGGGAAGATTCACAAATACTCATCAGGCAACAGCCCTGGCAGACCTTCTGATTCAAAGCCTTTCAAGCACAAGTATGGGATACTTCCCAGTTATTTTTGATGCTGTCTACATTCTTCTGCATTGTTTGAGCAGACCTTCTGATTCAAAGCCTTTCAAGCACAAGTATGGGATACTTCCCAGTTATTTTTGATGTTGTCTACATTCTTCTGCATTGGTTGAGCTTCAATGACCTCCCACAAAATTTGTTTGAATTTTAAAACCCCGCTGTGTTAAGAGATTCTTCCCCTACAAAACTGGGGGACAGACAGTACAAAAGATTTGACTGTAGCCATTTGCATTAAGTGTCCTTTGCAGGCTTTGACTATTTCCACCCACCCCTGAAAGAGCCTGGGAGACGGGCATTAACGGCCAATCATTAGGCAATGGCTTTTTGAGATAACAATCAGGCTTGCCTAGTATCAATGAGACCTGTTAAAATTCAGTCTTTGCCTTGCAGAGTCACTTTGTGTTGACATGTGGGATGCTGAGATGCGATACAGCACATCCTCTTCCCCTAGGCAAGTTTAATCTCATCTTCTCATAATCTCAAAATTCTGCTTGTCCCTGCCATGGCATCCCGGTTATCAAACCAGCTGTGCTAATTAAATGTGTCTTCCTCCCTGTCTTGTGTATTGCCACATCCCAGCATTCATTTCTGCCTTTGGCAGGACTGACCTGAGACAGCAAGTGCAGGAAGTGTCCAACTGAATGATCACCCTGAAGGCAAGGTCAAGGGGAAAAAGAAGGAGAGTAGGGGGAGACTACCACAAGTCTCCTTCCAGCTCCCCAGGTGGAAGGCAGAGGGTAACTGACTGAGTTCAAAGGCAAACACTGTCCTTATCTGAGGCAAGGGTTTCACCTGCAGACCTACTGTTTTCTCTGCCCATCTGTGTTTGCAGTTGCAGATGTTTCAGAGTGATTTTATACTGTTATTTGGGAATCTTTGATCCCATTTGAGTTCAGTAACACTTGATGGAATGTCCCTGACCTCAGACAGGTTCATGTGAAACCTGTTTTGCTCTTATCTGCCCAAGACTAAGGAGGAATAGTCTTATATATGTGATACCCAGTTGTTTTTCTGGGTGTGAAGAGGGACAAGGTGAGGAACAAAAGTGGATTCAGATTCAAACGTGAAGACCAAGTTGGTCAAAGTTCAGTGTAACCTCTGAAAAGAGGTGCCAGACTTTGGAAATTCAAATCTGGATGCATTCCAACTTCAGTTGGAACAGGAGGAGAGGAATAGTTTTAACACAATTAGTTTGGTTCCATCATCCTTCACCTACTCACTCATGGGGTTTTGTTTTTGTTTTTTTTTTCAGGAGAAAGATCAGTGTGAACATGCATAGCATAATGTAAACAGTTGGATATTCATGTTTACCCACTGTATACCACAGCACAGCCCCAGGAAGAAAAGATGCTTTCATTCCCCATTTTCAGAGTTGGTTCTAAGCTCTCTTTCCTGAGGACAGCTCTTACAGGAACTGGGAAATGAGTGTCCTGATTTATCCCCTTGAGTCCCTCATACCTTAAAAGAAGCACCAAATTACATTTGAAGGTAGTTTAGCAGGTAGTAATGACAATTTGCTTGAACTTCTCACCGGTTCACTTTTCTGTATCACAAAAGATTACAGGGAACAACTTGAACTCTCTCAAAGCAACTTCAAGATGTTTCCCCACTTTGCAGTGAAGGTTTTAAGCCAAGCCTACACACTTCAAACTCAAGACCCGCTGGAGTCGGAACGCTGCGGGGATGAGGTAAGGTGGTGTCACCGGTGTGAGGAAAGAGAGAAGGTCCTTTTGCAGCCTGGAAGAGTCAGTGCTGTTTGCCCACTGAAATCCCTCATCCAGAGATCCTGTCAGGCGTAGGTCCCAGCTGGGTCCCCTCAGAGACCCGTGAGCCGAGGTGTAAGGGCTGCAGCAGCAGACTTGGCAGGGTCTGGCATGAGGGCCGAGGGCATCTGGAGCAGGCAAGGCAGGGAAGTTGGGCTGCGGGGGACGGGGAGTGATGGGGAGCACCTTGCACCTGTCTCGGGAAAAACACAAGCGGGGAAACGCGGTCACGAGTCGCAGTGTGTGTAAGTCCGTGAAAGTCCTCCAACCATTGCCAAGCAAGAACGATGGGGGAGACGGTGAGATCGAGCCTCTAGAGCAGAGGGAGGCGCAAACTTCTCGGAGAGGGGTGGGGAGAGCCGGAGAGGGCAGGCGAGGTGCAGCCAGGTCTGAGTCAGCCCGGCCGCACGATGTGAGCGGAGGGCAGTGCCCGGCACGGCGCCGCCAGAAACCCGTGTCCCTTCACGTCTCTTCCCCACCGCCCCCGCGTCGCGGGCGCCCACGCCCGCTGGACCTGCTCCTGCCACGGCCGCTGGCAGGGCTGCTCCGCCCTCGCCCTCCTTCTGCCCCTTCTCCTCCTCCGCCCGCACGGGGCAAGGGCAACCCCGAGGGTGCCCGGAGGCCCAGGGGAGATGCATCGCCAGCCGGGATCGGCAGCACCGTGTGAAGCGGCGGGGCTGCCCCCCGCCCCGAGCCGCCCTCTCCCGCACCATGAGGGACGGGGATGCGGGGCAGCACCCACGCCGCCCACAGGCAGAGCCCGGGCGGCTCCTCCGCCTCCTGTCCTGCGCGGTCCTTGTGTGCGGGGTGGAGGTCGCGGCTCTTGCCTTCTCAGGTATGGGGCGGGCACCGAGTGACGGGCTCCCGGGTGCGGGGGGCTGCGGGGCTCTGAAGGGATGGGCAGAGGTGGACACGGCACGGGCAGGGTCTGGCGGGGGCTGTCAGCCCCCCGCAATGCCCCGGGGGGACCCGCCACATCCAGGGCAGGGGCCGCGGGCTCCCGGCCGGAGCGCTCCGTGTTCGTCCCCCCTCTGCGGGGCCGTGTCCCGGGCCTGCACCCCGGGGAGCGCGGCTCCAATGCGCCGCAAAGGCAGGAAGGAGGAGAGGGTTAAGGGCTTCCAGAGGGGCCGGGTGGGAAGGGACACGAGGAGCTGAGCAGTCGTTGCGCGGTGGGAACGCTGGGCGTGGATCGGCCAGGCCCTGACCAAAAGTGCGTGGAAGTCCCTTGGAAGGTTCCCACTTTCTCCTGGAGACTTGGAGTCGGGCCCTGGGGAGCGGACAAGTGCGGCACTTCTCTCTGCTGGGAGGGAAGCCTCGTAGCACCGGGATGAGGGGAGTCCCTGCCCAGGGAGCTGAGGCACCAGCTCTCGCCCAGAAATCACAGACGTGATCCCTAGGAAGGTGCTGCATCACTGCAAAGTGAAGTGACTGCAGGAACTGGGAAAGTATCCTTGTTTCCATCAGGATGAGGAAGAAATCTCTATTCTTTGTGAAAACTGCACTCTTGTACCTTTTCCAGTGCTCCAGGACATCCCACTGCTGTTAGAAAGTTATTTAGAAGAGCTGTTTCTATGTGTCACAGGGAGCACAGCATATTCCTGGCAGCTGGAAGCTTATGGAACTGCCTCTAGGGCAGAAAGCAAACCTGACCCGTATTGAACAGAGCAGAATTTCCCAAAAGTCAGTCGAGTGCACTGGAAGAAAGTTAATATATAATTAATAGCCAAAATGTGTTGTTATGCACTTTAAAATTGTTTGTGTTGATACAGTTCAAAATGCTGGTCATGGTTCTGTAGAAAATATTTCCTCAGTAAGAGAAAAATACAGTTTGTAATTTCTTAAATTGTGTCCGGCTCCAGAAGCATGAAAATTTCTAAGCAAGCAGCCAAAAAATATAAAGACCAGAATTATGTGCTTGGATAAGCTACATTTCTCATCTTAAATTCCTTTCACATGTAAAAGGCTTTTAAATGCTTGCTGTACCATTCTTTGGGTTTTTTTACTTAACTGCTGGTTTGGGATGTTAGTTTTGGAATCACACGGTGGTTCTCCACAATAACATAAAACAAATGTTCAAATTGTCCCTTTCAACTAGCCACTGAGTTAAAAATTATCCCTTTATGTAGGAAAGTTCCTCTCATAAAAGCCCACAGCCTGGAGCTGCCACGCGTGTCCGTGACGGGCAGGGGGACAACTGCAGTACTGCTCTCTGCCCACGGGGTGGCAGCACTGCCGCACGGCGGCGCGGAGCGGAGGCAAAAAAGAACGTGGCCAGAAATGCCCTTCCAAACAGCCTCTGGAATAAATGGCCCAAAAGACCCCCGAGCACAACTGCAACAACCCCGCCATCAAACAAACTGAAACCAAAATAGCCTTAAGTTTAGCCTATATTTCAAAAATCCCCCCCCAAAATCTTCCAAAAATCTTGAAAACATACCCCTAAAATCGCCCCAAAATCCCCCAAATCTTCCCCAAAAATCATGCAGAAATTCCCAAAAAATCCGCCAAAAAGTCCCCCAAAATCCCCCGAAAATCCCTCAAAATCCCCCCCAAAAATCTCCCCAAATACCCTCCAAGAATCCTCCAATAATCCCCTTAAAGTCCCCCAACCTCCCCCAACAATCCCCAAAAAATCCCTCCAAAAATCCCCCTAAAATTCTCCAAAAATTCACCAAAAATCCTGTGGAGAATGTGATTGATAACTGGCTAGCTGCAAAAGGTCACGCAGACATGAGAGAGCTTTGCTGAGCACACAGGCACTCTCATGAAAACCAGCAAGGCAGTAAGCTTCTATTTCCTTGAGCACAGCTGCTGTACGATAACAAGACCTTGTAGCTGAAAGATAAGAGGGAGAAGCATGGTTAAACTAAAACTTACTCAAACAATGTAACCACAAAGGAATGTAGAAAGAGGCGTAGCTGACTTTTAGTCTGAGCACCAATCCTGAGCTTAACTTTTGCAATATGTATGAGCTGATTATAGAAGATATAAATGTGTGTATGCTACCTGAAATAAACGAGATTTGCTGACCATGATAGCATGAGGCTCTTCTCCTGCGGCTCCGGTTAACCCAACATTTGGCGCCCGAACAGGCTTCTCCCCTACCCTCTTTAGAGCTGCATTGGGGTCGGGTCCTTTGGACGGCGGATTTACGCCCGGGGTGGTCACATCGGTGTGCCCTGCCGCTACGCGCTGCCGACGCCTGGGGGTTTGCAACGGTACCGGTGAGTATGGACAGGCAAGCAGCGTATGATCTCTTTACCGCTTTTCTTAGAAAGCGGGGATTTAAGGGGCTTGACTTAGATAAGGAGCTCCCCCCTCTTTTGAGCCATGCTACATCTTATGGCTCTTTTGCTAACCCCCATACTGTTCATGAATTAGCCGAATGGCGCAGGTATGGGGATAAGCTTTGGGAATTAGTGTTAGATGATGATAAGCTAGCGAAAAAGATGAGCAAGTTGTGGAGAACTGTGCATAATGAATTGCTTATGTGTCAGGCAGAGAAGAAAGCTGTCGATAATGCTCGTGAAATGCACACTAGGAATAGGGCTTATGGGGATGACCCTTCCGCTCCAAACCCTCCGGTCTTTGCAACCGTTGACCTCCCGTCATCTGACTCTGTAGAGCCGGCCAGTACACCCACCGTTCAGCCCTCGCCACAGCCCTCTGCTCCACTAATGCCTTCACCCCCTACCCCCATGAATGCAGAGGCTAGGAATGCCCCTCCCTGTCCTGTTGCCACGGAGCCGTTCCCCGGAGCCTTATCGGACCTCGCGGAGGCTATGGCACGAGAAAGACGGGAGGTATGGGCGGCACTGGCAAATCAGGGCTGGCGGGAGGGAGATACGGATCTGGCCGCGGCAGCTCAGGAGCAGATGTCGTCCCCCCTCGCCCTCCCAGTTATCTTTCACAATAACCCGCAGGGAGGGCAACGGGCGGAGGTTACTAATTTAGACTGGAAACTTTTGTCACAACTACGATCTACCGTAGCGAGCTATGAGGTCACAAGCGAACCCGCTAAACAAATGTTAGAATTCCTTTTTAATATGAATCTCCTGTTGCCCGCAGATGTTAGAGGTCTTTCTCGTTTAATTTATACCCCACATCAAAGGTTACTGTTTGAAGCCCGATGGAGGGAAGAGGCGGCTGCAAGTGCCCCCAAGGAGACCCCTTACTCGGCATTACCGTTGACGAGCTTATGGGTCAAGGACTGCTTCATAGAGTAGAGGCTCAAGCTACCCTAGGTCCTGATAAATTGAGAGAGGCCATGGCGGTAGCTAAAAGAGCTATGGAGAAAATTAGAGATCCAGGAGGTGTTCCTCTTTATATGGGGATAAAACAGGGGAGAGAGGAGCCTCTTGGCCCCTTTGTGGACAAAATCATTGATGCTTTAAGTAAAGCAGGCATTGCTGAGCACATGCAAGATGCCCTAGTTAAACAATGTATCTTGCAGAATGGGAATGCTAATACTCGTTCCCTCATAGCTTCAGCCCCTGGGAATTGGAATGTTCAAGATTTGTTAGATAAAGCGGCAGCCATGCCTTCCGGCACTCAGGTATTTGTAGTAGAAGCGCTGCAAAAGATAGGTGAGGGGTTACAACAGCAGGCTCAGGCTTTTAGAGAACAAGCAGTATCAGCTCAGACTCAGGTTTTAGCTGCCCTCGCACCCCTCCAAGCGGCAACAGCGCGTCAAAGCCCCAATACCGGTGGGAGGATGAAGTGTTTCCGCTGCGGAAAGCCGGGACACATCCGCCGCGAATGTAGTGCCACGGGCGTATGGTGCGGCAAGTGCCGATCCAATACCCACAACAGCACCGCTTGCCGATCTGGATCGGGAAACTCCAAGACCAGCGCGAAACTGGGCCGCGCCGGGACACAAATAGTTCCAGCCACACCATCGATGGGCAACTCTTGCCAGCAACCTCCGGCAGCCTCGGATTGGACCTGGCAGCAGCAGTAAATGTTACCCTATATAACAGCAGTCCACATGTGATTTCTACCGGAATTTTTGGACCTATTCTCATTAATGGACAACCCACAGGAGGACTCATTTTAGGTCGATCGTCTGGGTCTGTTTTGGGCCTACTGGTAGAACCTGGAGTTATCGACGCTGATGCTGAAGGAGAGATTTTTGTTATAGCTCATACACCTTTCCCGCCGGTGAACATTCCAAAAGGCCAACGGATCGCTCAGTTCATACCTCTACCGCAATTAACTATGAGCATACCACCACGATCTGATGAGCCGCGCGGAACAAAATGCCTTGGCTCCTCAGGAGGTATCACTCTTCCTGTCATAGACTTATCTACAAGGCCCAAAAGGATTTGCTGTTTATGTTACCAAGGACAAACGATCATTTTGCATAAGGCATTGTTGGACACAGGGGCGGATACATGTATTATTGATACGGCTAAATACCCAAAGACGTGGCCGCTTTTACCGGCTAATACCACAGTTTCTGGCATTGGTGGCATTAAGCTTGCACAACGATCTCCCATTCTTGCTGTAGAGATCGACGGCAAACAAGCTAAAGCAGTGTTTTCGCTGACACCCCTGCCATCGGAGGTCGATTGCATCCTGGGAAGGGATGTTCTGACACAACTGGGATACGTACTTACCGATCGCCCTTTATTGTGATGGCCATTGCTTGGACATTCCCTCTACCATTGACCTGGACTTCTGATGACCCCGTGGTAGTTAAGCAGTGGCCGTTAAAAAGGGAAAATCTTGAGCAGGCACACCGCCTAGTTGCAGAACAACTACAGCTTAAACATCTTCGCCCATCAACTAGCCCATGGAACACGCCTATTTTTGTTATAAAGAAAAAATCAGGAAGTTATCGTCTGCTACAGGACTTGCGAGCAGTCAATCAGCAGATGGAGCCAATGGGAGCTCTACAACCAGGGCTCCCTAATCCAGCTATGCTACCACAGGATTGGCCTATTCTTGTTATAGATTTGAAGGATTGCTTTTTTACAATACCCCTACATCCAAAGGACACTAAGAGGTTTGCATTTACCTTGCCTTCCCTTAATAGGGGTGAACCTGATAAGCGCTTTGAATGAACAGTTTTGCCGCAAGGAATGAGGAACTCGCCTACCCTATGTCAGCTATATGTTGACACGGCCCTGCAACCTGTTAGACAAGCGATGCCTGATACAATTATTTACCATTACATGGATGATATTTTGTTTGCCCAAAGCTCGCCTTTTACAGTCATACAGGTACAATCCATCATTGCCATGTTGAGAAATTATGGCCTTATGGTTTCTGATGAAAAAATTCAAACTCATGCACCATGGAAGTATTTGGGATGGACAATTACAGAGAGACAAATACGCCCGCAAAAACTTACCATCCAGGCTCCACCGTCCACTTTGCATGAAGCACAAAAACTATTGGGAGACCTTCAATGGCTTAAGCCTGTAGTTGGCATTCCTAACACCCTTCTAGAAGCGTTGCGCCCCCTCTTAAAAGGCACGGACCCCTGTGCTCCGGTTGTACTTTCTACAGATCAAATCAGTGCACTTCAAAGTATTTTGTGGTGTGTTGCCAATGGCTTTGTCACCAGATACGATCCATCCCTTTCTGTTTCACTGACTATTTGGAATAACAAAGATCACCTTCTAGGAGCCATTACGCAGAAAAAGAAAACGGGGGAGAGACCAGGAAATATGGAGGACTTGGGGGTCCTGGAATGGATTAGCCCTCCCTTACAGCAAAGAAAAACAATTACACAAAAAATTGAAAAACTTGCCTTGCTAATTATGAAAGGCCGATTACGCACAATAGAGCTAAGTGGCAAGGAACCTAGTGTGATACATCTACCTATGGAAAAAGCGTCCCTGGACTGGTTTCTGCTTAACTCCGCAGAATTGGCAGAGGCATTACTACAAGCACCGAGTTTTGTTACAACAGGCCCTCTTAAACCGAAATTATTGCACTGGCTAAGAGAATGGCAATTAATTACTAAACCTTTGAGAGAAGACCAACCTATTCCACACGCAATTACAGTTTTTACTGATGCAGGAAAGCGCTCCCGCCGAGCAGCAGCTACTTGGAACAAGGCAGGCCAGTGGCATCATCATGTGATTCCAGCAAGCCCACAGGACAATCTCCAGACGTTAGAATTATTGGCAGTTATATGGGCTTTTCAAACCTTCCAAGAACCTGTTAATGTAGTTTCTGACTCACTTTATGTAGTGGGAGTTGTCTCCAGAATTGAAGACGCAAGTCTCAAAGAAGTTAACAACCCCCGACTGAGTGAACTTTTCATGCAACTTCAGCGCACATTACAGGCTGGTTAAAACATTTGATACAAGTAGTGCTTGTGATTTTGCTTGTAATTGTTGTTTTGCTTTTAGTTTTGCCTTGTGTGTTGCAATGTTTGCAGCGTATGGTATTGTCAATGTTTGATAATTTTAAGATGACAATGATAGCAGTAAAAGAAAACGGGGGAAGTGTGGAGAATGTGATTGATAACTGGCTAGCTGCAAAAGGTCACGCAGACATGAGAGAGCTTTGCTGAGCACACAGGCACTCTCATGAAAACCAGCAAGGCAGTAAGCTTCTATTTCCTTGAGCACAGCTGCTGTACGATAACAAGACCTTGTAGCTGAAAGATAAGAGGGAGAAGCATGGTTAAACTAAAACTTACTCAAACAATGTAACCACAAAGGAATGTAGAAAGAGGCGTAGCTGACTTTTAGTCTGAGCACCAATCCTGAGCTTAACTTTTGCAATATGTATGAGCTGATTATAGAAGATATAAATGTGTGTATGCTACCTGAAATAAACGAGATTTGCTGACCATGATAGCATGAGGCTCTTCTCCTGCGGCTCCGGTTAACCCAACAAAATCCATTAAAAAATCTCCCAGAAATCCACAAAAAAATCCCCAAAAATCCCCCCAAAATCATCCCAAATCCCCTTAAATCGCCCCAAAAATCTCCTAAATATCATCCAAAAATTGCCCCAGAAATCCCCCCCAAAAATCCCCCCAAAATCACGCCAAAAATGCCTCAAATCCACCCAAAAATCCTGCTAAAATCCCCGAAAAATCTTTCCAAAAATCCTTCCAAACATTCCCCAAATTCCCCCAAAATTCTCAAAAAATCCCTCCAAAATGCCCCAAAATCCTCCCAAAAATCCCCCCCAAAATCCACAAAAAATCCCAAAAAATGTTTCCAAAATTCCCAAAATTTCCCCCCAAAATCCCACCAAAATCCCCCCAAAAATCCTCCTAAAAATTCCATCAAAATCGTCCCAAAATTCCCCCCAGAAATTCCGCCAAAATCGCCCCAGAAATCCCCTCCCCAAATCCCCCTGAAATCCCACAAAAATTCTCCCAAAATCCCACCAAAAATCCCCCAATATATCCTTACAAAATCCTCCCAAAATGCAAAAAAAAAATCCCCAAAAATCCCCCCCAAAATCCCGAAAAATCTTCCGAAAAATCTCCAAAAAAATCCCCCAAACTCCCCTTAAAATCCCCAAAAATCCCCCGAAATCCCCCCCAAAATCCCCCCAAAATTCCCGCAAAATGCCCCCCAAAATCCTTCCAAATTCCTCCCCAAATCCACAAAAAATCCACGAAAAATACCTCCACAATCCCCTAAAAATGCCCTCATAATCCCCCGAAAATTCCCCCCAAAATCTCCAAAAAAATCCCCCCAAATATAGTCCCAAAAATTTCCCAAAACTCCCCCAAATTTCCCAAAAATCCCCCCCAAAAACTCTGAAAAATCCCTCAAAAAATCCCCCAAAAATCAACCAAAAAATACCCCCAAAATTCCACAAAATTCCCAAAAAATCCTCCCAAAATCCACAAAAAGTCCTCCCAAAAATCCCTCCACACTCCCCCAAAAATTCCCCCCAAAATCCCCTCAAAAATCCTCTGAAAAATTCCCTCCACATCCTACCAAAATCCATTAAAAATCTCTCAAAATTTCCCCCAAATCCCCCCCAAAATCCCCCTAAATTCCTCCCCAAAATACACAAAAAAGTCTCCCCAAAATCCCCCCAAAATCCCACCAAAAATCCTACTAAATATTCCCCCAAAATCCCATAAAATTCCCCCAAAAAATCCCCAAAAAAATCCCCCAAGTCCCCGAAAACACCCCAAAATCCCCCCAAAAATCCCATCAAAATGCCACAAAAAAATCCAGCCAAAAATCTTCCCAAATCTCCACAAAAATCCAACAAAAATCCTCCCAAAATCAAAAAAAAATCCCTCCCGAATCCCCCCAAAAATTCCCTACAAATCCCCCCAGAAATCCCCGCAATCACCCCAAAAATCACATAAAAATCCCCCCAAAATACCCCCGAAAATCACACAAAAGAGCCCCCCCAAAATTTCCTAAAATCCCCCCAAGACACCTCCAAAAATTCCCCAAAAATCCCCGCCAAAATCCCCCCGAAAATCCCCCCTAAATTCCTCCCCACAAACTCCCCAAAATCCACAAAAAATCCCCCAAAACACCTCCAAAAATCCCCGCCCAAATCCCCCTAAAAATTCCCCCCAAATCTCCCCAAATCTACAAAAAATCCTTCCAAAATCCCCCCCAAAATCCCCCAAAAATCTCCAAAAAGCCCCCCCCCACCAAATTTCCCCAAATTCCCCCAAAAATCCCTAAAAAAATCCCACCAAAATCCTCCTAAAATCCACAAAAAATCCCTCCTGAATCCCCCTAAAAATCCCGCCAACTGTAAGTTACTGTACAAAAAGATCTGCATCTCCTGGAGTTTTGTATTTGAGGTGCTTTGAGGTTTATTTACACACCTCCCCCTTTGTTTCCTGGACAGGTTTTACGTGACAGTGGAGTGTTTGAGTACACATGGAAGGGAACTTTCAGTTTGGCTGGAACATTTGGATAATGCAACAGAAGACCAGAAGGAAGCAGTGATTCAGCTTTTGGAAAGGGTAACAGTGTTCAAATTAGCTGGATAAACAATGCAAAGAATAATGTTGGTGGGAACTAGAGATTTTGTTCTGTTGTTGAGAAACCTGTCAAAGACCAGTGAACGGATTCTCAGAAAAGCATTGTTTGGGGTTCTTTATACAAAGGTGGCATCATTCTTGACTCGAATGGGAGGACAGGAAAATTATTTGCAGGAAAATGCAATCCAAAAGGATCAGTTATTATTACAGCATTGTTGCTATAAGTGTAGAGAGCCGTATGTGTGGTATCTTTTATCTCCTCTTTAGGTGCCAAAATTATCAGACCTCAGTGAATTGTGATCTTTTACAAGGAAAGCTGACACTTGCTGTTACTCTTCAGGATGTTGAATGCCCAGTGCTTCATTTCCAGTGCGGTCTCCCCAGGGACTCAGTCTGTGGTAGCAATCTAGATGCCAAATTGCAGTGGACCTTTCTTTTTTCCGCTCCCATGCAGAGCAGGAACCGTAGACAGAATGCTGCAGAAGTGATATGGAAGTTGTCCTTCTGAAACCTGCCCATCTTCCAACACCTTTTTGCACACGGTCTTTCTTAGCAGCATATGCTTCCCCTGCGCTTGACAGCCAGCGCACTTACCTTCCTCTCCACCTTTGCTGACAGATCCTGCTGAAGCTGGTGCCAGAGCCCTGCCCCTGCACAGACAAGGCAGCAGACCTGGTTCAGGAAGCCAGCATGCTCCAGGTCGCCGTGTTTAATTAAACAGGACTCTGATAAACTCAGCATCCCCGTCTCTCACATTGCTGGTATGTGGTGACGCCTCAAACACAATTCCACGACTCGGGGCTACATTTTCTAGTCCCAATAAGCAAACTAGGGATGGATAACTACAGAGATCCTGTTAAGTAAGGACCTCCAGGACTCAGCCCTCCATGTGAACTTGGTATCAGAAGTTGGAGTTGCAGTTACCACTTTAACCCCCAAAAGTAATTTCTGATGTGGCTGTGCCACTTTAACGGTATTTGAAGTCTCTATTCATGCTCTTGCAGCAGCATTTTTGAACTAAAATGGAAATTTAGTCCTTTTGCCTGGGGCTGTTCATAGAATCGTGGAATCCCAGAATGGTTTGGATGGGGAGGCACCTTAAAGCTTGTCAGTTCCACCCCCTGCTATGGGCAGGGAGACCTTTCGGTAGCCCAGGGTGTTCCAAGCCCCATCCAGCCTGGCTTTGGGCACTGCCGGGGATCCGGGGGCAGCGACAGCTTCTCTGGGCAGCCTGTGCTGGACAGCAGCATTGACAGGCAGAGTGAAGTTCAGCTGTGATTTTTGTGTTGCACTTAACAATGTATTGCGTGACAAATGGGGCTTCCATCCTTTCTTTGACTTTTTTTTTTTTTTTTTTTTTTTTTTTTTGGAGGAATTGAATTTAAAAAAAATGCCTTGTATTCCTGGAGTGTTGCATTCTGCCTCTGTTGTTTTCCCAGTTAGTCTAGATCCTCTGCTTAGATTTTTTTCTTCACTTATTAGATGTCCTGATTATATGGTGGATGTCCTGATCGAGGGCAGTGATGGCTTAGATGAAGAAATCGGGTTCTCTTTAAATGAAGATGTGATTGTCCAAACATTTCCTTTCAGTGCTGTTGTCCCTGCTGCATTAGAAGCCAAGAATATGCTGTTGCTTCAGTCTGAAACTGGAACAGGTACAGATTTTTTGGTTTAATGGGTCATTTCTACCAGTGGAGTGAGAAGTGGCATCATTTTTACCCATTTTTAATATTTTTTTTGCCATTTATCGTTTTTTAGCTTAAGGCATTTCATTATCTTCCCTGCAAGCAGAAGGAGATTCAAATCCATGGTGTTTCTTGCTCAAGAGAGGCATTGAAGCTCTGTAGGTGCTTCTGCCATTTTTCCCTGACCTTGAAGAGAAGAGACACTGTCCCTGTATGGACAGTCTGGATCTGGAGGTAGTTGGCTTCAGTATCACAGTGTTTTAAAGGACTGAGTGTGGAGACCAGGAGAGGAAAGTGGTTTCCATGGCTGTAGGCAGCTCTTCCGAGATCAGGGAGAGAGGACTGCGCTGTTAAATAGGAAATGGATGCATTTTCCAAAGAAAACTATTTCAGAAATGAAGCTCTGGTGGCAAAGTTCTGCCACCTCCTTGAAGAAAGCGCTGGAGTCACAGGGGCATCAGGCGGGCTTGGAGCAGGACTTGCCAACTCCACAGCACCTCACTGCGTTCTCAGTGTGTATTTGGCGATCGAGTAGCACCAGGGGTGGAGTGAAAGGGGGGTGCACATTGGCAGGCACTCTGTCAGGAAAGTGTAGCAGTGAACAGGAGACCCCGTGATCCATTGCAGGGCGTAACTATGAAGGAACTAACGGGGCTTGGTAATTTTTTGAGAACAGAAGCACAGGCAACTCTTGGTCCTTTTAAGTGTTGTGAAGTGATGCGCCTGGTGCGGCAGGCATTAGACAGAATTAAAGAGCCAGGTGGGATCCCTGCATATATGGGAATAAAGCAAGGAAGGGATGAGGCTTTTGGACCATTTATAGATAAAGTAGCTAATGCAATTAACCAAGCAGGAGTTCCTGAGTTTATGAAAGGTACACTATTAAAACAGTGTGCGCTGCAAAATAGCAATCAGGCTACAAAGAATGTACTAAATACTCTAGGGGCCAGTTGGTCTGTAGAGGAAGCTCTGGAGCGAATGTCCAACATGCCCACGGGGAGTCAGGCTTTGGTAGTTGATGCTTTGAGGGAAATTGGAATAGGGTTGAAAAAACAAGCAGAGGCTACAACACAGCAGGTACTTGCCGCTCTTGCACCTTTACAAGCAACGGTAACCAGCACGCCGCGTCCAACCACTAGTGGCGGGATGCGGTGCTATCGATGTGGAGGAGCTGGTCACATACAGCGAAACTGCCAGGCAAACAATGTCTGGTGCCAAAACTGCCGATCGGACACACACAGTCTCAGAGTCTGACGACGTCACTCGGGAAACGGGAAGACCGGCACGCCCCCCAGCCACCACACTCTGACACAAATAGCTGCTGCGACCAACAACATGCAACAACCCTTCAGCCAGTTACCCCAGGAAGCCTCGGCTTGGACCTGGCAGCCGCAGTAAGGATAACTTTACTGACTACCCAACCGGCAAAAATACCAATGGGAATAAAAGGACCTATAGTAATAAAAGGACAAGCCATGGGAGCCCTATTATTGGGTCGCTCATCTGCTACAATGATGGGACTGTTCGTTCTACCTGGAGTAATAGACGCTGATTATACAGGGGAAATCTGTATCATGGACACACTAATACTCCCCCAATTCAAATTGAGAAGGGGCAACGTATAGCTCAGCTGGTACCTTTGCCACAACTTACTAAGGCTTTACCTACACGCCATGCTCAATCAAGAGGTGACCAAGGCTTTGGCTCCTCTGGAGGACTTACCCTGCTGACTATGGGCCTACACGATTGGCCAAGGCGTACGGTATCCATAGAATACCAAGGGGAGCAGAAAAGACTTGAAGGTCTTTTGGATACCGGTGCAGACACTAGCATAATTGCTCCAGAATACTGGCCGCAACATTGGCCACTGCAGTCGAGTACATCCAGTTACAGGGGTCGGTGGATTGACATTGGCACAAAAATTGCCATTACTATTGGTAAAGCTAGATAAAAAATTGGTGCAAACTGTGTTCTCAATTGTTGCTTTGCCTCTCACTGTGCAGTGTCTTATTGCCATGATGTCCTAGCCCAGCTGGGAGTGGTGTTGACTAACGAGTACAAACAGGGTTAAGTTTGGATGGCTGGCTAAAATTATTGGGTTTGAGTGCATGGCTATGTTCTATTGTCAAATTTGCTATAATAGTTAGTATAGTGGTTTTTTTTTTAGCTGTATTGATTTTACCATGTTGTTGTTTGTGCTTACAAGAAAATGATGCAAAAAATGGTAGATACTGCATTTAATACCACCCTTCTTGTCCAACAGAAAAACGGGGGAAGTGTGGAGAGTGTGATTGATAACTGGCTAGCTGCAAAAGGTCACGCAGACATGAGAGAGCTTTGCTGAGCACACAGGCACTCTCATGAGAACCAGCAAGGCAGTAAGCTTCGCATGTCCTTGAGCACAGCTGGGATACGATAACAAGACCTTGTAGCTGAAAGCTATGAGGGAGAAGCACGGTAAAACTAAAACTTACTCAAACTGTGTAACCACAAAGAAATGTAGAAAGAGGCGTAGCTGACTTTTAGTCTGAGCACCAATCCTGAGCTTAACTTTTGCAATATGCATGAGCTTATTAGTGTTATTATAAAAGCATTGTGTGAATTAACAATAAACGAGCTTGGTTGACGACCACCTGGTGTCTGCCTCTCCCTTCTCCAACACAAGCTCTGCTGCCCAGGAGGGTCCCGTAGTGCAGGGGTTTGCAGATGGACACGTAGCGGTCGTAGCACATGATGGTCAGGAGGGAAACCTCTGCTGAAATGAAAAACACAAACAGAAAGAGCTGTGCAGCACATCCTTCATAGGAGATGGTCCTGGTGTCCCAGAGGGAATTGTGCATGGCTTTGGGGACAGTGGTGAGGATGGAGCCCAGGTCGCTGAGGGCCAGGTTGAGCAGGAAGAAGAACATGGGGCTGTGCAGGTGGTGGCCGCAGGCTACGGCGCTGATGACGAGGCCGTTGCCCAGGAGGGCAGCCAGGGAGATGCCCAGCAAGAGGCAGAAGTGCAGGAGCTGCAGCTGCCGCATGTCTGCCAATGCCAGCAGGAGGAAGTGGCTGATGGAGCTGCTGTTGGACATTTGCTGTGTCTGGCCATGGGGGCCTGTTCAAGGAGAAAAGATCAGTGACAGGTTAGGAGAAAGTTCTTTCAGTAAAATCAAAGCCTTTTCCCACAGACCATTCTTCTGTATCACACTGACAGCCTTTTGATTTTCTAGCAGATTTTCCTTAAACTCCAACTGGGAAGCCCTGGTTGGTGCTGGCTGAGTGGGTCTTCAGGTTCAGGGCAATTACATGCAGGGTTTTTATAATTCAGCCTTGCCGTGCAGACGTGAGAGGGGGACAGGGAACCCGTCCTCGTGTTCCACTTTGAAACCCTGTTGATACAGAAGTCTCTGTCTGCTTGTACTCCCACTGCCAGTGACCAGGAATGGTAAAGTCTGTTTAAATGTTCTAGAGTTTTTTCAACAGCTTTTCTTCATCTCCACTTGACTATTTTTGATGTCAGAAACTCTCAGCATTTCTGCTGCTGCGCTCAGGGAGAACAGAGCAAGTTCTCTGAGGCAAGGTGGTGCATGGAGAATGAGGGGAGGAGGTCTGTCACCCTGTCCTGTTCCAGGATTCTCTGGGCTTTCACCTGTCCCCTACACAGGATGATCACCCTCCCAAGTTTCTTTTAAAAACCATCCTGACACTGCTGAGAGCTGATGGATCCACCACAGTCCACCCAATGTCCATCCTCTTCTCAAGGGCTCAGCCCCACATTTGTACCCAAGGACACACGGGACTCATTCCACCAACCCAACAGCATTTTCTCCATCACAGAACTTGTGTGTCTCCCCGTGGGGCTTTCAGATAACACAAAGATGCTACAGGGCAGGTTTGCATTGTGGAGGGAAGCTGGAAGCTTGGAAGGAAATCTCAGGGAGACTTTCAAGTGTCCTAATGATGGCACTGGATTAAATGAGATGGAGCTCCTTCCCTGGCTGCACTGACAGCATTGCCCAGAGCCGGGCACTGGGGACAGGGTCACCCTGAGCCAGCTGTGCCCCCTCCCAGAGCCCCCCAGTGCCAGGCAGCTGCTCCCAGCCCTGTGCTCTGCAGAGGGAACTGGGCCCAGGGCTGCAGAGCTGCCCCACGGCTCTGCTGCAGCTCTGCCTGCACAGGAGGGGCTTCATGCCTTGGACCCCCAGCCCTGAGGGCAGAGGATTGGCTGGGGGACAAGAGGGAGGGGGCTTGTTCCGAGGGAGGGGCTGCACTGGAAAGGATCCTCTGGAGATCTCTCCCTGCCACAGCATTTCTGGGTTTTGTTTTCTCTCATTGCCTGATCTTCTCTCTGCTTCCCGGAGATTTTTCTCCTGGAGGTATTTCCCTGTTCCTGATCTCTCCCTGCCCGCACTCACAGACCCCAAATCTCTGTGCACCCTCCTTGGCCCTACAGAAACTTGCCTGTTTGCAGGGCACTTGCTGGGGGCAGGTTCTGTTTGGAGCTTGGAGAAAGGACTGGTCAGACTAAGCCTGATGGCTCCAGTGAAGGTGATGCTGGTGCTGTCCATGGGCAAAGGAGTGGATGAAAACACTTTTGGGAACCCATGAATAGCACTGGAGGTATAGTTCAGATGCCTTAGGGACTTTTAAACATGAAGTTGTTTATTATTTATCCCCCCCGTTCACCAGGAGTAAGAAACTGAAAACAATGACTCAGTAAATTTTATCTTTATAAAAATTATTGTCCTGGAAATATTCCTGGAGTGAGCAGAAGCCCTGAGCATGTCCACATGCTTACAGCAGAGATAGTCTGAGTTGTACTTACAGAATCCATAATGGGATGTTCCTGCTTTAGGAGATCATTGCAGGAGCTGCAGCTGCATTGTCCTGCAGCCAGAGGCTTCCAGTGTCAAGGGCTGGAAATGATTCTCGCCCAGTCAGTTCTCAGCATCTTCCCAGCCCTGAGTGATTGAAGCTCTCAGTGCCTGTGTGCTGTGCCCAGGGTGGCTGCAAGCAGTGCCCCAGCCCTGCTGGGCTGTGCACAGGAGCCACTTTGATGGAGAAATGCCTTTTTGAAGCTCATCTTGGTTGCCAGGAGGTGCCTCTGTGTCAGGAGCCCGGCCCAGCTCAGCAGCACAGACACAGCACAAGGATGTTAATGAGCCTCTCAGGGATTTGCTGTTGTTTACATCAGACTCAGTCCCTGAGAGAGTGTTCAAAAAACTTCTCAAGGACTCAAAGTCAGATTAAAAACGCCAAAGTTTCTTGAAGTTTTAAATGGGTCCCATTGAGGGACACGCCTGAGAAAGTGTCCCCAGGTTCCAGTTAGAGCAGAACACCGCAGGCACTGATGACAGGTGGGGACAAACAAGGCAAAGGTGTCTCTGATGCTGAGCAAACCTGCATGTGTTTCAGGAATGCAAAAGGCCAAGGCCTGAGCTCCAGCCCCTGGCAAGGCAGATGCTGTCCCTTCCTGTGGTGGTTTTATGTTTGCTGAATTTTGTTTACTAGCTGGGAGATAAGATTTTGGGAGAAAAAGCTGAAACAGGCTCAACCTGAAAGTAAAAACAGATAGATTTTATTAGCATACACTAAGAGAAGAGAAAAAGGAAAAATGAGACATTCAAACATCTTTCCACTTACCACAAACCATTCACTTTCCCACTCAACAGAGAGAAAACTATGATTTTTAGCCAGTTGCAGCTATTTAAACACAATCCTGCATCACCTTGGGAGAGGAGCCTCTCTAGAGTTTATGGAGATATGTGCCACAGGAAGAGGTCTGGTGGTTCTCATGGTCACAAATCTGCAACCACACGGAATTTTTGCAGATTCTGTGCAGTCCCACCCATATAACAGTTTCCCAAGCTGCTTATGGGCCTCTGCATGTTTGGGGTACCATTTTAAGAATACTTTTCTAGTATAAAGCAAGGATTCTCTTCTTCTTTCTCTAAAATCATCACTATCTCAAAAGAAATAGAGACCTCCTTTTATGCCTAGGAGTCGGAACTTCAAAATTACTTCCTTTCTAGAAGCATCTTCATCTCAAAGGCTGAGACTTCCTCATTTTTTCCCAGGAGCCGGGTATATTTTCTATTCAAAATCCTAAATTAAATCTCATTCATATCAGTACATACAACTGTTTGACTAGAACTTGCGTTCTCCCAAACAGCATTATAATAATCTATTTTTCTGTAATTCACATCCAGAGAAGTCTGGTCAGAAATATCCACTTTTTCCAATAGTCTTTATCAGTTCTTGTGCTAACTTTTGTCTCATACTCTCTCCTTACATTTCAAATCACTCTGTCTTCTATGAAGGAAGGAAAAAGGTTAATGTCTTTGCCTAAAGTCCTTTTTTTTCTTTCTTCTCCAGCTGACTCCCAGAACTTCAAGGCTGAAAGTGATAGCAGGGGGAGCATGGAGAAGAATCATGCTCAAGAACACTGATGGATGACCCTCCTCCACCCCTGGTCTGATCTAAAGCAACTCAAACTTGGATTAGCTCCCTGGAGCTCCAGACAAGAATTTTCAAAATTCTCTCCTCCATGAGCCAGCACGGGTTTAGGATAGGTAAATCATGTTTGAGCAACCTGATCTCCTTTTATGACCAGGCGACCCGCCTGGTGGATGTGGAAAAGGCTGTGGATGTTGTGTGTTGGGACTTCAGCAAGGCCTTAGGCACTGTCTCCCACAGCACGCTCCTGGAAAAGCTGGCAGCCCACGGCTTGAACAGGAGCACTCTTTGCTGGGTTAACAACTGGCTGCATGGCCGGGCCCAGAGAGTGGTGGGGAAGGGTGCTGCATCCAGCTGGCAGCCAGTCACCAGGGGTGTTCCTCAGGGGTCTGTGCTGGGGCCAGCTCTGTTCAACATTTGTATTGACGACATGGATGGGGCTATTGAATCTCTTATTAGTAAATTTTTAGATGACACTAAGCTGGGAACATTTGTCGATCTGTTGGCAGGTAGGAGGGCTCTGCAGAGAGACCTGGAACAGTTGGATGGGTGGGCAGTGTCTAACAAAATGAAGTTTAATGAGTCCAAGTGTCGATTCCTGCATTTTGGCCACAATAACCCCCTGCAGCATTATAGGCTGGGCACAGCATGGCTGGACAGTGCCCAGGCGGAAAGGGCCCTGGGGCTTCTGGTCAGCAGTCAATGAACAGGAGCCAGCAGTGTGCCCAGGTGGCCAAGAAGGCCAATGGCACCTGGCCTGGATCAGGAATGCTGTGGCCAGCAGGAGCAGGGAAGTCATTCTCCCGCTGTACTCAGCACTGGTGAGGCCACACCTCGAGTGCTGTGTCCAGTTCTGGGCCCTCAGTTTAGGAAGGACGTTGAGATGCTTGAACGTGTCCAGAGGAGGCAACAAGGCTGGTGAGGGGCTTGGAACACAACTCCTGTGAGGAACGACTGAGTGAGCTGGGGTTGTTTAACCTGGAGAAAAGGAGACGCAGAGGTGACCTTATCACTCTCTACAACTCCCTGAAAGGTGTTTGTAGTCGAGGGGGGTTGGTCTCTTTCTCCAGGCAGCAACAGACAGAACGAGAGGACACAGTCTTAAGCTGCATCAAGGGAAATCCAGGTTGGAAATTAGGAAGAAGTTTTTCACTGAACGAGTGATTAAAAAGTGGAATAGTCTGCCCAGGGAGGTGGTGGCATCACCATCCCTGGATGTGGTGAGAAAGAGACTGGATGTGGCACTTGATGCCATGATCTAGTTGAGGTGTTAGGGCTGGGTTGGACTCGATGACCTTGAAGGTCTCTTCCAGCCTACACATTCTGTGATTTTGTGAGACAAGAGGTTCCGGCAGTCAAGCCCAGAGCACGGCCACCGGCCGCCGCGGCCCCTGGCACAGGGCCAGCACTGCCGATCTGCAATCCTCCTCCTCTCCCCATCAGAGGAGCTGGAAGAAAAAGGGGACAGTGCCGGCCCAGGCAGCTCTCCTACAGGCAGTGGCCCTCCCAAGGCCTTGCCGGGCCTGGCTCTGGGGAGGCCTAGCCCGAACCTCTGACTTATGAAGTGGTGTTAACTCCTCGCCAGCCAGAAATAGAAAGACGACTGAGTCACTTGGTACCTTTGATTCAAGACTGGGTCCCGAGAGACATGTACAACGCTCTTATTTGTCAACCAAGCTGTCAATACTATTCCTTCTTAAAAAAAAAAAAAAATCTTTCACATTCATGCTAAACCACCACATTCCCTCAGTGCTCAGGGCTCTTCCCGGCCCACTGGGATGTGGGGATGTGCAATGCCAAGGGCAGCAGCATGGGGCGGCCCCTGCCAGGCTGCTGAGCAGGGACAAGGAGGCAATGAGGCCCCAGGCCTGCAAGGGTCACTTGTCTCCTCCTCATGGCTCAGGCCCAGGCCCAGCAGCCATGGCCAAAGTGCTGCAGGAGTTGGCTCTGTCAGGGCCTTGCAGCTGCTGCCCATCCCTGTGCCCTGTGCAGCCCAGGCTGTGCTACGGTGTCCGTGCCCTGCGCCTCTGTCCCTGCAGGCTGTCGTCATCCCCCGGCTGCCCCACCTGGCTGGGCCCTTCCTTTGCTGACAGCTCTGCGTCCTGCCTGCCTCTGCCTGGCCACACAGAGCCTTGGGCTGCTCCAGACTCTTTCTGGGGGATGTTTTGCACCACAGCCCTGCCCTGGGACGGAAATTCCTCTCTCCTTGTGTCCAGTTTGGAACTCCCCAGGAGATCTGTTTGGCATTTTTTCATCCTCAGGCAGTTTCACACAATGAAGAAGAGCTCCACCATCTCTGAAACACCCCTTCAGGCCCTCTCAGGCTACTCACACCACTGAGCCCAGGGCCCTTAGTCTCACGGGCTTTGTGCTTGTGGCCTCCAGATCATATCTTGGGAGATTTTTGTGTCTTTTCAAGGTCTTTTCAGATTAAAACATCGTGGTCATAATCCCAGAAAAATCGGCATATTTTTACAAGCCTGTATTGGCAGTGGAAAGGGAAAAGCCTTTAAAATTGTCAAACATAAATTCAGACTTGATATAAGAATGAAATATTTCGTGTTTATGCTGACAGGACAGGAACAGGTTGTCCACAAAAGTGAGTGCCCCATCCCAAAAAGTGTTCAAGATCTGGAGCTTTGACCATCTGTTGCAGTGGTAGTTGTGCCTTCTCACAGCAAGGGGGCTGCAGCACATGATATTTTAGGGCCATTCCAATTTAAAAAAAAACCAGAAGATAAAAATTTAATTTTAGGGAAGTTCTGACACCTCCTCATGAAAGCCTCACCAAGGGGGTCAATGGCAGAGCTTTCCAGCATGATGTCATCTGAGCATGGGAGGTTCTGCGTTGGGGTCTGAGATTTACGATGGAAATCCACAAAGGGCATTTGGGCAATGTGCGAGATTTCCCATGGGGTATCTAAGAAAGGACCCCAGGAAGGGAAAGGATGGGGGATCAAGGTGGTTTGCTCAGAGGTGATGGTCAGTGCCCATCCCTGGCCATGCCCTACAGCTGATCCCCACAGCCTGTGCCATTTTCCTAAACCCCCTGCTGCCAAGAACTCTCTGGGACAAGGGAGCTCTCTCTGCTCGTGGTACTGAGGGATGTCCAAGTGCCAGATACTGGCGTGGGGACCACAAACCATCAGGTCCTGTGTCCTTTGGGGCCCAGGCACTGTTGAGACTGGTGTGTGTGCACACAGCACTGGTGTGTGTGGGGCTGGGTGTGACCACCAGGGAACATCAAACCAGAGCAACCAGAGAGCAGCAGAGGCCTGGGAGCCACTGAGTGAGATCAGCTCCTGCAGGGATCCACATGGTCTGGGTGTCTGTGCAGCTCTGCATCTCATCCTGCCATGGCAGAGCACACAGACAGCCCCTCCCTGTGTCCCTTTCTCCACTGACTGTGCTTTGGCCTGACCTGGAAACCTCCCGAGGTCCCTCCCAGGGGGAGTCCCTGTGCATTTCCCTCCCCCATGGCTCTGCCCTTCCTGATCCTTTGGTGTTTTAACAGTGGAACATGGTGCCCAAGACGGAGGATGGAAACAAGCTGTCTGTAGCCCTTGTAAATCTCTTCTTTCCCTTTGCTCACAGCTGATGACTCTTGGTTGACAGCGACAAGCTGCAGTCTCTGACTGCTTTGTTCTGTTTGACTCGAGGTGGAAGTGTTGACATCTGGCCAGGCAGCCTGCAAAGGCCTCCTGCAAATGACTGAGGAGGAGGAGCCCCTGGATCAGTGTGAGCCACAGGAACTGCCTCCACCAGAAGTGCTGCCGGTTGAGCATGACCTGAACGTGGTGGAGGACAAGAGCACTCCGTGGGAGGAGGTAGAACATTTGAACAGGGAGCTGCAAGTGTGTCTGTAGCCCTTGGAGGGGGAAAAGAGGGAGGAAGTGGAATATGGTCCTTGTGGCAGTCCTCCTTCAGAAAATCCCTGAAAATGGAAGATGAATCTGGCCATGAACTCCAGTAACACCAGCCTCTGGCTTTGAGCCATCCAGTCAAAGGGAAGTGGACGTGCAAAAAATCCATTTGAAGAGCCCTGCGTGTGGCAGGCTGACAGCATCTTCCTAAGGGCTGGCATTTGGAATGGCATCTCAGGGTCATCTCTGCCAGCCACCTTTCTGAACCAAACTCATTTCTTCTCCCAGATCTACACAGGCTCTTGCACCAAACCAGCTGCAGCAGGAGCATTGTGTCAAGGAGCCTTTGCTCCCCAAGCTGAGACGGTGATCCCGGGCAGTCGGTTCATCTCCTGCGCTGACACAGCTGCTGCTCAGCAACAGCAGATCGAGGAGGACTCCCTGGAGCTACTGAGTACGTCTTGTGTATTTGTTGTCTGGAGGATAGCGTATTGTGCGCACGTGGCAGCGTAGCTGGACCAAATGTTCCTCCTCAGTTTGATATCACAGGGACACTTAGGATTCCCCATAGGAACTTCTGGAGAAAATCAGTCTCTGCTGGCCATTTCTGCTTCAGAGCTGTCTGTCTGTCTGTCTGCTTGTTGTTGTTGCTGTTACCCAGCTGACCACAAAGGGTTCAGTGCCCCAGCAAGGGGGCTGCATTTTTAGGTATCTCCTGGAAGCTGGGATCTCTGCTTGAAAGTCAGCATCTGGAATTTTGTTTTCCTCAGGGACAATTGTGAGCATGGAAAATCCCATGAGAAAATCCATCAAAGTCAAAAATATCGGCAGCGGGTGAGTCCGACCACAAAACCATGGGCCAGGTGTTTTCCTGGTGGAATATCGATCAAGTCTGAAGTCAGGCAAGCTGCAAAAATGTTCAGACACTGAGGCTAGACTGTCCCATCTCTCAGTACCAGTCAGAATTTGTAAGCGTGGCCAGAAGGCATTGTCAAATTGTCAAATGGTCACACTGCCAAGGTCTTGCCTGCAGTAGGCAACAGGACCTGATAGATCTCCTGGTCTCTCAAGTGTGGGACAGCGGTGTGTTAATTGCCTCTGCATTTTTGTATATCTATAATCAGCTGGCCACACGCACAGAGGGAGAAGAATCTTGCTTGCCTGAAAGAGAAACCTACCCCCTATCATAGCTTTCTTTCCAAGAGTTTGCTGAAGGAAATACTCCATGGTCAGGATTAGAACAGCATAATTTAGAGACTGAAACCCGAGAAGAAAGAAGAAACTCTCCTTCTGAGCTGAGGCAGTAATCCTCAATGCTTCAGGCCCAGTGGCCATGCACTTGAGAGCAAAATGCCTCATCTGCCTTCTGACAGAGCCCTTCTGCATCCTGCAGGTTTTAGGCATTTCCAGCAGAGATCTCCAGTCTGGGCTGGCTTGCACTCCAAGATCTAAACGCTTTCTCCTTTCTTTGTGTTTTTTTTTGTTTCTCGGACTTTTGGAGAGGTTTGTAAAGCACTCAACACTGCCACAGGAGGAGAGGTAAATGCCAACAGCCCCCACAGACTCTGCTGCTCTCAGGGACTTTCCTCTCCGGTGTCAGCTGTGGCTGCAGCTTTGGGTAGAGCTGTGTTGAAAAGACACAAGAAGCACAGACTTGTGGCAGCCTGCAAATTGCATTTGGGACAGTCTTTGTCCTTCTCAGGTGCCAGAAGGAAGGCAAGGAGGGTAGTGGTTCCTTTCACAGAAGGACTCGCTCGCTTGCTGAATTGCTAAAACAAAGGTGGTGCCTCCTCGAGCATCTCCCTGCTCTTTCGGGCTACAGCTTGAGTCCCGAATTTTCATTTCTGGCTGCCAGAAAACACATCTGAATGATACTTTTGGGAGCTCGGTACCTCTGAACGACAGAACCGATAGGATTTCTGCAGAAGCCATTTCATATTTACATTACACTATGTTTATAGATTGTAAGACCACTGTTCACACCTTCATGCCTTTCTTGATTGGTTCGTCTGCTTTGTTGGCTCAGCACACGTCCCTTAGGCAATTTGATTGGCTATAATCCCGAGCCTTCATGGCCTCTAGCTCGTTCTTCTTGTCCTGGTATTCAATTTTCCAGGCTCCTCTTCTTTTTAGACCAGTTTGTGTCTCTGTGGCCTTGATAGATTCCCAAAGAGCTGCTACTTGTAACTAATATCTCTAGGTGGTAGTTGGGCTTGAGCACTTTGTATTCCAAGTTATGCAGATACATTGCTGCAGATACATTGCTACAGTTAGTGGTAGCTCCTCAGCCACCTGCAGTGCTGATGGCTCTCTCTTCTGCTGGAGAAGAGGCCAAAGCGGAGCAAAATGAGCAAAGTTACCACAACCCGACAGCTGTGGTGACAGCAGACTCAGATTTTCCTGAGATAGTAAATGCCAATTCTGGAGGGTGCTGTCTTTAGTGCAAGGCAGAGGTACAAGTTTCTGCCCAGCCAGCACTTGCTGCTGCTGGCTAAAGATCCTGAGTGCTGCAGTCCTGCCAGGACCTAGCATTTGCCCCAGCCAGTGACAGCTGGGAAATGGGCTTTGATCTGCCATGTTGAGGCACCAAAGGGCTGGTGCTCCAGGTGAGCATCTGGCTCAGTGAAGCTCTATGTCTTGGCTTCTGCAGCGCTCTAGCCCAAGGGTGCATGGGCTCCTTCTGGAGGTCACAATGGTTTGTTTGTTTGTTTTCCCATTTGGGACCTGTGTTTGGCTTGTGGAAGTGTTCTGCATTTTTCTCGAGTCCTTCTTCACTTCCACAGAGACATCAGGCTTTTCATAAGTCTCAGCTATTCCTTCTGTCCTCCATAACCAAAGCTGTGCCATACCACAGGTGGTGCCTTCAAAGTGACTCCAGTTCCAGCCTTGACCTCTCCTCTTCCAGACGACTCCTTCCCCAACACGCCCAGCAACACCAACCCCAGCTCAACGCCCTGCCAAGACCCACAGCTGTCCCCATCCCTCCGCAGAGCTTTCCCACCCCCTGGTTCCCTGCATGTGCCGTGGCAAGGCACTCAGGAGGATGTGCTCCAAGGCCTTCCCCGGCAGCAAGCTCAGGCTGCCAGGCCTACGGTTCCTGGATCATCCTTCCCACCCACCCTTCCCGTGCTCGGCTGTTCCATTTGCGCTCAGCTCGGACTTGTCCGCTTCAGCAGGACTGCTGGTAAAGGATGGAGAGCAGCCTGGCAAGCTCCTTCTCCAGCTCCCTCTTTACTCTCAGGGGAGGTAGAGCATGCCACAGGAAAGCAGTAGTGCCAAAAGACTTGGGCCAGCATCAGGCACATTTAGGAATGAAACAAGGCCTTTGTTTGATGTAAGGAAGCACAGGCAATTGACAGAAGGAAAGAGTACTTAGCACAGATATCCAGAAGTACTTAGCACCAGTTAACATAAGAAAAACCTGGAAGGCTAACTTGGCAAGAGAGTGACTTGACAAAAAGCTTTAGACATAGCCTTGGGGAAGACCTAAGGGCGGCTACAGAATCAGCCCTGTGCAGGGAAGGGGTGAGGAAGATGAGCTGCTTTGGTGCGCTGAGACTCCTCCTGGCCAGCAGGTGGACATTAGCTTCAAGTCTAGGATTCTGGCGCAATGTGCTTCTTTCTAAGCCCCTGCCTATGGAATCACCTCAGCAGTGTAAAGACGGAAGGTATTTTTGATAGAATTCCTACAGAAAGCCACTGAAATCTGGACGTGGCAAAGAAGCCTTGTGGTGGGGTGCAGAGCCCTAACCTCCTGCAAATCAAAGAGCTTTTGGTGGACAATGCATTTGTCTGCTGATTTCTTTGAATTCTAGAGACCTCTCAGGACTGCTCGATCCTGAGGGAATGCCCTTGGCCTTGACCTGTAGGCACCCGCGCCGGCTTCAAATCAGCTCCCTCAGCTTCCAGGACCTCTCTTGGCCGGCATCCTGACGGGGATGCAGGACTGCTGCGAGGCACTGCTGGGACCCGGCAGGACAGGACCGGCTGTCTCGTGTCCACGTAGCAGCACCCCCTGACACAGCCGGGGTCATCCCGAAAGCAGACAAGGCTCACGTGTCTGCAGAGAGGGGCAAGGAGCGCTGGGCTCCTCTCAGGGTGTCTCAGCTGGGCCTGCTCCACAACACGCCCCCATTTGAAGGCCTGCTAATGCCCAGCTGCCAGCAATGCCTGCCTTGTTCTCTCCAAGATGCACAGGAAGAGCCAGTGAGCAGGGCGCCTTGGGAGGCAAACCTTCCAAGCCTTTTCTGAGGCCACAGACACCCCAAGATCAGCCAAGACTCTCCGTGCCGCCTGGCCCACACAGCCCAGCTCGGTGCTGGCCCTCTGGGCCGCAGCAGCTTCCAGCAAGCAAGAGGCAAATGCATATTGCCAAGAGTTGAAACACAGCAGACAGGTAAGATGTGAGAGGTGTGTGCGCGAAGGCCTTTGAATTCACAGCTCTCAAAGACAGCTTTGGGGCTGGCAGCTGGACAGAGATGCTCCTGCTCACACCTGTGTCCAAACGGGGGGGAACACACCCCGGTGCAGGTGCTGACCTTGGTCTCCGCAGGTCCAGGTGGATTCCAAACCCGCTCTTCACAGCCTTCTCCCTTCCCTTGTCCATCTGCCAAGTGCAACGGGCCTCAAGGACTGAAAGGACCACAGAGAGCCAAAGGGGGACAGTTGCTCCGACAGCACCGGGAGCTCCTAGGAAAGCGCTTTCCTTCCGCAGCAAGCCCCCTTCCCCCAGAGGCATTTCCCCAAATGTGTACCTTTCCTGGGGAACACCAACACACTCTTAAGAAACCCTGGCAAGGCTGAATTCCTTCTGGTCCTTTCTGGACAGGCGCTCCAGCTCTAGCTGGGATTTCCCCCAGTGTGATTCCAGGTGGAGGTTCGCACATGCAGCCCCAGGCCCTCTACAAACACAAGCTGCCCGCTGCCTCCTCACCTGCCTCGACGCCTGCCTGCACTCACAGCAGCAAAACCAGGCTCTTCCTGGCCAGAGACCACAGCCCTGTTCCCGCAGGACGCTCTTGCCAGCACCTTCCAGGACTCTCCGCTGTGCACCCAGCACTTTTCATGCCCGCTCTCCACTGCCCTTGGAACACAGAGCACAGCCTGGCTGGCGCTGCCATCAGCACACCCCCAACACAGGCGGAGGAAGGAGAAGCAGGGGCTGCTTTGTGGCCATGTCCAAGGGCGACTGGAAGGCTGCCCTCCCTCTGCTCTCACTTGCTTGGCTTTCTGACAGGCTCTGAGGCAGGGGCTGCGATTCCTCAGCTCTGGGCACCAGAACCGCAGCCGGGATCCCGGCACTGCCTGACGGCGCTCGGGTCATTGGCTCGGTCACGCGTCCGAGTCTTGGCCACCGTGCTGCTGCTGCTTCACTTGCCCTTAGGCACACCCAAAGCTCCCGGTTAAGGCCTGATGGCCTCTGCTTCTGCCCTCTCCCTGACCCTGTGCAAGGATGGAGCACTGCTGTGCTTTCAGGAAGCTATTCTTGAAAGCTTCCAGCATTCCAAGCTCCTTTGCTCTCTGTAGATGCTTGCCGTGGAATCCCTCACAGTTGGGCCCAGAGCATACTCAGGTTGACTCTTCCAAAATCCAAGAGCTTCAGGCTGCTCAGTTGGACCTTAAACTCCACAGTGTTGTGGAACTGGACCTTCAGCACAGGCACCTTTCCAGCCTGATGTGGCCTCACTCCTCTGTGTCTCTGCACAAAAGACGGCGCGCAAGAGGACGGCAGCAAGGGCCTCTGTGTCCTAGGGCTCAGGATTTTACACCGCTTCAGCTCCACAGAGACGCAGGTAAAGTGAAGAAGCCAAAGTGTTTATTAATGAAAGGCGAAGCAAAGGGATGAGCTGGGAGGGAATAAGGGGGGATGGGCAGGGTGTGAGGGCTGAGAGGGAAGGAGCTGTCAAAAGGGGTGGAGAGTGGAGGGAAAAATAGGGCATGGGCAGGGTCTGAAGGCTGGAGGGAGGGAGCTAACTACAAACAGGGAGAGGCCTGAAGCCGTGGGAATTGTGCTCAGCCTCAGCTGTGCGTGGAGCTCCAGCAGCACTGAGAGATGGTGTCCTCTTCAGTGTCTTTTGGTGTGTTCTTGGGACACTGGTTCACTGGTTTCAGAAGACGTCCCCAGTTGTTGAGCTTTTTGCGGAAACCGGGCTTCATTTTGCAGGTTAGAACATGACGGGCTGTTGTCTTGCCTCTGGGTTTGAAGGACTGGAAGAGAGAAGAACAGAGCCATGGTCAGAGCCGGGATCTGTGGGAATCCTAGGAGATCTTCCGGCCAGGGCCATCCCACCCAGAAGGAAGCAGGAGACATTGGGATCAGCCAGAAGGTGCTTGCCACGAATCCCCCACGTGCCCCTGAAATCTCTGTGTGTTGTGCCCTCTCCAGCCCTCGTCCACACAAGGAGCAAAGCCCTCCACAGCCGGGGACTGCCGCTCTCGGCCCAGGCAGTGCAGCTTCCCCTGCCAGAGAGAGCCGCTGACAACCCGCTGCCCTCACTCACCCCTGGCGATGAGCTGGAGCTCTCCCTGCTACACCCTCATCTACCGGCCGGCCATGCCTATGAAGACAGAGTGTGTCACAGCCCCAGAGGCACGGCTCCCTGCCAGCGCCGCTGCCAGCCCTGTGGCCACACGGCCTCCTGCCCCGGCAGGGCTCAGCCCGGGCCCTTGCCGCCTGCTGCCGCCCCAGGGCACGGCTGCCAGAGGGCGGCAGCAGCCCCGAGGGCAGGCGGGGCTCCACGGCGCCGGGCCCGGATGCCGCTGCAGCCGGGGCAGCAGCCGGGGCCGGGGCCGAGCTGCGGCGGGCCGGGGAGGGACCCCGGGCTCGTGGCTCACCGATAAACCCCATGGCCGCCTCTCGCAGGGACTCCTGTGGGTTCTGCAGGTGCTCGGCCGCATGGCTCCTGTCGTCTGCCAGCTGGAGAGAGCGGCAGGAGGGAAGGGTTGGCGCGGGCTCAGCCCCTGGGCCGGGCTCTGGCCGCGCCCAGCCCCGGCCTCCCCTGCCCGCACGGCCCTGAGGCCCGGCCAGCAGCCGCTGGTGCCGGGCTCTGGAGGGGGCAGAGGGCCGGCTGCTGCCCGGGGAGCGGCGCTGCCGCCCCGCCCCGCAGCCCCGCTGGGCCGGGACTCCACGGGCACCCGGCTCGGGGCCGCAGGAGCCTGGAGAAGAGCCCGCGGGGCCCAGGGAAGGGAGCGGCGTGTGGGGCGCAGGCCGGAGCCCCTGGGTGCAGCGCTGGGCAGGGGCCACGGCTGCCAGCCCCGCGGCCACGGATCTTCTCCAGGCTGAGGCTGGCACTTCTCCAAGCCATCCTTACCTTACACTCATCGATATTCAATGGATATTCCTTCCTCACTAGCTCCTCCAGATCCCTCCACTTCAGGAACTTGGCCGCACAATGCAGGGTTTCCCGAGAGGCCTGAAGAGCAGCAGAGATGCAGAGATGGCACCACAGCCCAGGGCACAAGGACCCGCATCCCTGTGCCAAGGCCTGGAGGAGGATGCAGCCTGCGTGGCACCAGGGCAGGAGGCGGCTGAGCCCCCTCCCAGGCATGCACAAAACCTCACATTTGCCACAAGCCGGTTCTCATCACGGCAGTAGATTAAAAGTAGCTGCAGGCTCTTGTTGACAATTGTCTTCAGGGGCTTTTTTCCCTCATCCACTACCACCTCCATCACCTTACGGAAGAGGTCAATGGAGAGCAGTTGCATGAAGCTATTTTCCTAGAGGAAAGGAAAAAACCTAAGCACCAATTACTCCAGGCCCACCTAGGCAAGGGCCTGAAAATGCAGACAGTGCAAAGTTTCTGGGCAGCACCCAATGCCTGTGGCTTGAGTTGCAGAACCTTACATTGTTAAAGAGCGCCAGGAGTGCCTCAGCCAGCTTTGGGGCGGTGGTGCTGGATATCAGGATGTCTTCATTCTTCAGCATATCAGTAAGCACACGGAGGGTCAGGGCAACCACCACTCCATCTTCATCGCCCAGCAGATCCACAAAGCTTTCAGACAGACAGCACATTTTTCTGGCCTGTGTGGAACACAAGGCTGTGCTGTGAAGCCGTCAGCAGCTGCACCAGCGACAGCGCCCTGGCACTGCAAGCCCAGCCTGCTGCCGCAGGGCCCAGAGACCAAAGGCCCATCCCAAAGCACTCGGGCAGCTGAGGCAGGAGAGCTGGGAGCAGCTGCCTCAGCTCCTGAAGCCCAGCCAGCCCATGGGGCTGCTCTCCCCAGTGCAGCTTCAGCTGCTGCCCCCTTCTCACCATCAGGGGATCCTTGCTGAGCACCAGGAGGCCTCTGAGCGCCAGGCGACACATCTGCCTGCACTCAATCCGCAGGTAACTCGAAACGACCCTCAGGACCCAGCCACCACATTTAGTAAAGTCCAGGCACTCCAGGACCTGAAAGGCAGAGGGCAGTGGCACAGGGCCCGGCTGGCAGGAGCCCAGAAGTGCACAGGGCCAGCCCCAGGCAGCAGCACAGGGCGCTGGTGCCATCCCGGGCCAGGGATGCGGCTGCGAGAGGGCAGAGAGCTGGGAGGCAGCTCAGCAAGGCCACGCTGGCCTTCAGGCTCACCTCCACTAGGAATGCCAGGAGAGGCAGATCGCAGCCTGGCTTCTCAGTGCTGAGCAGACGGAGCAAATGGATTGCGATGCAGGAAGCCAAAGGGATTGAGACATGGCGCATCTCCCTGTCAGGGGCAAAAAGGAACAAAGAGCCTGAGGTGGGGGGGCACACTTTTCTCAGGACTGACTCATAGAGGGGCAGTCTTTCCCCAGCATCCCTGCAGGGGATGTGGGTGCTTTGGGAGGCGGCCACTCCTGTGCACCCTCCTCTCCCAGCCTTTTCCAGTCTGCTCGGCCATCCCTAAAGTGACGAGGCCCTCTGGCCCACGACCACAGGGACTGTGTGGGGCAGCCCGGGCACAGGGCACAAATTCCAGGGACAGCAGGGAGAAGGGGATCTCACCTGGCCAGCAGAGACACAGCATAGTGCTGGGTGTCAGCACAGGGCAGCGTGTTCCAGCCATGCTTGGACTCCACAGCGATCACCTCATTGTCGCACTCCAGCCGGCAGAGCAGGGACCTCACGGCCTGCACTGCAAACCTGTGTGCAGAGCAAAGCCCGGGTCACACTGGGAGCACTGGCACTGGCCACAAGGACGTGGGAAGGACAGAAGGATGGAGACCTGTTGGGGTCGCTGGGAAGGCGGTGTTCCTCTCGGCATGCTCTCCAGAAGCGATCGACTTCCTGTGGTGGCATCTGCTGTGTGGTGATGACAACATGGAAAAGCAGAGCCACAAACAGGCGGGAGGAATGAAGGATCAGTGCCTCGTGGCACTCAGGCACCTGGACAATCACCCACACCACCAGAGTCGCCTGCAAAAGAAGTTGCCGAGGAGAGCGCTCAGTGCCGAGGTGTCCATGTGGCAGGGCCCCAGGGGAGACGCAGGGGGAGCAGCAGGCCTGGTGCCCCCTGAGCCTGCCCTTGGCCCAGGTTTCAGCCCAGGGCCTGAGGCAGGGAGAGGATGGAGAGCTGCTGGAGAGGCGACCTGGGGGTGAGCAAATGCCCAGAAACTCACAGCCAGGGCAAAGACGTCCTCCTTGTCCCCATCAGAGGTAACCATGCGAGACAGAGGCCAGTCCTCCATCACACTGAGGAGTGTTGGCAGCACCTTCTCCACCGTGGAACTCGATGAACCTATGGTTCTCCACATCATTGCAGCAGCTCTGTGGGATCAGAGCTCTGTGTCAGGGACGTCTCAGCCACACTACCATGCCCTGTGCGGGTCTGGGGGCCAGGGGACAGAGCCCCGGTGCCCTGAAGGGCAGGGAGGGAGCATGGCAGCAGGCTTGGGAAACAGAGGGGCCTGAGGGTCCTGGACCTGTCTGCCTGTCTGGCAGAGCCCATTGCACAGGCCGTGCAGGGCCACGGCCCTAAAGGCGGGTGAGCCCTGAGCTCTCAAGGCAGGTGAGCCCATACCTGTCACATGTTGGGGCACAGCGCAGGAGGGTCAGCACCACATCCGCTGGGTGTTCTTCAGCCAGCCTCACAATGTCAGTTTCCATTCCGGCATCCACAGTGACATGGGATGCTAGTCTCTGGTGAATATTCCTTACAATGGCTGGTACCTGGAGGAGGCATGGGGAAGACTTGGAGCACTGTCCAAGGCAGCAACTTCTCCAGCTTCCCTTCCCACAGTACTCTAATGGCTTCAAAGGCTGAGAGGATCCAACGGCTTGAGGGGACACACAATCCTGGGAGGCCTCCAGCCCTGGCCCCAGGCTGCTTACCCGCTGCTGAAGAGGAACAGGACTTTCCTTGTAAAAATGCAGGGTGGGAGCATGAGTCATGGTGGGAGTGGGGGTGCTGTCAGTATTTGGGAGGCCTTGAGTCATTCTGGTGGCAGTGTCTGTGATGGTCGTGCCCTCGGTCATTTCCATGACGACAGCCTTCGCCCGGAGATCATTCACTGCAGTGAAAAAATTTTCTGAGCGTGCAGTCAAATTTGTGCTGACATCAGGCTCTGCCTGGCAGCTGGTCAGCCTGGAGTTAAGCTTGGCTGTACCTGCAGTTGCAGTGCTGCTGGTGTTCCTATGCCGAATGTGCAGAAATTTCGGGAACATCTGCTGGGGAACAAAGCCAGGGATGTTCCATGGAATGCTCCAAGCGCGGTGCTCGGCTGAGCAGTGACAGCAGGCCCAGGCCAGGTGGGGAGGGCTGCAGGTACCTTCAGTGTCCTGTGGAAGTGGCCACTGGCAGGCCTGTGCTCTTGTGTGCCGTCCGTGGCTGCATCTGGCAAAGAGCGAGAGCAGGCAGAGCTGAGGGGCTGTGGGAGAGGCCGAAGAACACAGCCCAGCCCTGTCCTCCCCGGGCTGGGACTGCCCCGGGATGCCCCAGGGGATGGAGATTGGGCACTGCCAGGTTCAGCCCCAGCCCCTCTTCCGTCCTGTCCCTGGGCATGTCCACAACAGGTGGGAGAGGATGGAGCCAAGCTGGCTGCAGCCATCAGCCCTGTGGCCCAGTTCTGCCACTCACCATCCTGCACTGGCTGGAGCTGCTCTGGCTCTTCAGGCTGCTGTGCTCCAGGGGCTTGCTTTCTTTCCCCCCTGAAGACTTTGAAGAGGCCAAGAAATCTGCCCGCCATGCCAGAGTGTGGTGTTGAGGGCGCCTTCTAGAGAGGTGGCTCAGAAGAGCTCCGAGTCAACAAGTCCTCGATGGTACGTGCAAAAGAGAAGCCTCGGGTAGGCCACAGGTCACCAAGTCCTGTGGTCTGGCCTCGAGGTCACCTGTAGGAATACCGCCTCGGAAAAGCTCCGGATCAGACGGGAATGAGTGTGCCTTGGGGGGGCTGCTCACGACACCGCTCTATCCCGTCCTGTCCCGTCGCCTGCTCCGAGCACTGTGGCCTGGCTGTGTCACCGCCAGAACCTATGTCGCCACGGGTCACAAAGGGTCCTTTGACACCCTGTCCCGTTCCATGCCACGGTGACCCCGCTGCTGCACCGTGTCACAAAGGGCCAATGCACACACTGCCACCTGCCCTGGGGCCACCCCCAGCCCAGCCAAGGTGGCCCAGGTTGGAAGGAATCCCTCACCCCAAGTGTCGAAGACAGCCCTGAGACAGCATCTTTCAGAGCGGCTCAAACCGTGGGCAAACGCTGCCCGGCTCTGCGGGCCCAGGGCAGCAGAAGGAGCCCCCAGGGCTGCCGACGCGGCCGCAGCGGGAAGGGCACGGGGCCTTGCACAGAAGCTGGCACGGCCTCCCTCGGACACGTCCCCATCCGCTGGCCGTCCTAAACCCGCGGGTGTGACGCAGACGAGGAACGTGTGGGCCAGGGCACGGATGCTGCTCTGAGCCCTGGGGCCAGGGGAGCGCTGAAACTGGCAGGTGTGACAGAGCCCCCGCCCAAGCAGAGCTGCTGCCCCCCGAGCCCTGGCAGTGCTGGTGTCATCTCCTGCCCCAGAGACTTGTGCCCCGGGGCGCTTCTCTGCCACAGGGCAGCCAAAGCCAACGTGCGCTGGGGGCCGTGCTCCTTCCTACAGGGCATGTGGGCAGGAGCACCTGGAGCAAGTGCTGGCAACTGTTGCGCTCTGTCAGAAGCTGTTACTCCATGCTGAAATTGTTTTCTACTTGGAGCCATTTCCTGAAGCACAAAATCACCCTGGCAGCAAAGGCTGAGAAGGATCTGGCATTTAAGAATCTTCAATTCAGGAAAGCTTTTCTTCCCATTACTCAACTCAGGTAGTTCCAAAAATTGCAAACTTCCTAAATTAATAGCAATGGCCTGAGAACCTGATAGATTTGGAAGTTTCCTTCCCACCTCAAAGCAGTAACACATCTGCCTTAAGGTCATCCACTGAATGTCACTTTACAAAGCATAAGACCACACAGAGGCAAAATAAAGGCCTTGCTTTGGTTTCAAACATTTTTCTAGGAAGGCATGTTAAGAGCCTAATTCTCTTAAGGAATAAAAGCTCTCCACGAATGAAAGTCCACTCAGTGTTACAAAAGCAGCCCAAACAAAGGAGTAGATTGCAAAAGGGCTAATCCTGCCCCTGCTACAGATATCTAAGTGGCCAAGAAATCACAGCTCTCCCCTCCTCTTCTCTGCAGGAGAAGCAGGATGACTAAGAGAAAAAGTCCCAGCTATTCCTTCTGTCCTCCATAACCAAAGCTGTGCCATACCACAGGTGGTGCCTTCAAAGTGACTCCAGTTCCAGCCTAGACCTCTCCTCTTCCAGACGACTCCTTCCCCAACACGCCCAGCAACACCAACCTCAGCTCAACACCCTGCCAAGACCCGCAGCTGTCCCCATCCCTCCGCAGAGCTTTCCCACCCGCTGGTTCCCTGCACGTGCCGTGGCATGGCACTCAGGAGGATGTGCTCCAAGGCCTTCCCCGGCAGCAAGCTCAGGCTGCCAGGCCTACGATTCCTGGATCATCCTTCCCACCCACCCTTCCCGTGCTCAGCTGTTCCATTTGCGCTCAGCTCAGACTTGTCCGCTTCAGCAGGACTGCTGGTAAAGGATGGAGAGCAGCCTGGCAAGCTCCTTCTCCAGCTCCCTCTTTACTCTCGGGGGAGGTAGAGCATGCCACAGGAAAGCAAGCAGTGCCAAAAGACTTAGGCCAGCATCAGGCACATTTAGGAATGAAACAAGGCCTTTGTTTGATGTAAGGAAGCACAGGCAATTGACAGAAGGAAAGAGTACTTAGCACACATATCCAGAAGTACTTAGCACCAGTTAACATAAGAAAAACCTGGAAGGCTAACTTGGCAAGAGAGTGACTTGACAAAAAGCTTTAGACATAGCCTTGGGGAAGACCTAAGGGCGGCTACAGAATCAGCCCTGTGCAGGGAAGGGGTGAGGAAGATGAGCTGCTTTGGTGCGCTGAGACTCCTCCTGGCCAGCAGGTGGACATTAGCTTCAAGTCTAGGATTCTGACGCAATGTGTTTCTTTCTAAGCCCCTGCCTATGGAATCACCTCAGCAGTGTAAAGACGGAAGGTATTTTTGATAGAATTCCTACAGAAACCCGCTGCAATTTGGACGTGGCAAAGAAGCCTTGTGGTGGGGTGCAGAGCCCTAACCTCCTGCAAATCAAAGAGCTTTTGGTGGACAATGCATTTGTCTGCTGATTTCTTTGAATTCTAGAGACCTCTCAGGACTGCTCTATCCTGAGGGAACGCCCTTGGCCTTGACCTGTAGGCACCCGCGCAAGCTTCAAATCGGCTCCCTCAGCTTCCAGGACCTCTCTTGGCCGGCATCCTGACGGGGATGCAGGACTGCTGCGATGCACTGCTGGCACCCAGCAGGACAGGACCGGCTGTCTCGTGTCCACGTAGCAGCACCCCCTGACACAGCCGGGGTAATCCCGAAAAGAGACAACGCTGACGTGTCTGCGGAGAGGGGCAAGGAGCGCTGGGCTCCTCTCAGTGTGTCTCAGCTGGGCCTGCTCCACAAAAAAACCATTAAATGGTTTACCAAGTTCCTTGATTTTCTATATTTTTCCAGTAGAGCTGTGTGTTGCTTTGATCTCTTAGCTCAGTTGGTTAAAATATGGTGCTAATATCACCGAGGTTTAGGGTTCCATCCCTCTATGGGCCATTAACTTCAGAATTGGACTTATGATCCTTGACTGTTCCTTGCAAATAAGAATATTCTGTGCATCTGTTCATCCTGAGACTATCTGGTTGGCATTTCTCCTTGTGCACCAAACTCGAGTAAGAGAACCTTTGGGTGCCCCCATTATTTCAGTGTTCTGGGGTGTTACAGCCCCGCAGGCTCATTACGGCCTCTTGTTTCCATGAGGCCCTGCTGTGTCACACTGGCCCGCAGTGCCATGAGGATCGGGAGTGTCACACAGCTTTGTGCCATTTGTCCTTGCTGCCCCTCCCATCCCACTGCCCCACAAGCAGCCCCGAGCCACCCGGGAGGGACAGGCCCTGCTGTGCCAGGCCTGGGCTCAGGGCTTGGCCTTTCTGCTGCCTCCAACCAGCCCAGGCCTTGCTCAGCATTGCAGTTCCCTGCTCACAGCCTGCGGCTCCCTGCAATCCTGGCCTCAAGGATCTGCTCTCAGCAGTCCCTGGGGAGCCTCTGGCACTCCCTGCCCTCAGTGGGGCCCAGGGATGCTCCAAGGGACTTGGAGTTTTGCTTCTGCCTCCTTCAGCAGCTTCTTCAACCTTCTCTCCATGCCTAAGCGTCCTGGACTCAGCCCCAAATCCAGTGTGGGGCTCATGAAAATACAGAATACCTTCACGAGCTCTTTCTCTCTCTTCAGTTGTCTTCAAGTCTCCAGGGCTTGTGCAGCTGCTTGGAGTCAGTTTGGAGTTCTGTTGAGGGAGATTTCAAAGTGCATCTCATGATTTTGTGTTTTGTTTTTTTTTCTTTTTTTCTTTTAAATCAAGGGCACAGTTTTAATATTTCAGTTCATTGAAGAAGTGACAGAAACATTCCCCAAGTGATCTTAATTTGAATGTCTCCTTAGGAGGTCTGGGCATGGTGAAGAATGAGCCCCTTGCAGGCTGACCTTGTTTGGACAACCTGCTCCTCACCCCAACCTCACCATATCTAACCTCACCCACCAAGGACTGACATCACAAAACATAAAAAAATTATGTTGTTTTTAAAAAATAAAATGTAATTATTTTTAAAATATAATTATATTTTCCAGATTTATAATGTTATTACTGTTATTTACATACCTAATTTTATATTTATAGTGAAAAAGGTATACATTTTTAGCAACTAAAAACAATATTGGTCATTTGTTCTAAGTAACACAATTCCCTTCATTAATTCATTGACCTCTATTGTCTATTGATTTCTCCCTTCTTATGCTAATTAGTCCTGTTTTTAGTCCTTTTGTAATCGTGTTCATCATTTTCTCAGACAGGGTAAAAGGGGCTACTTTGGGGTCCACGGAGACGTTTCTGGGGCACATTTGGGGATGTTTTGGAGCTGGGGAAGGAATTTCTAGAGAACTTAAGGGTCTGGAGGACACTTGGGGGAGCCGCGTGGGCCCTTGGCGGGGCACTAAAGGATTCTGTCGGATAATTCGGGGTCCGGGCGGGCACTTGGGGGCCCTGAGGGGACTCTCTGGGGCGCGGGGGATGATGGGAGTTGTAGGCGCGGGTAGAACACGGTGTAACGGGGCCGCGGAGCATCACGGGAGTTCGAGGCGCGGCTCCAATGGCTGTCGGTGGGGCGCGGGGCATGACGGGAGATGGAGTCACGGCTGGAATAGGGCTCTGTGTGCGCCGCGGAGCATGCTGGGAGCTGTAGTCCCGGGAGTGGCTCGAACGGGGCGTTTGGGGTCCGGGAAGGCGCTTGGGGGACACTTTTGTGTCCGAGCCGGGACTTGAGGCCCTCGGGGGGAACGTGTGTGGTTCGGGAGCACTTGGGGGGAGCTTGGGGAGCTGTAACCGGGCTCTTGAGGCCACGGGGCATGGCAGGAATTTTAGGCGCAGAACCGTGTTATGAGGGGCTCCGAGACCAGGGGGGATGATTGGAGATGAATTCCCTGAAGTCGCTCCAACGGGAATCGGTGGGGTTGGAGCATTCAGGGGATCCAGGGATGCTTTTGGTTGGGGGGGGGGGGTGCTAAATGGACGCTGAGGGAACAGTTAGGGATCCTGGAGCATCTGGGGGACAATTGTTCACTTCAAGGTGTTTATTTGCTCGTGAAACATACGTATTGTATTTAAAACTTAATATTCCATAGGCGTAGGTTCCATAGGCAGAGATATCAATAGGTCTAAGTTCAAAAGCAAATGGTCCATGTAACAGAATGATGTTCTCTACTGTTAAAAGCAAAATTAACCGAAACAAACAAAAAAGATTGTGTTAACAATTGATGAGAAAGGAGCAGAAAAGGTTGTTTGTCACTGTAAACTTTCACTCCGAGTCTACATTTCAAATAACAAAGGTGACCCATCTGAAGGAGGATTTCTCCTCAGGAGAAATGTCTTTCTAGAAGTTTTGTTTGTTGCAAGGAGCTGCCTCTGTGGCAGGAGCCCAGCCCAGCTCAGCAGCACAGACACAGCACAAGGACTTTAATGACTCTCCCGTGTATTTGGTGTTGTTTACATTTAACTCAGTCCCTGAGAGAGTGTTCAAAAAACTTCTCAAGAACTCAAATTGAAACACTGAAGTTTCTTGAAGTTTTAATGGGACCCACAGAGAGACCAAATGGAGAAAGTGTCCCCAGGTTCCATCACTGCAGGCAGTGATGACAGGTGGGGACAAACAAGGCAAAGGTGTCTGTGATGCTGAGCAAACCTGCATGTGTTTCAGGAATGCAAAGGGCCAAGGCCCGAGCCCCAGCCCCTGCCAAGGCACATCCTGTCCCTCCCTCAGTGCTCAGGGCTCTTCCCGGCCCACTGGGATGTGGGGATGTGCAATGCCAAGGGCAGCAGCATGGGGCGGCCCCTGCCAGGCTGCTGAGCAGGGACAAGGAGGCAATGAGGCCCCAGGCCTGCAAGGGTCACTTGTCTCCTCCTCATGGCTCAGGCCCAGGCCCAGCAGCCATGGCCAAAGTGCTGCAGGAGTTGGCTCTGTCAGGGCCTTGCAGCTGCTGCCCATCCCTGTGCCCTGTGCAGCCCAGGCTGTGCTACGGTGTCCGTGCCCTGCGCCTCTGTCCCTGCAGGCTGTCGTCATCCCCCGGCTGCCCCACCTGGCTGGGCCCTTCCTTTGCTGACAGCTCTGCGTCCTGCCTGCCTCTGCCTGGCCACACAGAGCCTTGCGCTTGAAACCAGGAGGCTTAATTAGACTTTTACTGTGCCTGTGATGTTTTAGCACAGGGAAAAGTCATGCAGGCCCTGCTTTCCCAGCAAGGGTGGTTATAAGACACGGAGAATACATGTAGCTCGAGAGTGCAGTGATAGAAAAAACAAGGAGTGAATCTGGGAACTTGGAGTGAGTTTTATAATAATGGCTAAATTGTAATTCACATGTAGCAACTGTATATAAGAAACACCTTTAGAATCTCATGTCCATGTAAGATGATGAGTTACCCCACTTTAGACCTCGAGGCTGCATAAGTGATGCCCTCTTAATTGCAAATTAGTGTTAAGGAGTCTTATTCTGATATTTATGTAAATTGGGTTACAGAGGGGCCTCACAGAACCAAGGACTCTACTGTGACACCTTGGAACCTCATGGAACCAAAATCCTTTTTGACACAGCTGAGCCACATGGAACCAATGGCCCATTGTGATATTGCAGATCCAAGGAGACCATGGTCACACTCTGCAACCTCATGGAATCAAAAGTACATTGTGACAGAGAAAGGCTTCATGGAACCAAGAGTCCATTGTGACACAGCAGGGCCTTGTTGGAACAATGGAACAATTGCTGATAGTGCGGAAACTCATGGCACCAAGGGGCCGCTGTGTCATTGTGCAGCTCCATGGAACCAAGGAAACCATTTGGGCACTGCAAGGCCTCATGGAAGAAAGGGACCATTGTGACACAATGGGGCCCCACGGAAACCAGGGGGCACTGGGACACAGCGGGGCCTGATGGAACCAAGGATCCAATATGACACCACCATTGCTACACTGTGAGGCCCCATGGATCCAAGAGAACAGGGAACAGGTCTCGTTGACTTGGCCTGACTAAATTGACCTTGGCATGTTGGGGGTCCCTTCTCATGTGCCCCTGAAGCACTGGGGCTCTGTGCTTTCCTTCCTATGGGAATGAACTGCCCTTCTCATGCAGGTGCTTATGGCTGAAATAAGGATTCTGCCCCTAAAATTCCATATATCCAAGATACAGAATCCAAGATATTTATTCCATTGTTCCCAGATGAAAGCTGCCAGGACAGAGAGCCCTGGCTGGCCATGGCCTCTGGTGGCTGCCGTTCATCAGCCCCTGAAGCACTGGGGCTCTGTGCTTTCCTTCCAGTGGAGACTATGGTGACACTCCAGGGCCTCATGGATCACAGGGACCATTGTTACACTGTGGGAATTCATGGAACCAATGGGATCATTGTGGCACTGCTGGGCCCCATGGGACCAAGGGGCCACTGTGCAGCAGCAGGGCTTTGTGGAACCAAGAGGCCGTTGTTGCATTACAGGGCCTGGTGGAACCAAAGGTGAACCATTGTGATCCTGCAGGGCACTGTGGATCCACGGAGACCATTGTGACATTGCAAGGCCACATGGAATCATGGAGACCATGGTGACACTGCAGGGCCCCACAGAACCAACTGTGACCCTGCTGGGCCTCATGGCAGCAAGGGGCCAATGTGACACCTCAGAAGCAAGGAGAACATTGTGACACTACAGGGCCTCATGGAACCAAGGGAGCATGGAACAGATCTGGCTGGTTTGGCCTCCCAAGGGCCACTTGACAGGTCCAGCTGATTTTGTAATGTTGAGGGCTGCCTCTCATCAGTGCCTCTGGAGTATAGTGCCTCAGTGCTTTCCTTCCTATGGAAAAGAACCATCTGTCTTTCCAGGTGGTCATGGGCAAAATTAATACTCCCCCTGAAAAATTCCCTATATGCAAGGGTTCTCTGAGAAAAAAGCTGCCAGGACAGAGAGCCCTGGCTGCCCTTGGCCTTTGGTGGTCACCTCTCATCTCAAGGAGGTTCTGAGGAAAGTATTTGAACAGGTTGGACTACTGGAGCATCACTGAGTCTCTCACCCTCCAGCACTAGGGCTGATCTGGAGCCTGATCTCCCTCTCCGCCCCTCAGCAGCTGCTGAGCCTTTCAAGGGGGCCAGGGCTGTGGGGTGAGTGCACCCAGTGCTGGAGCAGCCCAGAGCAGGCACTGCCATGCGGTTTACCCAGATTTGGCTGGGCTGGGTTGAGGGCAGGGGAGGTGGGCAGAGCTGGGCAGAAGCTGGGCTAGACTGGGAAGTGTCCAGGAGATAAAACCCACCCATGTCAGCTGAGCTGTGTGACTCTGCAGGGCCAGGACACGTTCCAGCAGGTGTGTGGTGCTGTGCCAGTCCCCTGGCAGGGATCTCACACTGGCAGGTGCAGCACTGAGGAGGTTGGTCTGTGGCCTTGGTGGCATGGCCAGTGTGAGAAGGTGCCCCAGGGCTTTGACCATCCCTCCAGCCTCTTCCATCAGCCACTGGCACACCTGGGCACTCACCCCAGTTTATTGGTCTATTTGTTCTGTGGTTATCTCCTTCCTCCTGCTGATTTCAGCACCAGTGTAGGGGCAGCATCAGCCCTGCCCAGGCTCCCTCCTCACCCAGCCCTTGGCAGACCCCAGGGCAGGGCTCTGTGTGAACCCTGGCATGGGATGTGGGTGTTGGAACTGGACCCTGAGGTCTGCTGTGGACACTCTGGTTGGAACATTTGCCCACCCAAAACACATCCTGTGCTGTGCCATGTCTGCTGAGGGGGATGTGGGGCCTGTGCTGGGCAGGGGGGCTGTGCTGCCTCAGGGACAAATGACAGGGATGAGCCACAATACAACAACCAGGAGGTGGAAGTGAGGACAAGCTATGGCGGAGGAATTCAGTGATCTGACCTGAGCGTGTCTTCATGCGTTTAGGAAAGCCAAAGCTCAGCTGGAGCTAATGGAGGCTGCAGGCAACATCCAGAGCAAACTTAATTCAGCTGCTGTGTTTGCAGGAAATGGCTGCAAAAGAAACATGTCAACCTGCTGCTAAATGAGAGCAGGAGGGGCAAATCTAGGATCATGGAATGGCCTGGGTTGGACTCCTAAAGATCATCCAGTTCCAATCTCCTGCCATGGGCAGGGACACCTTCCACTGGACCAGATTGCTCCATGCAACCTGGCCTTGAACACGGCCAGAGGTGGGGAGTCTGCAGTCTCTCTGGTAACCTGTGCCAGGGCCTCACCACCCTCGCTGGGAAGAATTTCTTTGCAATATCCTATCTAAACCTGCCCTCTTTCCCCTCATGGCCATTCCCTGTTGTCCTGTCACTCTGAAGGCCACTCCCTCTTTTCCTGTCACTTTGTTCAAAGTCCCTCTCCAGCTCTCTCAAAGCCCCTTTAGGTGCTGGAATGGTGTCTTGGTTTAGGAAGACAGGTATCTGCTAGGTAAAATTACAATCAGAGGCTCTTTGGCAAAGATTTGGGAAATAGGAATAGCAGTTCTTTACTAGTATGTAATACAAAGCAAACAAACACAAAAAACCCTCCCCCCCCCCCCCCCCCCACCAAACAACTACAGCGTTAATGACAAACGACAACAGTACCAAGAACCTTGAGGGCTTTGTTTCACAAAACCCAGGGCAGTTTGGTTTCGGTGTCTCTGCAGGATCCTCAGAGCACCAAGCTGAAACAGTGGAAAAGTCCCGGGCTGGTAGCTGGGATGGCAGGGTGTCCTGGCAGGCAGGGGCAGGATGTCCCGGCAGCGCAGGGAGTGCAGGGTCACACTGTAGCAAGAGGAGCAGCGCCGAAGAAGCCGATGGCGAGGCAGGGCCTGGACCAGCTCCCCGCGGGTGGCCGGGAAAACTCCGGATTCAGGCCGACCCGGTGATAGTAGATTTCCCAGGACTGGATCCCTTTGGCCACAGTGAAACTCCTCCAGCCAGCAACAGCCGTTCTCCGCTCGGCGTGCTTTGCGGCGGCTGAGCTCCTCGAGGAGCGGCAGACACGCGTCTCCCCGAACGCCAGAAAAAGAAAAGCACGCAGCTGCCTCAAGCTTTGTCTTTTACCTGCGTTATCTCCCCCTTCCACCTTTTGTCCACCTCTTTGTTTCGGTTAAGTACTCTCAAGTATCCAACACTTGGTCTCCTTGGTAACTTGTGGGGAAAAAATTCTTTAGAGAAAGAAGGAACAAACCTAACCCCCAACAAAAGGGTTTTGTATACATTAGGTATGAATTAATTTGTCAATTTTTCAATTGTTCCAGGATTGAAAAAGAGATTTGTCAGTACCCAAAGGATTATGATTTTTTTCCAGGATTTACATGCAACTGGAAGCCAGTGTGTCACATCTTTTCTAAAAGTTATTTAAAACTACTTAAAAAAAAAAAAAAAGAGGAAGCAAAAGAAGTACATCATTAGATAATTGGATGCCTATTAATTAAACCCTATCAGTAGGTTAAAAGTGAAGCTTTTTTTTCTTTTTTTCTTTTTTTTTCCACATGAAATCTAAATGTGGTTTGAATAGATTTACAGTGGGGACAGCAATATATAAAGCTACTTATACCTGCTGGGCACATAAGAGAAGCTCTTTTAGCATTCATTGGAAACCCTCAACAACTTGAACTTCTGTAAATTTTACAAGCAGCTAATATTACAGCATTTTTACACACAGTTTTGTTTACAAATTACAGATTTAAGTTACATTATGAAGCCTACATAGAGTTCTACCCATAGGAAATATTCACACAGTTTTTCCCCTCCATACAGCTTTGATTGTCTCACTTAATGTAGCAATAAAACAAAAAAGTGATGCATTTTCTTAAAGGAAAAATTTCTTGGTACGTACATACTGCAAATAATGAAATGGCTAAAGACCAACAAAGTACTAGAAGGAAATACTAGAAGGAAAATATGTTTTTTTCATCTAAAAAAGGAATCTTCTTTTCATCCACTGTGGAATTTACCAAGAGAATATATTCTCCAGTACACAGAACATTGAAAAAAATCTTTTCTCTCTAAAGAGAATCACCTTGAGACTTTTTCAAATAATATGAATAGGGTTTGTTTATATTTATCCAACTTCCACTACCTAGATCCTTCTTTCTTTGCTGAGCACTATCAGTCATTCTCTAACAACTAACCCACAATGACAAGTACTTCTTAGTCTAACAGGTTTGTGATGAAGTAACCAATATTATAGTTAAACTTTTACTGGATACTTACAATAGGTGAATATAGCTGTAAAAAAAGCCGTACACATCACTATTAAATATTCTTTAAAACACTGGTAGCTTGCAGCCACAACATCACATCAGCCAAAAAAACTACCCCACTTCCTACTGTTTTCAGCAGTGCCCATGTAATTTTCCACTAACAGGAACAGTAGCCAAAGCAAGCTCTGTAAGACGAAAAATAAAATAAAGAAAAGAAAAAGAGAGAAATAGACTTATGGCTAAAAATATAATAATTATAATATTCTTCCTTGAATTATTATAGAAAGCAAAAACTTGGAAAATGAAAAAGTAAAGTTGTTTCTTATTTGTTTTCCATTTTGATCTTGGATATCCTCTCATTGTCACATTGATTATTTCACACAGAAAAGCCTAGTCGAGAGTTTTTATTTCATCTATTGCATTTTTTCAGAAAATAAATACCTGTACATTGAGCCAATGAAAATTAAAATAAAAATCAGTTGTCACATACATTCTCCTTAATTATATAAAAGATAAATTTTGGTGGAAAGATATACCATCCTTCTGAAGAACTAGAGTTTAGGATCTTATTAATTCTATTATGTCAAGTAATCAAATGAGAGAAATTGCTCACTTGATCTCTAATGCTAAGCAAATGGAAGATGAAATCTATGAATATGCTATAAATATGCTATAAACAACAACAACAACAAATTTGAGTAAGCTATTTTTAGACTACAATATCCCCCAAACTGTACTAAGGAATTGCCTCCAAAGGAAGGAGGAACTGCTGGCAGATATTTGCACTGTGAGAAAAAGAACCAGATTTTTATTTTCTTCTGAGTGTTTTTGTGTTGTGAGTTCTTATCCCCATTTTCTGGTTTATACCAAGAACTATGGTAAACACCTTTCCACCAGGTCCTAAGGACTCAGATTTTCTGTTTCAGATGTAGTGTTCTATTCACAAGCCTAACGAGCTTGTATGCGCCCGAGGAGTGGCGCTAGGCCGTGACTTTCCACAGTCACGCTTAAAGCCTGAAATTAGAGATTTGCCAGATATGCATTCACAGCTGGTGCTCGTGCACAAACGTGGTGCTGCTCCCAGCCCCCGGCGCCTGGTGGGACGCGGCGAAGTTTGCCAGAGGGATGACCTTGACGGGGTCCTCGGCGGCGCAATGTCTTTCACAGGTGTTGTAGAGCTGGGGCCTGGGCCCTCCCTGGCCCTTGTCACTGTCATCCTTTGGCAGGGGTCTCCCCAGGGTGTGACGGCCCTCAGGTCTGGCTCCTCGGGCCCAGCCTTGCTGGAAGCCAAACGATGGCAGGGAGGTGTTGGGCTGCTGGAACTGCGTCAGCGCCGGTGGCATCCAGCAGTTGTCGGAGTGGCCGAGGATGAGGCACTCCTGCGTGCAGTTCTCGGAGGCTTCGGCCAGGGCTTTCTGCAGGTTCACTTCGATAGCTAGGAGGATGGAAAGAACACAGGACAGTGTCAGGGCTGTGAGGAGAGACAGACAGAGGGAATCAAGGTCAGCAAAGCAATCCCCGCCCTACACTGATGGCCATGGTTTGGGAAGAAAAGGCTTCCAAGGGTAGAGGTTCAGTGAAGGTTCAGATGTTGGGGCCCGCAGTGTTGTCACAGTTCACACCATCATTAAGGATTTCTAATAAACCCTTATACACTCGATTTCCCAGAATCGTACAACTGCTCAGGTGGGAAAACACTTCTAAGCTCAGTGAGTTAAACCAGTAACCCAACACCACCCTGTTCACCCCTAAAAAAAACCTCAAAGTGCCACATCCACACGCCTTTCAAACCCTCCCAGGGATGATGAATTCCACCACCTCCCTGGGCAGCCTCTTCCAATGCTTGATGACCCCTTCAGTGAAGAATTTTTTTCCTAATGTCCAATCTAAACCTCCTCTGCCAGAAGCTGACCATCTCCTCTGGTCCAGTCACTTCCCTAAAATAATATTTTCACCTCTTGCAGGCGTCATTTCTGTAACAAAGCTAAAAACTTTATAATAATTTAATTCCATTACTCTAGATATTTGCACAGAAATACTTGGAAAAAAAAAGACTTTTGGTTTCTTTAATATTCTCTTAAAACTGGATTTTTTTCTTGTTTTCCTTTGCTTAAGGCAAAAAAGCCTAAATTGGGCACTAGCCAAAGATGGTCCACTGGCCTCAAAGATGCACTCAAGCTACAAGAATGAAAAAGCATAACAGCTATTTTAAAGAGAATTGATTTCTCCATGCATTCAGTACTCAACACCTTGAAAAATCAAAGAGTACTAGCAAAAGAAGATGTAATCTCTGTAGTTTGCTAGTAATCAAACCAGATTTCTTCAGTAGATGTGAGGTTTGTGCCCTTGAAAAAGGATTATAGAAATTTTAATTTGTTCAAAGACAAAGTAAACTATGAAATCAAAAACTGTTCATTTGTAATACATAAATATTTTTGATCTATTTCATTTAAATTGTAGCTTTGCCATGGTAGGTAAATTAAAAATGAATGGAATTTAAATTTCTACAAATGGTTCCTCAAAATAGTTTTAATATTGCAAGTGTTGATTTTATATTCTCTTCCTGTTTACAGGGTTAAATACATGAGAAGTGCAGAAGAATATCTGATTGGATATTTCCTTGTGTTTTCTTCATAAAACTTCCCAATGAAAGATACAAACATATTTTTAATGCCTGTCTTAATGAAAATTGCATTTAAAATCGGATTCTGGCTGATAAGCACTGGAGAAGGAATGCCACTAAAATTACTTATAGCAATGAGAGTGCTGAGTAGGAGCCTCCCACCCTCTGAGCTTTATGTTTAGACAGATGCTGCATTTCTGTTTTAACAAATATTTTGCATGTTGAAACCTGTGTAAAGCTGCAGAGCACAAACACTTATTTCCATGCTACATCTCAATACAAAGGAATTAAGTTTTTCCTTCAGGCATTGAAATACATAATGTTGCTCTCCAAAACAGGATTTTTTTTTTTTTAAATCTACCATGTTTAAGAAGACAGCTGGTTGCTCGTTATATCATGAATGCTCTGTTCTTGATTATTTCTCCTTCAGGACTCTCTACATGTCAGTTAGAGGAATGATTGTTTATAAATGTTATTTTGGTGTATTACTGGCATTTCAACATGTCCTCAGTCATTTTGCCTGAGTATTTTTCAGTTTAATCCTGACAAAGCTTTGGCACCTTGCTGTTGAAATACTAATCCAGTTTTGATGGGCAGTAGGAGACATAAATATGGAAATAATTCAGTAGAGGCAAGAGGTACTGCAAAAAAAGAAAAGTTTCTAGTGGTAGATTAGTCTAATCTTTCTGTGTCCTACTATCTGCTATTACAGACATAACTTTAAGTATATTCAAGTCTTTTAAGCTCTTTAATTATCCAGGTTTGCTTCTATTCTGATGAAAGCAACTCCCTGAAATTAGGTACAACCTTGACAGAGTGTGGAATTATTCCCATTTTGTAGAGAAACTGATCTTTTTTGCATTAATTAAAAAAAAACCCTTAAAATGCTATTAATTCAGGTAAAATGTGAAATACACACAATTATTTATTTGGAAATATTGCTTATTTGTTTTGAGGTCCTCACAGCAAGAGGTTACAACACTTGTACTGTACCATTTCTCTCGAACTACACTAAGAGAGTACACAGAGCTAAAACAGCAAAAGGAAGCATTTGACAATAAAAATTTAACATTTAACATTGGCCAAGGCAACTGTGGAAGAAAAAAGGTTGCCTATAAAACAGTCTCCACACCATTTCAAAGATCAGGACAGTAATTTTGTGTCACGTGATGCCAGACTACCTGGAGACTTGGAACAATGTTACCATGTTAAGAACAAGAGTATTGTTAAAATTACAGTCTTGTTTATTCTGTTAACAAAGAGATGTTTTAATTTGAGTTTTCGTTTTATTAAAAATAAATAAATAGGACCCCCCAAAAAACCCAAAAAACACACCCCCCCAAAGAACAACAACAAAAAGCAAAAGAAAAAAAAAACAAGAATGAAAACCCCAAAGCTTTATAACTATTCTGGACACAATCCTAAGATATGAATGCAAATTATTTTTGTGTTGTTTGGGTCTTTTTTTTAATAAAAAAGGGTGCCAATGCAGGACTGTTTAGAAGAAACATCTTTTGTAGAAGTCATAATCTTTCTTTCAATCTTGTTTCAATATTGTTATCAGAGTGTGCTTTTCATCAGGGCTTATGGTTAATACCATGTAAAATATACAGTTTTCCTTAACTTTGAAAAAACACTTTTCAATGTCAAACAAAAAAACAACTTTCCCCACCCACAAACCAACGGCTCTTGGAAAATAACTCAAACTAGAACAAACTGTAGAAAGATTTCTGCATGAATATTCACTGAGCATTATCTTTTATTTGCCTGCTCCTTCAGGCCATGAAATAGATCTTCTTTTTGTCAAACTCTGTCAGAATTCTGGATACCCAAAACTATCACAAAACTCTGTCTCTATTTTCCTTACATATCATTCCAGCCACACCTGTGGGAGATGTGAAATTCAGTGTTCAAGTGGTCATTTATCAGAAGCTCTGCAAATTGACCACAGCACCTTCTGGCTGCTACTCTTTAAGCTCCTTTCTATTTTGTTTCCTTGCAAGTAGTTCCAAATGTGGGTGACAATCAAATTTTCTGAGCCTTTCTCTCTCATTCCAAAGTGATTATTCTGCACAGTCTGATAAGTAATCAGGGGAAGGAAACACCTCTGACACCTGCCTCCACCCGTCAAGGAAGAGAAAGTTCCGGCTGTCTCTGAATGTTTTCAGAAGAAATGATGGCTCTTGCAAGTGAAATTCAGTGTCTGGTACCATCTTCTCACATAAGACATGACAGGTTTATAAATGGAAATAGGAGTTTGCATATTCCCCACATATTATGAATAAAGATTACATTCCATTGAACTCTTAGCAGTCTAGCTAGTTTCTTACTTCAATCAGTTACAAACCCTCAATTTTAGATATTATTTTCCAAACTACATGGAGACTCTTCAAACATGACATGAAAATTATACAAAAGAGAATTTTTAATTCATATAATAGATCACACTCGTGCACCTGTGAGTTTACCACTTTGATTTGAACTCCAGGTTGTTTTAGGAATGTTTTTTTTTTCTTTTTAATTGTCTGCAGAACTAAGAACATTTTTAAAGAAAGTGTCTGTCAGCTCTTAAGAAATGTTTAGATCAGAACTGTCAAGTATAACTAAAAGCACAACAGTTAAAAGACTTTCTTCATTGTTCCGCAGTCTCATCATTTATAGGTCAAAACAGTTTTCAAGTAAGAATATTTACCTTCACTCCAGAAAATCCTGATTATCCTCTTTGCTTTTTAGAGATGAAAACTGAAGAGCTTGACAGTGCTACTCTCCTTCTCAGTCTACAAAACTCTGGCGCAACTCTTTGGCATTTCTGGCTTACTATTATGTTCCAGTTTTAAGACTGTTTCTCATGGAAAATTCACAAAGGGAGACAGACTGTTGGTACAAGTATGTTACCCACAGTCTCAGAATGTTGAGAAGTTAGAATTATGGAATCATTTTGGTTGGAAAAGACCTGAAAGATCATCAAAACACATACTTGGTGTACAGACAGCTCACTTTATTTTCTACCCTTTCCCTCCAGCCTTGAAAGAGACATGTACTACTAAATGAATGTCAAGAGGACTGGTTCTTTCCTCACTCTGCCATGAAAGTCATCACTTGCACCACAGAATCACAGGGATTAGGCTGGAAAGGACTTTTGGTCTAACCTTCTGCTCATACCTGGGTATATTTGTTGAAAAAGAAGAGTGGCTTTTCCAAAAGGCCAGACTTTCAGAATTGTACATATCCCTTAAGAGAAAAAATCCGAATGCATGTGTTGAAGGGAAAGATGTGCTTCACTAAGGGTTGGACAATCAAGAACATGAGCTCTTGGAGAAACCTTAAAAGATCCACCTTTATACACAAGTGTAGCAATGATCAAAAGACATTTGTAAATGCATTCATTACCAAAGCACTCAGATTCATTAGAAGTTCAGAAACCACCAGGCTGCACAATACCAATGCAGGTTTAGGGGCATAAAAACTGTGCAAAGAAAATTAAAAGGAAAAAGAAAAGGGGAAAAAAAAAAAAAGAAAAAGAAAAGGAAACCTTAAACCACAGAATATAGAGTGCTTGAATTTTAAAGCCATGTAGCTGAAGTCTTAATGAAAAGCCAGTTTTGAATTTGACACATTTTGGATGCAAACCATCCAGCGTTACATTTAGAGCACTCTTGTTTCATAATAAAGCAAGCAACAATTAGCAAGCAATTAAGCAAATTGCCCATAATTATGCCATTGCCGAGCTATTTTTCATATTTTCACAACACAGCACATACATGAATACATGGCTGGCAGTGCCAATGCTGTTCTGTCAGCATCCAGAAGTGCCTCTCGTTTACTGGAGCGTTTCGTACTGAGCAGCTCCCAGCGCACCTCCAGCGCTCTCTGCTCAGCAGGAGCCCACCAGAGTGATGGAGATGACAACCCCAACTCCTCATCTCAGCCAGCAGCTCCTGAGGAATGGAGCTGCCCCCCACCCCCCCACTCTTTGCCCATGTGTATTTACTAAATGTGGTGCTAAATGTAAGCAGGAATTCAAGCATAATGTGGGGAAATTATCGTCCGGAATTACCCTGGTGACCAAACATGGCCACTTGAGTAACATCATTTAGAGGTCTCCACCATTTGAGGAGAACAGAAATGACATTAACAATAAAAACGGGAGGGAGGAATAGTAGTTAGTGTAAACTGTGTTACTTTTAATAAAGTCAGGAGGAAGAAGCTTGAATGCAGGAACCCTAAATAAGCGCTGCTATAATATACTCTAGCTTTTTGGTTTAATAATAAAATGCCTTTGGGAGGAGTTCCCTATGAATTTTTTATTTCCTGTATACATCTCAATAAATTAAAAACCTAAAAGAGTTACTTAAATTCTAGCCTTGGAACCTTTTTATTCAAAGAACAAGTAGGACACACGACCCTCAATTTTCAGCTGTGAGTACAGAGCTTGCTTTGCTTGTGAGAAATTAGGGAAGATTGATCCTCCACATGTTCTGACTGAGGAATCAACAGGCATGAGGGAAATCACATCTTCCTGTGCTACCTAGGCTTGCCAGATTGTGCTGGGTAGCTTGCAAGAATCAGCTCTGCTTCCATTGCAGTGAACATAGTTTATATCCTAACAGCCGTGGTTTTAATTTGAATTTAATCTTAAAAAAATACTTCTCATGAAATCCAAATGATAGGATGAGGTGTGAGGATTTTGCACCTGGATTCAACAAGTCAAGCAAACATTATTAAAGACAGCAAAGGAAAGTTGGTGAGGGCAAGAGGAAATGGAGGAAGTGTCAGGGCAAGAGAGTCAGCCTCTAGTAATTCCTGTCTCATTAACTACACTTGTGAAGTGAATCTTCCCCTCACAAGCAACAGCCCTACAAATAAAGCACATTAATCTTTCATTTGGTTACCTCATTGTTATTCTGACTAGAGCCTCAATCTTGTATTAATCATAACCAAGATATGGTCGAAAGGCAAAGCTCCTGTAAAAAGTTCAGCTTCAATAATTACTGTTTTCCACAGAAAGAGAATTCACATGAGAAAAAAAGAAACAAAAACAAAACAAAAACCCAAACAAACATACAGAAAAAAACCCAAACCAAAAAAACCCCCCCAAAAACCCCCAAACCCAAGTCCCCAAACCTCCTGCAAACTCATTTTTTGAGCCAAATGAACATGGGTGTGACAGATTGTAGGACAGTACATGGCGCTGACCCTTACTGCTCTACCAGTCCAATTGAATTCATCTTTTATGTTCATGTTTCGCTGATATTTATGGGAATAAAAAAGGTAATTTGCAAAGGCCACATGTTTCTTGGATTAAAATTGTATATTGAGTTTTCAGTAAGAGTTTTAACTATAACTAGTAAAGCATAATGACCACCTAAAATGGATAACCTAAAATCTAGTATATTGATTACAATAGTGGCTAATACAATGTGCTTTATTTAATATTTAATTAACTGCTTCCCATTTGTACTGAACCTTCTTAATTATTAATACATGGTTCATTATTTAACATAGAATATAAATTCAAATTCAAATCAATTAAACAAGGTGAAACTACATAGTGAGAAATGGTTTATCCTCCAGCAATAACCTTCGACCTGGAAACATAGTAAAGAGTGAAATTAGCATTTTTTCCCCCATACCTGCAAAGACTGTGCATTATAAGTGATACATATTAAGCTCTACTACTGATGTAAAATTCTTGTGATAAACACAACATCCTACAAAACTATGCTGGATAAAAAAGGGCTTCAGCTGTCACTTTTCAGAGGAACCATTTATGCAGAATATAACACTATACCTAGTTTTTCAGATTTCAGTTTCAAGTAAAATTACGTGTGTCCCTGAAGGAACGGCAGCTTACTGATTTTACTAAAAATCACTAAATATCTCAAAAGAGTGAGGATTCATAAAGAGAACTAAGAATCACTATGCAATCTACATAAACTCACTTTGCTGTGGAAACAAGAAAATGCATTTCCTAAGTTTAGGCTGTGTAATCAAAAAATCAGATACATCCATCTAAAACTCTGATACATCAGAGCAAAGATCTGGGCTTGGAGATAGGATGAGTGTCAGGAAGGTACAAAGGGAAGAGAATTTCTGGGTAGAACAGGGTCAGAAGCACTAACTTATTGATAAGGGGGCTACATGAACATATCAATATTCCTCTATCCCACTCTCCTACCAGATTCCAACACTTGTGACAAGGAGCAGATTGGGTGAGCCCCCTCAGCAGAGGTCAGGGCTGAGTGAGGAGGATGAGGATGAGAAGAAGTTCCTGCTCAGTTCTGTTCACACACAGCAGTTCCTTCAAGGGTCGGTGTGGGAAAAAGCCCCTCAAATGTCTGTGTTTACACCCTCTATTCATGCAGTCTCTTGGTGTATCTCCATGCCAAATGGTGCTCTGTCTTCCTTAGTATTGCTTTTGCAGTAACAAATAAACAAAAGTTTGATGGAAAGCAAAGAAAAAAAAATCTTTTAAATTAAGTAATTGAACAACTGTGCGCAATTGGTCGTGGTTCAGACACTTTAATGAAATATTAATTTTCAAAAGGGAGTCATAAAATCCCCAAATGCTCAGTGAGCTAGTGAACATATATCTCCTGAGATAACTTAAAAGGTAGACAATAAAAGTTGTTCTGAATTGTGTTTTCATCAGATATACACAAACAAACTTGAAGTCAAAGACCACTAGAGCAGCAACCAAAACAAACCTAAAACAGTCTAAAATATTCTGTACCTTTTGTGTGACTCCAGCTGTATTTCAAGGAAAGAAACCCAAAGAAACTATATTTCTTCATTAGAATATTAACCTTTTTTACTGTTAATACCCTGTTTATTTTTGAATATTTTGAAACATTTTTTACAATAATTACCTATGCAGTTATTTATGTAACACACTATGCTTTTTTGAGTGATGATAGCTATTACATTTTATTGGACCATCAACAATAATAATTCTTTCCAGCTGAATGTATAAATAAAGCTTGCTGTGGATTGACAAAACAATCTTCCCATCAAAAATGTCATTTCAAAATTCAAATGCTTTGTGCCAGTGTTGATTCACATTACATTTGGGGGCATAGTGTGGTAACTGGTAGTTCCCATTTTCTCTATTCAATTCATTTTCACTTATTTCTTTAAAATATGAGGATCCTTAATATTATGAAGAAATGGCATTATTGAATGGAAATGTTCCCATTTCTCCAAAGCTGTCCCTCAGATTTTGCATTTCACCATAAATATCAATTCAGGTTATGATGCTAGGAAAGAGCACTGCTTATATTTCATGCCATCTGCAACACGGTCTAACAATAATCACAGCTATTCCCCTTTTCTGAATTCCCTACAACACCCTAGCAACTACTGCAGGAGAATAAAAGTTACGCTCCACCTCAAAACTTAAGAATACATAATTATGAGTAGTTAGGATAAATATTTCAGGGTAAGAGGCCATGGTTTGTAATTCCCCTAAAGCAGGGTCCTGGGGTGGCTCTTTGATGTTATATCCCCAACTGTCCTCTTTATGCTGTATGTTAAGTTCTCTACCTTTAAGACTAGTTCAGAGAGAGAGGAGGGAGAAGGAAGCAGTGTGGAATTTGTTTCAGACAGGGCCTGACTCCTGCACATTGTTTCTCTTGGACAGCGTTGTCTGCAGCGCCTACGGACTGTGGGACAGAGATCTCCTGTGCTTTTAGTTAGTTTTAGCTGCCTGAGGCAGAGGAGTTCCCTGGACTGTTTTTCCTTTGCCTCAGGACTGTTTAAAGCCGCTCTGGACTGAAAAGCCCAGAGGAGCAGCGGGAGCTGACCCGCGGCCCGGCGGGGCCTGGGCCCGCAGAGCTGAGCTACCCACAGCAGGGACTGTCTGAATTTGTCATCTCACTTCAGAACAACGAGAGGTTCCATTGTTTCATATTATTCATTCGTTATGCTTGTGGGCACTTTGTTTGTTAAATAAATCGTTTTTTCCACTTTTCTCTGGGGAGGTTTTTTTCCTGGACCAGTTGGGAGTGGGCCCGTTTGGGTTTGCTTCCCAGAGGGACCCTTTTTTGGGGATTTTCTCCCAAATTTCCCCTAAACCAGGACAGTGCAGCGCGTGACTCCATTGTGTTTTTTTAAGACCATTTCATGACAACCAACAACCTTGAGGAAGGGCAGGCTGGAAGAGTAAAACTTCAGCATTCCACCTGTCCGCAGGACACTGGGATTCCCCTCCCGCTTGCCTTGTCCTCCCTGAGAGGACTCTCTCCTCCATATGGCCGCAGCTTTCCTCTTGGAAAACCCTCTCAACCATAGCCTCCTTGATGACTACGCAACGGCTTCCACCCAATTTTTCACAGCAGTTTTCTGTCAAGACCACTTTGTCAATCTGCCGCCGGCTACCCTCAGCGGGCCCACGAAGCTGCTCATCCCTTTGACAAAGGCTCCGAAAAGTGTGAACACATGGAAAGGGCCATGTTTGATTAACAGCCCTGTGATTGCTGTAAAAATGAAATTTGAAAGGTAATAATTACATTTGTAATTACTTAGGTCTAAATCTCTTATGTTTCCTACTCCCTGTATTTCTGGGCAGCTGGAGCAATGACTCATTAATAATAATAAAGTCATTTAACCCTGCAGGCACGTTACAAGGAGAAAGATGTCATTTGTCACCAATGTAAATAGAACAATCACTGAAGGATACAGCAAGACCACTATTTCATATTTATTGCAAATGATAAAAGGGACATTTTGCACTCATTCTCACCATGACATCCCAATCTGCTTGTTAATTATCAGCAAACATAAGGGGACAGCATACAACATATGAGGGCCTACTAATAATGCATTGTCCTGCGGTGACATTTCCATAATCACTTTAAATCTACCCTGCACATCTGCACTAGTTAGAGCTTTCAGCTCTTGAAATCATACCCCCTAGTAAGGAATGAATTATCCTTTGCAGATTGAGCACACAAAAACAGCTCTTTCTCAGAGTTTGAGGGTCTGATAGCTGACATGTGCCTCGCTATTACTTTAAGTGATAAGGTTTGGCATTCTGTTGCACTTGTGGTGGAGCACAGTGTGACTTAAAAATAAATGCAATTGTATTTTTAGGCCAGGAACTTTGCAGTTGTAAATCTCACTGGCAATATTTTAAACAAGGACTTCTGCAAGTCACTTAATTTTCCAGTGGTTTTCAGCACTGTTCTGTTCTTTGCTTCCTCAAGAACTCTGGAAGGACAACTCTGTCTTAGATGACACAAGTGCCCTTTTTCATAGGCAGCTCAAGTAAGTTACTCAGAATTTACTGGATTTTTAAAAAGTATTACTGATAATACTCCCTGTCTATGAAATAAACTTCTGAAGAAAGACAATTCTTTCCCTATATGATTATATTAAGAGCCATGAAACTTTGAGGAAAATTCTTGCAGAGAAATTTCGCCTGTGGCATCAATATGAAAACAAATGAAAGGATGTTTCAGGTAAATTATCTGAGTTTCAACTCCATCAACCTAGAACTTAAATTTTTTCCTTGGTTTGCTTATTCATCAGCACTTATCTAACCATCAGACATGTAGGAAGAACCGAGAACAAACTTAACAATACGGAGCTATAAACTGTTATTGTGTGGGTTAGAAAGGAGGAAAGAAAACTTCCTAAATCTGCTTATATTTTCCCCAGGTATTACAACAAAAGAAAGACATGCTTTCAAAAACTTAAATAAGTAGTGTTAAGAAATAAGACACATCAGGAAAGAGTAAAGTGCACAGAGTAAAATTCATATTTTCACTGTTAAGATAGTGACAACAAAGAAAGGCTCGTATGTGGAGTGAAATGTTTTGTCAAATTGAAAAATGGAAATAATATGAACACTACAATTTTCACATCAATTGGAGGTAAAATGTTTTGAATTACAGTCATTTTAATCTTGTTTTATAAAGAAAATGACTTCAAATGGGTGATAATTTAAAACAGCATAATCCAAACTTCATTGTGCTCCAGTCAGGCATTGGAGCGTGGCTCCAAGTGATTTGGAGCAATCTTTGCACATCAGCTCAGAGCCTCATTCTCAGCAGACATTTGAACAACAACAAAAAAAAGATTCCTGAAAACTACAGTTCCCATCATTTACCTGAGAGCTCAAAATCACTGACTGAGATGGCTCCAACTTCCTAATTGGGCCATTATAGGCATTGCTGGCACCTTCAGAAATTTGGGCAGCATCCTACTGAGGGAACGCTGTCACAGCTACCAGCTCTTTAACAGTCCCTTGTGTACCAGCTTCTCCACTGAAATTTTTCTGTTTGATTGGAAGTTCCTCATCTCACTCACATGAGCCTTCTCCAACTATTAAGAAGTTTTTTGGGCATCAAGGAGTTTTGCTGACAGGATATATATTAAAAAATATTTATTTATTTATATATTTATTTATATATTTATTTATATATTTATATATTTTTATTTATATATTTATATATATATATATATGTTCTCCAGAGTAAATTTCAATTAAAAATATAAAAACAGTGGAATTTTAGCTAGCAGCATTACTAAACTTATGTGGTTCATATGATTTTATCAGCCCCTAGACAACTGACAAATGATGGGAATAATTTAGGCCAGATCAACACTTGACACAATCCTTTACAGAACATTTTCTCCTAGCATGGATAATTTTAAAAGGACATTGTTAGGAAACAGTGATAGCTGTGATTGTTCTGGAAGATTTTAGTGTCAGTAAGATCAGCCAAAGGAATGGAAGTGAGCAGCTGCTGACAGCATCTTGTCAGCCCATTGCAACAGCTGTCAGGAGTGGTTCTGTGACCTGCAGCCATGAGGACTATGATTCTTGAAAACAGGGTAGTGGTTATTGTTGTTGTTATTATTATTATTATTATTATTATTATTATTATTACTACTACTACTACTACTACTACTACAACAATTAATTACGCAGAGCATAACGAATAGAAAACTGTGGGGGTATTAAGTTAAACTTCATGAGGTATCCAATCGTTCATGAAATTAAACTTCATTACTTGGAAATATTTTTAAATGGAAATAAACACACTGGTTGATCTTTAAATTCTGCTTTTATAAGCTCAATTATATAAACATCTTCTTATAACCACACACTGTCTGTGTGTCTGTGTAAGGATTCTGAGGAGAGATATAAATTTATTGACCTTCAAATTTCAGAGAGTAGGTGTCAAGTTTTGACTCAGACCTCCTTATATTTATATTTTTATACATTGAACCATAGCTGTCTTTTCAAAAAAATTTAACGTTCACTCCTGTTTGATAAGCTTTGGCATGAATATGCCTAGGCTAATAAAAGCCTAAGATATATTATTTAACAAGGTTAAAAACTAGCAATCAGACTTGTCAGGGAACTTATCACCTCCTTTAGAATATAAGCCTCAATCAGCCATTTCTCTACTGCATGGGACAGGGGCTCTCTTAGGTTTAGATTTAAGAAAATCAGTTCTCACAAAGTCACTAAACTTCAGCATCCAGCTCTTTTGAAAGTCCGAGTTTCAAATTTGTTTTGAAATCCTGGTCAGGGCAGACACACACTGGAGGTAACCAAATAAATCCCAGCAGTTCTTGCTGGGTGTGAAAATTCTTGAACTAACCTAATCTCTAGTTCATAAACCCACAAAATCCCATAATTTATGTTTATTTTTTCTTAAGTCCTACAGAAAGGATATTTTAAGTCTGGGTTAAGTGCTGCTCTGGCAGATGCCATATAGAAAGCTGTCAACACTTTTGGCACAGATTTCTTTTTGAGAGGGTTCAAACCTGAATTTCTGAAGGTGATGTTCCTTGAGCTTCATCAAACTGCATTTCACAACCAACTTTCCTACAGTTCCTGTGGATGGCAGGAGAAGTTTTGACTCAGTCTGTGTTCCAAAGGGCTGCTTTAAATCTTTCTATGTTTTTAATTAACCATAGGATATAAAAGGACCTAAATGAAAAGCTACCAGTCAATTGCTGACTAAGTGTTCACCAGCCTGTTATTGAACCTATTTCATCGATTTGTTCCTTAATTCACCCATAGTCTGGAGATGTCATTAATATGCTCAAAGTTAATTTATTATCCTCTATTGCTTCTATTCAGGCCCATGTTAACAGAATAAATTCATCACAAATGATCAGACTTGAAAAGGCAGATTTGGATTCTGACAGAGAATAATTGATCATGGCTGGGAAAAAGCCTCCCACAGACTGGGCTGTTGGAATGCTGGAAGATGAAACTGGAATGACTGCAGAACTCCTGCAGAAAAGGACATGAAAGTCTTGGGGGGCAAAACAAACAAATAATAAATCCCCGACTCCATCTCCCCAAATAGGGAGGTTCCTGACACTGAGTATTTTTCTTTTTCACACTCACAGGTCCTTTTTCTTACCTTCTACCCTGAGGCAGAAATAATCATTAGGGCTCTGCTGGTCCTCGTTTCCATACCCAGAGCTGGGGACAGAGGGGCACAGGGAGTGCCAGGGACATTCAGAGCTCTGCAGAAATTCAGAATTCAGAGCTCTGGGGCCACAGACTGCCTATCAGTACATCCATGCAGCACATGGCCCTGCTGTAGTGCTGCACAGCGCAACACTAATTTATTTAATTTGCTATTTTTTGTCACCATCCGCGTGATAACACCAGGTTTGGGGTGATCTACTGCTCTGTTACACCACGCTTGCAACCTATCTGTATATTATCTGAATTACAAAAGCAACTGGATATAACAGCATTTATGACGTGTTTCAGGTGCTGTTACAATAGAAAAAAATCAAATCCATTTTGTAGTTATAAGTCCATTATCCAGTGGAAATGGAAAGCACAAAGATACTGTCATGAATGTGGCACCACTGTGATTGTAACAGGGGTTTGGAGATTTATTGTAAAGCCCAGAAACACTTGAAATGACACAACTGATCATGGCATCATAGTCAATATTCTAACTATTATTATTTCGGCAAGTTATTGTTTTGTCCCCAGCTTCAGCACGGGGAGAATTCTCCTTCCTCCACAGCAGTGGCTGCTGTGGACTGGACATGGCCCCTTTTCTGTCAGACTGTGACTCCATTTATCCATCCCTTCATGTACTTGTCTCCTAATTCTGTACACACCAGAGCCCTTTCCCTGCTCCTGCTCTTGTTACACTGAGTAAATATGCAGTGTCAGGACTTGAGTTACCAAATTTCCCCAGGGAAAAAGAGGGGGAAAAAACCAGTGAGTAGCCCAGACCTGTCCAGGAAATAAAAAAACTCGCTCGGCTCAGCCTAGATATTTTACAGAGGATCTTATATACTGATATAGCAATGAATATCAGTACCCAAGTGTTTGTAAATATGTAGATTTATCTGGATGATTCCTTCAGAACATCCCACCTCCCTTTACCCTCTTTCTATCATATTCCAGAACCCACCTGAATTGTGCTTCTAAATGTGCTGCTATCGATATCTGGGTGGGTGGGGGTTTTTTGTTGTTGGTTTTTTTGTTGGTTTTGGTGGTGGGGTTTTTTTGTTGTTTTTGTGGTTTGTTTGTTTGTTTGTTTGTTTGTTTTCCCCCCCAGATTCAAATGCTTATTTATTCTATGAATGCCTTGGAACTAAGACCTTCAATGAGGTGAATGTACCAAAGGTCTGATCAGTACCGGATGTCCCAATGAAGAACCTCTGTACCAAAAGGGATCCAGTATTTCCCAGGGAAGCAATGGAGAGTTAGAAAGTGCAAACTCTGCAATATTAATTCAGGACCCTTGTGTAAATGTATTTTGATGCAAACTTTAATTAAATTATCATATACTATTTTTCTCATTGGACCCTTGGGCCCAATTCAGAGAGTAAGTAGTTATTCAATATTTATCTACTCTAATCAGCATGTGGCCATACACCTTTTTAATTAATATTTTCAAAGCCTTGTGTTGAATGCAGATTTATTCATTTCCTCATGTACTCTGTTGTTTTCACAACACAATCAAAAGCTTCATGAACATGAATAATATCCCACCTGAATTATTTGCTTTATTGAGGCCATTTGCATCTGGGAAACTGAGGATTTAAAAAAATTGAGTAAAATTATGCAGCCTCCATTATTTCATTATTTCTGGGTGCCCAACATGAGATAACTTAAACCAGATTGTTATACTCTTGAGCACTGGATACTATATTAGATGTAGTTTTCAAAGCTTCCCTGTTGGAGAAGGGGATGATGTCCTTGGCACTCAAAGAAACTCCAAGAAACCCAAATGATGAAACATGATAGCAAAAACTCAGTTTTCCCCCACCACCAAAGAGCTGTGCTGCCCATTTCAAAATGTACAACAAAAATACAGGAATGTTGAAGAGCTGTCTTTCATTGTCCTTACTAAATCTAACCAAACAGAACATCAAAAAAACCCATGAATGTACTTTGAATAGTCTTACAGTGATGAAGAGCTCATTATTTTAATAAACCACTAAAAATCTAAGAATTTTATGAGCTTTGATGATTTCTTACAGTGCCAAAACTTTCCAGAAGATATATCTTAAAAATTAGCACTAACTGTAATGTAATAAAATGTAATGATTTCATAAAATTTGACATGGTAAACCAATTCTAGAAATTCCTCAAAGTGCTTCTCGGAATCAAATTTTAGTCCATTTTTTAAATGGACTGGACTATAGTTACAACTGTTCCCACTGTAAAATCTCATTATTTTTATGTAAGTTAAAATAGATTGGCCCCTTTGCAGTGAGAAATGCACAACTACATGAGTGTTTCTCAGAACTGTGCTGCTGTTACCCCTGGCTGATGAGTGACTTGTTTTGCAGCCTTTTTTCCCTGTCTGTTTCTGCCATGGGTTGTACCTGTGGGGAATATTAAAGGTAAGGTGGCTTTCAGAAAGCTGTGAAAGCAGGCCCCAGAAACAGAAGGAGCAGAAAAACTTGGAATTAGCTGCAGCTGTCAAGCCTGAAAGTAGGAAAAGTTACAACAGTACAGCAAGCAAGGACATGAAACAATAGTCTGAGACTTAGGTTTGGCCAGGATAGACCTTAAGGCTGCAGAAAAATCTGCTTAGCAATATAGTAGAAGGTTTTAAGTTTAATAATGGAGTATTATGTATTATAAACAGAAAGCATCCAAGCAAGCATTGTTTGAAGCAGGTGTGTGTGTGTTTTAAGTGACTGGCTAGAACAATTGTCTGTGAGCTTTAGCAACATGCTATTGGCTGGAAAACTTTTAAAATGCCCTGTGACAGAGAGATCTTTGGCTGCTGCTGGCAGACAAGAGCTGTTGCCATCTTTCAATTGTCTCAAACCCTGTTATGAGGCTGATGCTGCAATAAAGACTCGAGGAACATCGTAAACTTTGTTCTGAGGTTGATTTGTAATAAAGATTTGAGAAGTGTATTTAGTAGTCCTGTCCCATTCATGCACAAACTTCCAACACGGTACCCTTTTCTCCCTAAGCTCTGCAGACAGGCTGCAGTTTCCATGCCAAACCCTCCTGTCCTTGGGGAATGAGCCAAGTGCAGAGACTGACAATGAAGAGAAGGGAACGGGACACACGCAGAAGAATGCAGGAAACACTTTTGAGGGCAGCAACTCTGCTCTCCCTTTCTAGTTCCAACACCATCATCACCTGTGGGAAAGTGACTTTACAAATGGTTATCATGGAGATGGCAGAAAGCTCAGAATTCCCTGGGCTCCTCAGCAGCAGGGAGCTCAGGGCAGTGACTCTGCAGCTGGGCTGGTGAGCTGTGTGATCACTGAAGCCACAGCCATCAAATCCCCCTGGATGAGCTCACACCCCTTTTCACAAGAAAGACTCTTCAGGGGAACTAAGGAGCACAGAAAAAATGGGTTAGAGCTTGGCATTTCATGAAAGCAGAGATTAGATCAATATAATTATGTAGCAGAGTGTGTAAATGGGCTTGAGGACAGCTCCAAAGCAGGAGGAGAAGAAGGGGTATCCAACTCCCAACAAAAGAGCTTGGCACTTGGCCCCTGGACTTGTGACAACTTGAAAAATAAGAGCTCTGAAGTGAATGGTCATATTTCTCTCATTCCAGAGAAAAGAAGAGGGGAAAAAACCAGATATTAATATCTATCCTTTCATGAAAGAGAAAAAGGAAGTGGGGAAAGCAAGATGCACTCCCAAGGAGTTCTGGTCCATCAGATTTTAACGCCAGGCTTTTAATTGCAAAGTTCCATCTTCACAAGTAACAAGGTGCTGGCCACCTCAGAGGAAGTTCAGCAAACTGCATTTTCTAATTTGGACTCTAAGTACCCACTAGAAAGGCCATTTGTCCAAAGATTTTTTAGACACAATTGCTTCAGAAGTTCCACAGGCTCACAGTAAGCAGCCGGAATGAAGGCTTCTCTCTTCAACTCACAAAAAAAAAAAAAACAAAACCAAAAAAAAAAAAAAAAAAAAAAAACAAAAAAAAAAAAAAAAACCAAAAAAAAAAAAAAAAAAAAAAAAACAAAAAAAACCACCACCACCCAAAAAAACCCCAACCAACCAAACAAAAAAAAACCTGTTAAAAAATGTTCACAACTAAACACAACTAAAGTTTGAGCTCGTAACTTTTGCCGGCCTGCATGAAATGGTAACTAAGAACTGCCAAAAAATTAAAATAGGTATAGAAAATAAGTATTAAAAAAAATATTGGCCAGAGCACACAGATTCAAGCACATAGTCAAATCAAAACTGGTAATTGCTGTATTCCAGTCAATTAATAGGGTGTTACAAGAAACTCTCAAAAACCCTCATAAGTATCTGATATAGTTTAAGAGAACAAGCGACTGTGAAATGATGCATTAAAGGAAAAGAGGCTGTTCTAATAATTACCTTTCAGTCCATCCAGTGGCTCTGTCCGATTCCAGAATGTGACATTCCTGTACTGCTGACTCTGGGATTCAGTACTTTCTCCTCTGACATATATGGCAAATTCTGTCACTCACCCGACATATCGTGTTCATCACAGATACACTTTTTTCTGACTTATTTTGTGCACAGCTTATCATATTACCAAAAATGGGTAAAACAACTGGAGGAAAAACAACTGGGCTCCCTGTGAAGGGGCAGCACAGAAAAAAAAATTTATCAATTCAGATTTTTAAATAGCTGTGATACTTTGAATGGAGTGTGTGAGCTCTCAAGAATTTGTTACTTCTTGTAAATTATTGGTCCAGGGTTCTTTACCTTCTGAAGATTTTTTTTAAATTATTATTATTTTAGTTACTGCTTTAGATTGTCCATCAAAAAGAAATAAAGAAAGGAGCAAAAAAGCCACAGGGCACCTAAAATGCCATGAGGCAACAAGCTTCATCAACATCTTTAAATCAAAGACTTTATCTTCATATTTTCTCCACTTCATAACAAAACTGGATAATACATGGAGAAATGTTCATTATATTCTCAAAACACAAGATTTTATGAACCTGATAATACTAAAATTTTACCTTGCCAAATGGTTCACCATGACCACATTAAATGCATTACATTGGCTTGTTATTTCCATGCTAAATGACCAATATAAAATTACTGCACAAGTTCTATGGCTGGTGAAATAAATCTGCTCAGAGGACACTCTTGATTTCCAGTCAGTCAAATCTGGCTGCCATCTGACATATTAGACAAAAAAGAAAAAGTCATCTTTATATATATATATATATATATATATATGGATAGATAGATAGATAGATAGATAGATAGATAGATAGATAGATAGATATTAATAACAATCCAAACTACCCATGCTTTTCTAAAATTGGGTCAAAATCTCAAATCCTGAAACATATTTCATTTCTGCTTCTGTACATGAATCCCAGTGACATTTCATGCCAATCACTGTGTGGATTTTCTGTCCTGAAACTTGGTGGATAAGTCACAAATTATGCTGGGGTGGAAGAAATAGGTGAAATGAAAATATCCCTTGAAATCAGTGTTTTTAGTATGATATGTGGAGGGTCTTTTTGCACAGAAAAAATGAGATGATTAACAAAAAGTTGTCTTAGTTGTGTTAATTATCAATTTATCATAATTTTGAGAAGATCTGTGAGGATTGCTGGAGATGTGCTGACAAGATGTAAGAAGAATGGATAAAGGAATAAAAATAAACCCATGGAGGGTGATTGGGATGTTTCCTTAGCTACAATTAACTGAGATTTTTATGGAAAATTTTAAAAAATCTATTGCAATATGGAAAAAGATATTTTTTGAGTATTTAGGAGTCCGTTTAAAGGTAAGACTTTTCAGGCTACTTTTTGTAAACCCATCAGCTCTGCTAAAGCACTGTTTTTACTTCTAAGGAAGACAAAATGTCACTTCCCAAGGAAATTGATTCCAGAATAAAAAAAAAAATAAAAAAAGCTGTATACAGGTCACAAAATCTACTTGTCTAATTCATTTCTTGCTTCTTCTTCTTTGCCTTTTTCCCCTCCCAAACACCCAGTGCAGCGCTGGGCCCTTCTGTTTAGTCAGTGGCCAATTACAACTTCTCTGGCGCAGTTTTTCATCCCAAGGCAATTTGGTAATCTTACACTGATTAATTAAACCCGGGTCTCTAAACAAACTGCTCCAATTCCTGTATCCAGAGCTTGCATATCTAATCCAGATAACAGGATAAGCAACGTGACTGTCAAAGTTCACCAAGAAATGAAAACAAGAGCCCTGTGTTCATTCTTCTTTGTGGAGTTTCTAAACAAAGAGTAAGTTGTACTTCTAGGTAGAAAATCTAATCTGCATTTAAATAGAATTTCTCCAAATAATAAACAAAAGCCTGAAGCAACAGTTTTACAGCAAGTCTCGCTGCTAGTGCAGAGCCTAATCCTTCTATCTCTATCTGTAATCCCTTCTACCCTTGTATATTAATTTCCTTGCCGGTTTATCAAGTCATCTTGGCAGAGTTCACAGGAACAGCAGCCTCTCCTCACTTCCTCAATTCTCTGCAAAGCTGAGCCTAAAGCTGCTCCAGCTTTGGGTGGTCAGCAACTCAAGGCAAACTCAGATTTATGAGAACAAAGGGAAGTTATTAACCCCAAGAGGGAGAAGGATGGCCAGTAGCAGCATAAATCTCCCCCCAAAAGAGGCTTAGGCTTAAAACAGCAAGATGTTAAATGCTGCAGATTAGTTTTTAAAATCTTCTGGGACAGAGAAGTTTTCAGATGCTACCTTGCCACTCAGTATTTTATTTTTATGTTTGAAGGCAACAGATCTGATACCACCTGAAGACCTCACCTCTCCTACTGCTTTCCCTCAAAAGAACTATTTACATATTTCAGTAAACAAATTAAAAAAAAAAAATTACCCCCCTTCCCAAAAAGGGGCTCTGTTCTAAATTTAAAAACAATGAAGGAACTCATTATTAAATGAAAAAGATACCTCAGAGGAAAAGACAGAAGGATAGAATTAGCATTCTAGATGAGATTTGCCAGATTCTCAGATATAAAGAAAGTTAGTACCAGATGAGCAATAACTAATTTAATTCAGGCAGCTCTGCTTTAATACAGGTCACTGCTAATTAGACAAATACCCACTAGATTTGTCTACCTGATTCCCACTCCACTCCTAATATTGACAGACCATCAGCACATCAGCCTTTAAAATATTTTCTCGCTGTAAGCCCAACAAATTTGACCTATAACTCTATTGAATTATTAGATGTTGTTCCAGGCTGACTTGTTCTCTAAAGGGCCAAGGGGACCCAGCTGCCTTTGAACCAACACAGTTTGCAGTCACAGGGATCATCTTGTTTACAGGACTCAACAATATAGAATTTTTTTTTTCCCCTGAAAACAGAGTTATAACTCCCATTTTGTGAAAGGCATTTTTTGATTTCAAGAAAGAGAGATAAGTTAGGAGTCAGTTTTCCTCCAGACTGTAGCACTTATTCACATTCAAGGAAGAAAAACAACAATATTAAGGATTCTGTAAAAGAACTTGATAAGCTCCTTTGGTAAGCAGAAAAAAAGAAAATCCCAAACCAATTAGTCTCTCAAGGAAACATTCTCTTTATGAATCAAAGCTATGTGCCAATAAGTATTTCTTATTAAGTAGAAGATTCTTGCTCTGCAGGGTAGGAGATGGACACTGCGTAAATTGAGTAAGTGTTAAACTGAATGAGAAAATGGTTGTAGGCAGAGAAGAAATTGAATAAAAGGGAAAAAAAAAAACAACCCCAACCAAGCTTTCTACTTCACTACTAAAGATAGCAAGTTAAAATTAGAAAAGGATATACAGTAATCTTGTATTATTGATGGATTAATGATATATTTATTAAGAGAGAAAATACACTTTGCATCATTATAATGCCATAGGGACAATAAACTGCTTTGCTAAGTGTATAGGGGATATTTTAGCTACGGCCAGAGGCTTAAATATTTCACCATTCCACTGGAAAACATGTAGGAATTCAGATGGAAAACAAAATCCTATGTAAAAGACAATCAACTCACAGCAAGAATAATTAAACCAGCATTTTATGTTCCTGTACAGTCAAGTATGGAGATGATTATTTGAAGTGTTCTTACAGGAGGTCAGGTTTCCTGGCCTGGCTGGCAGACACAGGGAACTGCACAGAACTTACTCCAGCTGTTGGTGCAACCAGTTTAAAAGTGAAATACAGCACCAACCTTGCCTCTTGATGGATGACAAAACACAATGAAGAGAAGGAGAGGAAAAACTTTGGGTATTCCCTCATTTCTCAGATGGCAGGAGAGGTTCACATCTGCCCCACTCTCTTTGTTTTGCTGGGAAGTGCATTTTTACACCACATTTGCCCATCTTTGGCACCAAAGATAAGCAATGGCACATGAGAATTGGCATGGCTTAAAACCCTGAGCAAACAGAGGACTTGCAGAAAGTGAAATCCAAAGATCAAGCATGATGTCACACTTAGGGAACATTTTATAGAGCTGCGTTCACCTCTGCCTTCATGGTTTTTGGATCTTCAGGATTCATGTTTTGAGGCTTTTTATCTCAGTCCTCACAGGTAGAAGCCTCTTTTCAAAATCAAAGTCTTCCCAGATGATCAGAAAACAGAACATGGTCAAATAGCATGAAAACAAAGGGAAAACAACTAACTAGAACTGAGAAGCAGCAACTCAGGGAAATTGGAAAATTTTGAGTACAAAAGCCTTTGGCCTACATATAATTTTTTTTAAGTCCTCCATATTATAATCTCTTAGAAAACAAATTTAGCCACATAATAGCAAAGTTTTCTGTAGGTGTTTTGGAATTTTTACTGAAAAATCCCCAATATTACCAGTTTCACTTTAAAGAGTCACACAATACAAATAAAAGCACTCATAAAGTCAATTAGAAGTCAAAAGAAAATAAGCGTTGAACCAAAGTAATTAAACTATGCAATAAGAACGATTAATCTGTGAGAGTTCACGGCAAAGGTAAGGCACGGATCTGGCATGTACAGTGGAGAATGGATCTAAAAAATTCCCTAATTAGTTGGAATTAAGTGGTCACCTCCCTTAATTGGAAGGAAGAATGAATGCAAACTTCAAGAGGAAAGGTTTTCTTTTTTTAAAGCAGGGAAGAGGCTTCCTGCTCCCTCTGGCTGTGCCCCTGCCGGGGGCAGTCCCTGACCCTGGATTTGGGTTTCATCTCTCCCTGCTGGCACATCCCAGGCTGGCCCATCCCAGCCTCCTCCTTCCAGCAGGGAATGCCACAGCTGGGAGCATTTCCAGCTGCATCCTCTCAGCCCCAGGGAGGGCAAAGCTGAGGATGAAGTGCTGGCTCTGCCCATTCTTCTCCAGGAAATGAACCCTGACTCTTCCCAAACCACTCGGGTTCAGCCGTGGAGACAAGAAGGAAATCAGAAGTGTAATTTGTAGCTGCTGGGCCAGGGGCCACACCAATAAAAAGGATATTTTGTGAATTTTAGAGGAGAGCTATTAGCAGTCTTCATTTATCCCTCCTCCAAGTAAGTTTTACCAGGAGTGACAGTGGCGTTGGCACTCTGTGAGGATGTTCTGGAGCCTGGGAGCAGGAAACAGCAGGGGTGCTAAAGCTCCACCTCAGACCCATGCCCAAGCCATTACATCTCCACATCAGCTTTTTTTTTTTTTTTTTGGCATGGAGCATCACAACTTTGGCCTCACAGCAAAAAGAAAAAACATCCAAAAAAAATTATTTCAGCTTAAAATGTACCATTCACTTCTGATCACTTTCTTTTTTTTTTTTTTTTTTAATTCAGTTTGTTGTGAACATAAATCACCCTTTCCCAACAATCTTCCTGGCACACATGTGGGTGCCATGGCAACTGTCACAATCTCCAAATCCTGTGCTTGTGAAACACACAACTGGGTGATGAAAGGATTGCTATCTGTGAATCCATAGATCTGCAATCACCCCCTAGCCGTGGCTAAATAGTATAAATAATTGTAGCATGGGTCTGTGTTTTTTTTTTTTTAATGGGGAGAAATCCAGCAATAAGAACAGAAATTCAAATATTGCTTTTCCAGTCCAGATGTATCAAGATATCCAGCATTACAAGTCTCTTAAGAAACTGAGTAATTAATTACGTTGCATTCAATGTAGTGAATAACTGCCAGGAAGCAGACTTAAAACTCGGATTCTGTTTTAATTTATTTTATTTATGGGCACAAGTGAGGCCTTCAGGTAACTGAATACAAAATAAATTGGACTGTGACTGCTAAAAGAAAAGTAGATTTAAGGTAGATTTAAGTAGAACAGGTACTTAAAACTAAAGAATTGCTTAAAAACCAAGCAAAAACAAGACGGGAAGAGGAAAACAGGGTCATTCTAACCTTGGTAGTCCACATCCCGATGCCTGAGGTAGGAGGAACGAACCACATACTAAAATATCCCTTCATATAACTTTTCAGACTCATCTCATGTCCTTTTCAAACCATCTGAGTCCCAAAACACCCCATACTTTAGAAGATTCTGAAATTAATATAAGCTTATTTTCAAAATCTGCTTCTGCTTTAAGTCAGGTGAAAGGAAACACAGAACAAGTTCTGCTGAGAACTATTCTTGTTTTGCCTGAATTGGCTTTTCCCCCCTTCATCCAAACTAATTAAAAAATGTTCAAAACAATGAGATTTCCTTAGCTTTCTTACCATGGGCAGGGATTTATTCCTGAGTTACAGGATTGCAGAGGTATTATTCAGATAATAAAAAAGAAGGCCAGAGATTTGTAAACAATGGCAGAACAGCTTAACCATTTGATCCGCACTTTTCTAATAGTCATCATTATAAGAGCTTATTTTGTTATTATATTCCATTCTTCCTGAAATATCCAGTAAAAAACCACAGTTCAACTTACCCTTGAAGTATTTCCCTTTTCCATTTTAACAAAACTTGGGAGTTTCTGAATATTTCTATGCCTCTATCTGTATTCCATGAGGCTGCCCATTTCCTGAGCAGCTGAAGCCCTGAAGGAGAATCCTTTGGCCATATATTCCCTTTATAAATCCCCAGCTGATGCAGTTTACAATACTCCACTGAACTCCTGACTTTTATTTACAAAGCTCAGAAGAGAACTCATACCAGTGCCAGGCTGTTACGTACACCAAAGGATGTATCCATTTGATTAAGTCTCCTCCTTTATTCTCCACATTGGAACAGAGAGAGCAGGAGTAGCTTTTTCTTCTTTTTCTCCTCAGTGTTGCAGTTTTTTGTTTTCAGTGCAAGCTACTGGCATAAAATATTTAGCAAGACGTGAACCAGAAAAAAAAAAAAAACACAAAAAAACCAAAAAAACCCCACCAACTAATATTTTCATAGTGAGAATGTATAGATTACACATGGAATAGATGGAAAGGCACAAAATTAATTCTCAAAGGGCTGGTAAAATTACATCTGAACTGTCTGAAAGCACAGATCTGGTGTGTATTTAACCACCACTGTGATTGGTGCTTTCAAAAAAAAGAGGAGTCCCTTAAAGTTACCTATTTCTGTTGGAAATTTTAAAACTTTTTTTGCATGTGTTACAGTTTACTTGTTTCACCCAGCTCCTGTAACCCCTGCCACTGCTTGCAAATGCACATGTGCAGTAAATCCACTGTGGACTCACCTGGAAGCCAGGGGCAATTAAGGAGAAATAACTAAGGTAGCAGTATTTTATCATTGCAGGCCCAGAGTCATGAAAATTACCAAGAATTTAATTAATGTGTTCGCTACCCTGTGCATGACAACTCCATTCATTAAGATATAATCAGCAGCAATATATAAGCAGAGGGTAGATCCCAAATGATTGGAGGGTTGAGATGAGCTCTGAGTTGCTGCCAGGCAGAGTTGCTGTGCCCTGGCCCACTCCTCTTTCCTGATCAGAGCCAGATCTTCCCTCTGCTGCCCAGTGGCACAGAAAAGAGCAGAAAGCACCAGCACAGGGAGCTGTGAGCATACAAATAGGAGACTATCCCTCACCAGGAGCTCCAAGGGATCCACCTGGCATGGCAGGGATGGCTCCTGTGGTGCTGTTTTGGGGCTACCTAAAAACAGAGGCCAAACAGAGTTAAGGGAATAAAAATATATTTATTTTTGTTCTTTAATTTTATAATAAATATATTTTTTGGAGGGGCTTCAGGTACAGTTTGGGCAGACAAAGCCCCCCAAGGGCTGCACCCAAAAATGACCACAGGTCATGGGTTTTCACACTTGTATAAGTTTGGTCCATTTGCATATTGGGGGTTAATCTTGCAATTACAGCTTCAGCTAATGAAGCAATTTACCTCAAGTTTGCTCCTCCCAACTCACTTTTGTTTCCATCTCTCAGTCCTGAGGCAGTGAGGTGCCCTTGATCCCCAGGCCTGGGGAGGAATTGTTGTGTCAGAGCAAAATGGGGAAGCAGCAGCTCACCCTGTGTGTGGAGTTTAGAGTTATACACTAAAGAACTGCAGGATTGCAAAAAAATGAAAAATATAAAAGCTGAAATCTTAAGGCATCACCTGCAGCCACCAGCACTGCCCTGAGCCCTGGTGCTGGCTGCACCACAGGAGAGCACACCTGTGTTCCCTGTCAGGGAAGCACTCACAGCCGTGGACAAATTGATACTGGGATTGGGAATGCTGGCTCACAAGTCTCTGGCATGATCTAACCATAAAAAAAATAAGATACTGTTGTTTTGTTGGATATTTTTTCCCCTTATGTGTTGGAGAATGGCAAACCCATCTATGCCCTTGATCTTGAAAACATTCTTCCTTTTGGCCAAGGCAGAATATGTCTTTGCAGCATTTCATTTGCTCTGTGATTCTAGGAACCTTAATTTAAAAAAAACAAACAAACAAAAAAAAAAAACAAACAAACAAAACCCCGCACAACATTTGAAATCAATTCTTCCTGTACTGTTTCAGCCTGAAGAGAATCAAATTATTTCAAACCAACTTATTTGAGAACTACCATGAATACTGGATGTAAGTGAAAAGAGATTCCAAAAGCATTGTGGGCACAGGTATGTTCTTTCGCTGTTACCCAACTTGAAATTTCAGGGACCCTGAGAAAGTTGGCAGCCTCTGATGAACAATTTTTGGATAGACCAAGAATATACTGAGGCAATCTTGAACCATGCTTGGCAAAAACTGAGCAAGACATGGTTCAAAATTATGTTGATCTGTCACTGAGGAAAAACTTTTTGTGATGAAGTGCTCAAAGATAACCAAGTTATGAAAAGAAAAATCACTGGTTCCCATGATGAACAGGTTATCTGAGCAAATATAATCAGATGGACGTCCAGAGAACAGACACATTAGCAAATTAAAGAAAGAAACCAAACCAAATCAGAAAGCCCTTGTGGAGATTAACCCAGCACAGGAATCACTCGAGTGCAATGTGGGGAATCAAAGTTGATCATAACTTATGGCACAGGTGGAATCACATCTAAATTGCCCAAGTAATGCTGCAACAAACCTTAGTGAGCTGTGCTTGATCCCCCATCCTTCAGAGCTGGGTGAAACAGGATTAATAATTTCATTAAGTGCTTCTTTATGCATAAATTATCATCTCATTATCCTGAAAAGGAACTGGATCTCGGGATCTCGTTTAAGTTTACTTGTGTTGGATTTGGTTGGTCTGGTTATCTCTGAGTCGAGGTTGCAACACAGCACAGGGAGAACAGAGGTGAAAATATGAGTAGCTTTCATTCAGTAACACCTTATTATTTATTAAAAAGCATTTGGCTATGTCAGAGTTTGCCAAATGTAATAATTAGGTGTCATGCCCTCATAAAAATGTAAGCAATATGACAGCCACTAATGGAGAAAGAATTGAAGGCTAAGTAAAAAAATAAGGAATCAATGGAACAGCCAGAGATTCATCAGAGGAATCCCAATGTCTGGTCTAAATACACTTCTGGTGGAATTTGTCTAAGGTCTCAGATCACTTGTAGATGAGACTTTCGGTTTTCTGAATTGTAGATTGTGGACATTTGGAAAAGAGCTAAGTTAGTGCTAATTAATCCTACAGCACGAACAGCAAATGCCCGTGTTTGGCCTGAACTTTAAGACACTCGTTGCCATCTCCTTGCAGACATGACATTATGAGAACCCCTCACTAAGTAGCTTACATAACAGAAAATAAAAAGGAGTTTACCCTTTAGAAAGACAGAGTTCACCATCTTCAGGTGCTGGAAGTAAAGACTGGAGCTGAAAAGAGGCCAAATTGCTCTAACATTTAACCAATTTGGATCAGACGGGCTGAAGTCTATGGTCACAATGGACAAAGTGAAACAGAAAGGAAACTTAATTCTCCCGTTTTGTTCTACTGAAAAATGGGTTTCTGGTAAAGCACAGTTAAATCACAGTGAGGAAATGACATGTCATAGTCATGGCACAATTGTGACAGCACCGCTGCTGCTAACTTATGAAGTCTGTGACCATTTGTGATTCTCTCCTTTGTACTAAATCAAAGGTTGAAGGCCAGAGTACTCCAGGTTTGTATGTGATTTTGCTTTGACAGGCACCTCATACAGAATATCCTTATAAAATGAAGATATCTATTATACTTTTATCATTTTCTAAGTTTGGGAACAAAAATGTTAGGATAATTGAACAAGGTATTATTGCACGGCTAAGATTTGGTGGGGATCCTTTTCCTTTTCCTTTTCCTTTTCCTTTTCCTTTTCCTTTTCCTTTTCCTTTTCCTTTTCCGAAGTGCCTTTTCTAGCAAAAACCACATCAAGAAATACCACCTAGATGACAAAGAATAATTTTTGATTGATCCAGGACACACTTTGCTTCAATAATGTTTTTCTTTTACTTTCTAGGAAGCTGCTTATTGAAGAAAGGAAAGGGACACTTAAATAAAAAAGTTTCTTGCGAAGTTATTTCACACAGATGAATCAGTGCAATGGAGACCTTTTTGCTACTTCATCTACTGTCTAATGAGAAAAAGACATCCCAGCTTTTAAATCCAATTGCACTTTAGCTGACCTACAGTTCTATTCATACAGAGGTAGATGGGAAAAGGTAACAATTCTAACAATTCCCACCTGACCCAAAATTTCAGGACAGTAATAAATTTCAAAGCATTTTCCTTCTGCAGGCTGAGTAGTATTTCTATGAAAGTGAGCAATAAATGCATTTCTGCTGATCTCTGCACTTCATTCTGATGAAAACAAGTGCAGGAATACACATGACCTGGGAATTCTGTGGTCCGGGAACCACGGGATCCAAAATGCTAAATTTCATTGTTACTGAGCTGGTGAAGTTCCCCACTCAGGAGCTCATGTTCCAACCAGAACCATCCCACCTTCTGCTTGAAAAAAACAAAACCCATCCCACAACCTGCTGATGAAAAAAAAATCACTCCAACAGAAAAGGTGTAGCAATGATCACATAAAAATACGTCTGGCCTACAGTGGGCATGCTGTGACTTAGATGGGGTCTTAAAGAGGAGGAGGAAGAATAATCGTGTTTGTTGAAGATGTAACATAATTCTGAAGAAATTGAAATTGTTGCCTCTGTATGTGGTAGGCTTAAACAATATTTAACTGGCTGTTATTTCACTTTGGAAATCTGTTCTGCTGTGTGTTCTGTTGAATTAGATCAAGAATAAATTTGGATGAAGATAAAGTGCCAGCTCCATCAGTGAGAGTGGATCAGAGATCACACTCGAGTCAGAGGAATAAAAAGAATGATTAAATGAGGTCTACGTGCGTTTTGTAGGATGTACGGCTGGAGGCTCTTTTATGTGAAACGACTTCAAAGCTACCTTGTAAGAGTACATTAAAAATAAAATAGCACCCAGAAAAGATATGAGAGGGCAGAATTTTAACCCTGAAAATTTCTGCTTTTCTTGGTAAATTACAGATAACACTCATCAGCAGTACTTAAGCCACTTCTCCTCCACGAGCTCGACAGTGGCAGGCAGGAGTGTTGCGACAGTCCAACTCCTTTTAGCGGCACAGAGACAGCCTAGAAACAGTCAAGTGACAGGAAGATTGTCTAAAAGGCACAATGATTGTAGGGACAAATGTCTACATGCAGCAGCCCCCTACCACCCACACTGTAATAACGATAACCCTCAACACAGAGAAGACACCAAATTGTACTTTCTCATCTGCAACACTGACATTACAGACTGATATTTGTACATTTAAATGGTCCAGTGCCTCCTGTTGCTGCATCCAAGCTGGTATTACATGTGTGCATTGCTGGGAGAGAAGGTACTCTATCCTTTATAAAGCAAACACATCTGGTGTGCAAGCCTTCTTTTTATGGTGTCTGACTTTATCATGATGGCTGCACATTCATGAAACAAACAAAAAACAGCAGTTAGGCTTTAGACTTGCAATGGGAGCCCTTGCTGAGATTTTTCAGCCAAGATGCTACGTCATTAACAGACGTTTAATATTGATTTCATGCCAAACTATTTGCTACACACCATATTTGTGGTTCCTTGGATGTTTCAAATCTTAGCTGTCTCAAATCTTTTCTCTCTTCACAACCTGCTCTTCCTTTACAGAGCTATAACCTCTTCAGGGATGTATCTGGAACAACTCTGGGTGAGGGGAGCAATGAGACCTTCTTTGCTCCCATCTCAGTGAAATGGAGCACTGCAAGCACCCTCTTCCCTTCCACCCTCCCGTGCCAACCTCCCCTGCACCATGCCCTTGGGGTTCCTTGGCTCTGTGCCCCGCTGATGGGGAAAGGAAGGTGCCAGAGTGTCTTAGGTTGCAATATGTAACCAAAAATGATGTATAGGGAACACGGCCAGAGGTGGGGAGTCTGCAGCCTCTCTGGGTAACCTGTGCCAGGGCCTCACCATCCTCACTGGGAGAATTTCTTCCCAATATACTATCTAAACCTGCCCTCCTTCCCCTTATGGCCATTCCCTGTTGTCCTGTCACTCTGAAGGCCATTCCCTCTTTTCCTGTCACTTTGTTCAAAGTCCCTCTCCAGCTCTCTCAAAGCCCCTTTAGGTGCTGGAATGGACTCCAATGTCTCCCTGGAGCCTTCTCACAGCCAGGCTGAACAGCTCCAGCTCTCTCAGCCTGGCTCCAGAGCAGTTCCAGCCTTGCAAATGTCCATTGTGACACTGCAGGGCTTCCTGTAACCAAGGCTGCATTGTCACACTGTGGAACCAAGGAGACCCTTATGACACTGGGGTCCCCATGGAAACAAGGGGCCACTGTGACACTTTGGGGCCTCAAGGAACCATAAGTGTCCTTTGCGATACTGCGGAACCAAGGGGCCATTGTGACACTCTGGGGCCCCATAGAAGCAATGGGACATTGTGACACTTCAGGCCCTCATGGAACCAAGGAGAGCGGTGTGGCACTACAAGGGCTCATGGAATAAAGGAACCCTTGTGACACAGGGGAGGCCAAGGAAACCAAGTGGTCCATTGTGACATTGAGGGGCCTCCGAGAACCAAGGGGCCATTATGACACTTTTGGGTGTTATGAAAGCAAAGGGGATCCTTGTGGCACTGTGGGGTCTTGTGTAACCAAGGGTCTGTGTGGCACAGCAGGGCCTCATGGAACCAAGGCCATTTCAAAACTGCTGAGCCAAGTAGACCATTGGGACACTGTGGGGCCTGATTGAACTGATGAGAATATGGTGACACAGTGAGACTTTATGGAAACAAGGATCCATTGTGACACTTTGGGGTCTCCTTTAACCAGGAGTCCAATTGTGACACTGCAGAGCCAAGGAGATCATTGTGATCCTACAAGGTCTCATGAAACCAAGTGACCATTGTGTCACTTTGGGGCCCCATTGGACCAAGGCCACCGTTGTGACACTGTAGGGCATCGTGGAAGCAAAGGGCCCTTGTGACACTGCAGGGCCCCATGTGTAAGAGACAGTCCAAAGATCCCTCATCTGCCTCACGACCATCGTCAAGGACAGAGACTGAAACCCCTAAAAGGGACTTTAAAATCTCAGCACAGGAGTTCTGGCCTGGCTGAGGTGGGATGTTGACCAAGTGCTGCCTGCCGGTGTGTTTGATGGAAAAAACCCAGCACGCATATCTATCGGAACATCAGAACCTGAGCAGAAACAATGGGCAAGTCACGGTGAAGAGACTGCGCCTGCTGACTTGTACTGGTTGACACTCTACCTGCTGACGGCTGACCTGTTCTGAGTTCTCAAAACGAGCACACTGTAATGATTTCCCCCACCTGTCTGGCCAATTGCCTGTCGCTTCAGAGAGGACTATAAGGACCCCTGAGTTAACCACAGACTTTGAGATCTCCCCACAGAAGAAGACGGATCTATTGGCCAGACCACGAGGATTTCGTCTCTCCGTTGGTAGCTATAACCCACCTCCTCTTTCTCTTTTCTCGCTATCCTTTATTTCCCTTGAAATCCCCACTATCGCATTTGTTGGCACTAAGTAAAGGTGCATTTTTGATTGAGTAAACTGAGTTGTCCCCTGCTGTGTCTTTTGCGCCTTGAGATCCTTAAAACAAACCATCAGCTTCCCCGCATATATTTGCGGACCCTGACATTAAATTGGCGTCACGGACAGGATCTTGATGGACAGAGGGGTTGCGGGTTTTATACAGTTTGTAAAAGGAGAAGGACCCTCGTCTCAGCCGCACCTAGCACACCACTTCGGTGAGCGCTGTTAGAAAGCAAGGGGGGCGAGGGAAAATTCCCACAAACTCTATAGACCCAGGCAAATAGCACTCCCTGTCATCAGGATTTCACAAAAAGATCTCATTGTGCAAAAGATGGGACTGTAGTTAGGTTTTTTTGTGTGTTTTGGGCTGCTTGGTGTAGTTGAGGAGACAACTATTTGTAACTAAGGTGAACCTCCCAGGCAGTTTTGGTCTCCTCGCCCATTCCAGGGAAGCGAAGGGAAACACAGTTTTAGCTGTGCTTTTGGTGTAACTTTAAGAATACCTCCCTGAGAGTGGTTTTGGTCCCTTCACAAAATGAGTGAAAAAGATAAGAATGCATTTTATGCTTTGTTAGCGAAACATGGCACTGGACCTTCTCCAGACGGAGAAAGGTGGGCACAGAATAATTGGTTTAAATTTGAAAACATAGTAACTAGAATATATTCTTTACAACATGATGCTAGATATAAACTGGGCAGAAATAAAACCATTCTTTGCTCAGTTTTGGGAGCCTGTCTCTCGGCAGCCATAGCAACCCGTTTTAAACGGGTAAGTGAAGAAAAAGCAGTAATAGAATCCCTATTAAATTTGGTAGAAGCTTTGCAAACACAATTAGAACAGGAAAAAAAGAATTATTTGCTGCAGACTTCCCTTGCAGAAGGGCGAAGTAAAAACTTAAAATCTGCAGATTCACCCACAGAAACAGAAAGAAAGGAGACATACAACATTAAACAAATATACTCTCAGAAAGAATTAGAACACATGCAAAATTGTGGGGAACACTGTTGCTCCAACTTGAGACCTCTCATCAAAACAGAATATAATTCTATAAATGAAGAGGATCATGATCCCCACATAACCACCAAAGAAATACCATACATGGCCACTGAATTAGCTAAATTAAAGAAAGAATACTCCCGCCTCCCAAGTGAATCAGAGACAGAGTATGTTTTTAGAGTCTCACTCACTGGGGGTGACCAAATTCAATTAAGTGAACAAGAAGCAAGTGGCTATTGGGGACACGGAGTTTTCTTAACAACAGGAAATACACGTGCTCCATGGTCCCTGACACAGCGTGCAGCTTACTGGGCAGGGGGGTTAAACCCCCTTGAGAGGGACAACCCTCTGGCAATAGTCGGCACTCCAGACCAACTCCTAGAAAACATACACAAAGCTGCATGCTTGCAAATGATACATGAAAGGAAATTAATCTCTGGCTATGAGTCACCAATGCAACAGCCTGTCAAACCTGAGATCATGACCCCCCCAATTCGAGGTTTGCCAGAGTCTCTAAAACCAACAGCAATTCTTCTTCAATAAACAAGAGCATCTATCTCTCTGGTAGATAGACTTGAAAGATTTCTTGGCCATACAAGAGATCAAACTGGTTCCACTGACTCCACTGACTCCTCACCTTTTACAACTCCTAGCACACAATATAACAGCAGTCATAAACTTTGGACATGGAGTGAGGTAGCAGAGGAGTTAATAAGTTACAGTAGAAAATATGGACCAGTGAACTACTCAGAGGACAAACAAGAAAAACCCAGAGGAGTCAGGCACATTGCCTTTCCTAATGAAAAATCAGAAAAGGGAAAACAAATTTCCAACTGGCAGCAACGGTGGTGGCTAGGACTGAAAAGGGGAGTTCCACGAGAAGTAATGAATAAATTGCCATATGATAAATTGGCTAAAATAATTTCTAATTGGCTCTGTCCCAAACATATTGTATTGGAACCATCAAACCGACAACCCAGCGCACCTCCTGTCCGCAAAGACGACAGCCCATACTCCACTAACTTGGAAATCCAAGCAATTTTTGGACAAAGATCTGCAGAACTAAGGCCATCTGCAGGATTCAGAGAACCAGTGTCCCAAGAACAGCAGCAGGAGCCAGTGAAGAGAACATCGCTCAGTGTCACTCCAGGCACGGCTGATGCCGGGCACAGCTCAGCCTGTGGGGAGCTCCCATAGCTCCTGCCTTCTCCCTCCCTGCTGACAGCTCCCTCCCTCCAGCCCTCAGACCATGCCCATCCCCCCTTATTCCCTCCCAGCTCATCCCTTTGCTTCGCCTTCCATTAATAAACACTTTGGCTTCTTCACTTTACCTGCGTCTCTGTGGAGCTGAAGCGGCGTAAAAACCTGAGCCCTGGCACACACAGGCCCCTGCTGCCATCCTCTTCCGCGCTGTGTTTTGTGCAGAGACACAGAGGAGCAAGGCCGCGTCAGGCTGGAAAGGTGCCTGTGCTGAAGGTCCAGTTCCACAACACTGTGGAGTTTAAGGTCCAACTGAGCAGCCTGAAGCTCCTGGATTTTGGAAGAGCCAACCTGAGTATGCTCTGAACCCAGCTGTGAGGGATTCCATGGCAAGCATCTACAGAGGGCAAAGGAGCTTGGAATGCTGGAAGCTTTCAAGAATGCCTTCCTGAAAGCACAGCAGTGCTCCATGCTTGCACAGGGTCAGGGAGAGGGCAGAAGCAGAGACCATCAGGCCTTAACAGGGAGCTTTGGGTGTGCCTAAGGGCAAGTGAAGCAGCAGCAGCACGGTGGCCGAGACTTGGACGCGTGACCGAGCCAATGACCCGAGCGCCGTCAGGCAGTGCCGGGATCCTGGCTGCGGTTCTGGTGCCCAGAGCTGAGGAATCGCAGCCCCTGCCTCAGAGCCTGTCAGAAAGCCAAGCAAGTGAGAGCAGAGGGAGGGCAGCCTTCCAGTCTCTCCTGGGCATGGCCACAAAGCAGCCCCTGCTTCTCCTTCCTCCGCCTGTGTTTGGGGTGTGCTGATGGCAGCGCCAGCCAGGCTGTGCTCTGTGTTCCAAAGGCTGTGGAGACTGGGCATGAAAAGTGCTGCGTGCACAGCGGAGAGTCCTGGAAGGTGCTGGCAGGAGCGTCCTGCGGGAACAGGGCTCTGGTCTCTGGCCGGGAAGAGCCTGGTTTTGCTGCTGTGAGCGCAGGCAGGCGTCGAGGCAGGTGAAGAGGCAGCGGGCAGCTTGTGTTTGTAGAGGGCCTGGGGCTGCGTGTGCGAACCTCCACCTGGAATCACACTGGGGGAAATCCCAGCTAGAGCTGGAGTGCCTGTCCAGAAGGGACCAGAAGGAATTCAGCCTTGCTAGGGTTTCTTAAGAGTGTGTTGGTGTTCCCCAGGAAAGGTACACATTTGGGGAAACGCCTCTGGGGGAAAGGGGCTTGCTGCGGAAGGAAAGCGCTTTCCTAGGAACTCCCAGTGATGTAGGAGCAGCTGTCATCCTTTGGCTCTGTGTGGTCCTTTCAGTCCTTGAGGCCCGTTGCACTTGGCAGATGGACAAGGGAAAGGAGAAGGCTGTGAAGAGCAGGTTTGGAATCCACCTGGACCTGCGGAGACCAAGGCCAGCACCTGCAGCAGGGTGTGTTCCCCCCCGTTTGGACACAGGTGTGAGCAGGAGCATCTCTGTCCAGCTGCCAGCCCCAAAGCTGTCTTTGATAGCTGTGAAGTCAAAGGCCTTCACGCACACACCTCTCACATCTTACCTGTCTGCTGTGTTTCAACTCTTGGCAATATGCATTTGCCTCTTGCTTGCTGGAGGCTCCTGCGGCCCAGAGGGTCCGCACCGAGCTGGGCTGTGTGGGCCAGGCGGCATGGAGAGTCTTGGCTGATCTTGGGGTGTCTGTGGCCTCAGAAAAGGCTTGGAAGGTTTGCCTCCCAAGGCGCCTTGCTCACTGGCTCTCCCTGTGCATCTTGGAGAGAACAAGGCAGGCATTTCTGGCAGCTGGGCATTAGCAGGCCTTCAAACGGGGGCGTGTTGTGGAGCAGGCCCAGCTGAGACACCCTGAGAGGAGCCCAGCGCTCCTTGCCCCTCTCCGCAGACACGTGAGCCTTGTCTGCTTTCGGGATGACCCCGGCTGTGTCAGGGGGTGCTGCTACGTGGACACGAGACAGCCGGTCCTGTCCTGCCGGGTCCCAGCAGTGCCTCGCAGCAGTCCTGCATCCCCGTCAGGATGCCGGCCAAGAGAGGTCCTGGAAGCTGAGGGAGCTGATTTGAAGCTTGCGCGGGTGCCTACAGGTCAAGGCCAAGGACGTTCTCTCAGGATAGAGCAGTCCTGAGAGGTCTCTAGAATTCAAAGAAATCAGCAGACAAATGCATTGTCCACCAAAAGCTCTTTGATTGGCAGGAGGTTAGGGCTCTGCACCCCACCACAAGGCTTCTTTGCCACATCCAAATTGCAGTGGCTTTCTGTAGGAATTCTATCAAAAATACCTTCCGTCTTTAGACTGCTGAGGTGATTCCATAGGCAGGGGCTTAGAAAGAAACACATTGCGCCAGAATCCTAGACTTGAAGCTAATGTCCACCTGCTGGCCAGGAGGAGTCTCAGCACACCAAAGCAGCTCATCTTCCTCACCCCTTCCCTGCACAGGGCTGATTCTGTAGCCACCCTTAGGTCTTCCCCAAGGCTATGTCTAAAGCTTTTTGTCAAGTCACTCTCTTGCCAAGTTAGGCTTCCAGGTTTTTCTTATGTAAACTGGTGCTAAGTACTTCTGGATATCTGTGCTAAGTACTCTTTCCTTCTGTCAATTGCCTGTGCTTCCTTACATCAAACAAAGGCCTTGTTTGGTTCCTAAATGTGCCTGATGCTGGCCCAAGTCTTTTGGCACTGCTTGCTTTCCTGTGGCATGTTCTACCTCCCCAGACAGTAAAGAGGGAGCTGGAGAAGGAGCTTGCCAGGCTGCTCTCCATCCTTGACCAGCAGTCCTGCTTAAGCGGACAAGTCCGAGTTGAGCGCAAATGGAACAGCCGAGCACGGGAAGGGTGGGTGGGAAGGATGATCCAGGAACCGTAGGCCTGGCAGCCTGAGCTTGCTGCCGGGGAAGGCCTTGGAGCACATCCTCCTGAGTGCCATGCCACGGCACGTGCAGGGAAGCAGGGGGTGGGAAAGCTCTGCGGAGGGATGGGGACAGCTGCGGGTCTTGGCAGGGCGTTGAGCTGGGGTTGGTGTTGCTGGGCGTGTTGGGGAAGGAGTCGTCTGGAAGAGGAGAGGTCTAGGCTGGAACTGGAGTCACTTTGAAGGCACCACCTGTGGTATGGCACAGCTTTGGTTATGGAGGACAGAAGGAATAGCTGGGACTTTTTCTCTTAGTCATCCTGCTTCTCCTGCAGAGAAGCAGAAGGGGAGAGCTGTGCTTTCTTGGCCACTTAGATATCTGTAGCAGGGGCAGGATTAGCCCTTTTGCAATCTACTCCTTTGTTTGGGCTGCTTTTGTAACACTGAGTGGACTTTCATTCGTGGAGAGCTTTTATTCTTTAAGAGAATTAGGTTCTTATCATGCCTTCCTAGAAAAATGTTTGAAACCAAAGCAAGGCCTTTATTTTGCCTCTGTGTGGTCTCATGCTTTGTAAAGCGACATTCAGTGGATGACCTTAAGGCAAATGTGTTACTGCTTTGAGGTGGGAAGGAAACTTCCAAATCTATCAGGTTCTCAGGCCATTGCTATGAATTTAGGAAGTTTGCAACTTTTTGGAACTACTTGAGTTATGGGAAGAAAAGCTTTCCTGAATTGAGGATTCTTAAATGCCAGATCCTTCTATGCCTTTGCTGCCAGGTTGATTTTTTGCTTCAGGAAATCACTCCATGTAGAAAACAATTTCAGCATGGAGTAACAGCTTCTGACAGAGAGCAAGTGTTGCCAGCACTTGCTCCAGGTGCTCCTGCCAACATGCCCTGTAGGAAGGAGCACGGCCTCCAGCGCACATTGGCTTTGGCTGCCCTGTGGCAGAGAAGCGCCCCGGGCCACAGGTCTCTGTGGCAGGAGATGACACCAGCACTGCCAGGGCTCGGGGGGCAGCAGCTCTGCTTGGGCGGGGGCTCCGTCACACCTGCCGGTTTCAGCGCTCCCCTGGCCCCAGGGCTCAGAGCAGCATCCGTGCCCTGGCCCACACGTTCCTCGTCTGCGTCACACCCGCGGGTTTAGGACGGCCAGCGGATGGGGACGTGTCCCAGGGAGGCCGTGCCAGCTTCTGTGCAAGGCCCCGTGGCCTTCCCGCTACGGCTGCGTCGGCAGCCCTGGGGGCTCCTTCTGCTGCCCTGGGCCCGCAGAGCCGGGCAGCGTTTGCCCACGGTTTGAGCCGCTCCGAAAGATGCTGTCTCAGGGCTGTCTTCGACACTTGGGGTGAGGGATTCCTTCCAACCTGGGCCACCTTGGCTGGGCTGGGGGCAGCCCCAGGGCAGGTGGCAGTGTGTGCATTGGCCCTTTGTGACACAGTGCAGCAGCGGGGTCACCATGGCATGGAACGGGACGGGGTGTCAAAGGACCCTTTGTGACCCGTGGTGACATAGGTGCTGGTGGTGACACAGCCAGGCCACAGTGCTCGGAGCAGGCGACGGGACAGGACGGGATAGAGCGGTGTCGTGAGGAGCCCCCCCAAGGCACACTCATTCCCGTCTGATCCGGAGCTTTTCCGAGGCGTTATTCCTACAGGTGACCTCGAGGCCAGACCACAGGACTTGGTGACCTGTGGCCTACCCGAGGCTTCTCTTTTGCAGGTACCATCGAGGACTTGTTGACTCGGAGCTCTTCTGAGCCACCTCTCTAGAAGGCGCCCTCAACACCACACTCTGGCATGGCGGGCAGATTTCTTGGCCTCTTCAAAGTCTTCAAGGGGGAAAGAAAGCAAGGCCGTGGAGCACAACAGCCTGAAGAGCCAGAGCAGCTCCAGCCAGTGCAGGATGGTGAGTGGCAGAACTGGGCCACAGGGCTGATGGCTGCAGCCAGCTTGGCTCCGTCCTCTCCCACCTGCTGTGGACATGCCCAGGAACAGGACGGAAGAGGGGCTGGGGCTGAACCTGGCAGCACCCATGCTCCATCCCCTGGGGCATCCTGGGGCAGTCCCAGCCCAGGGAGGACAGGGCTGGGCTGTGTTCTCCAGCCTCTCCCGCAGCCCCTCAGCTCTGCCTGCTCTCGCTCTTTGCCAGATGCAGCCACGGACGGCACACAAGAGCACAGGCCTGCCAGTGGCCGCTTCCGCAGGACACTGAAGGTACCTGCAGCCCTCCCCACCTGGGCTGGGCCTGCTGTCACTGCTCGGCCGAGCACCGCGCTTGGAGCGCTCCATGGAACATCCCTGGCTTTGTTCCCCTGCAGATGTTCCCGAAATTCCTGCGCATTCGGCGTAGGAACACCAGCAGCACTGCAACTGCAGGTACAGCCAAGCTTAACTCCAGGCTGACCAGCTGCCAGGCAGAGCCTGATGTCAGCACAAATTTGACTGCACGCTCAGAAAATTTTGTCACTGCAGTGAATGATCTCCGGGCGAAGGCTGCTGTCATGGAAATGACCGAGGGCACGAGCATCACAAACCCTGCCACCAGAATGACTCAAGGCCTCCCAAATACTGACAGCACCCCCACTCCCACCATGACTCATGCTCCCACCGTGCATTTTTACAAGGAGAGTCCTGTTCCTCTTCAGCAGCGGGTAAGCAGCCTGGGGCCAGGGCTGGAGGCCTCCCAGGATTGTGTGTCCCCTCAAGCCGTTGGATCCTCTCAGCCTTTGAAGCCATTAGAGTACTGTGGGAAGGGAAGCTGGAGAAGTTGCTGCCTTGGACAGTGCTCCAAGTCTTCCCCATGCCTCCTCCAGGTACCAGCGATTGTTAGGAATGTTCACCAGAGACTAGCATCCCATGTCACTGTGGATGCCGGAATGGAAACTGACATTGTGAGGCTGGCTGAAGAACACCCAGCGGACGTGGTGCTGACCCTCCTGCGCTGTGCCCCAACCTGTGACAGGTATGGGCTCACCTGCCTTGAGAGCTCAGGGCTCACCCGCCTTTAGGGCCGTGGCCCTGCATAACCTGTGCAATGGGCTCTGCCAGACAGGCAGACAGGTCCAGGACCCTCAGGCCCCTCTGTTTCCCGAGCCTGCTGCCATGGTCCCTCCCTGCCCTTCAGGGCACCGGGGCTCTGTCCCCTGGCCCCCAGACCCGCACAGGGCATGGTAGTGTGGCTGAGACGTCCCTGACACAGAGCTCTGATCCCACAGAGCTGCTGCCATGATGTGGAGAACCATAGGTTCATCGAGTTCCACGGTGGAGAAGGTGCTGCCAACACTCCTCAGTGTGATGGAGGACTGGCCTTTGTCTCGGATGTTCACCTCTGATGGGGACAAGGAGGACGTCTTTGCCCTGGCTGTGAGTTCCTGGGCATTTGCTCACCCCCAGGTCGCCTCTCCAGCAGCTCTCCATCCTCTCCCTGCCTCAGGCCCTGGGCTGAAACCTGGGCCAAGGGCAGGCTCAGGGGGCACCAGGCCTGCTGCTCCCCCTGCGTCTCCCCTGGGGCCCTGCCACATGGACACCTGGGCACTGAGCGCTCTCCTCGGCAACTTCTTTTGCAGGCAACTCTGGTGGTGTGGGTGATTGTCCAGGTGCCTGAGTGCCACGAGGCACTGATCCTTCATTCCTCCCGCCTGTTTGTGGCTCTGCTTTTCCATGTTGTCATCACCACACAGCAGATGCCACCACAGGAAGTCGATCGCTTCTGGAGAGCATGCCGAGAGGAACACCGCCTTCCCAGCGACCCCAACAGGTCTCCATCCTCCTGTCCTTCCCACGTCCTTGTGGCCAGTGCCAGTGCTCCCAGTGTGACCCGGGCTTTGCTCTGCACACAGGTTTGCAGTGCAGGCCGTGAGGTCCCTGCTCTGCCGGCTGGAGTGCGACAATGAGGTGATCGCTGTGGAGTCCAAGCATGGCTGGAACACGCTGCCCTGTGCTGACACCCAGCACTATGCTGTGTCTCTGCTGGCCAGGTGAGATCCCCTTCTCCCTGCTGTCCCTGGAATTTGTGCCCTGTGCCCGGGCTGCCCCACACAGTCCCTGTGGTCATGGGCCAGAGGGCCTCGTCACTTTAGGGATGGCCGAGCAGACTGGAAAAGGCTGGGAGAGGAGGGTGCAAAGGAGTGGCCGCCTCCCAAAGCACCCACGTCCCCTGCAGGGATGCTGGGGAAAGACTGCACCTCTATGAGTCAGTCCTGAGAAAAGTGTGCCCCCCCACCTCAGGCTCTTTGTTCCTTTTTGCCCCTGACAGGGAGATGCGCCATGTCTCAATCCCTTTGGCTTCCTGCATCGCAATCCATTTGCTCCGGCTGCTCAGCACTGAGAAGCCAGGCTGTGATCTGCCTCTCCTGGCATTCCTAGTGGAGGTGAGCCTGAAGGCCAGCGCGGCCTCGCTGAGCTGCCTCCCAGCTCCCTCTCGCAGCCGCATCCCTGGCCTGGGATGGCACCAGCGCCCTGTGCTGCTGCCTGGGGCTGGCCCTGTGCACTTCTGGGCTCCTGCCAGTCGGGCCCTGTGCCACTGCCCTCTGCCTTTCAGGTCCTGGAGTGCCTGGACTTTACTAAATGTGGTGGCTGGGTCCTGAGGGTCGTTTCGAGTTACCTGCGGATCGAGTGCAGGCAGATGTGTCGCCTGGCGCTCAGAGGCCTCCTGGTGCTCAGCAAGGATCCCCTGATGGTGAGAAAGGGGACAGCAGCTGAAGCTGCACTGGGGAGAGCAGCCCCATGGGCTGGCTGGGCTTCAGGAGCTGAGGCAGCTGCTCCCAGCTCTCCTGCCTCAGCTGCCCAAGTGCTTTGGGATGGGCCTTTGGTCTCTGGGCCCTGCGGCAGCAGGCTGGGCTTGCAGTGCCAGGGCGCTGTCGCTGGTGCAGCTGCTGACAGCTTCACAGCGCAGCCTTGTGTTCCACATAGGCCAGAAAAATGTGCTGTCTGTCTGAAAGCTTTGTGGATCTGCTGGGCGATGAAGATGGAGTGGTGGTTGCCCTGACCCTCCGTGTGCTTACTGATATACTGAAGAATGAAGACATCCTGATATCCAGCACCACCGCCCCAAAGCTGGCTGAGGCACTCCTGGCGCTCTTTAACAATGTAAGGTTCTGCAACCCGAGCCACAGGCACTGGGTGCTGCCCAGAAACTTTGTGCTGTCTGCATTTTCAGGCCTTTGCCTAGGTGGGCCTGGAGTAATCGGTGCTTAGGTTTTTTCCTTTCCTCTAGGAAAATAGCTTCATGCAACTGCTCTCCATTGACCTCTTCCGTAAGGTGATGGAGTTGGTAGTGGATGAGGGAAAAAAGCCCCTGAAGACAATTGTCAACAAGAGCCTGCAGCTACTTTTAATCTACTGCCGTGATGAGAACCGGCGTGTGGCAAATGTGAGGTTTTGGGCATCCCTGGGAAGGGGGCTGAGCCGCCTCCTGCCCTGGTGCCACACAGACTGCGTCCTCCTCCAGGCCTTGGCACAGGGATGCGGGTCCTTGTGCCCTGGGCTGTGGTGCCATCTCTGCATCTCTGCTGCTCTTCAGGCCTCTCGGGAAACCCTGCATTGTGCGGCCAAGTTCCTGAAGTGTAGGGATCTGGAGGAGCTACCGACCAAGGAAGATCCCTTGAATATCGATGAGTGTAAGGTAAGGATGGCTTGGAGAAGTGCCAGCCTCAGCCTGGAGAAGATCCGTGGCCGCGGGGCTGGCAGCTGTGGCCCCTGCCCAGCGCTGCACCCAGGGGCTCCGGCCTGCGCCCCACACGCCGCTCCCTTCCCTGGGCCCCGCGGGCTCTTCTCCAGGCTCCTGCGGCCCCGAGCCGGTTGCCCGTGGAGTCCCGGCCCAGCGGGGCTGCAGGGCGGGGCGGCAGCGCCGCTCCCCGGGCAGCAGCCGGCCCTCTGCCCCCTCCAGAGCCCGGCACCAGCGGCTGCTGGCCGGGCCTCAGGGCCGTGCGGGCAGGGGAGGCCGGGGCTGGGCGCGGCCAGAGCCCGGCCCAGGGGCTGAGCCCGCGCCAACCCTTCCCTCCTGTCGCTCTCTCCAGCTGGCAGACGACAGGAGCCGAGCGGCCGAGCACCTGCAGAACCTACAGCAGTCCCTGCTGGAGGCGGCCTTGCGGTTCATCGGTAAGCCACGAACCCGGGCTCCCTCCCCGGCCCGCCGCAGCTCGGCCCCGGCCCCGGCTGCTGCCCCGGCTGCAGCGGCATCCGGGCCCGGCGCCGTGGAGCCCCGCCTGCCCTCGGGGCTGCTGCCGCCCTCTGGCAGCCGTGCCCTGGGGCGGCAGCAGGCGGCAAGGGCCCGGGCTGAGCCCTGCCGGGGCAGGAGGCCGTGTGGCCACAGGGCTGGCAGCGGCGCTGGCAGGGAGCCGTGCCTCTGGGGCCGTGACACGCTCTGTCTTCACAGGCATGGCCGTGCGGTAGATGAGGGTGTAGCAGGGAGAGCTCCAGCTTATTGACAGGGGTGAGTGAGGGCAGCGGGTTGTCAGCGGCTCTGTCTGGCGGGGGAAGCTGCACTGCCTGGGCCGAGAGCTGCAGTCCCCAGCTGGGGAGGGCTTTGCTCTTTGCGTGGACGAGGGCTGGAGAGGGCACAACACACAGAGATTTCAGGGGCACGTGGGGGATTCGTGGCAAGCACCTTCTGGCTGATCCCAATGTCTCCTGCTTTCTTCTGGGTGGGATGGCCCTGGCAGGAAGATCTCCTAGGATTCCCACAGATCCCGGCTCTGACCATGGCTCTGTTCTTCTCTCTTCCAGCCCTTCAAACCCAGAGGCATGACAGCAGCCCGTCATGCTCTAACCTGCAAAATGAAGCCCGGTTTCCCCAAAAAGCTCAACAGCTGGGGATGTCTTCTGAATCCAGTGAACCAATGTCCCAAGAACACACCAAAAGACACTGAAGAGGACACCATCTCTCAGTGCTGCTGGAGCTCCACGCACAGCTGAGGCTGAGCACAATTCCCATGGCTTCAGGCCTCTCCCTGTTTGTAGTTAGCTCCCTCCCTCCAGCCCTCAGACCCTGCCCATGCCCTTTTTTTCCCTCCACTCTCCAACCCTTTTGACAGCTCTTTCCATCCCAGCCCTCAAACCCTGTCCATCCCCCCTTATTCCCTCCCAGCTCATCCCTTTCCTTCGACTTTCATTAATAAACACTTTGGCTTCTTCACTTCACCTGCATCTCTGTGGAGCTGAACCGGCGTAAAAACCTGAGCCCTGGCACACACAGGCCCCTGCTGCCGTCCTCTTGCGCGCCGTCTTTTGTGCAGAGACACAGAGGAGCGAGGCCGCGTCAGGCTGGAAAGGTGCCTGTGCTGAAGGTCCAGTTCCACAACACTGTGCAGTTTAAGGTCCTATTGAGAAGCCTGAAGCTCCTGGATTTTGGAAGAGCCAACCTGAGTATGCTCTGAACCCAGCTGTGAGGGATTCCATGGCAAGCATCTACAGAGAGCAAAGGAGCTTGGAATGCTGGAAGCTTTCAAGAATAGCTTCCTGAAAGCACAGCAGTGCTCCATCCTTGCACAGGGTCAGGGAGAGGGCAGAAGCAGAGGCCATCAGGCCTTAACAGGGAGCTTTGGGTGTGCCTTAGGGCAAGTGAAGCGGCAGCAGCACGGTGGCCGAGACTCGGACGCGTGACCGAGCCAATGGCCCGAGCGCCGTCAGGCAGTGCCGGGATCCCGGCTGCGGTTCTGGTGCCCAGAGCTGAGGAATCGCAGCCCCTGCCTCAGAGCCTGTCAGAAAGCCAAGCAAGTGAGAGCAGAGGGAGGGCAGCCTTCCAGTCTCTCCTGGGCATGGCCACAAAGCAGCCCCTGCTTCTCCTTCCTCCGCCTGTGTTTGGGGTGTGCTGATGGCAGCGCCAGCCAGGTTGTGCTCTGTGTTCCAAAGGCTGTGGAGACTGGGCATGAAAAGTGCTGCGTGCACAGCGGAGAGTCCTGGAAGGTGCTGGCAGGAGCGTCCTGCGGGAACAGGGCTCTGGTCTCTGGCCGGGAAGAGCCTGGTTTTGCTGCTGTGAGTGCAGGCAGGCGTCGAGGCAGGTGAAGAGGCGGCGGGCAGCTTGTGTTTGTAGAGGGCCTGGGGCTGCATGTGCGAACCTCCACCTGGAATCACACTGGGGGAAATCCCAGCTAGAGCTGGAGCGCCTGTCCAAAAAGGACCAGAAGGAATTCAGCCTTGCTAGGGTTTCTTAAGAGTGTGTTGGTGTTCCCCAGGAAAGGTACACATTTGGGGAAACGCCTCTGGGGGAAGGGGGCTTGCTGCGGAAGGAAAGCGCTTTCCTAGGAACTCCCAGTGATGTAGGAGCAGCTGTCATCCTTTGGCTCTGTGTGGTCCTTTCAGTCCTTGAGGCCCGTTGCACTTGGCAGATGGACAAGGGAAAGGAGAAGGCTGTGAAGAGCAGGTTTGGAATCCACCTGGACCTGCGGAGACCAAGGCCAGCACCTGCAGCAGGGTGTGTTCCCCCCCGTTTGGACACAGGTGTGAGCAGGAGCATCTCTGTCCAGCTGCCAGCCCCAAAGCTGTCTTTGATAGCTGTGAAGTCAAAGGCCTTCACGCACACACCTCTCACATCTTACCTGTCTGCTGTGTTTCAACTCTTGGCAATATGCATTTGCCTCTTGCTTGCTGGAAGCTGCTGCGGCCCAGAGGGTCCGCACCGAGCTGGGCTGTGTGGGCCAGGCGGCATGGAGAGTCTTGGCTGATCTTGGGGTGTCTGTGGCCTCAGAAAAGGCTTGGAAGGTTTGCCTCCCAAGGTGCCTTGCTCACTGGCTCTCCCTGTGCATCTTGGAGAGAACAAGGCAGGCATTTCTGGCAGCTGGGCATTAGCAGGCCTTCAAACGGGGGCGTGTTGTGGAGCAGGCCCAGCTGAGACACCCTGAGAGGAGCCCAGCGCTCCTTGCCCCTCTCCGCACACACGTGAGCCTTGTCTGCTGTCGGGATGACCCCGGCTGTGTCAGGGGGTGCTGCTACGTGGACACGAGACAGCCGGTCCTGTCCTGCCGGGTCCCAGCAGTGCCTCGCAGCAGTCCTGCATCCCCGTCAGGATGCCGGCCAAGAGAGGTCCTGGAAGCTGAGGGAGCTGATTTGAAGCTTGCGCGGGTGCCTACAGGTCAAGGCCAAGGACGTTCTCTCAGGATAGAGCAGTCCTGAGAGGTCTCTAGAATTCAAAGAAATCAGCAGACAAATGCATTGTCCACCAAAAGCTCTTTGATTGGCAGGAGGTTAGGGCTCTGCACCCCACCACAAGGCTTCTTTGCCACGTCCAAATTGCAGTGGCTTTCTGTAGGAATTCTATCAAAAATACCTTCCGTCTTTAGACTGCTGAGGTGATTCCATAGGCAGGGCCATAGAAAGAAACACATTGCGTCAGAATCCTAGACTTGAAGCTAATGTCCACCTGCTGGCCAGGAGGAGTCTCAGCGCACCAAAGCAGCTCATCTTCCTCACCCCTTCCCTGCACAGGGCTGATTCAAATCCAGAAAGCAGTCACGACCTCCTTTTCTTCCTTCACTTGTCTTCATCTCCAGGGCTTGTGCAGCTGCTTAGAGCCAGTTTGGAGTTCTCTTATGGAGGAAAATTTCAAAGTGCATCTCCTGATTTGTTTTTCTAATCAAGGCTGCATTTTTTTCTTTATTTTTCAGTCCATTGAAGAGGTGAAAGAAACATTCCGCAAGTGATCTTAATGCTGAGTGTCTCCTGAGGAGGTCTGGGCATGGAGAATGAGCCCCTTGCAGGCTGACCCTGTTTGGACAACCTGCTCCTCACCCCAACCTCACCCTGTCTGAAATCATCCACCAAGGACTGACATCTGAAATAATTTTTGTAAATTATGAATTTTACTTTTTAAAAAAAGAATTATAAGGAAATTATAATAATACTTTTAAATATATAAAATATTATTATATATGTTTTTACCGAAGTTTTACGTTTATTTTAAAAAATCGATACATTTTTAGCAACCAAAAAAATTATTGGTCATTGGTTTTAAGTAACACAATTCCCTTCATTAATTCATTGACAACATCTGGCTATTGATTCTATCCCGCTTTATGCTAATTAGTTCTATTTTTACTCCTTTTGTCATCTTCTTTATCGTTTTCTCAGACAGGGTAAAAGGGGCCACTTTGGGGTCCACGGAGACATTTCTGGGGCACATTTGGGGCAGTTCTAAACCTGGGGATGGAATCTGAAGAAAATTTGGGGTCTGAAGGACATCTGGGGGAGCCGGGTGGGCACTTGGAGGTCAGGGAGGGGAATCTGGGGCCCTTCGGGGTCCGGGCGGGCACTTGGGGGCCCTGAGGGGACTCTCTGGGGCGCGGGGGATGATGGGAGTTGTAGGCGCGGGTAGAACACGGTGTAACGGGGCCGCGGAGCATCACGGGAGTTCGAGGCGCGGCTCCAATGGCTGTCGGTGGAGCGCGGGGCATGACGGGAGATGGAGTCACGGCTGGAATAGGGCTCTGTGCGCGCCGCGGAGCATGCTGGGAGCTGTAGTCCCGGAAGTGCATAAAGCCGAGCTGTGGCGGGGCCGGGAAGGCGCTTGGCGGACACTTCTGCGTCCGAGTCGCGACTTGAGGCCCTCGGGGGAAACGTGTGCGGTTCGGGAGGAATTGGGGGGAACTTGGGGAGCTCGAACCGGGCGCTTTAGGACACGGGGCACAGCAGGAATTTTCGGCGCGAGACTGTGTTGGGCAGAGCTCTGAGAGCACGGGGGATGATCGGAGATGAATTCCCAGAAGTGGCTCTAACGGGCATCTCTGGGGTTGGGAGCATTCAGGGGAGTCGGGGACGATTTTGGGGGGTTCCAAATAAATACTGAGGGGGCACTTCGGGATCCTGGAGGGTCTGGGGGAAACGTAGGGTACACATGGGGGGGAGGGGGGATACGGGGGCGGGGTTCTGTGGAGCGCGGGGCATGACGGGCATTGTAGTCCGGGCTGCAATGGGGCTCAATTGGGCCGCGGTGCATGACGGGAGTTGAAGGCAAAACCGACACGTGGCACCGACACCAGGCACCGCCCCGAGGCCCCGGTTTCCTGGCACTGATTGGGTGCTGGCGGTGACGGGCGGGAGCCTCGGCAAATGGGAGTTTGCGGAGGCGGGAACAGCCAATTCAACCCCTCTAGTCCTTCCCAGTACAGCCCAGTTCATCCCCAGTACAGCCCAGTTCATCCCCAGTACAGCCCAGTTCTACCCCTGTGGCCCTTCAGTCCCCCCCTTTACAGCCCATTTCATCACCAGTACAGCCCAGTCCCTCCCAATACACCTGAGTTCATTCCCATTCCCTTCCAGTTCCCCCCAGTATCTTCCATAGCATGCCCCAGTATTCCCCAGTCTTCCCCACAGTGTTGCCATTGTCCCCAGTTTGTCCCAGTGTGTCCGTGGCCACAGCCCCTTGCAGTGTCCCAGGGCAGGTTGGGATGCTGATCCACCCTCACAGCCGGCCCAGGGCAGGGCTGGAGTGGTTTTGGTGGCCCCTTGGGCTGGCACACACTTGAGGAGTGTGTCTGTTTTCAGTGGGGAAAATTACGAGTTTTACATTGCTTCAAAAATAGAAAAGCCCTTTTTGTCTGAGTGCAGGCAGCTCTCTGAGCAAAGCAGGTCCCAGGTGAGTGAGGACAGGCAGGATGGGCTTGGGGAATGTGGAACAAGGTTGTCCACACTGGGTCAGACCTCAAGGCACAGCTTCTCTGCGCAGGCCAGACCTAAGGAGGGACCATGGATCGACATCAATCACAGAATGCTGCAATCACCTCTGCTCCAAAGAGAACAGTAATAAAACACACCCTTTATAACAGGAATGTGTATTTCTTAGAAGTTCTTTGAAATCTTTCTCCATAACTGCAGTACAAAACCTTCCTAATGAACTGCACCAGAGCAGAGGGAAATCAAGGCAGAGCCGTGGTTTGTCAGGACTTGCTTGATCCCAAAGAGCCCCGTGGTGCATTTGGTGCTGAGCCCTCAGGGCCTGAGAGGAGATGGCACAAACCTTTCCAGGAGTCCAAGTCAGAGGAAAAACCCAACGTGTCTCAAAGCATTCCTGGGTCCCACTGAGGTCCATCCCCAACACAGGCTCCTCATGGACTCCTTGGAGGAGAGAACTGGAGGCCAAGAGTGCCCAGAAACCTCTCAGAGACGGAGTGTGGGAAGGAAAACCCAAAGTACCTTAAAAGACATTGAGTATCTCAGAGCATTAATGAGCCCCACTGAGTGTCAGTACAAAGCCTCTCTAGGGACTAATTACAGCAGATAATTGGAGGCCATGACTGCACAAACCTCTCAGAGTGATTCAGTGTCAAAAAGTAGTACTTTAATGACTCTTGAGTAACTTGAGGCATTAATGAGCCCCACTGAGTGTTGTTAGTGACAAAACATCTCAAGGGACTAATTACAGCAGACAATTGGAGGCCGTGATTGCACAAACCCCTCAGAGACTCCCAGGCAAAAGCAAAACCCAAAGTGCTTTGAAAAACCTGCAGTCCCTGGGAGCACTGAGGAGCCCCCCAGGGCCATTCCTGACCAAGGCTCCCCAGGGACTGGTCCCAGCAGATCCCTGGGGCCACTGGGATGTGGGGGGATGCTGAGGGCAGGACAAGGGGGTGACAGTGCCCAGCCTTGCTGGGGCTGTGCCAGGAGGCCCCAGGGCCTCAGGACAAGGTGTCCCCTCCCAGCCCTTGGTGGCACAGACCCTGCTGTGCCCCAGGGCACCAAGACTTGGCTTCTCCTGGGCACTGCCAGCCCTGCCGGGCCCTTGGCCACGTCCAGCACAGCTTGTCCTGCGCTGTCCCACAGCTGCTGCTGTGTCCCTGCAGGCTGCACACTCCCATCTCGCTGCCCCCCTGGCTCTGCCCTGCATTTCCCTTTCTCTTCTCCCTGATATCCTGGGATGGAACGTGTGAGAATGGTTCAAAGCTGTACCAGGGAGGGTTTAGACTGCACAGGAGAAAGTCTTTCTTTACTGGGAGGGTGACTTTGGGGTTTCAAACTTTGGGGTTTCAAAGCAGGGCTGATGGCTGTCCCAGGAAAGGAGCTGGGACAAGGTGTCCATCGCTCAGGAGCTGTAATTTGGATTGTCACTTGCCACTGTTCCTCTGAGCTCTTCTCTGTTCCAGAGATGGGCTCTTAATGAGCTGGTGGCTCTCCTGAGATGGGCCCGGGAGCAGCCCGGGCAGAGAATGAACTGAGTTTGTCCTGCTGCCATTGTTGGTGCCCTGTCTGGGAGTGCAGATGAGTCTCTTCTCTCTTAACCTGACACAACCCAGCAGGAGCATCAATCTCCTGAGGCAGCCGTGTTTGGAGGCTGCACACACAGGCACTGGTTTTGTGTAACATGATACCAGATCCTTGGGATGGCTTTCCAGAAATGCATCATGCTTAGAGGAAAGGCTTTGTTCTTGGCCTGGCAATGGATTTGTTCAGGGCCAGGATCACAGATTTGTTCCCAAGGCTGCAGATGAATGGATTTAGGAATGGGAACAGGACTGTGTTCAGCAGAGCTCCAGTTCTGTTGGTCCTCAAGGAAACATCTTCTGCAGGACACGTGCAGAGAGCAATGCAGCTCCCACGGGCAATGGATAAGGTGACGGGATGGGTAGAACACGTGGTCAAAGCTTTCTTCCTCCCAGAGGCTGCTGGAAGATGCAGAACACAGAAAAGGACGCAGATGTCAAATGCCAGAGTCAAACATAAGGAGCCCAGCACGACACACGGTAAGAAGACAGAGTCTGTTTCCCAAAGCAGGCTGGTGTCAGAGCAGGACAGTTTGAACAAGGGGGAGTTGTCCCAGAGGAAATGGGGGATCTTGGAGCCACAGAAAGACAGCTCAGAGAGGAAGAGCAGCGGTAGCTCAGCAGGACAAAGCCGAGGACCCAAAGAACCAACACCCAGGTGGACACAGAGCTGAGGCTTTGTGATGTCAGCGTAGAGCAAAGGGTGGCAGATGGCAACACAGTGGTCAAAGGACATGACAACCAGGGAAAAACTCTGTGCAGCCCAGGGCAAAATAAAAATAGTTTTGGGCAAAGCAGCTGCCTAGTGAGAGAGTGTTCTGACCAGAACTCAGCATCACAAGCCATTTGATGCTTGTGGAGGATGTAAACCAGATTTCCAGGAAGGCCAGGCTGCAGATGAAAACGTCCATGGGGGTTTGCAGGTGGTGATCCACACACAGGAGGAAAAGGATGGTTTCACTCCCCATCACTGTTGTCAGGTACATGAGCAGAAGGGCCTGAGATAAAAACATCCGCAGTCTTGGATCATGCTCTGGGAAACCCTCTAGGATGAACTCAGTAACTGCTGTTGCATTTTCTGGTGCAGAATTCCAGCTCTTCGTGCTGAGACAGGATCATGGCAAAAACAAGGGCGATAATTTCACAGTCTGGACAAACATTTCTATCCTTCCTTCTCTGCTTCTTTCTTTTCCTGCAGTCTTGCCATAAAGCACAGTGATTGCACTTCAAACACTTTGTTGCCCAGTACTTTTTAGAGGAGTAGTTTCCTGCCCAATAGTTTCTTGGGGATTAGTTTCTTGCCCAATATTATCTTACCCAGTAGTTTCTTAGGGAGTAGTCCCGCCGTCCCTTTTATTTAATCTTCCTTTCTTTCATTTCTTTCTTTCTCTCTCTCTCTCTCTCTCTCTCCTCCTTCCTTCCTTTCTTCCTTCCTTCCTTCCTTCCTTCCTTCCTTCCTTCCTTCCTTCCATCCTTCCATCCTTCCATCCTTCCATCCTCCCTTTCTGTAATGTGGTGCCCTTATCCTCCCCAAATCACTGCCACGTAACCTCAGCCCTGCACAGCTTGGGACCTTTACCTCTGCCTTCCCAATTTCACTGTGATCTCCCAGAATGCACTTCTAGGCCCCAAAATTGCTACAAGCAACAGGAGCCTCCAAAAAGTGCCTCTTGCTTTCCCTTCCTCTAGACCCACTACTCCAAGAGCAAAAATTACCCAATACCTCATTGCAATCCCTACACCTGCCAAGTTCCTTACCACCCCCACAGTGCAATCCCCACATTTCACCGCTCCACACCACCCTACCCCACGGTACCCTACACCATCCCATCCCATCCCATCCCATCCCATCCCATCCCATGACTTCGGGGCAGGAAATCCCTTCCAACCAGGACTTAAAACCTCCCAGGGATTCAGGGGCAGCCGCAGCCTCTCGGGCCAACCTGGGCCACGGCCCGACCGCCCTCCCAGGGTACAAGTCCATGCCCACATCCCATCTCGGCCTGGCCCCAGCAGCACAAAGCCCTTCCCTGTGGCCTCTCCTTGCAGACCCTTGGCAAGAGTCTCTCTCAGCCAGCAATTACTGCTCCTCCCTGCTGTGGGTCACAAGCTGCAAGTTGATTTTCTCCCCGTGGCCCCGGCCCAGCCCAGAGCCAGGGCCAGGACCTTTCCCCGCAGCTCTGCGGCCGCTGCCTCCCTTCGGCCGCAGCCCAGCAGACGCAGCTCGGAGCTCCCCGGGGGCTGCGGCTCCTTGCCAGGGCCGGCGCTGGGGCAGCTCCACCTGGGCCCCGGGGGAGCAGGGACAGCAGCCCAGGGAACGGCTGGGGCTGGGCCAGGCTGGCTCCGGGCCAGAGAGGAGCAAAAGCTCCTTCCCCTACAGGGGGCTGGGACACTGACCAGGCTCCCCGGGGAATGATCACAGCCCCGAGGCTGCCGCAGCTCCAGGAGCCTTTGGACACCCCTCCCAGGGATGCCCAGGCCGCCATTGCCTGCACTCCATCATTCCTCTGGGTCCCTCTCAGCTCAGCCTCTTCTGCCATTCTCACCTCTGGCTCAGCCTGTGTGTCCACTCCAGGGGCTGACAGAGCCCTTCAGAAGCTGGTGGGGTAGGCACAAAGAACTGGTTGAAGGGCTGGGAGAAAACTTCCCCTGCTGTCATTTCCTCACAGAAAGTACCATTCTTAAAGTAACCCCAAAAACATACACTTAGAGTGTGATAGCCGTGTATCTATGTGCTTTAACTTCAAGCAGAAGTTAAAAATCCATGAATTCCTCACCTTATCTGTTGGGTTTGGTCTCCTCACCTGAGCTTGAAGATGGTAAAAAGCCTTTTTTCCCTCTGAAAGCCCCGAGCCAGGTCGCAAGAAAGAAGCGGAGTCCTCAAGGTCTTGTTCTCTTGATATTTCGTGTTGTTTATTGTTTCATATCTTAAAATGTTCACCGTGCCAAGTGGAGATCTGAACAGCAGCTGGGACACGAGGCGACTCCCCCCACAGTGGGACGTCGCAGTCCCTTTATACAGAAAGTAACGTATCACCTGTTTACACTTATATTCCAATACCTAGCACCTATAGTAAAATGGTCAACTTTACTCTAATCCAATCTCCTTAAACTACTTTGTGCCACCGTCACCAAAAGATGGAGGCCAGGGGAGAAGAAGGAAGAACTAAGGGCAACACCCTAAGCCCTCCATCTTGTCCCCCATGTACCTATATTCTAAAAACTCAAAACTACATCATTTCTCATCCTATACCAAACTAAACTACTTTTTTCACATCTTTGTGGTTTGTTATTCTTCCCTCAATGTTGGAAGCCGTTCCCATGGACTGAAGTCAAAGACAGTGTCTTCCTGAGCTCCGTGCCAGGGTCTCCAACCTCCCTGTAGAGCTCCAAAACCCCCCTGTACAGATCTCAAACCCTCATGCTCAGGTCTGTGGCCTCCCAGGGCATCCAGAAAAATGCCCTGGACTCCGACATTATCAACCCATAAAACAAACTAGATAACAGACCCAGTAGCCTTAGTTGTAGGGCCCCTGTTTTGATAAGGGCCTGCAAATGGGAGGAATACAGCCACAACCATGTGCCATCCAAACCAGGGTAAGCTAGACAACATGGTGTTACCTAATGAGGTTTCTATATCCAGCTCACAGAAAATTACAAGCTGGCCAGAAGGTGAAAACTTTGGTCTCACTGATGAAGAGGAGCAGAAACAAGTGACAAAGGCTGAAGAAGCTCCTCTGTCCAACCAACTGCCAGCAGAAGAAACACTCTACGCTCTTTTCACTGACAGCTCCTGTCGCATCGTAGGGACGAACTGGAGGTGGAAGGCAGCTGTGTGGAGCCCCAGGCAGGGGAGTATGGAGACAGGCCGCTGAAGCTCCTGAAGGAGAAGGTGGATCAAGTCAACTTGCTGAACTCAAAGCTGTTCAATTGGCCCTGGACATTGCTGAAAGAGAGAAGCTCTACCTCTACACTGATTTGTGGATGGCAGCCAATGCTCTGTGGGGCTGGCTGGAAAGGTGGAAAAAGGCCAGCTGGCAGCAGAGGGGAAAACCAGTCTGGGCTGCTGATGAATGGAAAGACATTGCCACTAGAGAACAGTGAGATGTTACTTGGGTAGAGAAGCTACCTATGAAAGTCCGCCATGTAGATGCCCATGTCCCCAAGAGTCGGGCTAATGAGGAGCAGGGAGATCAGGCTGCAAAGACAGAGGTGTCAAAGATAGATTTAGATTGGCAACACAATGGAGAGTTGTTCCTAGCTCGATGGGCCCATGATGCCTCAGGTCCTCAGGGGAGAGATGCCGCCTGTAAGTGGGCACGAGACTGAGGGGTGAATTTAACCATGGACAGTATTTCTCAGGTTATCCGTGACTGTGAGACATGTGCTGCAGTCAAACAAGCCATGCGGGTGAAGCCCCTATGGTATGGTGGGCGGTGGTCCAAATATAAGCATGGAGAGGCCTGGCAGATTGACTACATCACCCTTCCCCAAACCCTCCAAGGAAAGTGCTATGTGCTGGCCATGGTGGAAGGCACCACTGGCTGGTTGGAGACCCACCCTGTGCCTCACGCTACTGCCCAGAACACCATCCTGGGCCTGGAAAAACAAGTCCTGTGGAGACATGGCACCCCTGAGAGAATCGAGTCTGACAATGGGACTCATTTCAAGAACAGCCTTACCAACACCTGGGCTAGAGAACATGGCATGGAGTGGGTGTACCATATTCCTTATCATGCACCAGCGGCCGGGAAAGTTGAACGGTGCAATGGCCTGCTTAAAACTACCTTGAAGGCACTGGGTGGGGGAACCTTCAAGAATTGGGATATTAATTTAGCAAAGGCCACCTGGTTGGTGAACTCTTCAGGTTCCACGAACAGAGCAGCCCTGCCCAATCTGAGCCCCTGAGAACAATAGATGGAGATAAGGTTCCAGTGGCACACATGAGAGATATGCTGGGAAAAACTGGATTAATTCTGCCTTCAGCAAAGACAATCCCATCCGTGGGGTTGTCTTTGCTCAGGGATGAAGTTGCACCTGGTGGGTGATGCAAAAGGATGGAGAGATCCGATGCATACCTCAAGGGACCCTTGTTTTAGGGAGAACTACCCGTGACACTGTATCTGTATCCATGTTTGCATGTATATATGTATATAATTAAGGAAGTGAATGTATGTATATTCTTTAAAGGTTTAAATTCAATGTAATATGTTGGTATGGGGAAAAAAATTGGGGTGGATATTGTTGGGGGTTAGATTTGTTTCTTTTTTGCTTACAGAATTTTGTCCGATAGGTTGCTAGGAGACTAACTGCTGGGTACTTGTGGGTGCTTGACTAAAACAAAGCAGTAGCCAAAAGTCAGGAGAGTAAGTGTAGCATTGGACTACACTTCTTTTGTCTCTGGGAGTTTCCCTCGGAGGGGGAAGATAATCTGAGTTTTGGAGGCAGGTAGAGGATGGGGCTGGGGGCAGCTACGCTGTCTCTTGCCCTCGTATTTAGGAGAGAGGACGGCCAGGCTGCTGCATGCTGTGGGAGGAATCCACTGACACTACCAAGTCCGGTCCTGGGAAATCTACCCTCTGCTCGTGTTCCCAGGAATTCAGGGCTGCCTCCTCCTGCCCTGCTGGAGCTGGGCCGGCCCTGTCTCACCACTGCCCCTTCTTCGGCACAGCCCTTTTTGCTACTCTGTGGGCCTGCACTCCCCTGTCCTGCCGGGACGTCCCTGCCAATGCAGCTACCACCGTGGAGCTTCTGATATACCTTACCCACCAGCCCAGGATTTTTCACTGTTCCAGCTTGGTGCTCTCATAGTCCCGCAGGGGCACCAAAATCAGACTGCCCCAAGCTTTCTGAAACAAAGACGCTCAAGGTTCCTGGTTCTGTTTTGTTGTTAATGCTGTTGTTCTTGTTGTTTGTTTGCCTTGTTATACATACTAGAAAAGAACTGTTTTTCCTATCCCCATATCTTTGCCTAAGAGCCCCCTCAAAATTCAAAATTATAATAATTTGGAGGGAGGGGGTTTGAGTTCTCCCTGCCCCTCCCTAGTAAACACTTGTCTTTTCCAAACCAAGACACCCTTATAACCTGGAAACCGTTAAACAATAAAGATGTTAAATTTCCCAAAAATGTTTCAGGTAAAGAGGATTAGTAGGAGAAGAAAAAGAGAGATTGAGAAAGACAGAAGATCTATATCCAAAGACACACATATAGCTAGCAACTGCTTGGGTTCCAGTGTGGGTGAGACACAAACCCCAGGAGAAGGAGGGTCCACACCATGGGCTGAGCTTGTGATCCGTCTTTTAAGCTCCTGGGCCTTTGTGTGGCCACTGTGACACTGCAGAGCCAAGGAGACCATTGCTGACAGTACAGAACCCTACAGAACCGAGGGGCCATGGGGACACTGTGGTGCCTCATGGAATCAAGGGGACCATTGTGAAACTCAGGGGCCCCATGGAAGCAAGGGAACGTGGAATAGGCCTGGCTGGTTTGGCCTCCCGGGGGCTGCTGGACAGGTCTGGCTGACCTTGGCATGTTGAGGGCTGCTGCTCATCTGCCCCGGAAGCTCTGGGGCTCTGTGTTCTCCTTCTGTGGAAAAGAGCTGTCCTTCTCCTCCAAGGGCCTGTGGCTAAATTTGCAATTCCTCCTCCAAATTTCCTTAAATGGAAAGATTGTTTCCAGATGACATCTGCCAGGAGAGACTGATCTAGCTGGCCTGGAAACCTGGGGTCCATCTCACATTGTAGTAGTTTGAAGACAAAACAAATGAGAGGCTCCAAGTCAGAGATACAATTTAATAGGAAAAAAAAAAAAGAAAGAAAGTAAAATAAAATAGATGCAATAATACAAAAGACCACTGACAGAGTCAGAATACAACCTGAGCGTAGTGATGGAAGCAGTCCAGATGAGGTGGTCTTCCTGAAGCAGTGATCCTGTAGAAAGGTCTGGTAGCTCGGGTCCTCTGGGAATCCAGTGGGTAAGCGCCCCTCTGGTGTTCAGAGTCTCAGCTTATATCCAGGCTGGAATGCTTGGTTTCTCCCTCTGGACGGAGCATCCCACAATGGGATGGTGAGTCATGTGATAAGGCCTGATGGGCCCATTAACAGGAGGTAGTCCAGGAGGGGGTTATCTGTGAGCTGTGTAGCAAAGGTGCTGATGGCCCATTAACAGAAGATAAGCCAGAGTGGAGGAGGCAGGGAGCACTGCCTCACCTGGTTTCAACAGTTCTTGAAGATGGTGATAGAATATACTTCAACCCAGGACATTATCCACCCCTTATTCTATTACCATCTACATCATCCCAAATCAATACCTTCCTTAAACTACACACACACACATATATATATATAATGAAATCCTACACACAGTTCTCACTTAAAATAAGGTCTCCTTGTGGTACACAGTGGGTGTCCCCATCCTTTTGCATCACCCACCAAGTGTAACCAGGTCCTTGTGCAAAGACAGCCCCTCGGATGGGTTTGCCCTTGCCCGAGGTGGGATTAATCCAAACAGTCTTTCCTAACATACCTCTCATGTGTACCACAGGGACCCTATCTCCATCCACTGTATGCAAGGATTCAGACTGGGCAGGACCAGCTCGATTGATGGACCCTCGGGTATTGACCATCCAGGTGGCCTTCGCTAAGTTCAGTTCCCAATTTTTGAAGGTCCCTCCACCAAGTGCCTTAAGGGTAGTTTTAAGCAGTCCATTGCAGCGTTCCACCTTCCCGGCAGCTGGTGCATGGTATGGGATATGGTATATCCATTCGATTCCGTGTTCTCTGGCCCAAGTGCTTATGAGGCCATTCTTGAAATGAGTCCCGTTGTCTGACTCAATTCTCTCAGGGGTGCCATGTCTCCACAGGACCTGCTTTTCCAGACCCAAGATGGTGTTCCGGGCAGTAGCATGAGGCACAGGGTAGGTCTCCAGCCATCCAGTGGTTGCTTCCACCATGGTGAGCACGTAGCGCTTGCCTTGGCGGGTTTGGGGAAGGGTGATGTAGTCAATTTGCCAGGCTTCCCCATACCTATACTTTGACCATCGTCCGCCATACCACAGAGGCTTCACTCATTTGGCCTGTTTGATCGCAGCACAGGTCTCGCAGTCATGGATAGCCTGGGAGATGCTGTCCATAGTAATGTCCACCCCTCGGTCACGAGCCCATCGATATGTTGCATCTCTCCCTTGATGACCAGAGGCATCATGAGCCCAACGAGCTAGGAATAATTCTCCTTTGTGCTGCCAGTCTAGATCAACCTGAGATACTTTCACCTTGGCAGCTCGATCCACCTGCTCGTTGTTATGATGTTCTTCATTAGCCCGACTCTTGGGTACGTGCGCATCCACGTGTCGAACCTTCATGGTCAGCCTTTCTACTCGGGTGGCGATGTCCTGCCAAATCTCAGCAGCCCAGATGGGTTTCCCTCTGCGCTGCCAGTTGGCCTTTCTCCAGCGGTCCAGCCATCCCCACAGAGCATTAGCTACCATCCATGAGTCAGTGTAGAGATAGAGCCTTGGCCACTTCTCTCGTTCAGCAATATCCAAAGCCAGCTGGACAGCTTTAAGCTCTGCGACCTGACTTGATCCACCTTCTCCCTCGGTAGCTTGTGCAACTCGTCGTGTGGGGCTCCATACAGCAGCTTTCCATTTCCGGTTAGCACCTACAATTCGGCAGGAACCGTTGGTGAAAAGGGCATATCGTCTCTCACTCTCTGGTAGCTCATTATATGGTGGGGCTTCCTCGGCCCGTGTCACTTGCTCCTCCTCTTCTTCAGAGGATAATCCAAAGGTCTCACCTTCAGGCCAGTTTGTTATAATTTCCAGAATCCCAGGGCGATTCAGGTTTCCAATACGGGCGCGCTGCGTGATCAGGGCGATCCATTTGCTCCACGTGGTGTCGGTGGCGTGATGTGTGGTAGGAACCTTTCCCTTGAACATCCACCCCAGCACTGGTAGTCGAGGTGCCAGAAGCAGCTGTACTTCAGTACCAATCACCTCTGAGGCAGCTTGGACTCCTTCATAGGCGGCTAAGATTTCCTTCTCTGTGGGAGTGTAGTTGGCTTCGGATCCTCTGTAGCTTCGGCTCCAGAATCCCAGTGGTCGTCCCCGAGTCTCACCCGGCACCTTCTGCCAAAGGCTCCATGACAGACCATGGCTCCCGGCTGCAGAGTAAAGCACATTCTTCACCTCTGATCCCGTCCTGACTGGGCCAAGGGCTACCGCATGAGCGATTTCCTGCTTGATCTGGGCGAAAGCTTGCTGCTGTTCTGGGCCCCAGTGGAAATCGTTCTTCTTGCGGGTGACCAGGTAGAGAGGGCTCACGATTTGGCTATACTCGGGAATGTGCATCCTCCAGAAGCCTATGGCACCTAGGAAAGCTTGTGTTTCCTTCTTGTTGGTCGGTGGAGACATTGCAGTGATCTTATTGATGACTTCAGTGGGAATCTGACGCCGTCCATCTTGCCACTTCACTCCCAGAAACTGGATCTCTCGAGCAGGTCCCTTGACTTTGCTCCTCTTGATGGTGAAGCCGGCCTTCAGGAGAATCTGAATGATCTTCTCTCCCTTCTCAAAGACTTCTGTTGCAGTGTTTCCCCACACGATAATGTCGTCAATGTATTGCAGGTGTTCTGGAGCCTCACCCTTTTCCAGTGCAGCCTGGATCAGTCCATGGCAAATGGTGGGACTGTGCTTCCACCCCTGGGGCAGTCGGTTCCAGGTGTACTGCACGCCCCTCCAGGTGAAGGCAAACTGAGGCCTGCATTCTGCTGCCAGAGGAATGGAGAAAAAGGCATTTGCAATATCAATGGTCGCATACCATTTTGCTGCCTTGGATTCCAGCTCATACTGAAGCTCCAACATGTCTGGTACGGCAGCGCTCAGTGGTGGTGTGACTTCATTCAGGCCACGGTAATCCACTGTCAGTCTCCATTCTCCGCTGGACTTACGCACGGGCCATATAGGGCTATTAAAGGGTGAACGAGCCTTGCTTACCACCCCTTGGCTCTCCAGCTCACGAATCATCTTATGGATGGGGACCACAGAGTCTCTGTCGGTGCGATATTGCCGACGGTGCACTGTTGCTCGGGCGATCGGCACCTGTTGTTCTTCAACTTTCAGTAGTCCCACAGCAGAGGGGTCGTCTGAGAGTCCAGGCAAGGTACTCAGTTGTCTGATGCCTTCTGTCTCTAGAGCAGCTATGCCAAAAACCCAGCGGTATCCTCTTGGGTCTTTGAAATACCCATTTCTGAGATAGTCTATGCCCAAAATGCATGGGGCCTCTGGACCAGTCACAATGGGGTGTTTCTGCCATTCTTTCCCAGTTAGACTTACTTCAGCTTCCAGTACAGTCAGCTCCTGGGATCCTCCTGTCACCCCAGAAATGGAAATGGGTTCTGCTCCCACGTACCTTGATGGCATCAGAGTACACTGAGCACCGGTATCAACCAGAGCCGTATATCTTTGTGGGTCAGATGTTCCAGGCCATCGGATCCACACAGTCCAGTAGATCCGATTGTCCCTTTCCTCTACCTGGCTAGAGGCAGGGCCCCCCTATTCCTGGTCATGGCATACATTGCTCTCTTCTTGTAAATATGTTTCTGAGGTTCCTTCAAGAGGATCAGTCATATCATCATTCCTGTACCGTCTGGAGTTCTGTGCACGAGAGACCGGAGCAACATTGATTCTAGATGGGCTCTTTGTGGTAGGTGTTTCTCTTTTCAGTTCACGTACCCGGGCTGCTAAGGAGGAGGTGGGTTTTCCATCCCACTTCCTCATGTCTTCTCCATGCTCCCGAAGAAAAGACCAGAGGTTACCTCGGGGTGTGTATCCTCTCTCCCTGGCTGGGGAGCGCCTGCTCCTAATGGCAGAGACTCTCATTGGCTCTGGCTGGATATGGTAAATTTCTTCCTTAAGTTCTTTTTTCAGTTTCTGATGGCCTTCTTCAATCAAGTTCCGGACTTGCTCAGCCAGTCTTGTTTCCACAGATGAGACATGGGTACGAACTGGAGCAGTGACAGTGTCCTCGTAAATTCTTAGTTTATTAGCCAAGACACCTACCCTGTCCTCACCTTCCCTCCATTGCAGTGTTGCCAGGTAACGTGAGTACATCTCGGGTCCAAGCCGTGCAAATCTCAACCACATCCGTGATGTGCACTGGACACCATCTGGGTTTTTAGGAAATCTCTCATCTTCTGAAAAAAGGATTTCCAACACAGCCAATTCCCTCAGGCATCGGATGCCTTGTTCTATTGTGTTCCATTTTCCTTGGTGCACTTGGAGGTCTTCTTTACAAAGGTATCTATCCTTCACACTTGTTAGCAGTCGCTGCCAGAGGCTGAGAGGTTCTTGGCTTTTCCCAATCCCCTGGTCAATGACCACATCCCGGGACAACGATCCCAGTTGCCTGGCCTCACTTCCATCCAGAATGGTGTCATTGGCTGCAGCGTCCCAGATGCGGAGCAGCCAGGTCAGGATGGACTCGGTCTGGCGGGTGAATTCCCTTCGCAGGTCACGCAGCTCACCCAGAGATAGAGAGCGAGTGATGATTTCTGGCTCTGTCTCTTCTGCTGATTGTGAAGGTCCTGCTGCACCCTCATCAGTCACTATGCGGACTGATTTGGTCCTTGATTTCTTCTTCTGAACGGGGGCAACTGCTACTGGTTTAGGCTGTTCCGGTTCGGTGATGGTTTGTGTGGAGATGCTGATGGCACCCTTAGTCCCTTTCTCCTCTGTGACAGTCTGCGTAGATGTGGACACTGTTGCCTCACTTTTGGCTTCTTTCTCCTCTGTGACGGTCTGTGTAGATGAGGACACTGTTGCCTTGCCTTTGGTTCCTTTCACCTCTGTGACACTCTGTGTAGACACTGATATTGTTGCTCTGCTTCTTTTTCCCTCTTCCTCTTCCTTCAGAACACGCTGTATCACACCATGTAGTGTTTTGATTCTAAGCATGGTGCGGGCCGTGCAGAGAAGACAAAGCAGGACTAACAACAACATCATGCTGTCCTTGGCACCCAGAGGGTATTCCATATTTTCAAAAACTGCTGTGTCATGCCTGAAAAGCTGGAAAAAATCATTCTTCACCCCTCCCCACAGGGGCTGGGTGAGATTGTTGAGGCCCCAGATGTAGCATCCTAGACCAGAACAAGAAAACAAAAGTGGGTGTATATTCTGAATAATGTTCATTGCCTCAGAGTTTATCAAGCAATGGACATAATAGACTACTAAAGCAATTTTAGTACCATACCCTGGTCTACGCAGGAGCATTAAGACTGGCAGATAGTACCCCAGTTGTGGAAAAATATAGAGAGATAGATATAAGACACATGTAAGCATGTTGAGCATCATAGCGAACAGGTGTCTTCTTCAATACAAAATTGTAATTCTGACTTTTCTCAGTGCCTTGTGCCCCACGTTGGGCGCCAAAAATGTAGTAGTTTGAAGGCAAAACAAATGAGAGGCTCCAAGTCAGAGATACAATTTAATAGGAAAAAAAAAAAAGGAAAGAAAGTAAAATAAAATAGATGCAATAATACAAAAGACCACTGACAGAGTCAGAATACAACCTGAGCGTAGTGATGGAAGCAGTCCAGATGAGGTGGTCTTCCTGAAGCAGTGATCCTGTAGAAAGGTCTGGTAGCTCGGGTCCTCTGGGAATCCAGTGGGTAAGCGCCCCTCTGGTGTTCAGAGTCTCAGCTTATATCCAGGCTGGAATGCTTGGTTTCTCCCTCTGGGCGGAGCATCCCACAATGGGATGGTGAGTCATGTGATAAGGCCTGATGGGCCCATTAACAGGAGGTAGTCCAGGAGGGGGTTATCTGTGAGCTGTGTAGCAAAGGTGCTGATGGCCCATTAACAGAAGATAAGCCAGAGTGGAGGAGGCAGGGAGCACTGCCTCACCTGGTTTCAACAGTTCATGAAGATGGTGATGGAATATACTTCAACCCAGGACAGGGGTAAACGGTATTTAACAAAGGAGACCTTTCAATAGGTACAAGATAACAAGGTCACCAGTATTTTAACTGAGAGAAGGCACCTTACAGTAGAAATCTTTAACTGCGTTTAGAAATTTGTATTTTATTTCTTACATTGGAGACATGAAAACAACTGAAGAGAGAGAAAGAGCTCGTGAAGGTATTCTGTATTTTCATGAGCCCCACACTGGATTTGGGGCTGAGTCGCGGACGCTTAGGCATGGAGAGAGGGTTGAAGAAGCTGCTCAAGGAGGCAGAAGCAAAACTCCAAGTCCCTTGGAGCATCCCTGGGCCCCACTGAGGGCAGGGAGTGCCAAAGGCTCCCCAGGGACTGCTGAGAGCAGATCCTTGAGGCCAGGATTGCAGGGAGCCGCAGGCTGTGAGCAGGGAACTGCAATGCTGAGCAAGGCCTGGGCTGGTTGGAGGCAGCAGAAAGGCCAAGCCCTGAGCCCAGGCCTGGCACAGCAGGGCCTGTCCCTCCCGGGTGGCTCGGGGCTGCTTGTGGGGCAGTGGGATGGGAGGGGCAGCAAGGACAAATGGCACAAAGCTGCAAGCCCTGCCAGCCTCCTCAGGGAGGGGCCGGGCAGGAGCAAAGTGCAGCCCCTGAAAGGAAAGTTCCTTCTGTGGGGCCTGCAGAGGCGCTGGCAGAGCCCAGGGGACAAAGGCCTGGGTGCCTGTGGCCCTGCCAGCCCTGCCCAGCCCTTGGCCATGTGTCCTGCAGGCTGTGCCCCCTGTGCGTGCTGCTGCTGTGCCCTGGCCGCCTGCACACGCCCATCTCGCTGTCCCCCCAGCATTTCTCAGCCCAGCATTTCTGTGCCCTCCCTGGGCTCCCTGCACCCAGCGCTGCCGGCTCCTGGCACACAGAGCCAGGCCATGGCCCGGCCTCACGCTGGGACACCTCCTGCACCAAAATTCTGCCCTGGAGGGACTTTTCTTTTTGCTCAGCTCCAGGCTGAACCTTTCAAGCTTTGGGGAGATTTCCTTCTCATCCCAGTGCCAAGGAAAGCTCTGTCTGCTGCTGTCCACAAACAGACAAGGGCTGGTGGGAGATGTGCTGACCAGAAGCTGTTTGGCGTACAATGACCATGAAATTATAGAGTTTTTATATATTCTGTGAAAGAAGGAGGGGCATCAACAAAATTCTGCAGTGGATTTACAGAGGGCAGAATTTGACCTATTCAGGATGCAGATTTGGGGAGTGCCAAATCAAGTGCTGACATTTTTAAGGGAAACAGCCCTTAAAAACAAAGGGGTCCAGGAAAGATAACACAAATCAGGAAAGAAATCTTGAAGGAGCAGGAACAGCCTGTCCCTCTGTGCCAAAATATGAGCTAGCAAGGAAAATGACTGACCTGCTTGGACATGGGGCTTCAACAGGAACTCATGGGAAAAAAGGAGGGTTCATTGCTATTGGACAGAGGGGCAGGAAAATCAGGAAATGTTGAAGGATGTTGTTAGGTCATGCAGAAAGAAAACTAGAGAGGTGAAAGCTCAACTAGGACTTAATCAGGTTGCTTCTGTAAATGATAATACAAATGGTTTTATAAATATATTACTGGCAAAAGGAGGTATAAAGACAACCTCCATTATTTGTTGGATATGGTTGGGGGGGAATATAGTAACTAAATTGAGGAAAAGGCTGAGGTACTTAGCCCTTTCTTTGCCTCCGTTTTCAACAATAAGACTTGTCCTCAGGACGAGTGTTCTCCTGAGCTGGTAGATGGGCACAGGGAGCAGAACAGCTCCCCTGTAATCCAGGAGGAAGCAGCTGCTGACCTGCTGAGCCACTCAGATGCTCACAGGTGTCTCTGGGACCAGATGGGACCCCTCCTAGGGGGATGAGGGAGCTGGTGGATGAGCTCCCCAAGCTGCTCTCCATCATTTCCCATCCGTGCTGGCTCCCCAGGGAGGTCCCAGCGGACTGGAGGTGCCAATGTGAGCCCATCCCCAAGAAGGGCTGGCAGGAGGATCTGGGGAACTCCAGGCCTGTCAGCCTGACCTCGGTGCCCAGCAAGGTTATGGAACAGATCACCTTGAGTGCCATCACACGGCACCCACAGGATGGCCGAGGGATCAGACCCAGCCAGCATGGATTTCAACATCTGCATTGATGGTCTGGATGAGGGGATTGAGTCCACCATCAGCAAATTTGCAGCTGACACCAAGCTGGGTGTGAGTGTGGATCTGCTGGAGGGTAGGAGGGCTCTGCACAGGGCCCTGGACAGGCTGGATCCAGGGCCCAAATCCAGCAATGGGAGGTTTAACAAGACCAAGGGCTGGGTCCTGCACTTGGGCCACAACAACCCCTGCAGTGCTACAGGCTGGGGACAGAGTGGCTGGACAGCGGTCAGGCAGAAACGGACCTGAGGGGACTGCTGGACAGCAGGCTGGACATGAGGCAGCAGTGTGCCCAGGTGGCCAAGAGGGCCAATGGCTCCTGGCCTGGATCAGGAATGGTGTAGCCAGGAGGTGCAGAGCTGCTGTGCCATCACTGATCTGTCCCCAGTTAGCACACAGACATTGCTGCTGCAGCTCCAGAGAATGAAACAAAAGGGGGATCTCCAGGGAAGACTTTGCTGGGAGATCCTTTACTTCATTTAGAGCGACTGAGAGCACAGTTCCTCATTGACGCAGTCTGGGGCCACAGCGAAGAAGAAGAGAATCAAAAAGAGAAGAGGCACAAACAATGGCCTTTCTATGTGGACAATGTTGAAAAACAAGAACACAGGAAAACAAAACAAAAAAAAAACCCACAACCAAACAAAAAAGAACTATCAAAGATGACTTTTATTATATTCGATTTTCAGAAACCTGCCTATAGTTTAGTGTTTGTGAAATTGTCCAGTGATCAGTGTCCACACTGCAGCCTTGAGCTCCTGGTTCCTCAGGCTGTAGATGACGGGGTTCAGGGCTGGAGACACCACTGAGTACAGAACTGACAATGCCAGATCCAGGGATGGGGAGGAGATGGAGGGGGGCTTCAGGTATACAAAAAATGAGGTGCTGAGGAACAGGGAGACCACAGCCAGGTGAGGGAGGCAGGTGGAAAAGGCTTTGTGCCGTCCCTGCTGAGAGGCAATCCTCAGCACAGCCCTGAAGATCTGCACATAGGAGAAAACAATGAAAATGAAACAGCCAAAAGCTAAACAGACACCAACCACAATAACCCAAAGTGCCCTAAATTTGGAGTGTGAGCAGGAAAGCTTAAGGATGTGTGGCATTTCACAGAAGAACTGGCCCAGGACATTGCCATGGCACAGGGGCAGGGAAAATGTATTGGCCGTGTGCAGCAGAGCATGGAGAAAGGCACTGGCCCAGGCAGCTGCTGCCATGTGGGCACAAGCTCTGCTGCCCAGGAGGGTCCCGTAGTGCAGGGGTTTGCAGATGGACACGTAGCGGTCATAGCACATGATGGTCAGGAGGGAAACCTCTGCTGAAATGAAAAACACAAACAGAAAGAGCTGTGCAGCACATCCTGCATAGGAGATGGTCCTGGTGTCCCAGAGGGAATTGTGCATGGCTTTGGGGACAGTGGTGAGGATGGAGCCCAGGTCGCTGAGGGCCAGGTTGAGCAGGAAGAAGAACATGGGGCTGTGCAGGTGGTGGCCGCAGGCTACGGCGCTGATGACGAGGCCGTTGCCCAGGAGGGCAGCCAGGGAGATGCCCAGGAAGAGGCAGAAGTGCAGGAGCTGCAGCTGCCGCGTGTCTGCCAATGGCAGCAGGAGGAAGTGGCTGATGGAGCTGCTGTTGGACATTTGCTGTGTCTGGACATGCCAACCTGCAGATGGAGGAAAGACAGTGATATTTGAGGGGAGATTTCTCACAGAAAAGTCAAAGCCAATTCCCATAGACCATTCTCTGCCACTTAATACCACTCTTTTGTCTATATCTGGGAGATCTTCCTTCACCTTGGTTGCTGAAGCCCTGATTGCTGCTGGCCATTGTTCAGTGGGGAGCCAGACCCTGACCTGCAGGACACCTGGGAGTCAGCCCTGACCCCCAGTCAGTGCAGGGGAACAGTGAGGGCAGGGGCCAGTCCTGGTGTTTGAACTTGAACAAAGAATCTCCTGCTAATGCACGGGAGCTGCCAGAGCATGGGAGGGGATTGCAGGAGGCAGAAAGAGAGATTCTTCTGAACCTGGGGACAACAGAGAGTCCAGTGAGGTAGGAGGATTGTCTGAGCCTTAGTGCAGACTGAGGGGAGCTCCTTTTTTCCTGTGACCTGTTCCCAGCTGCCTGGATTTGCACCTTTCTGAGCTCCAATCCTGTGCTATCCTAGAAAGCCAGGAGACACTGCTGAGAGCAGAGGGATCCCTGACACACAAAGTGACCCCTGCCTTTCCCTAAATCAGGGAGATTTGGCTCATTCCCAGCCTGCCCTGCCCAGAGCTCCCCGGGGCAGAGGGAGCTGGGACACCCCATTGCTGTGCTCAGCCTGCACAGGAGGAGCCCAAGGGCTGGGCCTGAGCCTGCAGCTGGAACTGCAATTCCCAGAGAGCCCGTCAGCAATGCCAGCAGCACCTGGGCAAGGCAAGGAGAGAGAGAGCCGGGCCCTGAGGAAAAGCCTTTCCCTGCCCAGCCCTGCACAGCCCCTCCCAGGCAGCAGCAGTGCAGGACAGTGGCCCTCAGGCCCTGGTCAGCAGGGAATGGGCACATGGCAGGAGAGATGCCCTGCATCTCTGGGGCTGCTCTGCCGGCCCAGGAGGGGACTGAGGGCCCTGAGCCCCCGGGCTGAGGGCTGTGCTGGCTGGGAGGGGACACAAGAGCTGTGCTGCTCAGGGCAGTGTGTGCCCTGCAGGGCAGGGCCGGCAGGTGCCACATGTCCCCTGCAGCAGGGCTTCCCTCAGCACTGCCTCCCTCCCTCCCTGCCCACGGCTCTGCTGCTGGAGCTGTCCCAGCCCGAGCTGTTCCTGGTGCCCCGGGCTCCTTCCCTGCCAGAGCTGCCAGAGCCCAGCCCAGCCCTGGGCCAGCTCTGCCCTGCAGCTGCTCGGGGCTGCAGGATTAAAGAGCAGCTCCCCCAGGCCTGGGCACCATGGAAAGGTGATGCTGGATGGATCTGGAGGCTGGGGAAGTGGAGGCACTCGCTGAGGTTCCCAGGAATCCTCATCCTGATGCTTTAAGAGCCTCAGCCCTTGCTCTGCCCTGCACAGCTGAGTTTCCATTGCTGCCAAGTTGAGTCAGGGAAAAATGGGAGCACAGATTGAGGAAAGCAGAAACACAAGCAGGAAACTCCTGCCCTGAATGAGCTCATGAAAAGTCCCCTCAGAAATTACCTGGGCATGAGCTGGAGCTCTGGGCAGCCCTGGCACACACAGCACCCTCTCCACAGCAGCAGGACCTACCCTGGCAGGAGTCACTCACTGCACCCACAGCTCCCCTCCAGCATCCATGGGAGCTGCCAGGCAGGCTGAGAGCTGCCCCTGGCAGGTGACAGATCCCCCGGCCTGGCCAAGAGCCCTCAGGGCTGCAGCACCTGCTCTGCACGACAGCCCTGGGCACCCCTGGCTGCAGCCCCAGCTTCAGCCCCTGCAGCCGTCCCTGGCAGCAGGAGCCGTCCTGCCCTGTCCCTCTGACGGTGCCCAGGGCAGCCCCGCTCTGGAGCACATCCTCCCCCAAAGCAGAAAGGGCAGCAGAGCCATCCTTACAGTGCTGTCAGTCCTGTCCTGGGTCAGCTTTAGGAGATCCCTGCAGCCAGAGACTGACTGTGTCTGAAGTGGTGAAGATTTCTCCGTGAATTATCTCAGAATTGTCCTTCCAGTTGCTTTAAGCCTGTCTGTTTCACTGCTCTCAGGTACCTGCAGGCAGTGCCCTCAGCCCTGCTGGGCTGGTAGAGGAGCTGCTCCTGAGGAGAAATGTCTTTTTAAAGCTCTTCTTGGTTGCCAGGCGGTGCCTCTGTTTCAGGAGTCCGGCCCAGCTCAGCAGCACAGACACAGTACCAGGATTTTAATGACCCTCTTGGAGCTATGGTGTTGTTTACATCAGACTCAGTCCCTAAGAGAGTGTTTAAAAAACTTTCTGAGAACTCCTAATCAGATTGAAACTTCAAAGTTTCTTGAAGTTTTAAATGGGTCCCACTGAAAGACATGACTGAGAAAATGTCCCCAGGTTCCAGTTAGAGCAGAATACTGTAGGCACTGATGACAGGTGGGGACAAACAAGGCAAAGGTGTCTGTGATGCTGAGCAAACCTGCATGTGTTTCAGGAATGCAAAGGGCCAAGGCCCGAGCCCCAGCCCCTGCCAAGGCACATCCTGTCCCTCCCTCAGTGCTCAGGGCTCTTCCCGGCCCACTGGGATGTGGGGATGTGCAATGCCAAGGGCAGCAGCATGGGGCGGCCCCTGCCAGGCTGCTGAGCAGGGACAAGGAGGCAATGAGGCCCCAGGCCTGCAAGGGTCACTTGTCTCCTCCTCATGGCTCAGGCCCAGGCCCAGCAGCCATGGCCAAAGTGCTGCAGGAGTTGGCTCTGTCAGGGCCTTGCAGCTGCTGCCCATCCCTGTGCCCTGTGCAGCCCAGGCTGTGCTACGGTGTCCGTGCCCTGCGCCTCTGTCCCTGCAGGCTGTCGTCATCCCCCGGCTGCCCCACCTGGCTGGGCCCTTCCTTTGCTGACAGCTCTGCGTCCTGCCTGCCTCTGCCTGGCCACACAGAGCCTTGGGCTGCTCCAGACTCTTTCTGGGGGATGTTTTGCACCACAGCCCTGCCCTGGGACAGAAATTCCTCTCTCCCTGTGTCCAGTTTGGAACTCCCCAGGAGATCTGTTTGGCATTATTTCATCCTCAGGCAGTTTCACACAATGAAGAAGAGCTCCACCATCTCTGAAACACCCCTTCAGGCCCTCTCAGGCTATTCACACCACTGAGCCCAGGGCCCTTAGTCTCACGGGCTTTGTGCTTGTGGCCTCCAGATCATATCTTGGGAGATTTTTGTGTCTTTTCAAGGTCTTTTCAGATTAAAACATCGTGGTCATAATCCCAGAAAAATTGGCATATTTTTACAAGCCTGTATTGGCAGTGGAAAGGGAAAAGCCTTTAAAATTGTCAAGCATAAATTCAGATTTGATATAAGAATGAAATATTTTGTGTTTATGCTGACAGGATAGGAACAGGTTGTCCACAAAAGTGAGTGCCCCATCCCAAAAAGTGTTCAAGATCTGGAGCTTTGACCATCTGTTGCAGTGGTAGTTGTGCCTTCTCACAGCAAGGGGACTGCAGTACATGATATTTTAGGGCCATTCCAATTTTAAAAAAAACAGAAGATAAAAATTTAATTTTAGGGAAGTTCTGACACCTCCTCATGAAAGCCTCACCAAGGGGGTCAATGGCAGAGCTTTCCAGCATGATGTCATCTGAGCATGGGAGGTTCTGCGTTGAGGTCTGAGATTTAGGATGGAAATCCACAAAGGGCATTTGGGCAATGTGCGAGATTTCCCATGGGGTATCTAAGAAAGGGCCCCAGGAAGGGAAAGGATGGGGGATCAAGGTGGTTTGCTCAGAGGTGATGGTCAGTGCCCATCCCTGGCCATGCCCTAGAGCTGATCCCCACAGCCTGTGCCATTTTCCTAAACCCCTTGCTGCCAAGAACTCTCTGGGACAAGGGAGCTCCCTCTGCTCATGGTACTGAGGGATGTCCAAGTGCCAGATACTGGCGTGGGGACCACAAACCATCAGGTCCTGTGTCCTTTGGGGCCCAGGCACTGTTGAGACTGGTGTGTGTGCACACAGCACTGGTGTGTGTGGGGCTGGGTGTGACCACCAGGGAACATTAAACCAGAGCAACCAGAGAGCAGCAGAGGCCTGGGAGCCACTGAGTGAGATCAGCTCCTGCAGGGATCCACATGGTCTGGGTGTCTGTGCAGCTCTGCATCTCATCCTGCCATGGCAGAGCACACAGACAGCTCCTCCCTGTGTCCCTTTCTCCACTGACTGTGCTTTGGCCTGGCCTGGAAACCTCCCGAGGTCCCTCCCAGGGGGAGTCCCTGTGCATTTCCCTCCCCCATGGCTCTGCCCTTCCTGATCCTGTGGTGTTTTAACAGTGGAACATGGTGCCCAAGACGGAGGATGGAAACAAGCTGTCTGTAGCCCTTGTAAATCTCTTCTTTCCCTTTGCTCACAGCTGATGACTCTTGGCTGACAGGGACGAGCTGTAGTCTCTGACTGCTTTGTTCTGTTTGACTCGAGGTGGAAGTTTTGACATCTGGCCAGGCAGCCTGCAAAGGCCTCCTGCAAATGACTGAGGAGGAGGAGCCCCAGGATCAGTGTGAGCCACAGGAACTGCCTCCACCAGAAGTGCTGCCGGTTGAGCATGACCTGAACGTGGTGGAGGACAAGAGCACTCCGTGGGAGGAGGTAGAACATTTGAACAGGGAGCTCCAAGTGTGTCTGTAGCCCTTGGAGGGGGAAAAGAGGGAGTGGAATATGGTCCTTGGGAGGAGGTGGAATGGTCCTTGTGGCAGTCCTCCTTCAGAAAATCCCTGAAAATGGAAGATGAATCTGGCCATGAACTCCAGTAAAGCCAGTCTTTGGCTTTGAGCCATCCAGTCAAAGGGAAGTGGACGTGCAAAAAATCCATTTGAAGAGTCCTGCGTGTGGCAGGCTGACAGCATCTTCCTAAGGGCTGGCATTTGGAACGGCATCTCAGGGTCATCTCTGCCAGCCACCTTTCTGAACCAAACTCATTTCTTCTCCCAGATCTACACAGGCTCTTGCACCAAACCAGCTGCAGCAGGAGCATTGTGTCAAGAAGCCTTTGCTCCCCGAGCTGAGACGGTGATCCCGGGCAGTCGGTTCATCTCCTGCGCTGACACAGCTGCTGCTCAGCAACAGCAGATCGAGGAGGACTCCCTGGAGCTACTGAGTACGTCTTGTGTATTTGTTGTCTGGAGGATAGCGTATTGTGTGCACATGGCAGCGTAGCTGGAGCAAATGTTTTTCCTCAGTTTGATATCACAGTGACATTTAGGATTCCCCATAGGAACTTCTGGAGAAAATCAGTCTCTTCTGGCCATTTCTGCTTCAGAGCTGTCTGTCTGGTTGTTTTGTTGTTGTTACCCAGCTGACCACAAAGTGTTCAGAGCCCCAGCAATGGGGCTGCCTTTTGTGCCTCCTGGAAGCTGGGATCTCTGCTTGAAAGTCAGCATCTGGAATTTTGTTTTCCTCAGGGACATTTTTGAGCACGGAAAATCCCATGAGAAAATCCATCAAAATCAAAAATATCGGCAGCAGGTGAGTCCAACCACAAAACCCTGGGCCAGGTGTTTTCCTGGTAGAATATCTATCAAGTCTGAAGTCAGGCAAGCTGCAAAAATGTTCTGACACTGAGGATAGATTGTCCCATCTCTCAGTACCAGTCAGAATTTGTAAGCGTGGCCAGAAGGCATTCTCAAATTGTCAAATGCTCACACTGCCAAGGTCTTGCCTGGAGCAAGGAAAATGACCTGGTAGATCTCCTGGTCTCTCAAGCGTGGGACATCTCTGTGTTTATTTCCTTAGCATTTTTGTATAGCTATAATCAGCTGGCAACACAAATAGAGAAAGAAGAATCTTGCTTGCCTGAAAGAGAAACCTACCCCCTACCACAGCTTTCTTTCCAAGAGTTTGCTGAAGGAAATATTCCGTGGTCAGGATTAGAACTGCATAATTTAGGGACTGAAACCCGAGAAGAAAGAAGAAACTCTCATTCTGAGCTGAAGCAGTAATCCTCAATGCTTCAGGCCCAGTGGCCAAGCACTTGAGAGCAAAATGCCTCATCTGCCTTCTGACAGAGCCCTTCTGCATCCTGCAGGTTTTAGGCATTTCCAGCAGAGATCTCCAGTCTGGGCTGGCTTGCACTCCAAGATGTAAACGCTTTCTCCTTTCTTTGTGGCTCTTTTGTTTCTCGGACTTTTGGAGAGGTTTGTAAAGCACTCAACACTGCCACAGGAGGAGAGGTAAATGCCAACAGCCTCCACAGACTCTGCTGCTCTCGGGGGCTTTCCTCTCTGGTGTCAGCTGTGGCTGCAGCTTTGGGTAGAGCTGTGTTGAAAAGACACAAGAAGCACAGACTTGTGGCAGCCTGCAAATTGCATTTGGGACAGTTTTTGTCCTTCTCAGGTGCCAGAAGGAAGGCAAGGGGGGTAGTGGTTCCTTTCACAGAAGGACTCGCTCGCTTGCTGAATTGCTAAAACAAAGGTGGTGCCTCCTCGAGCATCTCCCTGCTCTTTCGGGCTACAGCTTGAGTCCTGAATTTTCATTTCTGCCTGCCAGCAAATACATCTGAATGATACTTGTGGGAGCTCAGTACCTCTGAACGACGGAACCAATAGGATTTCTGCAGAAGCCATTTCGTATTTACATTACACTATGTTTATAGATTGTAAGACCACTGTTCACACCTTCATGCCTTTCTTGATTGGTTCGTCTGCTTTGTTGGCTCAGCACACGTCCTCTAGGCAATTTGATTGGCTATAATTCTGAGCCTTCATGGCCTCTAGCTCATTCTTTTTGTCCTGGTATTCAATTTCCCAGGCTCCTCTTCTTTTTAGACCAGTTTGTGTCTCTGTGGCCTTGATATATTCCCAAAGAGCTGCTACTTGTAACTAATATCTCTAGGTGGTAGTTGGGCTTGAGCACTTTGTATTCCAAGTTATGCAGATACATTGCTGCAGATACATTGCTACAGTTAGTGGTAGCTCCTCAGGCACCTGCAGTGCTGATGGCTCTCTCTTCTGCTGGAGAAGAGGCCAAAGAGGAGCAAAATGAGCAAAGTTACCACAGCCCTACAGCTGTGGTGACAGCAGAGTCAGATTTTCCTGAGATAGTAAATGCCAATTCTGGAGGGTGCTGTCTTTAGTGCAAGGCAGAGGTGCAAGTTTCTGCCCAGCCAGCACTTGCTGCTGCTGGCTAAGGATGCTGAGTGCTGCAGTCCTGCCAGGACCTAGCATTTGCCCCATCCAGTGACAGCTGGGAAATGGGCTTTGATCTGCCATGTTGAGGCACCAAAGGGCTGGTGCTCCAGGTGAGCATCTGGCTCAGTGAAGCTCTATGTCTTGGCTTCTGCAGCGCTCTAGCCCAAGGGTGCATGGGCTCCTTCTGGAGGTCACAAGGTTTTGTTTGTTTGTTTTCCCATTTGGGACCTGTGTTTGGCTTGTGGAAGTGTTCTGCATTTTTCTCGAGTCGTTCTTCACTTCCACAGAGACATCAGGCTTTTGATAAGTCTTAGCTATTCCTTCTGTCCTCCATAACTAAAGCTGTGCCATACCACAGGTGGTGCCTTCAAAGTGACTCCAGTTCCAGCCTAGACCTCTCCTCTTCCAGACGACTCCTTCCCCAACACGCCCAGCAACACCAACCCCAGCTCAACGCCCTGCCAAGACCCGCAGCTGTCCCCATCCCTCCGCAGAGCTTTCCCACCCCCTGGTTCCCTGCATGTGCCGTGGGATGGCACTCGGGAGGATGTGCTCCAAGGCCTTCCCCGGCAGCAAGCTCAGGCTGCCAGGCCTACGGTTCCTGGATCATCCTTCCCACCCACCCTTCCTGTGCTCGGCTTTTCCATTTGCGCTCAGCTCGGACTTGTCCGCTTAAGCAGGACTGCTGGTAAAGGATGGAGAGCAGCCTGGCAAGCTCCTTCTCCAGCTCCCTCTTTACTCTAGGGGGAGGTAGAACATGCCACAGGAAAGCAAGCAGTGCCAAAAGACTTGGGCCAGCATCAGGCACATTTAGGAACCAAACAAGGCCTTTGTTTGATGTAAGGAAGCACAGGCAATTGACAGAAGGAAAGAGTACTTAGCACACATATCCAGAAGTACTTAGCACCAGTTAACATAAGAAAAACCTGGAAGCCTAACTTGGCAAGAGAGTGACTTGACAAAAAGCTTTAGACATAGCCTTGGGGAAGACCTAAGGGCGGCTACAGAATCAGCCCTGTGCAGGGAAGGGGTGAGGAAGATGAGCTGCTTTGGTGCGCTGAGACTCCTCCTGGCCAGCAGGTGGACATTAGCTTCAAGTCTAGGATTCTGACACAATGTGTTTCTTTCTAAGCCCCTGCCTATGGAATCACCTCAGCAGTCTGAAGACGGAAGGTATTTTTGATAGAATTCCTACAGAAAGCCACTGCAATTTGGACGTGGCAAAGAAGCCTTGTGGTGGGGTGCAGAGCCCTAACCTCCTGCCAATCAAAGAGCTTTTGGTGGACAATGCATTTGTCTGCTGATTTCTTTGAATTCTAGAGACCTCTCAGGACTGCTCTATCCTGAGGGAACGCCCTTGGCCTTGACCTGTAGGCACCCGCGCAAGCTTCAAATCAGCTCCCTCATCTTCCAGGACCTCTCTTGACCGGCATCCTGACGGGGATGCAGGACTGCTGCGAGGCACTGCTGGGACCCGGCAGGACAGGACCGGCTGTCTCGTGTCCACGTAGCAGCACCCCCTGACACAGCCGGGGTCATCCCGAAAGCGGACAACGCTCACGTGTCTGCGGAGAGGGGCAATGTCCTGGGTTGAAGTCTATTCTATCACCATCTTCATGAACTGTTGAAACCAGGTGAGGCAGTGCTCCCTGCCTCCTCCACTCTGGCTTATCTTCTGTTAATGGGCCCATCAGCACCTTTGCTGCACAGCTCACAGATAACCCCCTCCTGGACTACCTCCTGTTAATGGGCCCATCAGGCCTTATCACATGACTCACTATCCCATTGTGAGATGCTCCGCCCAGAGGGAGGAACCAAGCATTCCAGCCTGGATATAAGCTGAGACCCTGATGGTTTGTGGTCCCCACTCCAGTATCTGGCACTTGGACATCCCTCAGTACCACAGCAGAGAGAGCTGCCTTGTCCCAGAGAGTTGTTGGCAATCAAGGGTTTAGGAAAATTCCACAGGCTTTGGGGATCAGCTACAGGGCACAGCCAAAACTTGTCCTGACCAGCAAATAGTGTAAACGCTTTTTATACATTATGATATTGTTTTTATCCTTCTTTCTCTCTGTTTTCTTATGCCTGTTCCTCATAAAACCACTTTGATCTCTGAATCCTTTCCGTTCCTCTGTTCTTTTCTCAGACATCCCATGGGAAATCTTGCACAGGCTCCAAATGCCCTCTGTGGATGCTTATCATGTATCTGAGAACCCCCCCATGCTCAACTGGCAAGGTCATGCAGGAAAGCTCTGCCATAGACTCCCTTGGTGAGTCTTTCAGGAAGAAGTGTCAGAACTTTCCTTGAAGTAATTTATTTTTATTTTTTTTTTAAATTAGAATGGCCCAAAAATATCCTCTACTGCACTGTCCCTGCTATGGGAAGGCACAGCTACCACTGGACCAGGGTGCAGGATGCTAATATCTCCTGACTTTGAACACCTTTTGGGATGGGACATCCACTCCCACTGACAACCTGTTTTTCTGTCTTGTCAACCTATCATAAAATATTTTGTCCTTATATCAAATCTAAATTTATCCTTGTCCATTTTAAAGGCATTCCCCTTCCTCTGCCACTAAAGGCCTAAAAAAACCCACAGTCTATCTTGGGTTCTGTATGACCACAATGTTTTAATCTGAAAAGACCTTGGAGGACACAAAAGACACCCAAGATGAAATTTGGACTTAAGCACATGACTCATATAGAGAATGAGGGCCCAGGGCTCAGTGGTGTGAAAACTGAGAATAGAAAAAGAGTGGCCTGGCAGGAATTGAAAGGTGGTTTCAGAGATATTAGAGCTCTTCTTCAGAGCAGAAAATAGCTTGAAAAATAAAGAATGGTAGCAAGGGCAGCAGTGGAGGACCAGACTGGACACAGAGGGAGAGGAATTTCTGTCCCAGGGCAGGGCTGTGCTGCAACACGTCCCCCAGAAAGAGTCTGGAGCAGCCCAAGGCTCTGTGTGGCCAGGCAGAGGCAGGCAGGACGCAGAGCTGTCAGCAAAGGAAGGGCCCAGCCAGGTGGGGCAGCCGGGGGATGACGACAGCCTGCAGGGACAGAGGCGCAGGGCACGGACACCGTAGCACAGCCTGGGCTGCACAGGGCACAGGGATGGGCAGCAGCTGCAAGGCCCTGACAGAGCCAACTCCTGCAGCACTTTGGCCATGGCTGCTGGGCCTGGGCCTGAGCCATGAGGAGGAGACAAGTGACCCTTGCAGGCCTGGGGCCTCATTGCCTCCTTGTCCCTGCTCAGCAGCCTGGCAGGGGCCGCCCCATGCTGCTGCCCTTGGCATTGCACATCCCCACATCCCAGTGGGCCGGGAAGAGCCCTGAGCACTGAGGGAATGTGGTGGTTTAGCATGAATGTGAAAGATTTTTTTTTTTTTTTTAAGAAGGAATAGTATTGACAGCTTGGTTGACAAATAAGAGCGTTGTACATGTCTCTCGGGACCCAGTCTTGAATCAAAGGTACCAAGTGACTCAGTCGTCTTTCTATTTCTGGCTGGCGAGGAGTTAACACCACTTCATAAGTCAGAGGTTCGGGCTAGGCCTCCCCAGAGCGAGGCCCGGCAAGGCCTTGGGAGGGCCACTGCCTGTAGGAGAGCTGCCTGGGCCGGCACTGTCCCCTTTTTCTTCCAGCTCCTCTGATGGGGAGAGGAGGAGGATTGCAGATCGGCAGTGCTGGCCCTGTGCCAGGGGCCGCGGCGGCCGGTGGCCGTGCTCTGGGCTTGACTGCCGGAACCTCTTGTCTCACAAAATCACAGAATGTGTAGGCTGGAAGAGACCTTCAAGGTCATCGAGTCCAACCCAGCCCTAACACCTCAACTAGATCATGGCATCAAGTGCCACATCCAGTCTCTTTCTCAACACATCCAGGGATGGTGATGCCACCACCTCCCTGGGCAGACTATTCCACTTTTTAATCACTTGTTCAGTGAAAAACTTCTTCCTAATTTCCAACCTGGATTTCCCTTGATGCAGCTTAAGACTGTGTCCTCTCGTTCTGTCTGTTGCTGCCTGGAGAAAGAGACCAACCCCCCTCGACTACAAACACCTTTCAGGGAGTTGTAGAGAGTGATAAGGTCACCTCTGCGTCTCCTTTTCTCCAGGCTAAACAAGCCCAGCTCACTCAGTCGTTCCTCACAGGAGTTGTGTTCCAAGCCCCTCACCAGCCTTGTTGCCTCCTCTGGACACGTTCAAGCATCTCAACGTCCTTCCTAAACTGAGGGCCCAGAACTGGACACAGCACTCGAGGTGTGGAATCAGCAGTGCCGAGTACAGGGGAAGAATGACTTCCCTGCTCCTGCTGGCCACACCATTCCTGATCCAAGCCAGGTGCCATTGGCCTTCTTGGCCACCTGGGCACACTGCTGGCTCCTGTTCATTGACTGCTGACCAGAAGCCCCAGGGCCCTTTCCGCCTGGGCACTGTCCAGCCATGCCGTGCCCAGCCTATAATGCTGCAGGGGGTTATTGTGGCCAAAATGCAGGACTCAGCACTTGGACTTAATAAACTTCACCTTGTTGCACTCTGCCCACCCATCCAACTGTTCCAGGTCTCTCTGCAGAGCCCTCCTACCTGCCAACAGATCGACAAATGTTCCCAGCTTAGTGTCATCTAAAAATTTACTAATAAGAGATTCAATAGCCCCATCCATGTCGTCAATACAAATGTTGACCAGAGCTGGCCCCAGCACAGACCCCTGAGGAACACCCCTGGTGACTGGCTGCCAGCTGGATGCAGCACCCTTCCCCACCACTCTCTGGGCCCGGCCATGCAGCCAGTTGTTAACCCAGCAAAGAGTGCTCCTGTTCAAGCCGTGGGCTGCCAGCTTTTCCAGGAGCGTGCTGTGGGAGACAGTGCCTAAGGCCTTGCTGAAGTCCCAACAGACAACATCCACAGCCTTTCCCACATCCACCAGGCGGGTCGCCTGGTCATCAAAGGAGATCAGGTTGCTCAAACATGACTTACCTATCCTAAACCCGTGCTGGCTGATGGAGGAGAGAATTTTGAAAATTCTTCTCTGGAGCTCCAGGGAGCTAATCCAAGTTTGAGTTGCTTTAGATCAGACCAGGGGTGGAGGAGGGTCATCCATCAGTGTTCTTGAGCATGATTCTTCTCCATGTTCCCCCTGCTATCACTTTCAGCCTTGAAGTTCTGGGAGTCAGCTGGAGAAGGAGAAAAAAAAAAAAAAAAAGGACTTTAGGCAAAGACATTAACCTTTTTCCTTCCTTCATAGAAGACAGAGTGATTTGAAATGTAAGGAGAGAGTATGAGACAAAAGTTAGCACAAGAACTGATAAAGACTATTGGAAAAAGTGGATATTTCTGACCAGACTTCTCTGGATGTGAATTACAGAAAAATAGATTATTATAATGCTGTTTGGGAGAACGCAAGTTCTAGTCAAACAGTTGTATGTACTGATATGAATGAGATTTAATTTAGGATTTTGAATAGAAAATATACCTGGCTCCTGGGAAAAAATAAGGAAGTCTCAACCTTTGAGACAAAGATACTTCTAGAAAGGAAGTAATTTTGAAGTTCCGGCTCCTAGGCATAAAAGGAGGTCTCTATTTCTTTTGAGATAGTGATGATTTTAGAGAAAGAAGAAGAGAATCCTTGCTTTATACTAGAAAAGCATTCTTAAAATGGTACCCCAAACATGCAGAGGCCCATAAGCAGCTTGGGAAACTGTTAGATGGGTGGGACTGCACAGAATCTGCAAAAATTCCGTGTGGTTGCAGATTTGTGACCATGAGAACCACCAGACCTTTTCCTGTGGCACGTATCTCCATAAACTCTAGAGAGGCTCCTCTCCCAAGGTGATGCGGGATTGTGTTTAAATAGTTGCAACTGGCTAAAAATCATAGTTCTCTCTCTGTTGAGTGGGAAAGTGAACGGTTTGTGGTAAGTGGAAAGATGTTTGAATGTCTCATTTTTCCTTTTTCTCTTTTCTTAGTGTATGCTAATAAAATCTATCTGTTTTTACTTTTCAGTTGTGCCTGTTTCAGCTTTTTCTCCCAAAATCTTATCTGCCAGCTAGTAAACAAAATTCAGCAAACATAAAACCACCACAGGAAGGGACAGCATCTGCCTTGCCAGGGGCTGGAGCTCAGGCCTTGGCCTTTTGCATTCCTGAAACACATGCAGGTTTGCTCAGCATCAGAGACACCTTTGCCTTGTTTGTCCCCACCTGTCATCAGTGCCTGCGGTGTTCTGCTCTAACTGGAACCTGGGGACACTTTCTCACGCGTGTCCCTCAATGGGACCCATTTAAAACTTCAAGAAACTTTGGCGTTTTTAATCTGACTTTGAGTCCTTGAGAAGTTTTTTGAACACTCTCTCAGGGACTGAGTCTGATGTAAACAACAGCAAATCCCTGAGAGGCTCATTAACATCCTTGTGCTGTGTCTGTGCTGCTGAGCTGGGCCGGGCTCCTGACACAGAGGCACCTCCTGGCAACCAAGATGAGCTTCAAAAAGGCATTTCTCCATCAAAGTGGCTCCTGTGCACAGCCCAGCAGGGCTGGGGCACTGCTTGCAGCCACCCTGGGCACAGCACACAGGCACAGAGAGCTTCAATCACTCAGGGCTGGGAAGATGCTGAGGACTGACTGGGCGAGAATCATTTCCAGCCCTTGACACTGGAAACCTCTGGCTGCAGGACAGTGCAGCTGCAGCTCCTGCAATGATCTCCTAAAGCAGGAACATCCCATTATGGATTCTGTAAGTACAACTCAGACTATCTCTGCTGTAAGCATGTGGACATGCTCAGGGCTTCTGCTCACTCCAGGAATATTTCCAGGACAATAATTTTTATAAAGATAAAATTTACTCAGTCATTGTTTTCAGTTTCTTACTCCTGGTGAACGGGGGGGTTAAATAATAAACAACTTCATGTTTAAAAGTCCCTAAGGCATCTGAACTATACCTCCAGTGCTATTCATGGGTTCCCAAATGTGCTTTCATCCACTCCCTTGCCCATGGACAGCACCAGCATCACCTTCACTGGAGCCATCAGGCTTAGTCTGACCTGTCCTTTCTCCAAGCTCCAAACAGAACCTGCCCCCAGCCAGTGCCCTGCAAACAGGCAGGTTTCTGTAGGGCCAAGGAGAGTGCACAGAGATTTGGGGTCTGTGAGTGCTGGCAGGGAGAGATCAGGAACAGGGAAATACCTCCAGGAGAAAAATCTCCAGGAAGCAGAGAGAAGATCAGGCAATGAGAGAAAACAAAACCCAGAAAAGCTGTGGCAGGGAGAGATCTCCAGAGGATCCTTTCCAGTGCAGCCCCTCCCTCGGAACAAGCCCCCTCCCTCTTGTCCCCCAGCCAAGCCTCTGCCCTCAGGGCTGGGGGTCCAAGGCATGAAGCCCCTCCTGTGCAGGCAGAGCTGCAGCAGAGCCGTGGGGCAGCTCTGCAGCCCCGGGCCCAGTTCCCTCTGCAGAGCACAGGGCTGGGAGCTGCTGCCTGGCACTGGGGGGCTCTGGGAGGGGGCACAGCTGGCTCAGGGTGACCCTGTCCCCAGTGCCCGGCTGTGGGCAATGCTGTCAGTGCAGCCAGGGAAGGAGCTCCATCTCATTTAATCCAGTGCCATCATTAGGACACTTGAAAGTCTCCCTGAGATTTCCTTCCAAGCTTCCAGCTTCCCTCCACAATGCAAACCTGCCCTGTAGCATCTTTGTCTTATCTGAAAGCCCCACGGGGAGACACACAAGTTCTGTGATGGAGAAAATGCTGTTGGGTTGGTGGAATGAGTCCCGTGTGTCCTTGGGTACAAATATGGGGCTTAGCCCTTGAGAAGAGGATGGACATTGGGTGGACTGTGGTGGATCCATCAGCTCTCAGCAGTGTCAGGATGGTTTTTAAAGGAAACATGGGAGGGTGATCATCCTGTGTAGGGGACAGGTGAAAGCCCAGAGAATCCTGGAACAGGACAGGGTGACAGACCTCCTCCCCTCATTCTCCATGCACCACCTTGCCTCAGAGAACTTGCTCTGTTCTCCCTGAGCACAACAGCAGAAATGTTGAGAGTTTCTGACATCAAAAATAGTCAAGTGGAGATGAAGAAAAGCTGTTGAAAAAACTCTAGAACATTTAAACAGACTTTACCATTCCTGGTCACTGGCAGTGGGAGTACAAGCTGACAGACTTCTGTACTAACAGGGTTTCAAAGTGGAACACGAGGACGGGTTCCCTGTTCCCCTCTCACGTCTGCACAGCAAGGCTGAATTATAAAAACCCTGCATGTAATTGCCCTGAACCTGAAGACCCACTCAGCCAGCACCAACCAGGGCTCCCCAGTTGGAGTTTAAGGAAAATCTGCTAGAAAATCAAAAGGCTGTCAGTGTGATACAGAAGAATGGTCTGTGGGAAAAGGCTTTGATTTTACTGAAAGAACTTTCTCCTAACCTGTCACTGATCTTTTCTCCTTGCACAGGCCCCCATGGCCAGACACAGCAAATGTCCAACAGCAGCTCCATCAGCCACTTCCTCCTGCTGCCATTGGCAGACACGCGGCAGCTGCAGCTCCTGCACTTCTGCCTCTTCCTGGGCATCTCCCTGGCTGCCCTCCTGGGCAACGGCCTCGTCATCAGCGCCGTAGCCTGCGGCCACCACCTGCACAGCCCCATGTTCTTCTTCCTGCTCAACCTGGCCCTCACCGACCTGGGCTTCATCCTCACCACTGTCCCCAAAGCCATGCACAATTCCCTCTGGGACACCAGGACCATCTCCTATGAAGGATGTGCTGCACAGCTCTTTCTTCTTGTGTTTTTCATTTCAGCAGAGGTTTCCCTCCTGACCATCATGTGCTATGACCGCTACGTGTCCATCTGCAAACCCCTGCACTACGGGACCCTCCTGGGCAGCAGAGCTTGTGCCCACATGGCAGCAGCTGCCTGGGCCAGTGCCTTTCTCTGTGCTCTGCTGCACACAGCCAATACATTTTCCCTGTCCCTGTGCCAGGGCAATGTCCTGGGCCAGTTCTTCTGTGAAATCCCAGAGATCCTCAAGCTCTCCTGCTCCAAATCCTACCTCAGGGAATTTGGGGTTTTAGTTTTCACTACCTCATTAGGACTTGGCTGTTTTGTGTTCATTGTTTTCTCGTACGTGCAGATCTTTAGGGCCGTGATGAGGATTGCCTCTGAGCAGGGACGGCACAAAGTCTTTTCCACCTGCCTCCCTCACCTGGCTGTGGTCTCCTTGTTTGCCAGCACTGTAGCCTTTGCCCACTTGAAGCCACTTTCAGTCTCCTCCCCATCCCTGGATCTGGCATTGTCAGTTCTGTACTCGGTGGTGCCTCCAGCCCTGAACCCCGTCATCTACAGCCTGAGGAACCAGGAGCTCAAGGCTGCAGTGTGGACACTGATCACTGGACGATTTCAGAAACATTAAACTGCTGGCCAGTTTCTGCAAATCACTTGTAATAAACTTGTAATGATTGTGTCATCTTTGATAGCGTTGGTTTGATTGTCAGTGTTTTTCCTTTGTTTTAGTTTTCTGTGATGTTCACAAAGCAATGATGTTCATTGTGTCCTTTCTTCTATTCCTTTTCTCTAAGTTTTCTGTGGCCACAGACTGTGTCAGTGAAGAACTGCGCTCTCAGTGGCTTTTAAAGGAACTAAAGCATCTCCCAGCAGAGTTTTCACTGGAGATCCCGAGGTTTTTTCCCTTCTCTGGAGCTGCAGCAGCAATGTCTGTGTGCAGAGCTGGGGGCAGATCAGGGCAGGCACAGCAGCTGTGCCCAGGAGCAGCAGCCCTTGATGTTGGCAGTGCTGCTCCCGTGGCCCTGCCCCGCTGCCCTCCTGGCCCTGGTGTTGCTGTAGGGCCTGAGGGCTCTCGGGAATCGGGCACAGGGCTGGGGGTGGCAGTGCCGGGGCTGCAGCAGGGACAGGCCATGGGCACCGCTGGGGCAGCGCTGACGCCTCAGGGCAGGCCCTGGGGGCTCCAGGCTCCTTGCCCAGGCTCTCTCCAGAACACGCCCAGGCCAAAGCTCAGCAGAGAAAAGCCCCGTGAGCAGCCCCAGGGTGGCTGTGGACAGGGTGGGGGCAAACAGCATCACACCATGGGCATGTCCCTTGGGGAGAAGGATCATCCTACAAGTGCTTCAGGAATTCTCTGCAGGCTCCTGCAGTCCCTGGTGCTGTTCCCTTGCCAGAGGCACCACAGGCCAGGGGGGCACATCTGGGTTGCTGTGTCTGGGTGTGGGGTTCCCTGTTCTGGGCAATGAGGAGGGGCTGCAGAGGCTCTGCAGGACTGACAGGATGGGCTTTGGGGCTGTGAGGAGAAGCTGAGGGACCTGGACTGCTGCACCTTCGGAAGAGGAGGCCCAGAGCTCATCCTGCAACTGATCCAAGGGTGGTTTCAGAGAATCACATAATCAGCAAGGTTGGAAAAGACCTTGGAGATCATCAAGTCCAACCTGTGCCCTGACACCACCTTGTCTCCTCTGATCCTTCTCCAGGATAAACAACCCCAGCTTTCTCAGCCACTCCTCACAGAACTTTTGATCCAGACCCCTCACCAGCCTTGTTGGCCTTCTCTGGACATGCTCCATCCCTTCAATGTCCTTCCTAAATTGGGGGCCCAGAACTGGACACAGCATTTGAAGTGCTGCCTCAGCAGTGCTGAGCACAGAGGAAGAATCAGTGCCCTGCTCCTGCTGGCCACACCATTTCTGATCCAGGCCAGGAGCCATTGGCCTTCTTGGCCACCTGGGCACACTGCTGCCTCATGTCCAGCCTGCTGTCCAGCAGTCCCCTCAGGTCTGTTTCTGCCTGGCCACTGTCCAGCCGCTCTGTCCCCAGCCTGTAGCACTGCAGGGGTTGTTGTGGCCCAAGTGCAGGACCCGGCCCTTGGTCTTGTTAAACCTCCCATTGCTGGATTTGGGCCCTGGATCCAGCCTGTCCAGGGCCCTGTGCAGAGCCCTCCTACCCTCCAGCAGATCCACACTCACACCCAGCTTGGTGTCAGCTGCAAATTTGCTGATGGTGGACTCAATCCCCTCATCCAGACCATCAATGCAGATGTTGAAATCCACACTGGCTGGGTCTGATCCCTGGGCCATCCTGTGGGTGCCGTGTGATGGCACTCAAGGTGATCTGTTCCATAACCTTGCTGGGCACCGAGGTCAGGCTGACAGGCCTGGAGTTCCCCAGATCCTCCTGCCAGCCCTTCTTGGGGATGGGCTCACATTGGCACCTCCAGTCCTCTGGGACCTCCCTGGGGAGCCAGGACTGATGAGAAATGATGGAGAGCAGCTTGGGGAGCTCATCCACCTGCTCCCTCATCCCCCTAGGAGGGGTCCCATCTGGTCCCAGGGACACCTGTGAGCATCTGAGTGGCTCAGCAGGTCAGCAGCTGCTTCCTCCTGGATTACAGGGGGGCTGTTCTGCTCCCTGTGCCCATCTACCAGCTCAGGAGAACACTTGTCCTGAGGACAATCTGTCTTAATTGTTCGAAACTGAGGAAAAGAAGGGGTTAAATACCTCAGCCTTTTCCTTATCTTTAGTTTCTATATTCCCCCCACCATATCTAATAAAGAATGGATGTTGTCCTGACCTCTCCTTTTCTCCTTTTGCTATTAATGTATTGATAAGAACATTTTTATTATCTATCACCGAAGTGGCCTGGTTAAGCTCAAATTGAGCTTTCACCTCTCTAATTTTCTTTCTGCATGACCTAACAACATCTTTAAACATTTCCTGAGTGTCCTGCTCATCTGTCCAAAGGGGATGCACCGTCTTTTTCTCCCATGAGTTCCTGCAAAGGCCCCATGCCCAACCAGGCCAGTCATTTTCCTTGCTAGCTCATACTTTGGCACAAAGGGACACGCTGTTCCTGCTCCTTCCAGATTTCTTTCTTGAAGTGTGTCCATCCTTCTTGGAATCCTTTGTTTTTAAGGGCTGTTTCTCTTAAAAATATCAGTACCTGATTTGGCACTCCCCAAATCTGCATCCTGATTAGACTGAAGTCTGCTCTCTGTCAGGCCAGTGTAGAAGTTTGTTGATGCCCCTCCTTTTTTCATCATATTTAAAAAATCAAAAATTGCATCATCACTGTACCTCTGACCACCACATCTCCCACCAGCCCTTCTCTGTTTTTGAACAGCAAGAGACAGAGCTTTCCTTGGCAGTGGGAAGAGAAGGAAACCTCCCCAAAGCTTGAAAGGTTCAGTCTGGAGCTGAGCAAAAAGAAAAGTCCCTCCAGGGCAGAATTTTGGTGCAGGAGGTGTCCCAGCGTGAGGCCGGGCCATGGCCTGGCTCTGTGTGCCAGGAGCCGGCAGCGCTGGGTGCAGGGAGCCCAGGGAGGGCACAGAAATGCTGGGCTGAGAAATGCTGGGGGGACAGCGAGATGGGCGTGTGCAGGCGGCCAGGGCACAGCAGCAGCACGCACAGGGGGCACAGCCTGCAGGACACATGGCCAAGGGCTGGGCAGGGCTGGCAGGGCCACAGGCACCCAGGCCTTTGTCCCCTGGGCTCTGCCAGCGCCTCTGCAGGCCCCACAGAAGGAACTTTCCTTTCAGGGGCTGCACTTTGCTCCTGCCCGGCCCCTCCCTGAGGAGGCTGGCAGGGCTTGCAGCTTTGTGCCATTTGTCCTTGCTGCCCCTCCCATCCCACTGCCCCACAAGCAGCCCCGAGCCACCCGGGAGGGACAGGCCCTGCTGTGCCAGGCCTGGGCTCAGGGCTTGGCCTTTCTGCTGCCTCCAACCAGCCCAGGCCTTGCTCAGCATTGCAGTTCCCTGCTCACAGCCTGCGGCTCCCTGCAATCCTGGCCTCAAGGATCTGCTCTCAGCAGTCCCTGGGGAGCCTTTGGCACTCCCTGCCCTCAGTGGGGCCCAGGGATGCTCCAAGGGACTTGGAGTTTTGCTTCTGCCTCCTTGAGCAGCTTCTTCAACCCTCTCTCCATGCCTAAGCGTCCTGGACTCAGCCCCAAATCCAGTGTGGGGCTCATGAAAATACAGAATACCTTCACGAGCTCTTTCTCTCTCTTCAGTTGTCTTCATGTCTCCAATGTAAGAAATAAAATACAAATTTCTAAACTCAGTTAAGATTTCTACTGTAAGGTGCCTTCTCTCAGTCAAAATACTGGTGACCTTGTTATCTTGTACCTATTGAAAGGTCTCCTTTGTTAAATACCGTTTACCCCATACCTGCCTTCTCTCGTTAAAGGCTACTTATCGCAGTATCTTGTACCTATTGAAAGGTCTGCTTTGTTAAATACTGTTTACCCCATACCCATTGTTATTGTAATGCTTTCCCTGGTAAATGCTATTTACCTCAAAGTCTCTTCCCTTAGAACTGTATTCTTCCCCGTCGAGTACCTGTTCCTGCCCTGCCGGCTCCCGCCCTGCTGGCTCCCGCACGGCAACCGGTGACTCCACCCGGTATGTAAATGAAGAAGACTCCCACGGACCTCAGCGCCCAGAAGGAGCGGAAAAAAACCCTAAAAACAACGAGCCAACATGAAACCAAGGGCTAAGACAAACCACTCTCGGTCGGCAGAACCATAGAGAACCTGACAGCAATCCGTGCTGGATTCCGCCTCGTCACCATAACTTGAACAGCACTCGACCAGACAGGCATCTCTAGACCACGAGTTATGAGTGTTTTTTTCCTGGGGTTCAGCCCAAGGGATGAATTATTAAAAAAAATATGAATATCGCCCTAATGCCGATATCCAACTATGACGGACAAAAGACTCTCTAACAGTTTAAAGTTAGAAAGTGTATGTTTAATTACGACGCCGGGCAGCGTGCGGGATAGCTCCCAAACACACGTGCACCTACAGAAGATCACAGGGTCTTTTTATGTACAGAAGTATTGAATACCCTAAACACAAATGTGTATTCATGACTTTAATACATCCCATTCCCTGCTTCGTATGGTAATTAGCCAAAAGCTATTAAGCATGCGTGGTTTGTTCTTTGAAATGGGTCGGTGGTCTTTTTTATGGGGCAAGGTCTCAAAATGATGAAGTAAGTGAGTCTTCTTCGCTTTGACTTTTTAATCTTTTAGTGTTGTGTGACAACTGAATCCTGTTTTCCCAGGAGTATTTGATTTATGAATTCATTGTCCTTCTTGAAGCCTATTGATTAGTCAGAATACACAAACATAAGTGGACAGGCCTCATGATTTATCAGTTCCTTAAATCTGGTTTCTGCTTATCAAAAGGGAAGTCTATCTGTCTTACTTCAGCAATATCTGGTTTAACTAAAATCTTTAATTCTTCAAAATTAATGTTTCATTTCCCCACTTCCTCTTTAAAGTGAGTAAATTCTTTTACTCAATATATAGAGTCTTCTTCATCTATCCAAGTTGTACAACTAGTGTCTCTCAAGACCAATCCATACGCTTTCGATAGTGAAGTTAAGGCTGTTACTCTTCGTAGCATCCTCCAATTCCAAATAAGTATCACTACAGATGAAACTAAACTTATACTAACTAAAAAAGTAACACAACTATAGGGTGGACTAAGGTATTTAGTATACCGGTTGCTGTCGGAGACCACCCAAAAAGCTCATCCCACCAATGATGAGACACATGTTCCTCAAGCCTTTTAAAAACTCCTTTGATGGTCTCTGTGTCACGGTGTATTGTAATTAACATCTTTTTCCCCTCTTCATTTTTTTTAAGATTTCTCTCAATTCAGGATGTCTCATCAATTGAGTGACTAGAGTCAGATTCATTCCTATGGGCACAGGCAGTATTTTCTCCACAGTGGTTAGGTTAGTCTTTATATATTGATGTGATACTACAGGTGCTCGATAGGAAAAATCACATCTCCTAATTCTAACAAAATTACAAACACAAAAATTGAATTGCGTCTCTTTTACAATTTGGTTATCTACCCTTATGATGGAGCATGCTGTCCTTAGACAGAGGCACCCCTGTCCTGTATACACCAATGAAGTTTTCTGTTTGCCTGGATGTGTTTCAAAGTGACAAATACTTTGGTCTGTATCTAAACAAGTGTCTTTGTCACCTTCTAATGTCTTTTCACATATATATCTTAGTTGTCTCCTTGCAGTACAGGGTTCTAGATTAACAGTTTGCTATTTTCCTTCAATTTCTGTGCCCACATCCTGTGTTCAGAAGGGTACAATACGGCTCCCTCATGGTTTAACCCTAAGGGCACTATTGGGTGTATTAGGTCCACTGAGGCATCGTGTATGGTTAAAACAAAGGCTGTCACTATACTAGTCTCAGGGTTATAGGTGAAATTGACTAACACCTACCAAGACTGAAGCTCCTTCTCCATATCAGAGGCATTGTCCCAAACAATTTTGCAGCTTTCGGCAGGAAATGTTCCCTCTCCACCTTCTCTGATAACTGCAGCAGCCACTGATTGCATCTACAGTTGTGCTTGAGTACATCCTAGAGCTAGCTAAATGTTTTCACTAGCTGTACCTAGCACATTAATTATTGCCTCATGATCTCACTCTTCTGTGTTTTCCCATTCTGGTAGTATTTGGATCAATTTCCAATGATTGTTACCCAGTGCAAGTAGCGAGGATTGCAAAGGTTGCTGTAGCTGAACTAAATCATTCCCTACTGAGGCTAATTTATTCATCAGTGTTATAGAGGAAATTTTGCACAGAATAGTCTGACACCGTTGCTTGTCCCAATCAAGGATTTTATTAATTACAGCAAGCGTAACAATAAGGTAATGCAGCGCTGGGCGACAGGGGGACCATTGTCCCGCCACTGCCGCGCCAGTCAGGGTTTTAGTTCTTCCTCTTATACAGTCCGGTTTCCGGCGTGCGTGACTTCCTTGAATAGTACTCTGCGCATGTGCGTCTCTGTTGCTGGGGTCTGCTCTTCCCCTGCCGCGTTTCAAGACTCAGAATCGCTGACTTCCTGGAAAATATTGCTTACAACCGCAAATTATGCGAGACTACCTTTATCACTTAACTTGTCACCCATATCCTGGATTTAATGAACAAACATATCAGTAACAATATCCCCCCTTTGTCTTTAGGTTAATTTATGTTGTGCATTAAATCACTTAAGCTCTTGTCTGCTCCATTCCAATCCATCTCCCGTTTCTCCCTTTCTATTTTCTAAGTCCTCATATTTTGCTTGTACCAGCAGCAAGTGGGCAGCTTCCAGTCGCGCTTTTACTATTGTAATAAGTTTGTTAAAAATACAGGGACCAAAAGTTAATACAAGAACTAGTAAAAATATTGGTCCAGCTATGGTGGACAGTAAGGTAGTCAACCATGGGGAATGATTGAACCAACTCTCATACCAACTCTGATGGGATTCTCTTTCTCTTTCCCTTTTTTTTTCTAGTTGTTTTCTTAGTTCTCCTAGGGTGTCAAAGACTATTCCCGTTTGATCTATATAGGTGCAACACTCTTCTTTTAAGGCTACACAAAGTCCTCCCTGTTGCCAAAATAATAAATCCAGGCCCCGTCTGTTTTGTAAAACTACTTCTGATAATGAGCGTACTGACTTAGTTATGCAAGGGTGCTTTCTGCTGACTGGATATGGTTAGTGGGGAGCCTGTAGCCTCAGGGTAATTTGTAACCGGTGTTAGCTCTTCATCCTCCTCTAAAACTCTATTCGGTCCCATACCATAGGTATCAGCTGGGGCGGGTTCTTTCTTTATCACTATTAGGTTCCCTCTATCACGCCCAGGTTCCCAATGTCTAATTCCCCAATATTTTCCTAATACCCAGTCAGGGCTCTCTGGATTTATATACACATATTCACAAGTTCCTAAGTAAGAAATTTCTCCAGATGGTCCTAACCAATGCTTTGCACACCCTGTGGGACCAAATCCTGCTCTAATAAATTGATCTGCACCTCCCCCTGGAGTCCAATCGGAAGCAATAGTCTCACAGCCCCAATACCCACAGTAATACTCCCCTGGGTAATTACAGTAGCTCTTTCCAGGATTTGAGGCCGGACACATATAAAACCCAGTTAAATTCAAAACTCTCCCGCACTATTCTATGTTTGTCATGTTGCATAACCCAGCCTTAAAGGCTGGGGTCTGACTGGTCACAAGGGAGTCTAAAATTTTGTAGTCATTCATACGAATCAAGGACCATTTGAAAGGCTGGTGTGTTTGACCTCCTGTCTGCCTTACCCATAGGGATAATAATAGTAGTGACAGTAACAGTTGTCTACAGGTGGCTTTTTCATTGTAACAGTGGCTTGTTCCCATCTCATTTTCTTCTTCCCTGATTTTAGTCCCAGTCCTTGGACATTTCATTTTCCATGACCTCCTGGTTCCACCTATCCCAGGGCGACTTCCTCCACAGTTTTCTCTCCCTCTGCCTCGCCCGTCGACTCGGTTGCTGCGAGCCACGGGGAGACCCATCTTCTCGGCAGCAGGGATATTCTTCAGGAGGGGACTTTCGCCCTTTCTTTAAGGATCTCTGGATATAGGTGTTCCAGTTGTGGTCTTTAACCTGAGGAGCGTCACACCTTACTTCTTTTACCCGACGGCGACACACTCCAGCTATTATTTGTGCCACAAAAAGGACTGGTTCATTGGAATGGTAACAATATAGTTCGGGATTTATGCCTTCTGCAAATATGTCCCACCACTCTTTAGAGTCTACTTGTAATTCCCCTTGAGCTACTTTCTGAGCCAATACCAAATCAGTAAGCTCCCGCTGAATTTCTAGACAGAGGCAGCAAACACCTCTCGGGGGCCTGCCTCTGTGACAATGGGTCCACCACCTGTTTTCACAAACTAAACATTGGTAACATACAAAGGGGTAACAATTCCCATTACAATAAGAATCATTACATTTAATACAAACACAATCAGCATATATATTTCCCTTATGATCTCTTTCAAGCTCTAGTTGATATTCTATCCTAAAAGTTTTATACCAATATTTTCTATTCATCAAGAATGTCCTTTCTTAATTTCCTGTTGCAGTTCCCCGAGTGAGTTTCAACTTTAAGTCTCCGGCTGGGCTGATGACCTTCCACCTAGGCTCGGGCACTGGTCCTTTTATACGACTGGCGTGAGTCCATCCCCGCTCTGCTGTTCGTACTGCTGTATTTGTTGTGAGGAGCACCAGATATGGACCATCCCAATGGAGCTGGAGAGTAGTTTCTTTCCGAGTTCGGATTAAGACCCAGTCTCCCGGTTGCACCTGATGTAGAGTAATATTTAAGGGTGGTCTCTGCAATATCTGCCCTTTTTCCCATAACTTCTTCCTAAAGGCCATCATCTCCGTTATAAATGCTTTCATTTGCTTATCTATTATTCCGGGATGGTCTCGAGGCATACCTGCATCATACGGCATCCCATACAGCATTTCAAAAGGAGATATCCCCACATCAGATCGGGGCAGAGTTCTGAGATTTAACAAGGCCAAGGGGAGACACTTAATCCAATTAAGTTTGGTTTCTAAAGTTAACTTGGTTAGCTGTTTCTTTAATTCTCCATTAACTCTCTCTACTAACCCCGAACTTTGAGGGTGCCACGGGGTATGTTCTTCCCATCTTATTCCAAGGGCTTCTGACAAGGCCTTAATAACTTTTGATACAAAGTGTGGCCCTTGGTCTGAGTCTATACTTTCAGCTACTCCATACCTGGGCACAATTTGTTCTAGTAACACTTTGGCCACCGTGTGTGCAGTGGCCCTTGCGGTTGGAAATGCCTCTACGAAGTGGGTGAGGTGGTCTATTAGTACTAACACATACTTGTATCTTCCCACCTTGGGAAGTTCAGTGAAATTTTTTTTTTTTTAAGAGCCCGCAAGATGGCGTATAATTCACATGCTTGGGCTGACCATGACGGACTCAAGGGTCCTGCTTCTAATACCTCATAATCCTTCCCTGCTACTAGTGCATACCCTGATCTACGTCTTCCATCCACTATCCGGGATGAGCCATCCACAAAAATTACTTCTCCCTCTGAGAGCCCCTCCTCCTCTAAATCAGGCCTAATCTTAGTCTGTTCCTCAATAGTTCGGAGGCAATCGTGGGCCAGTTCTTCTGATGGTTTTGGTTCCCCAAATAAAAACTGAGCAGGGTTTTGTAAAGATGTAGTTTCTAATGTTAAATTCGGGGCCTCCAGCAAGATTCCCTCATATTTTAATAATCTGGAATCAGAGATCCATTTTTCAGCTTTTTGCTGCAAAACACTCCTCACATTGTGGGGGGGATAATACCTTAATGGTACTATTGAAGGTTATTTTTCGAGCCTCCTCTGTCATTAAGGCACATCCAACAATGGCCTGTAAACATGTGGGCCAGCCCCTACTCACAGGGTCTAATAATTTAGACAAGTATCCTATGGGCTTCTTTTTCCCTGCCCAATCTTGGGTTAATACTCCATATGCTGTCCCATTCTCTATGTTGGCGAATAGATAAAATGGTCGATTTAAGTCTGGCAAACTTAAAACTGGTGCATTTGCCAATTCTCTCCTTAATGCCCAGAGTTGCTCTTCATCTGTCTTTCCCCAGCTTATACGATTAGACTCGGTGAGCTTGGCATATAAAAATTTAACTTTACTACTGTAGTTTTCAATCCATAAGCGGCAATATCCCAATAGTCCTAACCATTGTCTAACCTGTTTTTTACTTGCTGGAGGGGGTAAAGATAAAATTCCCTGTACCTGTTCCGGGTCAATTGTCTTCTCTCCCTTCTCAATGTAGTGTCCTAAATACTTTACCTTTTCTTCTACAAATTGTAATTTAGATTTTGATACCTTCAGCCCCTTAAGCCCCAGAAAATTTAAAAGTTTTATGCTTTCTTTTCTGACTTGATTTTCCATTTTTCCTGCTATCAATAGGTCATCCACATACTGAATCAGAGTAATTTCTGGGTCTGGGGTAAAATCTTGAAGAATCTGTTCTAGGGCTTGTCCAAACAAATTAGGGCTTTCTGTAAACCCCTGTGGAAGCACGGTCCACCTCAATTGTTGTTTGCGCCCTGTGTCAGGGTCTTCCCATTCAAATGCAAAATAGTCTCTACAGCTTTCGTCTAAAGGGCAAGCCCAAAAAGCATCCTTTAAGTCTATTACACTGTACCACAAATTTTCTGGCCCCAATTTACTCAAAAGGGTATAGGGGTTTGCTACTACTGGGAATCTGGACACAGTGCGCTTATTGATTTCTCTTAAATCGTGCACTAGTCGATAAGTGCCATTGGGTTTCTTTACTGGTAAAATTGGGGTATTAAATGGGGACATACACGGTTCTAATAGTCCCTGAGATATTAATCTCTCAACTTCGGGTTTCAACCCCTTCCGCCCTTCTATAGACATAGAATATTGCTTAATTTGGACGGGGTTCTCCGGGTTCTTGAGGGTTACTTTAAATGGCGAGATGTTTAGTCTGCCCACGGTCTCAGGGGTATACCAGACTTCGGGATTAATTTCTTGTTCGTCTTCAACCCTCAGGGCACATATTTTAATTCCCAGCTCCCCTTTTTTAACTTCCAAACCTATTCCTAATTCTACCATCAAATCCCTTCCCAAAAGATTAAAATCGGCTTCTGGGACTAAGAGAAAATTTCTCATACCTAATTTAGATTCTGTTTCTATTAAAACTTGTTGTATAATCCCTACCTTGAAGGGTTCTCCCTTTGCTCCAACCACATGGGCAGTATCTTTAGATAATTTGTACCCAGGGGGTATTTGCTGGAGGGTAGACCTCTCAGCTCCTGAGTCTACCAAAAATTCTACCTCCTGTGACTGGGGACCTAGTTTCAGTTTTATCAAGGGCTCTTTGTTCGTACGGGTCCCCAATACATAGAGCCCCTGACCCCCCCTAATCTTCTTTGAATGCCGCCTCATCCTTTATCCTCTGTCTGCAGTCTCTTTTCATATGTCCTTTCTTCTGCAGTAAACAAAATCCTCAAAATAGACTGTATTTCTTAACAGTATTTGAGTTCAAAGGGACAGATACAAATCCTAGTTGTGGCTGGGCTCCTCCTATTGGCACTTCCCTTAAGGGGAGTAACTCATGTTCTCTTTGCTCCCTTCTCCTCCTTCTGACTGCGGCTCCGATACCTTCATCTCCAGGGGAGGGAGGGGGAGTAGGAGGAGGTAATATCTGAGGCGCCGGTGGTAATGGGGGAAGTGCATACGGGGGTGGTATTAGGGGAGCATCCTCCTCCTCCTGTAATTTTTCAGTCTTTTTATCTTTATGCCCAAACTCCATTTGGGAGAGATTGAATATTGCTACTCCCTGGTCCCCTGGGCGGGTGACCCATCCTCTTCCTGATTAAAGGGGACCTACCTACGTACCCACTGATTCAAAAATCTCTGAACCCATACTTCTGATGACCCAAACCTGGGCCACCAAACTGCCTTGGAGATTTGTCCTCCCCAGACTTCTACACAAAAGTGTATCATCTTAACTTTGTCCTTGTCCCCCGTGGTGGGATAATATTTCCAATTCTCTAACATAAACCCCAGCGGTGAATCCCTAGGAACCGAAGGGAGTCTCATGGGTGGAGGGGGCTTGCTTTTCCCCTGTCCCATCTTCTGGAATACCCTCTCTCAGCCGTGTGTGTACTCACTCACTTCCCCTTTTTCGTGGCCCAGTCCCTCGCGGGCGATGGGAAACGCACTACTTAAGGGTCCGCACTCACTTGGAGAATCTGGCTGCCAGTTCTCCTCTCACTCACACGCACACACGTTGTATTCCAGGATCCCAACCCAGCCCGGACGGGTTCCCCTGCACAATGGGCAGTTACTTACGCGTCTCCTGCGTCTTCGTCCGGACCTCGAGTGCACCGAGCTTATAGGGTTTTCCTTACCTTATTGTTACAAATTTGGGTTCGTTGGTAAGAGCGAGATCCCGACTTCAGAACCAGAGGCCGCCTGTACAGGCGGGGCGCCTCCCCTAGTCCCTCTGTCGGATCCGTATTCTTATCCGAGTCACGGCACCAAATTGTTATAGAGAAAATTTTGCACGGAATAGTCTGACACCGTTGCTTGTCCCAATCAAGGATTTTATTAATTACAGCAAGCGTAACAATAAGGTAATGCAGCGCTGGGCGACAGGGGGACCATTGTCCCACCACTGCCGCGCCAGTCAGGGTTTTAGTTCTTCCTCTTATACAGTCCGGTTTCCGGCGTACGTGACTTCCTTGAATAGTACTCTGCGCATGTGCGTCACTGTTGCTGGGGTCTCGCTCTTCCCCTGCCGCGTTTCAAGACTCAGAATCGTTGACTTCCTGGAAAATATTGCTTACAACCGCAAATTATGCAAGACTACCTTTATCACTCAACTTGTCACCCACATCCTGGATTTAATGAACAAACATATCAGTAACAGAAAGCATTCAGAGGGAATACATTTAATCCAAAATCACACCTTAAAACTGTAGCTCTCAATGTTCGCTCTCAGTTTACACAACTATTACACAGAAAAGTTTCCTTCAGTTTTTCCCCAAATTTCAAGTGTGATACAGAGCGCTTTGTCAAATCTTCCTGCTTTCCAGCCTTTGGCACCCTGAGGCATGGGATGACAGAAGGAGAGAGGGTGACGCTGCCCAGAGATGGGCTGACAGGACCACCTCCTCGGCACGGCCTCCCAAGAAGGGAATGCTCCCAACACTATCACTTCTTTGTCATCACATGTCCAAATGCCCTGTGCCCTGCACCTCCATGATCCTTGCTGGGATCAGCCCAGTGCCAACTCACACACTTGGACACATTCATTGCAGAGCTTGAATTCCAGGAGTTTGGCATCGAGGAGTCCAGGGTATGTGCAAGGTCCGTGTATGGACCCAGGAGACGAGTGGGCTGGCATGGCTGAGGTAAAACCACAACTTTTTTTATTCTAGATGCTGTAAAACAAAATCATCTCTCCTCCTCTTCTTCCTCCTCCTCCAATCCCGTAGTTATTTCAGCTGGAGTGCAAGGAGTGCATTTTAAGCCTGACTAATGGCAATTTATCTTCCTCCCACGAGGAATATTAGAGCCTGTTGATATGGAAGGATCTGCTGACCAGGCATTATGAGCATCAGGGGTTTGAGTCAGAGCATGGGGAGACTCTAGAACTGGGCTGCATGCCCAGCTGCCGAAGATGGGTGGAAAGACCAGAAAAAAAGGGAAGAGGACAGAAAAGTGTCAATGAGCAGGCTGTGCAGAGCCAGAGGAGGCATTTGCTGAGAGCACCTCTGAGTATCTACTGCGATTCTCGGGTATTTCTGTGTACTGAAATCCTTCCCACCTTATACACATGGAATAATCTTCAAGCATCATCCAGTCTCAGTTTGACATAGTCACTGAGTCACAGAATTTACCAGGGAGCCCTTACAGTCTTGACGGGAAAAGCAGGCACTTACAAGCACTGCAATATCATTTTAAATTTTTGTTATATGCTTCTAATTTCACTGTGCTCAGGTCGAATTAGCCTGAGGTCTGGTTCTCAAAACTATTAACTCTCACTGATTAGATATTGATATGGGCTATTCTTTTCTGAAACACCACCAGTTTTGCATGCCTTTGCATACCTAACTTGAGAGATCTGGAAGCCCGATTTTTTCAAGGCTCTTGGAAAAGCCACAGTTTTTTCAGTGTTTTGACATTGATTCTGTGGCTTTAAAAAGCTTCTGTCTTGAATTTCAAGTACGTAGTCATTGGTCATTTTGGAAAATCTTGTCTTAAATACTTACGGAAGGGGAACAGTGTCATGATAACGACCCATCAGAGGCAGGCTCATAAAACCGTAGTAAAGCACTTTGACAAAGAGGTTGATTTCCCTGACTGTGCTCCACCCAGTAACTGTGGCCTAATGTCCTTCCTAACTGAGGGGCAGGACACACAGTCTTTCCCAGTGTGTCTTTGAAACATCATGTCGGGAAGTGACCAGGGACATTCTCTTGTTTGCAGCGTAAGCTCTCTGAGATGGGACATGCCTCTTACTTCATGTCTATACAAGTGCCAGGTGCACTGCTAGAAAAAATAATCTGCGTACAGGAGAAGTGCCAGCAAGACTGGCAGCATTCAGGGGGGTGGGGAGCGGGGACGTTCTGCTGCCTCTCCTGAGGAAATGGAGTGAGGTTTCATTCCAAATGAAACGTGAGGAGATTGGCTTTGCAAACTTCATGGGTCACATCTTCTGTCTCGTGAAGTGGTGGGGGTCTCTATGGTGGTATGGCTAGTTTGGCCAAGGAGCAGCTCATGATCACCAAACTCAGAACTTGCTTAGCTCAGCTCACTTTCTCTGAAGCAAGTCAAAAAATAGCAGAAAACAGCAAATCATTCCCCTCCTTCTAAACCTGCTGGGTGGAGTACTTCACTCAGAATTCATTCCAATTTCTATTTACACACACAAGAATGTTTCCTTACTCTGGCTCACAGAATTGGTCCTCTCCAGTTCAAATTACAGCACACTTGAAGCTCTTGTTAGATCGTATCATCCATAGCACCTTGTGAGAACTTAACAGCATCCTAAACACATTCAGAATTGGAAAAAACTATGGAACAGGCTTCTCTACAACTATTTTCAGCTTGTATCCATAGGAATAGAGGTTGGATTGGGGAAAATGCGCTCTATTATTTCAAATAATGAAAATGCAGTGATTACTGTAAAGTATGTGCTTTGTTTTAAGTGGTCTGACACTCATTTCCATAGAAACAGAGAGAGGATAACAGCCCACTTGTTTGAACTGTCCTGTGGATTCTGTCTGTGTCAGAATGCAGGAATATAAAGCTTTTAAAAATGTGGGAAAGGCCTGGGGTTTTGGTCTTAATTTTTTTTTGTTTTGTTTTGTTTTGTTTTGTTTTAATCCTCAAAAGCCAAAAAGAACATTAGGGAACTTCTTGGAAATTTTATTCTGGGAGAATAGAATGAAAATGACAAATATCAGCTCTTAAAAAATTACAGGGGAGAAGGCAGGAAGAAAAAGCAGTAGGATGGGGAGAAGTGTACACACACACAGAAGAGTGAGAGAGTGTGTGTGTGTGTGTGTGTGAAAAAGTATTTCTGAGATATTTTTCTGACAACTCTTGTTATTCTACATTAGATCTAGTGATTTTTTTTTTCACTAATAGAAGATTTTAGGCCATCTAACTGAAGTATTTTATTTCAAATTACTATTTTCACATTCACTTTCTTTATTTCACATTGTTTACTTCTTAACTGACACACTAATTTTATCGGAATTTCCATACACTAAGCAATGATATGAGTTTTGAATTGGCAGTTTGGCTGAAATTCAGGGGAAAATGAATAACAAGGAGAAAAAGAAGTTAAGTGCTCAAATTTTGGCTTTGCTTTTTTAAAGCTTCCATGTAACAACACAATTCCTGCATTTCTGGCACAGTAAAATAATTCCTCCCCAAGTTCAAAAGAGAGAAACTCTCTGAAGCAGATGTGATATTTCTCTTGGATTCTAACTTCTGGACTTTCAAGTGATTTTTTTCCTTTGGGGAAAAAATGAATCCAATTCCTGTTGCTCATGAGGGAAGGACAAGGCTGAGATACTGTAATTCTACATGCTGAACATGTCTGGATTAGTTATATTGTCTTCCAGCAACTGAATGTTGCCAGCTTGTAGAAGCAGCTTTCAAGGCTGTAGCAAAGAGGTGCATTCTGCACATCATGATAAACACTTGCTCCCTTCCTGCCTTTGTGTTTTACACTACTGTCTCCAAGTTTTCTATTCACACACTACCCATCACAGGGGATAGCAGAGATTCGCAAAAATACTTTCTATATTTTAGGGTACTTGGTTTTTAGGTTAATGTTGAATAGCAAAGTAGCCCCCATTCAGCGGGAAAAGAAAAAAAAAGTGTATATATATATCTCAGTGCCATTCCACTGAAAGCATGTCTTCAGTTCCTGTCAGCCACAGTGTCCGTGAGTTTTCCTTCTCCACAGGAAGGCTTCCCTGGAAGATGTGAACAAGCCGGAGCACCCAGCTGCCTCTTGCGCTGTCGTTCAGCCCTCCCCGCTTCACCTCTCTGGAGGTTACCTACATTTCAAACCTCTCCCAGTTCAGTCATTCCACTTGGAAACTGCCTTGGCCTTTGGGTTATACTTGCACAGTGCCAAAAGCATACCAGGCTCATTCCTGCGCTTTGGGATGGTCTTTTGCCTACAGCATCACCAGGCTAGAAAAAGTTACGTTATCTCACTGGGAAGATTCACAAATACTCATCAGGCAACAGCCCTGGCAGACCTTCTGATTCAAAGCCTTTCAAGCACAAGTATGGGATACTTCCCAGTTATTTTTGATGCTGTCTACATTCTTCTGCATTGGTTGAGCTTCAATGACCTCCCACAAAATTTGTTTGAATTTTAAAACCCCGCTGTGTTAAGAGATTCTTCCCCTACAAAACTGGGGGGCAGACAGTACAAAAGGTTTGACTGTAGCCATTTGCATTAAGTGTCCTTTGCAGGCTTTGACTATTTCCACCCACCCCTGAAAGAGCCTGGGAGACGGGCATTAACGGCCAATCATTAGGCCAATGGCTTTTTGAGATAACAATCAGGCTTGCCTAGTATCAATGAGACCTGTTAAAATTCAGTCTTTGCCTTGCAGAGTCATGTTGGGTTAACCGGAGCCGCAGGAGAAGAGCCTCATGCTATCATGGTCAGCAAATCTCGTTTATTTCAGGTAGCATACACACATTTATATCTTCTATAATCAGCTCATACATATTGCAAAAGTTAAGCTCAGGATTGGTGCTCAGACTAAAAGTCAGCTACGCCTCTTTCTACATTCCTTTGTGGTTACATTGTTTGAGTAAGTTTTAGTTTAACCAGGCTTCTCCCTCTTATCTTTCAGCTACAATGTCTTGTTATCGGTCTTGTTATCGTATAGCAGCTGTGCTCAAGGAAATAGAAGCTTACTGCCTTGCTGGTTTACATGAGAGTTCCTGTGTGCTCAGCAAAACTCTCTCATGTCTGCGTGACCTTTTGCAGCTAGCCAGTTATCCATCACACTCTCCACACTTCCCCCGTTTTCTTTTACTGCTATCATTGTCATCTTAAAATTATCAAACATTGACAATACCATACGCTGCAAACATTGCAACACACAAGGCAAAACTAAAAGCAAAACAACAATTACAAGCAAAATCACAAGCACTACTTGTATCAAATGTTTTAACCAGCCTGTAATGTGCGCTGAAGTTGCATGAAAAGTTCACTCAGTCGGGGGTTGTTAACTTCTTTGAGACTTGCGTCTTCAATTCTGGAGACAACTCCCACTACATAAAGTGAGTCAGAAACTACATTAACAGGTTCTTGGAAGGTTTGAAAAGCCCATATAACTGCCAATAGTTCTAACGTCTGGAGATTGTCTTGTGGGCTTGCTGGAATCACATGATGATGCCACTGGCCTGCCTTGTTCCAAGTAGCTGCTGCTCGGCGGGAGCGCTTTCCTGCATCAGTAAAAACTGTAATTGCGTGTGGAATAGGTTGGTCTTCTCTCAAAGGTTTAGTAATTAATTGCCATTCTCCTAGCCAGTGCAATAATTTCGGTTTAAGAGGGCCTGTTGTAACAAAACTCGGTGCTTGTAGTAATGCCTCTGCCAATTCTGCGGAGTTAAGCAGAAACCAGTCTAGGGACGCTTTTTCCATAGGTAGATGTATCACACTAGGTTCCTTGCCACTTAGCTCTATTGTGCGTAATCGGCCTTTCATAATTAGCAAGGCAAGTTTTTCAATTTTTTGTGTAATTGTTTTTCTTTGTTGTAAGGGAGGGCTAATCCATTCCAGGACCCTCAAGTCCTCCATATTTCCTGGTCTCTCCCCCGTTTTCTTTTTCTGCGTAATGGCTCCTAGAAGGTGATCTTTGTTATTCCAAATAGTCAGTGAAACAGAAAGGGATGGATCGTATCTGGTGACAAAGCCATTGGCAACACACCACAAAATACTTTGAAGGGCACTGATTTGATCTGCAGAAAGTACAACCGGAGCACAGGGGTCCGTGCCTTTTAAGAGGGGGCGCAACGCTTCTAGAAGGGTGTTAGGAATGCCAACTACAGGCTTAAGCCATTGGAGGTCTCCCAATAGTTTTTGTGCTTCATGCAAAGTGGACGGTGGAGCCTGGATGGTCCTTTTGGGCCTTGTAGATAAGTCTATGACAGGAAGAGTGATACCTCCTGAGGAGCCAAGGCATTTTGTTCCGCGCGGCTCATCAGATCGTGGTGGTATGCTCATAGTTAATTGCGGTAGAGGTATGAACTGGGCGATCCGTTGGCCTTTTGGAATGTTCACCGGCGGGAAAGGTGTATGAGCTATAACAAAAATCTCTCCTTCAGCATCAGCGTCGATAACTCCAGGTTCTACCAGTAGGCCCAAAACAGACCCAGACGATCGACCTAAAATGAGTCTTCCTGTGGGTTGTCCATTAATGAGAATAGGTCCAAAAATTCCGGTAGAAATCACATGTGGACTGCTGTTATATAGGGTAACTTTTACTGCTGCTGCCAGGTCCAATCCGAGGCTGCCGGAGGTTGCTGGCAAGAGTTGCCCATCGATGGTGTGGCTGGAACTATTTGTGTCCCGGCGCGGCCCAGTTTCGCGCTGGTCTTGGAGTTTCCCGATCCAGATCGGCAAGCGGTGCTGTTGTGGGTATTGGATCGGCACTTGCCGCACCATACGCCCGTGGCACTACATTCGCGGCGGATGTGTCCCGGCTTTCCGCAGCGAAAACACTTCATCCTCCCACCGGTATTGGGGCTTTGACGCGCTGTCGCCGCTTGGAGGGGTGCGAGGGCAGCTAAAACCTGAGTCTGAGCTGATACTGCTTGTTCTCTAAAAGCCTGAGCCTGCTGTTGTAACCCCTCACCTATCTTTTGCAGCGCTTCTACCACAAATACCTGAGTGCCGGAAGGCATGGCTGCCGCTTTATCTAACAAATCTTGGACATTCCAATTCCCAGGGGCTGAAGCTATGAGGGAACGAGTATTAGCATTCCCATTCTGCAAGATACATTGTTTAACTAGGGCATCTTGCATGTGCTCAGCAATGCCTGCTTTACTTAAAGCATCAATGATTTTGTCCACAAAGGGGCCAAGAGGCTCCTCTCTCCCCTGTTTTATCCCCATATAAAGAGGAACACCTCCTGGAGGTCTAATTTTCTCCATAGCTCTTTTAGCTACCGCCATGGCCTCTCTCAATTTATCAGGACCTAGGGTAGCTTGAGCCTCTACTCTATGAAGCAGTCCTTGACCCATAAGCTCGTCAACAGTAATGCCGAGTAAGGGGTCTCCTTGGGGACGAGGGAGTGCGGCACTTGCAGCCGCCTCTTCCCTCCATCGGGCTTCAAACAGTAACCTTTGATGTGGGGTATAAATTAAACGAGAAAGACCTCTAACATCTGCGGGCAACAGGAGATTCGTATTAAAAAGGAATTCTAACATTTGTTTAGCGGGTTCGCTTGTGACCCCATAGCTCGCTACGGTAGATCGTAGTTGTGACAAAAGTTTCCAGTCTAAATTAGTAACCTCCGCCCGTTGCCCTCCCTGCGGGTTATTGTGAAAGATAACTGGGAGGGCGAGGGGGGACGACATCTGCTCCTGAGCTGCCGCGGCCAGATCCGTATCTCCCTCCCGCCAGCCCTGATTTGCCAGTGCCGCCCATACCTCCCGTCTTTCTCGTGCCATAGCCTCCGCGAGGTCCGATAAGGCTCCGGGGAACGGCTCCGTGGCAACAGGACAGGGAGGGGCATTCCTAGCCTCTGCATTCATGGGGGTAGGGGGTGAAGGCATTAGTGGAGCAGAGGGCTGTGGCGAGGGCTGAACGGTGGGTGTACTGGCCGGCTCTACAGAGTCAGATGACGGGAGGTCAACGGTTGCAAAGACCGGAGGGTTTGGAGCGGAAGGGTCATCCCCATAAGCCCTATTCCTAGTGTGCATTTCACGAGCATTATCGACAGCTTTCTTCTCCGCCTGACACATAAGCAATTCATTATGCACAGTTCTCCACAACTTGCTCATCTTTTTCGCTGGCTTATCATCATCTAATACTAATTCCCAAAGCTTATCCCCATACCTGCGCCATTCGGCTAATTCATGAACAGTATGGGGGTTAGCAAAAGAGCCATAAGAGGTAGCATGGCTCAAAAGAGGGGGGAGCTCCTTATCTAAGTCAAGCCCCTTAAATCCCCGCTTTCTAAGAAAAGCGGTAAAGAGATCATACGCTGCTTGCCTTTCCATACTCACCGGTACCGTTGCAAACCTCCAGGCGTCGGCAGCGCGTAGCGGCAGGGCGCACCGATGTGACCACCCCGGGCGTAAATCCGCCGTCCAAAGGACCCGACCCCAATGCAGCTCTAAAGAGGGTAGGGGAGAAGCCCGTTCGGGCGCCAAATGTTGGGTTAACCGGAGCCGCAGGAGAAGAGCCTCATGCTATCATGGTCAGCAAATCTCGTTTATTTCAGGTAGCATACACACATTTATATCTTCTATAATCAGCTCATACATATTGCAAATGTTAAGCTCAGGATTGGTGCTCAGACTAAAAGTCAGCTACGCCTCTTTCTACATTCCTTTGTGGTTACATTGTTTGAGTAAGTTTTAGTTTAACCAGGCTTCTCCCTCTTATCTTTCAGCTACAATGTCTTGTTATCGGTCTTGTTATCGTATAGCAGCTGTGCTCAAGGAAATAGAAGCTTACTGCCTTGCTGGTTTACATGAGAGTTCCTGTGTGCTCAGCAAAACTCTCTCATGTCTGCGTGACCTTTTGCAGCTAGCCAGTTATCCATCACACTCTCCACAGAGTCACTTTGTGTTGACATGTGGGATGCTGAGATGCGATACAGCGCATCCTCTTCCCCTAGGCAAGTTTAATCTCATCTTCTCATAATCTCAAAATTCTGCTTGTCCCTGCCATGGCATCCCGGTTATCAAACCAGCTGTGCTAATTAAATGTGTCTTCCTCTCTGTCTTGTGTATTGCCACATCCCAGCATTCATTTCTGCCTTTGGCAGGACTGACCTGAGACAGCAAGTGCAGGAAGTGTCCAACTGAATGATCACCCTGAAGGCAAGGTCCAGGGGAAAAAGAAGGAGAGTAGGGGGAGACTACCACAAGTCTCCTTCCAGCTCCCCAGGTGGAAGGCAGAGGGTAACTGACTGAGTTCAAAGGCAAACACTGTCCTTATCTGAGGCAAGGGTTTCACCTGCAGACCTACTGTTTTCTCTGCCCATCTGTGTTTGCAGTTGCAGATGTTTCAGAGTGATTTTATACTGTTATTTGGGAATCTTTGATCCCATTTGAGTTCAGTAACACTTGATGGAATGTCCCTGACCTCAGACAGGTTCATGTGAAACCTGTTTTGCTCTTATCTGCCCAAGACTATGGAGGAATAGTCTGATATATGTGATACCCAGTTGTTTTTCTGGGTGTGAAGAGGGACAAGGTGAGGAACAAAAGTGGATTCAGATTCAAACGTGAAGACCAAGTTGGTCAAAGTTCAGTGTAACCTCTGAAAAGAGGTGCCAGACTTTGGAAATTCAAATCTGGATGCATTCCAACTTCAGTTGGAACAGGAGGAAAGGAATAGTTTTAACACAATTAGTTTGGTTCCATCGTCTTTCACCTACTCACTCATGGGGTTTTGTTTTTGTTTTTTTTTTTTTCAGGAGAAAGATCGGTGTGAACATGCATAGCATAATGTAAACAGTTGGATATTCATGTTTACCCACTGTATACCACAGCACAGCCCCAGGAAGAAAAGATGCTTTCATTCCCCATTTTCAGAGTTGGTTCTAAGCTCTCTTTCCTGAGGACAGCTCTTACAGGAACTGGGAAATGAGTGTCCTGATTTATCCCCTTGAGTCCCTCATACCTTAAAAGAAGCACCAAATTACATTTGAAGGTAGTTTAGCAGGTAGTAATGACAATTTGCTTGAACTTCTCACCGGTTCACTTTTCTGTATCACAAAAGATTACAGGGAACAACTTGAACTCTCTCAAAGTAACTTCAAGATGTTTCCCCACTTTGCAGTGAAGGTTTTAAGCCAAGCCTACACACTTCAAACTCAAGACCCGCTGGAGTCGGAACGCTGCGGGGATGAGGTAAGGTGGTGTCACCGGTGTGAGGAAAGAGAGAAGGTCCTTTTGCCGCCTGGAAGAGTCAGTGCTGTTTGCCCACTGAAATCCCTCATCCAGAGATCCTGCCAGGCGTAGGTCCCAGCTGGGTCCCCTCAGAGACCCGTGAGCCGAGGTGTAAGGGCTGCAGCGGCAGACTTGGCAGGGTCTGGCATGAGGGCCGAGGGCATCTGGAGCAGGCAAGGCAGGGAAGTTGGGCTGCGGGGGACGGGGAGTGATGGGGAGCACCTCGCACCTGTCTCGGGAAAAACACAAGCGGGGAAACGCGGTCACGAGTCGCAGTGTGTGTAAGTCCGTGAAAGTCCTCCAACCATTGCAGTTGGCCTTCCTATTGCAGTTAATATATTTGAAAAACTTTTTTTAATATCCTGTACAAAATTGCCAAATTAAGTTTGAATTGAGCTTTGGACTCCCAAACACTTTTCCTACATGCCTTAGCAATCCCCTTAAATACTCCTTGACCTGACCCTCCTTCCAAAGATGATACATCCTCTTTTTATTCCTAAGTTCCTTCAAAACCTCCTTGCCCATCCAGGCTGGACGTTTGCCTCGTCAGCTCATCTTTTGGCACACAGGGAAAGCCTGTTCCTCTGCCCTCAAGATCTCTGCTTTGAAGCACGCCCACCTTCCCTGGACTCCTTTGTTTTTAAGGGCTGCTTCCCTAGCAACTCCCTGAATAAGTCTTGTAAATAGGCCAAAGTCTGCTGATTGGAAGTCCAGTGTAAAAGTCTTCTTGATGTTCTTCCTGATTTCACCAAATATCGAGAACTCTATAATTTCATCATCACTGTGTCCCAAGGAGCCTCCAACCACCACATCTCCCACCAGCCCTTCTCTATTTGCAAACAACAGGTCGAACATAAGCCCTCCCCTGGTGGGGCTCACTCACCAGCTGCAACAAAAAGTTGTCCTCCATACACTCCAAAACCTTCCTGGACTGCCTCTTTCCTGCTGTATTAAGTTCCCAGCAGATATCTGGCAGCTTAAAGTCACCTACAAGAACAAGGGCTGGTGATCCTGAAACATTCTCCAGCTGCTTATAGATTAAGTTGTCCACCTCATCTTCCTGGCTGGGTGGATGATAACAGACTCCCAGCAGGTTCCCCCGGTACCCCGTCCTGTTTTCTTAGGGTACAACAGTAACAATGGAAACCTTACCAAGGGCACAACTCCCAAGTCCACAAGGAAAAGAACAGACAAGCTGTCAAGTTCTTCAAATATTTGTCCTGCTTTGCTGCAAGACTCCTACTGCACACACAGTGTGGAAAGCCAAGGGAAGCTGCAGTTGGTGGCACGTCTTGTGACAGAAGCTTCACCTCGTTCTCCAGGAAGTGTTCTTGGAAAGAGCAGACAGGAGTGTGGAGAAGATTCTGGGAAAACTGAAGGATCTTTTAAGAAATGAAATGGAACTGTAAAGAAGCAATCAAAGATGTCCTTGTCAAATGATTTTGATGCTCCCCTTTTCCATCTTGCACTACTTCTCCATCCCATGAACTACAAATGGATCTCACCTTTAAGATCCATGATTTGGCAAGTTTGAGATGCTGTAAAATACCATGAGCTACACACAATTTGCCTTCCCCTGTTTTTCTTGGAAAGCAATGCTGGAGACAAAAGTGCAGTGCTTGGGCCAGGTACGAATTCTGCATTCAGGGAACGTGCTCTGACAGTGTCTGACCCTCAGCAGGGACAATGCACAGCAGCAACCAAGGGGATTGCTCTGCCACAGTGCAGGAGTCAAGACTCTGTGTCTTGGCTCCTGTGGGCAAAGTTCCCGTGTCTGGACAGGCTCGGGGCTGCCCCCGGGGAGCGCGGGGCTCGGCGTGGGGCTGAGCGGGCAACGGACAAACGGACCTGGGGAAAAACGGCCCCGGGGCTTCAGTTGCTACAGCAGCAGCGGCAGCAGCGGCAGCAGCGGCAGCAGCGGCAGCAGCGGCAGCAGCGGCAGCAGAAAAAGCGACTTTTGTCGACTTCCTCCTGCCTTTCCTCTCCCTCTCGCGCAGGCCCGCACCCTCTCCCTTAGTCCCGCACCCTCTCCCGATCTCCCTGTCCCGGTGTCCCCGTCCTCTCGCAGTCTCCCTCTCCCCTGCAGGGCCGGGCCATGCCCCCGACCCGCCCCCGGCCCCGGGTGGGGCTGTCCCGTCCCCGACCCCGGCCTCGGGCCTCCCGCCGCGGTCTCGCCTCCGCCGGGCTCTGGCTGTCCTGGCGATGGCGGTGGCGGACGAGGATCAGTGCCTGGGGCTGCGGCGGCATCGCCGTCCTTTGCCTCCGCCTGTGCCGAGCCCGGCCCCGGCCCCGGCCCCGGCCCCGACCCCGGCCCCGGCCCCGGCCCCGGCCCCGGCCCCTCCCGGGCCCCGCGGAGGACACAGGTGGCGCGGCCGCTCCCGCAGCCTCCGCCGCGGCTTCCCCGGCCCGAGCTCCGCCGCTCGGCAGCGTGGCCGCCGGCCCCGAGCTGCCGCTGTCGCCTTGCCAGGAGCGAACGCCTGGGGATTCCCGGCCCGGGGCGGTTGAGGGGCGCTCGGGGGCCGTTGCTGGCCCCGGGCCGAGCACTGACAGCCACATCTCGCCGGCAGGGAAGGCGCAGCAGGGCCTCCAGGAGCAGTACCGGCTGGGTTCGCTGCTGGGGCGCGGCGGCTTCGGAAGAGTCTTCGCAGGGATGCGGCTCTCGGACGGCGCACCGGTGAGCGGCGGGGCTGGCGGCGGGCGCAGGAGGAGGAGGAGGAGGGCGGAGGAGGAAGAGCATGGGGCTGGGCAGCGTGGGCAGCGTGGGCAGCGAGCTCAGGCCGCTGCTCCCCTTGGCTTGCAGGTGGCCATCAAAAGGGTGCCACGGAACCGCGTCCGGCACTGGGGAGAGCTGGTGAGTGAGCGGGGGCCAGCGGGAGAAGCCGGGGCGTGCCGGGCGGGGACGAGCCGAGGCCCGGCAGGGTGGAAGCTGCCAGGACGCCTCGAGGGAGAGCGGGCGTGGGGCCAGCGGAGGGTGCAGAACATCCCGGGCTGGGTGAGGGCTTCCCCACCCCTGGCACGGCCTCAGCCCCACTGACGGCATCGTGGTCATCCCACAGCCCAACGGCACCAGCGCACCGCTGGAGATCGTGCTGCTGGACAGGGTCTCCACTGGCTTCCCTGGTGTCGTCCAGCTGCTGGACTGGCTTGAGCTCCCCAGTGAAATTGTGATGGTGCTGGAGCGCCCGCAGCGGTGTCAGGACCTCCAGCATTTCATTCGGGCACAGAGATTCCTATCCGAGGAGGTGGCGCGGGAGCTGTTCCGCCAGGTGCTGGAGGCCGTGCGGCACTGCACCAGCTGCGGGGTCCTGCACAGAGACATCAAACCAGAGAACATCCTGGTTGACCTGGCCACCAGGCAGGCCAAATTGATCGATTTTGGCTGTGGCACCTACCTTCAACACACGGCATACACGCAGTTTGCAGGTGAGCCCACGCAAGGATGTGCTCCCAGCTCCTGACATCTCATGGCCCAACATCTCACAGCCCAACCTGGGTGTGGCAGTGGGGATTCTCCCTTTTGCTGCCACTCATGGCACTGAGACTTCAGCTGAGTTGCTTTTGAACAGGGGTGGGTTGGGGCCCAGCTTCCAGCCCTGCTGGCAGCCTTTGCCAGCCACTCTGCCCAGGACTGGGGCTGGGGCAGCCAGCCCGACAGAAACACCCGTGGGTGGGGCTATCAGAGAGCGTGGAGTCAGAACCTGTGCACCAGCCAGTTTGGTGTGCAGGTGAGAAAGGGCTTGGACGGCTCCTCTGGCCTTCTTTGTCTTGTGTTCATAATGTTATTTGGGGCAATGCAGGCAGGGAGGAGGAAGGCATGGTTTTCCTCCTGCTCTGAGTGGGTTTTTTCTTGTTCTGGTCAGGCCTGTCCAGGGTTTCTGCCGCCCTTTTCCTACACCAGTGGTTTCTTTTCCAATGGCAATTTTTCACACGAGGCCCAGGTCCTGGTGGGAGGGCAGCGGGTCACACCATGTGCCACTGGGGCAGTCCCCACATGCCCAGGGATGCTGGGGCCAGGCTCTGGGAGCAGCAGCATCCCCCTGATGAACTCCATCTGTATTCCACAGGAACACCAGCATACAGCCCCCCGGAATGGACCGACTTTGGCTGGTACTATGGCGAGCCAGCTACCATCTGGTCCCTGGGCATGCTCCTGCACCAGATGGTCTGCGGGCAGCACCCTTTCAGGAGCGGCTGGAACATCAGCTGGGGCCAGCTCCCGCTGCCACAACGGCTCTCTCCAGGTGGATCCTCATCTCTGGGCACGGGGGGAATACCAGTGCTGGGAGACAGCAGTTGGCTCGTGAGCGTCCTGCTCTGGCAGCTGCTGAGGAGGTGGCACATGTCCTGCTCTCCTGCTCTCCTCCAAAACAGGGAATTGATGGGAAAGTTTAGGCCCAGCTCTGAGCACATCCAGCATGGCCTGGGCATGGGAATATGGGGCAAAGCAGCCAGGGGCCTTCTCCAACTGACTGGCAGTTTCTGGTTTCTCTTCCCAGAGTGCAAGGATCTCATCAGGTGCTGTTTAGCCGTGGATGACATGGAAAGGCCTTCATTAGAAGACCTTTTTGGTGATCCTTGGATGCAGGAGATTCATCTGGAGTAGAAGAAGGGAGAGAGCCAGAGGCTCATTTTGATGCAGGGCCCTGGTAAGTTCCAGCTGCACACATGCCTTGGCAATCAGAAGCAAAGAAAGCCAGACTTTTTGTGCTGCCTGTGTCACTGCACAGGGGTCATCAGGTGGGCACAGGCAGCCCTTGTGCTGGAGCTGAGTTGCCATGCGAGTTGTTTTGGCTTGTGCTGGTTCACTGACAGCTGGGGCCCTGGGCAGAACACTGACAGCCTGGTCTCACCCCCAGGGAAGGAGAAGGAGCCCCTGGAGAAGCTGGACCAGGTGGGGCTGCTGCTGCTGGAGACAGTGAGGACGACAACAAGGATGACAACCTCTTCCTGAACCTGGCCACCAGCAATTGAAGGTGATGAACTTCAATTCTGGCACCTTCTTCAAAGTCAGGCTCCACAGCCAATTTGCAGATGAGTTCGCACACAGGGGGATGCTCCCAGATTTGGGCATTGCACAGCCTGGCCAGGAACCAAAGGTTCCCCCCTTTCCTGGGGCTGATGCAACTGATTGTTCAGTGGGCTGCCAAGCTGCTTTTTGGCAGGGCTGGGGGCACGGGCTGGGGTGGTTCTGAAATGGGAGTCGGCTCCTGGCCCTGCCAACAGCCGCCACCCCCCACCATGCCCTGGGCTGGGGCTGGGGCAGCCAGCCCGACACAAACAAAGCCCCAAGGTGGGAGCAGAGGTGGGTCTCCAGAACCTGTGCTCGGCTGCTTTGCTTTGCCGGCAAGGAAGGACTTGGGCTGCTCCACTCCCTTTGTTTTCTTTGGGATCACCATTATTTTGGGGGGCAGTGTAGGGGGGGAAGAGTGAAAGCATGGGCTTCCCTCAGTGGTGGGTGGGTTTTTCCCTAGCATGCAGGGCATGGGGGCTTCCTCAACCTCTGACAGAGATAGGATCTTTTACCTTTTCCCTTTTCTCCCTTTCTTGTCTGTAATCTCTTTTTGTTAATTTGATGTTTGTTTTTCTAAAGGAAGCCTTCTAGGTGGTGTCCAGTCTTGACTGGGAAGTGCTTGGGACCAGCTGTGGAGTGGATGAAGGAGAAGGCTGAGGACGTGGTTTGGGAGCAGCTTTTCTTTGCGCGGCGGATGGCGTGAGGTGTGTCCCCGTCTTGTTGGCACGGGTGGGGTAAGAGCTTTTGGGAGATGGCAGCCAGCACAGGAGCATCCTGCTCTGGGCAGCTGCTGGGGAGGTGGATCTGGCCTGGCTGGCTGCAGGCTGGGCACGTGTCCTGCCCTCCTGCTCTGCCGCCAAAGGCAGCAATGATGGGCAGCTTTGGGCCCCGCTCTGAGCACGGCCAGCATGGCCTGGGCACCGCGGGCGGCTGGGACAAGGGCACAGGAGCCTTCAGCTGACGGGCGGTTTCTGGTTTCTGTCCTTGCAGCCGGGCTCTGCGGATGCTGAGGCTGCTCTGGGCTCTGCCCGGGCTCTGCTGGAGCTCAGCACCGGGCCGGGATCAGCCAAAGAAGAAACGGTGTGACCTGCAGCAGACTTGCCGTGAGCATTTCGGCAATGCAGCTCAAGTTTGCAGAGGATGCATCTCCAAGGGAAAACATGACACCCCCCAAAACAAACTTGTTCAATACCTTCTGAAATGAAATCAATCTGGGGTGACGCCAAATGACATTTTTCAGCTTGCTCAAGCTGTAGCTCAGCCCTTCTCTGAACAGTTCTGTCCCCCACCTGCATTTTCCTTCACAACTGCTCCCTATTTTCCCCCAGTGAGTGCCCAGCTGATTGCAGTCTCCATCACACTATTGCCATCCTTGGTGCCCGTCACCATGAGGAAGACCGAGCCCCAGGCTTAGGGACTCATCCTGTCACTGGCTGAGGGGCAGCAATGCCTCAGAGGTCTGGTGGCATTTTAGTGTCATTCAGAGCTGCTCTCTTGCCCTCAGCTCTCCTCACTGCTGAGTTCCCACTCCCTTTTCCTCATCCTTCCAGCAGGATGAGCTCTGTGAAGTCCCGTGAGCCACCCCACTCTTCCCGGCCCACCCACCCACCTCAGTTAGGCTGAAGCTGAAGCTTCTTTGTCTCCTCTGGCACACCAGTGCAGTCCCCTCTGCGGGGAGCCCAGAGCACAGCACACAGCAGTGCAGTCCGGGCTGGACCAGCTGCCCTCCACCCCTGGCTTGGCTGTTTGTGGCAGCCAAATGCTCCCTGTTTGCAGCTGTCCCTGCAGGATGGCCCCAGGGCAGAGCCCAGCCGGGCTCCCACTGCATCCCCTGGAGCAGACAGTGGTGCCAGAGCTGAGGTTCATGGGGAGCAGCCAGAGCTGTGGCTTGCAGTCAGTGTTTGCAAGTGTTGTGTTCTCATCTCCTGCAGCTCGTGGGGAAAACAACCTGTGTTGCCAGGCCAGCAGTGCCCCTCTGTGCAGGGACAAGGCTGAAGGGCTTTCCCATTCCAGAGGAGCCGGCACTGAGCCTTGGCAGGGCCTGGCAGGGCTGGAGCCAGGTCTCACCTGCTGTGCGGGACTCACTGCTCACCAACCGCCCCCACACGCCGCGCTCCGTCCTACAGGGACAGAAGGGTCTGTGTGTGCCAGGGGCTCTGGGATGTCTCTGTACCCATGGACAGAAGGGTCTGTGTGTGCCAGGGGCTCTGGGATGTCTCTGTACCCATGGACAGAAGGGTCTGTGTGTGCCAGGGGCTCTGGGATGTCTCTGTACCCATGGACAGAAGGGTCTGTGTGTGCCAGGGGCTCTGGGATGTCTCTGTACCCATGGACAGAAGGGTCTATCTATACAAGGGTTTCCATAACATCTTTGTTCCCTTGGGTATGGAATGAACACAGAGTGAAGGTGTCAGTCATGTTGCTTGTGCACTCCTTCCTTTCCATACAAGACACATCTATGCACACCCCAACATACAGATATTTTAAAAGGATAGGGATGGATAGAGATTTCCCACAGAGCTCTAACTTTGACATAACTCACTTGTAAGCCAGTGGCCAGGGGATTTTTTTCCCAGCTCTGTATGGGTCAGTGCCCAAGAGTTGAGGGGAGCAGAATTCAGAAGCAGTTTCAGGATTTCTAGGCAGGAAATGGAATTGACAACTATCAGTGTAACTCACCCTATTCATTGGGATGGGCTGCTGGTTCCTTAGGAATATGGCTGTTGTGCAGAGCAGGTGCTGCAGCCCTGAGGGCTCTTGGCCAGGCCAGGGGATCTGTCACTGCCAAGGGCAGCTCTCAGCCTGCCTGGAGATCCTCATGGACCGTGGGGTGAAGTTGGAGGTGGAAGGAGTGACCCCAGCAGGGCAGACTCCTCCTGCTGTGGAAAGGGTGCTGCATGGCCAGGACTGCTCTCAGCTTTGTCCTAAAGGAAAGGGAAAGGGCTGTCAGCTTTGTCTGTGTCACTGAGACTCCTGCACTGTCACCCTGGGCATCAGCAGATCTGTCTCAGATCTCCCTCAGAAAGTTCCTCCTCACCCTCCTCTACCTACAGACAGCAGCAGCAGCACCTTGGCTTGCAGCATCTCGTTGGTCTGAGCTGCCCTTAAGGCCCTGCTGCCAGGGAGATGCCCCTGGGCAGTGGCCTGGGCTGGGAGGGGTGTGCAGGGCAGAGCTCAGCCCCCAGGGCTGGGCTGGGCTCTGGGAGCACTGGCAGGGACAAGGCTTGGATAGAGAGAAACAGCTCCCAGTAGGCACAACTCCAGGTAGGAGAGAGCAAGACAAGCCCTGGATATCCCTTCCTATACAACAACACAGAAAAAAAGGGAGAGAAAAGTGTAGGGAAATTAATTTTGAAATTGCAGCTTACAGAAAGTCCACTTTATTTTTCAAGAAAGGTTTAAGTCCAATCACCCTGAAGTAGAGGGAGGTGTAATGAGCAAAGGGTACCTGTGCAGGACCAGCTGGTCTGATTGCACTGGGTCACAGGCTCTGTTTTCCCTCTGGGCTCCCCAGTGTTCAGGCTGAGAGCAATGCTGAAGATGTGGCAGTAACTAAGCAGCACAAAAATGAACTCAAAAATAAAACTTTACTGAATTTTCTGCAAAACAACAGAAATACTTTTGAGGGAATTCCTAATAAGACATAGGATTGAATCAAGGAAATCTGTCACAGCTTCTCAATGTCTTCTTTCAACAGTCCACCATGCCCAGAGTGAAGAAATGTCCAACAGCCGCTCCATCAGCCACTTCCTCCTGCTGGCACTGGCAGACACGCAGCAGCTGCAGCTCCTGCACTTCTGCCTCTTCCTGGGCATCTCCCTGGCTGCCCTCCTGGGCAATGGCCTCGTCATCAGCGCCGTAGCCTGCGGCCACCACCTGCACAGCCCCATGTTCTTCTTCCTGCTCAACCTGGCCCTCACCGACCTGGGCTCCATCCTCACCACTGTCCCCAAAGCCATCCCCTACTCCAAATAATGGGCGCCACAGCAGCGCTCCAAGAAGCCCCTGCCTGTGCGTCTGCTGAACAGAGTGTCTCTGCTCAGCTGGAAGAATCCCATTAAGAACAACCTCAGCTGCACTGCACTTCCTGCTGCAGTTTTGATTTGCATTTCTATTCTGTAGGGTCTTCACAGTGTTCTAAGTAAAGAGGTACCGCGAGGGATACACATGGCAGGTGAGCAGCCACTGCACCATCCGCCTCAAGCGGATCCCATCTCCGTTTTCATCGCCTCACAGTCACTGTGACTCCTGCCTGGACGAAACCACTTGTGATGCTTCTTGATGCTAAACCAAGCCCATCTGCACAGGAAATGCTTTTGGCCCTCTTCTGGAAAAAAAAGAAAAGTTTTTATTTCAAAACATTCAAACCCTTGAGTTTCTTCCTCTGTTCACCTATTTGAATTGCCTCGACATCAAAATACTGCCAGCCGACGTTCCCAAGTGGCTGGTCTATGTCGGTGTGCGCAGAGCAGAGGCGCCACGCCGTCTCCGTTTCCCGGGTGTCTGTTAATGTCCATTTCAACAGACGGCTGAGGGCTCGGCCTGCCCCAGCCGCCATCTTGTGCGTGGCTGCCTCTGCTCTCTGGCCGCCATCTTGGGCGTGGCTGCTCCAGCCCTGGCCGCCATGTTGTTCTTGGCTGCCTCAGCCCTGGCTGCCATCTTGTGCATCCACCTAGTCCAACTCTGAAGCAAACGTGTCGCTGTTTTGCCAGCAGTCAGCACCAGAGACGCCAACACCGGCGTAAGGAATAAGCGGCTTTTGCTGGAGTGCAAAGCAGCAAAGGAGTACCAAAGGATAAGCTAAGCAATGCACCTGATTGTTACAGCAGAAGACTGCCTGTAGGGATTAAGAAAGGTACATCGCCAGTTACCCATATGCTTTGTAATTCCTATGCAGCTCGCCCACCCACAGGCCAGGCCGCAGACTTTGCTGTTAGAGGCCCCAGATTTTATTCTGTTGAATAAACAAGCTGCCAAAACTTCTAGTGCAGGAACATCTGATTTCATCCTTCTCTCGGCCCGGGCTCAGAGAGGAACCAAGGCAGTCTGCTTTGACCATAGATCTTCAAACAAGACCACACAGATCTGATTCCGTGGCCTTGTCTGGCTTCTAAGTGTGGAAAGGTAAACACCTGTTGCACTACCAACCGGATTCATCTGTCATACCGGTAATGGTCATGCCTGTTTTGTTTATGAGCCAATACAAATACGATGTTTGGTTGGAAGGGTCGTCTGGAGGTGAGCTTTGGCTTAGGGCCTGTTGTTGAGTCCTTAGTACTTCACCAGAATTGTCCTTTTCCAGGCAGTGGTGCTGTCCCCTCGGCTGCAATGGCATCTTCAGCTGGTCCCACAGGGATTGCCAACACTCTGGTTGTGCTGAGCTCCTTGTGAGCGGAGTCGTCAGTCTCTTGGGTGAGCAGATTCTCTGTCACGGAGTCCAAACTTCCGCTCTGGGATGCACCAAGGTAACAAGAGGAAAGCGCTTCTGCAGTTCTGACATGGAAATTGTCCTGCTGGGTGGGCTTTGCTGTGAGTCTGAAACACAGCAGCTCTCTGGCCATATGGTGCTGCTGGCAGAGCTAGCTGCTGCCTACTCAAGGCTCAGGTAGGCACCTGAGCTGCCTCGCCGCACTGCAAAAACCATCTCAGTGCTCATGGCATGCCCAGATGCCTCATCTCAGTGGAAGTCCCACTGGCAGTGTCAGAGCAGTGGCTCCTCGGCATTGGTGCTGCCTGTGCTCTCTGCCCTGGCCCTGGCCCTGGCAGTGCTGGCCCCACTGCCATGCATGCACAGGGAATGGGAACTGCTGCCTGACGTTTTTCAGCTGCGCCACTGCTGCTGCTGAAGACACCTCGATGAATGGATTAGTGGGATTGTGGGCCATATGAGCCTGTGATAGCAAGGTCCTGGACATGAAGGCAGAGGTGCAGAGTGTCCTGCCAGTCCTATTTCAGCATATTTCTGGAAACCAGGGAATCTCTCTTGATCCTCTGAGGCACTGAGTTTGCAAAGTAATGGTTCCATTATTGCTGTTGTTGTTGCTGCTGCTGTTGTTATTGTTGTTTTCCCTTTGTGCTGCAACCCTATTTGATGCCAGCTGAGCCTCTCTCCAGATGGGCATCTCTGATCATTGCAGTGAAGCAATGCAGGCAGTTCAGGAGGGGGTGATGACCATTTCAGGATGACTCTCTCCAGTTCAAGCCCTGAGTGGGAGTCAGAATAAAAACTCTATCAAACCTCAACTCCATTGGAAGATTCCCTTCCTTGTCACCCTGTGCATAAAATCTACATTACCTTTCTGAATTGTCCATTGTTTATTCAAGATGGAAAATCCTGTTGATGGTGATTTTGGTATGGTTAGGAATTGGGGAATGGTCTCCTTCTAATGCCAACATGATTTCTGCTTTTCTATTTCCTTCATATATATTCCTAGCTCTGTAGACTACTGTTGTATAGTTATATAGTTCCTAGGTAACTTCAGTACTTTTCCTCCTCGGATAGGCAGAAAGACAAAACACGTTCCAAAGGCTCCTATCTTATCTTGCCTCCTCTGGGAGCCAAGGTTGAAACAGCAGTACTGATAGGCAGTACAGCTAGGAGCAAGAAAGAGGGGCTCCAGAGGAGGTGGGAGCAAAGCAGGGATATTTCCTCAATATTTGTGCTTCTAATTGGGAATTCTTGTCAATTACGCTAATGTTCCACACTTGTAAAACCACATTTGCCCTATGTGGGGCGGGTGTTTTTCCATATCTGCCCCTGGAGGCCTCCAGTTAAAGGCCAGATTTGACATTACCTGCTACAGTGATGTCGCAAAAGTGCGTTGTTTTATTTTTCAGTCATTAGGGTACCACTTCTTCCACACTGCGGTGCCTTTGGAATATGGCCCATCCGCCCCTGTTTGCACAGCTGTGGTACTTCTACATGAGGCAGAAAATGCATTTCCAGCCAAAAGGCCAGAAGGAGTGGGGCAGCCAGAGCATTCTGTGCAGTTACAGGCCTGCAGCTGTGACTCGAGAGGGTTTTGGTTGCTGCCTGGTGTGGCAGGTGCGTCTCCTCTGTGACTGCCTCTCCTCCTGGCTGCCCATGGATAGCAGGTACAGGGTTCTGCAAGGGGAATGGAACAGGTTGGTGATGTCTGCTGGCAAGAGAGTGCAGTGGAAAATGTTGGGAAATGTTTGACCATAACAAACTGTGAATTCCTTAAGCTTTACCAGACAGTTGTTAGTCCTGTATTCCCTCCTAGCAGTGCAAGTGTTTATCTTAGGTGGGAGAATAAAGAGAGTGGGCCTGCTGAAAAGATAGCTTCAATATATTTAAAGGGGAGAAATTTGTTTTCAGAGGCTCTTGACCATCAAAGGAGAATTCGAGGCATGAAATCTTTCCCAAATAACCACCAGAGACTTTTAAAGCGACCTCTATTCTGATGCAATTAATTTTGTGGCAGTGATTTAATATATGAAACCATGTGCAGGGGGTTGGGGTGATGCCTCTGAGGGCCATCCTGCTGCCGTGTCTGTCACAGCCGTTCTGAAGGACATTTCTTGGTATCTTGAATCTCAACTGCTGCCCTGGACAACGGAAGTAGTCCTTTGGCCTTTTGGCCAGCAGTCATCCAAACTGATTCCTGCTGGCCTCTTCCTACTCTCCTTGTTTCTTGAGGTGTTTTAACAGTGGAACATTGTGTCCAAGACAGAGGATGGAAACAAGCTGTCTGTAGCCCTTGTAAATCTCTTCTTTCCCTTTGCTCACAGCTGATGACTCTTGGCTAACAGGGACGAGCTGTAGTCTCTGACTGCTTTCTTCTGTTTGACTCGAGGTGGAAGTGTTGACATCTGGCCAGGCAGCCTGCAAATGCTTCCAGCAAATAACTGGCAAGAAGGAGCCCCAAGGTCAGCATGAGGCACAGGAACTGTCTCCACCAGAAGTGCTGCCGGTTGAGCATGACCTGAACGTGGTGGAGGACAAGAGCACTCCGTGGGAGGAGGTAGAACATTTGAACAAGGAACTGCAAGAGTGTCTGCAGCCCTTGGAGGGGGAAAAGAGCCCTTGGGAGGAGGTGGAATGGTCCTTGTGGCAGTCCTCCTTTAGAAGATCCTTGAAAATGGAACATAAATCTGACCATGAACTGCAGTAACACCAGCCTTTGGCTTTGGCCCATCCAGTCAAAGGGAAGTGGACGTGCAAAAAATCCATTTGAAGAGCCCTGCGTGTGGCATGCTGACAGCATCTTCCTAAGGGCTGGCATTTGGAACGGCATCTCAGGGTCATCTCTGCCAGCCACCTTTCTGAACCAAACTAATTTCTTCTCCCAGATCTACACAGGCTCTTGCACCAAACCAGCTGCAGCAGGAGCATTGTGTCAAGGAGCCTTTGCTCCCCAAGCTGAGACGGTGATCCCGGGCAGTCGGTTCATCTCCTGCGCTGACACAGCTGCTGCTCAGCAACAGCAGATCGAGGAGGACTCCCTGGAGCTACTGAGTATGTCTTGTGTATTTGTTGTCCGGAGGATAGCGTATTGTGTGCACGTGGCAGCGTAGGTGGACCAAATATTCCTCCTCGGTTTGATATCACAGGGACATTTAGGATTCCCCAGAGGAACTTCTGGAGAAAATCAGTCTCTTCTGGCCATTTCTGCTTCAGAGCTGTCTGTCTGGTTGTTTTGTTGTTGTCACCCAGCTGACCACAAAGTGTTCAGAGCCCCAGCAAGGGGGCTGCATTTTTAGGTATCTCCTGGAAGCTGGGATCTCTGCTTGAAAGTCAGCATCTGGAATTTTGTTTTCCTCAGGGACAATTGTGAGCATGGAAAATCCCATGACAAAATACATCAAAGTCCAAAACATCGGCAGCGGGTGAGTCCAACCACAAAACCATGGGCCAGGTGTTTTCCTGGTAGAATATCTATCAAGTCTGAAGTCAGGCAAGCTGCAAAAATGTTCAGACACTGAGGCTAGACTGTCCCATCTCTCAGTACCAGTCAGAATTTGTAAGCGTGGCCAGAAGGCATTGTCAAATTGTCAAATGGTCACACTGCCAAGGTCTTGCCTGGAGCAAGGAAAATGGCCTGGTAGATCTCCTGCTCTCTCAAGTGTGGGACAGCAGTGTGTTAATTTCCTCTGCATTTTTGTATAGCTATAATCAGCTGGCCACATTTACAGAGGGAGAAGAATCTTGCTTGCCTGAAAGAGAAACCTACCCCCTATCATAGCTTTCTTTCCAAGAGTTTGCTGAAGGAAATACTCCATGGTCAGGATTAGAACTGCATAATTTAGAGACTGAAACCCGAGAAGAAAGAAGAAACTCTCCTTCTGAGCTGAGGCAGTAATCCTCAATGCTTCAGGCCCAGTGGCCATGCACTTGAGAGCAAAATGCCTCATCTGCCTTCTGACAGAGCCCTTCTGCATCCTGCAGGTTTTAGGCATTTCCAGCAGAGATCTCCAGTCTGGGCTGGCTTGCACTCCAAGATCTAAACGCTTTCTCCTTTCTTTGTGGCTCTTTTGTTTCTTGGACTTTTGGAGAGGTTTGTAAAGCACTCAACACTGCCACAGAAGGAGAGATAAATGCCAACAGCCCCCACAGACTCTGCTGCTCTCAGGGGCTTTCCTCTCTGGTGTCAGCTGTGGCTGCAGCTTTGGGTAGAGCTGTGTTGAAAAGACACAAGAAGCACAGACTTGTGGCAGCCTGCAAATTGCATTTGGGACAGTCTTTGTCCTTCTCAGGTGCCAGAAGGAAGGCAAGGAGGGTAGTGGTTCCTTTCACAGAAGGACTCGCTCGCTTGCTGAATTGCTAAAACAAAGGTGGTGCCTCCTCGAGCATCTCCCTGCTCTTTCGGGCTACAGCTTGAATCCTGAATTTTCATTTCTGGCTGCCAGCAAATACATCTGAATGATATTTGTGGGAGCTCAGTACCTCTGAACGACAGAACCGATAGGATTTCTGCAGAAGCCGTTTCATATTTACATTACACTATGTTTATAGATTGTAAGGCCACTGTTCACACCTTCATGCCTTTCTTGATTGGTTCGTCTGCTTTGTTGGCTCAGCACACGTCCCTTAGGCAATTTGATTGGCTATAATTCCGAGCCTTCATGGCCTCTAGCTCATTCTTCTTGTCCTGGTATTCAATTTCCCAGGCTCCTCTTCTTTTTAGACCAGTTTGTGTCTCTGTGGCCTTGATATATTCCCAAAGAGCTGCTACTTGCAACTAATATCTCTAGGTGGTAGTTGGGCTTGAGTACTTTGTATTCCAAGTTATGCAGATACATTGCTGCAGATACATTGCTACAGTTAGTGGTAGCTCCTCAGCCACCTGCAGTGCTGATGGCTCTCTCTTCTGCTGGAGAAGAGGCCAAAGAGGAGCAAAATGAGCAAAGTTCCCACAACCCTACAGCTGTGGTGACAGCAGAGTCAGATTTTCCTGAAGATAGTAAATGCCAATTCTGGAGGGTGCTGTCTTTAGTGCAAGGCAGAGGTGCAAGTTTCTGCCCAGCCAGCACTTGCTGCTGCTGGCTAAAGATCCTGAGTGCTGCAATCCTGCCAGGACCTAGCATTTGCCCCAGCCAGTGACAGCTGGGAAATGGTCTTTGATCTGCCATGTTGAGGCACCAAAGGGCTGGTGCTCCAGGTGAGCATCTGGCTCAGTGAAGCTCTATGTCTTGGCTTCTGCAGCACTCTAGCCCAAGGGTGCATGGGCTCCTTCTGGAGGTCACAAGGTTTTGTTTGTGTTTTTTTTCCCATTGGGGACCTGTGTTTGGCTGGTGGAAGTGTTCTGCATTTTTCTTGAGTCCTTCTTCACTTCCACAGAGACATCAGGCTTTTGATAAGTCCCAGCTATTCCTTCTGTCCTCCATAACCAAAGCTGTGCCATACCACAGGTGGTGCCTTCAAAGTGACTCCAGTTCCAGCCTAGACCTCTCCTCTTCCAGACGACTCCTTCCCCAACACGCCCAGCAACACCAACCCCAGCTCAACACCCTGCCAAGACCCGCAGCTGTCCCCATCCCTCCGCAGAGCTTTCCCACCCCCTGGTTCCCTGCACGTGCCGTGGCATGGCACTCAGGAGGATGTGCTCCAAGGCCTTCCCCGGCAGCAAGCTCAGGCTGCCAGGCCTACGGTTCCTGGATCATCCTTCCCACCCACCCTTCCCGTGCTCGGCTGTTCCATTTGCGCTCATCTCGGACTTGTCCGCTTAAGCAGGACTGCTGGTAAAGGATGGAGAGCAGCCTGGCAAGCTCCTTCTCCAGCTCCCTCTTTACTCTCGAGGCAGGTAGAACATGCCACAGGAAAGCAAGCAGTGCCAAAAGACTTGGGCCAGCATCAGGCACATTTAGGAACCAAACAAGGCCTTTGTTTGATGTAAGGAAGCACAGGCAATTCACAGAAGTGAAGAGTACTTAGCACAGATATCCAGAAGTACTTAGCACCAGTTCACATAAGAAAAACCTAGAAGCCTAACTTGACAAGAAAGTGACTTGACAAAAAGCTTTAGACATAGCCTTGGGGAAGACCTAAGGGCGGCTACAGAATCAGCCCTGTGCAGGGAAGGGGTGAGGAAGATGAGCTGCTTTGGTGCGCTGAGACTCCTCCTGGCCAGCAGGTGGATATTAGCTTCAAGTCTAGGATTCTGACGCAATGTGTTTCTTTCTAAGCCCCTGCCTATGGAATCACCTCAGCAGTCTAAAGACGGAAGGTATTTTTGATAGAATTCCTACAGAAAGCCACTGCAATTTGGACGTGGCAAAGAAGCCTTGTGGTGGGGTGCAGAGCCATAACCTCCTGCCAATCAAAGAGCTTTTGGTGGACAATGCATTTGTCTGCTGATTTCTTTGAATTCTAGAGACCTCTCAGGACTGCTCGATCCTGAGGGAACGCCCTTGGCCTTGACCTGTAGGCACCCGCACCGGCTTCAAATCAGCTCCCTCAGCTTCCAGGACCTCTCTTGGCCGGCATCCTGATGGGGATACGGGACTGCTGCGATGCACTGCTGGGACCCGGCAGGACAGGACCGGCTGTCTCGTGTCCATGTAGCAGCACCCCCTGACACAGCCTGGGTCATCCTGAAAGCGGACAACGCTCACGTGTCTGCGGAGAGGGGCAATGTCCTGGGTTGAAGTCTATTCTATCACTATCTTCATGAACTGTTGAAACCAGGTGAGGCAGTGCTCCCTGCCTCCTCCACTCTGGCTTATCTTCTGTTAATGGGCCCATCAGCACCTTTGCTGCGCAGCTCACAGATGACCCCCTCCTGGACTACCTGCTGTTAATGGGCCCATCAGGCCTTATCACATGACTCACTATCCCATTGTGAGATGCTCCGCCCAGAGGGAGGAACCAAGCATTCCAGCCTGGATATAAGCTGAGACCCTGATGGTTTGTGGTCCCCACTCCAGTATCTGGCACTTGGACATCCCTCAGTACCACAGCAGAGAGAGCTGCCTTGTCCCAGAGAGTTGTTGGCAATCAAGGGTTTAGGAAAATTCCACAGGCTTTGGGGATCAGCTACAGGGCACATCCAAAACTTGTCCTGACCAGCAAATAGTGTAAATGCTTTTTATACATTATGATATTGTTTTTATCCTTCTTTCTCTCTGTTTTCTTATGCCTGTTCCTCATAAAACCACTTTGATCTCTGAATCCTTTCCGTTCCTCTGTTCTTTTCTCAGACATCCCATGGGAAATCTTGCACAGGCTCCAAATGCCCTTTGTGGATGCTTATCATGTGTCTCAGAACCCCCCCATGCTCAACTGGCAAGGTCATGCAGGAAAGCTCTGCCATAGACTCCCTTGGTGAGTCTTTCAGGAAGAAGTGTCAGAACTTTCCTTGAAGTAATTTTTTTTTTTTTTTTAATTAGAATGGCCCAAAAATATCCTCTACTGCACTGTCCCTGCTATGGGAAGGCACAGCTACCACTGGACCAGGGTGCAGGATGCTAATATCTCCTGACTTTGAACATCTTTGGGATGGGACATCCACTCCCACTGACAACCTGTTTTTCTGTCTTGTCAACCTACCATAAAATATTTTGTCCTTATATCAAATCTAAATTTATCCTTGTCCATTTTAAAGGCATTCCCCTTCCTCTGCCACTAAAGGCCTAAAAATAAACAGAGTCTTTCTTGGGTTATGTATGATCACAATGTTTTAATCTGAAAAGACCTTGGAGGACACAAAAGACACCCAAGATGAAATTTGGAGGCCTTAAGCACATGACTCATATAGAGAATGAGGGCCCAGGGCTCAGTGGTGTGAAAACTGAGAATAGAAAAAGAGTAGCCTGGCAGGAATTGAAAGGTGGTTTCAAAAATATTAGAGCTCTTCTTCAGAGCAGAAAATAGCTTCAAAAATAAAGAATGATACCAAGGGCAGCAGTGGAGGACCAGACTGGACACAGAGGGAGAGGAATTTCTGTCCCAGGGCAGGGCTGTGCTGCAACATGTCCCCCAGAAAGAGTCTGGAGCAGCCCAAGGCTCTGTGTGGCCAGGCAGAGGCAGGCAGGACGCAGAGCTGTCAGCAAAGGAAGGGCCCAGCCAGGTGGGGCAGCCGGGGGATGACGACAGCCTGCAGGGACAGAGGCGCAGGGCACGGACACCGTAGCACAGCCTGGGCTGCACAGGGCACAGGGATGGGCAGCAGCTGCAAGGCCCTGACAGAGCCAACTCCTGCAGCACTTTGGCCATGGCTGCTGGGCCTGGGCCTGAGCCATGAGGAGGAGACAAGTGACCCTTGCAGGCCTGGGGCCTCATTGCCTCCTTGTCCCTGCTCAGCAGCCTGGCAGGGGCCGCCCCATGCTGCTGCCCTTGGCATTGCACATCCCCACATCCCAGTGGGCCGGGAAGAGCCCTGAGCACTGAGGGAGGGACAGGATGTGCCTTGGCAGGGGCTGGGGCTCAGGCCTTGGCCCTTTGCATTCCTGAAACACATGCAGGTTTGCTCAGCATCACAGACACCTTTGCCTTGTTTGTCCCCACCTGTCATCAGTGCCTACACTATTCTGCTCTAACTGGAACCTGGGGACATTTTCTCAGTCATGTCTGTCAGTGGGACCCATTAAAACTTCAAGAAACTTTGGAGTTTCAATCTGATTAGGAGTTCTCAGGAAGTTTTTTAAACACTCCCTTGGGGACTGAGTCTGATGTAAACAACACCAAAGCCCCAAGAGGGTCATTAAAATCCTGGTGCTGTGTCTGGGCTGCTGAGCTGAGCCGGGCTCCTGAAACAGAGGCACCTCCTGGCAACCAAGAAGAGCTTTAAAAAGACATTTCTCCTCAGGAGCAGCTTCACTCCCAGCCCAACAGGGCTGAGGGCACTGCCTGCAGGTACCTGAGAGCTGTGAAGCAGACAGAGGCTTAAACACCTGGAAGGAAAATTCTGAGTTTCTTTGTGAAGAAATGTTCACCACTTCAGACACAGTCAGTCTCTGGCTGCAGGGATCTCCTAAAGCTGACCCAGGACAGGACTGACAGCACTGTAAGGATGGCTCTGCTGCCCTTTCTGCTTTGGGGGAGGATGTGCTCCAGAGCGGGGCTGCCCTGGGCACCGTCAGAGGGACAGGACAGGACGGCTCCTGCTGCCAGGGACGGCTGCAGGGGCTGAAGCTGGGGCTGCAGCCAGGGGTGCCCAGGGCTGTCGTGCAGAGCAGGTGCTGCAGCCCTGAGGGCTCTTGGCCAGGCCGGGGGATCTGTCACCTGCCAGGGGCAGCTCTCAGCCTGCCTGGCAGCTCCCATGGATGCTGGAGGGGAGCTGTGGGTGCAGTGAGTGACTCCTGCCAGGGTAGGTCCTGCTGCTGTGGAGAGGGTGCTGTGTGTGCCAGGGCTGCTCAGAGCTCCAGCTCATGCCCAGGTAATTTCTGAGGGGACTTTTCATGAGCTCATTCAGGGAAGGAGTTTCCTGCTTTTCTTTCTGCTTTCCTGAATTTGTGCTCCCATTTTTCCCTGACTCAACTTGGCAGCAATGGAAACTTATCTGTGCAGGGCAGAGCAAGGGCTGAGGCTCTTAAAGCATCAGGATGAGGATTCCTGGGAACCTCAGCAAGTGCCTCCACTTCCCCAGCCTCCAGATCCATCCAGCATCACTTTTCCATGGTGCCCAGGCCTGGGGGAGCTGCTCTTTAATCCTGCAGCCCCGAGCAGCTGCAGGGCAGAGCTGGCCCAGGGCTGGGCTGGGCTCTGGCAGCTCTGGCAGGGAAGGAGCCCGGGGCACCAGGAACAGCTCGGGCTGGGACAGCTCCAGCAGCAGAGCCGTGGGCAGGGAGGGAGGGAGGCAGTGCTGAGGGAAGCCCTGCTGCAGGGGCCATGTGGCACCTGCCGGCCCTGCCCTGCAGGGCACACACTGCCCTGAGCAGCACAGCTCTTGTGTCCCCTCCCAGCCAGCACAGCCCTCAGCCCGGGGGCTCGGGGCCCCCAGTCCCCTCCTGGGCCGGCAGAGCAGCCCCAGAGATGCAGGGCATCTCTCCTGCCATGTGCCCATTCCCTGCTGACCAGGGCCTGAGGGCCACTGTCCTGCACTGCTGCTGCCTGGGAGGGGCTGTGCAGGGCTGGGCAGGGAAAGGCTTTTCCTCAGGGCCCGGCTCTCTCTCTCCTTGCCTTGCCCAGGTGCTGCTGGCATTGCTGACGGGCTCTCTGGGAATTGCAGTTCCAGCTGCAGGCTCAGGCCCAGCCCTTGGGCTCCTCCTGTGCAGGCTGAGCACAGCAATGGGGTGTCCCAGCTCCCTCTGCCCCGGGGAGCTCTGGGCAGGGCAGGCTGGGAATGAGCTGAATCTCCCTGATTTAGGGAAAGGCAGGGGTCACTTTGTGTGTCAGGGATCCCTCTGCTCTCAGCAGTGTCTCCTGGCTTTCTAGGATAGCACAGGATTGGAGCTCAAAAACTGCAAGTCCAGGGCAGCTGGGAAGAGGTCACAGGGACAGAGCAGCTCCCCTCAGTGTGCACTAAGGCTCAGACAATCCTCCTACCTCACTGGACTCTGTTCTCCCCTGGTGCAGCAGAATGTCTCATTCTGCCACCAGCAATCCCCATTCCTTCAGCCCGGCAGCTTCCGATCCTTACGAGGAGATTCTTCGTCCAAGTTCAACCACCAGGACTCGCACCTGCCCTCACTGTTCCCCTGCACTGACTGGGGGTCAGGGCTGACTCCCAGGTGTCCTGCAGGTCAAGGTCAAGGCGAGGTGTTTAGTGGTAGGGAATGGTCTGTGAGAGAGGGCTTTAACTTTTCAGTGAGTAATCCCCCCTCAAATGTCATTGTCTTTCCTCGTTCTGTAGGTTGGCATGTCCATACACAGCAAATGTCCAACAGCAGCTCCATCAGCCACTTCCTCCTGCTGGCATTGGCAGACACGCGGCAGCTGCAGCTCCTGCACTTCTGCCTCTTCCTGGGCATCTCCCTGGCTGCCCTCCTGGGCAACGGCCTCGTCATCAGCGCCGTAGCCTGCGGCCACCACCTGCACAGCCCCATGTTCTTCTTCCTGCTCAACCTGGCCCTCACCGACCTGGGCTCCATCCTCACCACTGTCCCCAAAGCCATGCACAATTCCCTCTGGGACACCAGGACCATCTCCTATGAAGGGTGTGCTGAACAGGTGTTTTTCTTTCTCTTCTTTATGGGAGCAGAGTTTTCCCTCCTGACCATCATGTGCTACGACCGCTACGTGTCCATCTGCAAACCCCTGCACTACGGGACCCTCCTGGGCAGCAGAGCTTGTGCCCACATGACAGCAGCTGCCTGGGCCAGTGGCTTTCTCTACGCTCTGCTGCACACGGCCAATACATTTTCCCTGTCCCTGTGCCATGGCAATGCCGTGGGTCAGTTCTTCTGTGAAATCCCACACATCCTCAAGCTCTCCTGCTCACACTCCAAACTCAGGGAACTTGGACTTCTTGCTGTTAGTGTCTGTTTAGCTTCTGGTTGTTTCGTGTTCATGGTTTTCTCCTATGTGCAGATCTTCAGGGCTGTGCTGAGGATCCCCTCTGAGCGGGGTCGGCACAAAGCCTTTTCCACCTGCCTCCCTCACCTGGCTGTGGTCTCTCTCTTCCTCAGCACAGGCACATTTGCCAATCTGAAGCCCCCCTCCATCTCCTCCCCATCCCTGGATCTGGCATTGTCAGTTCTGTACTCGGTGGTGCCTCCAGCCCTGAACCCCCTCATCTACAGCCTGAGGAACCAGGAGCTCAAGGCTGCAGTGTGGACACTGATCACTGGACGATTTCAGAAACACTAAACTGCTGGCCAGTTTCTGCAATCATTTTTAATAAAAGTCATCTTTGTTAGTACTTGTTGCTTTGCTTGTTTTTTTTTTTTTTTTTTTTAACTGTGTTTTAATTTTCAGTGATGTTCACAAAGCAAGGCCATTGTTTGTGCCCTGACTTGTTTTGTTTGTCTCCGGATTTTCTGTGGTCAAAGACTGTGTCAGTGAGGAGCTGTGCTCTCAGTGGCTCTTAATGAACTAAAGAGTCTCCCAGCAAAGTATTCAGTGGAGATCCCCTTGTTGTTCACTTCTCTGCAGCTGCAGCAGCAATGTCTGTGTGCTAACTGGGGACAGATCAGTGATGGCACAGCAGCTCTGCCCCAGCTGGCCGCACCATTCCTGATCCAGGCCAGGAGCCATTGGCCTTCTTGGCCACCTGGGCACACTGCTGCCTCATGTCCAGCCTGCTGTCCAGCAGTCCCCTCAGGTCCCTTTCTGCCTGGCCACTGTCCAGCCGCTCTGTCCCCAGCCTGTAGCACTGCAGGGGTTGTTGTGGCCCAAGTGCAGGACCCGGCCCTTGGTCTTGTTAAACCTCCCATTGTGGGATTTGGGCCCTGGATCCAGCCTGTCCAGGGCCCTGTGCAGAGCCCTCCTACCCTCCAGCAGATCCACACTCACACCCAGCTTGGTGTCAGCTGCAAATTTGCTGATGGTGGACTCAATCCCCTCATCCAGACCATCAATGCAGATATTGAAATCCACGCTGGCTGGGTCTGATCCCTCGGCCATCCTGTGGGTGCCGTGTGATGGCACTCAAGGTGATCTGTTCCATAACCTTGCTGGGCACCGAGGTCAGGCTGACAGGCCTGGAGTTCCCCAGATCCTCCTGCCAGCCCTTCTTGGGGATGGGCTCGCATTGGCACCTCCAGTCCTCTGGGACCTCCCTGGGGAGCCAGGACTGGTGAGAAATGATGGAGAGCAGCTTGGGGAGCTCATCCACCAGCTCCCTCATCCCCCTTGGAGGGGTCCTGTCTGGTCCCAGAGACACCTGTGAGCATCTGAGTGGCTCAGCAGGTCAGCAGCTGCTTCCTCCTGGATTACAGGGGGGCTGTTCTGCTCCCTGTGCCCATCTACCAGCTCAGGAGAACACTTGTCCTGAGGACGTGTCTTATTGTTGGAAACAGAGGCAAAGAAAGGGCTAAGTACCTCAGCCCTTCCCTCAATTTAGTTACTATATTCCCCCCCAATCATATCTAATAAATAATGGAGGTTGTCTTTATGCCTCCTTTTGCCAGTAATATATTTATAAAACCATTTGTATTATCCTTTACAGAAGACACCTGGTTAAGTCCTAATTGAGCTTTCACCTCTCTAGTTTTCTTTCTGCATGACCTGACAACATCCTTCAACATTTCCTGATTTTCCTGCCCCTCTGTCCAATAGCAATGAACCCTCCTTTTTTCCCATGAGTTCCTGTTGAAGCCCCATGTCCAAGCAGGTCAGTCATTTTCCTTGCTAGCTCATATTTTGGCGCAGAGGGACAGGCTGTTCCTGCTCCTTCAAGATTTCTTTCCTGATTTGTGTCCATCTTTCCTGGACCCCTTTGTTTTAAAGGGCTGTTTCCCTTAAAAATGTCAGTACTTGATTTGGCACTCCCCAAATCTGCATCCTGAAGAGGTCAAAGTCTGCCCTCTGTAAATGCACTGCAGAATTTTGTTGATGCCCCTCCTTCTTTCACAGAATATATAAAAACTCTATAATTTCATGGTCATTGTACCCCAAACAGCTTCTGATCAGCACATCTCCCACCAGCCCTTGTCTGTTTGTGGACAGCAGGAGACAGAGCTTTCCTTGGCAGTGGGATGAGAAGGAAACCTCCCCAAAGCTTGAAAGGTTCAGTCTGGAGCTGAGCAAAAAGAAAAGTCCCTCTAGGGCAGAATTTTGGAGCAGGTGTCCCAGCGTGAGGCCGGGCCGTGGCCTGGCTCTGTGTGCCAGGAGCCGGCAGCGCTGGGTGCAGGGAGCCCAGGGAGGGCACAGAAATGCTGGGCTGAGAAATGCTGGGGGGACAGCGAGATGGGCGTGTGCAGCCGGCCAGGGCACAGCAGCAGCACGCACAGGGGGCACAGCCTGCAGGACACATGGCCAAGGGCTGGGCAGGGCTGGCAGGGCCACAGGCACCCAGGCCTTTGTCCCCTGGGCTCTGCCAGCGCCTCTGCAGGCCCCACAGAAGGAACTTTCCTTTCAGGGGCTGCACTTTGCTCCTGCCCGGCCCCTCCCTGAGGAGGCTGGCAGGGCTTGCAGCTTTGTGCCATTTGTCCTCGCTGCCCCTCCCATCCCACTGCCCCACAAGCAGCCCCGAGCCACCCGGGAGGGACAGGCCCTGCTGTGCCAGGCCTGGGCTCAGGGCTTGGCCTTTCTGCTGCCTCCAACCAGCCCAGGCCTTGCTCAGCATTGCAGTTCCCTGCTCACAGCCTGCGGCTCCCTGCAATCCTGGCCTCAAGGATCTGCTCTCAGCAGTCCCTGGGGAGCCTTTGGCCCTCCCTGCCCTCAGTGGGGCCCAGGGATGCTCCAAGGGACTTGGAGTTTGGCTTCTGCCTCCTTGAGCAGCTTCTTCAACCCTCTCTCCATGCCTAAGCGTCCTGGACTCAGCCCCAAATCCAGTGTGGGGCTCATGAAAATACAGAATACCTTCACGAGCTCTTTCTCTCTCTTCAGTTGTCTTCATGTCTCCAATGTAAGAAATAAAATACAAATTTCTAAACTCAGTTAAGATTTCTACTGTAAGGTGCCTTCTCTCAGTTAAAATACTGGTGACCTTGTTATCTTGTACCTATTGAAAGGTCTCTTTTGTTAAATACCGTTTACCCCATACCTGCCTTCTCTCGTTAAAGGCTACTTATCGCAGTATCTCGTACCTATTGAAAGGTCTGCTTTGTTAAATACTGTTTACCCCATACCCATTGTTATTGTAATGCTTTCCCTGTTAAATGCTATTTACCTCAAAGTCTCTTCCTTTAGAACTGTATTCTTCCCCGTCGAGTACCTGTTCCTGCCCTGCCGGCTCCCGCCCTGCTGGCTCCCGCACGGCAACCGGTGACTCCACCCGGTATGTAAATGAAGAAGACTCCCACGGACCTCAGCGCCCAGAAGGAGCGGAAAAAACCCCTAAAAACAACGAGCCAACATGAAACCAAGGGCTAAGACAAACCACTCTCGGTCGGCAGAACCATAGAGAACCTGACAGCAATCCGTGCTGGATTCCGCCTCGTCACCATAACTTGAACAGCACTCGACCAGACAGGCATCTCTAGACCACGAGTTATGAGTGTTTTTTTCCTGGGGTTCAGCCCAAGGGATGAATTATTAAAAAAAATATGAATATCGCCCTAATGCCGATATCCAACTATGACGGACAAAAGACTCTCTAACAGTTTAAAGTTAGAAAGTGTATGTTTAATTACGACGCCGGGCAGCGTGCGGGATAGCTCCCAAACACACGCGCACCTACAGAAGATCACAGGGTCTTTTTATGTACAGAAGTATTGAATACCCTAAACACAAATGTGTATTCATGACTTTAGTACATCCCATTCCCCGCTTCGTATGGTAATTAGCCAAAAGCTATTAAGCATGCGTGGTTTGTTCTTTGAAATGGGTCGGTGGTCTTTTTTATGGGGCAAGGTCTCAAAATGATGAAGTAAGTGAGTCTTCTTCGCTTTGACTTTTTAATCTTTTAGTGTTGTGTGACGGTGGTCTTTTTTATGGGGCAAGGTCTCAAAATGATGAAGTAAGTGAGTCTTCTTCGCTTTGACTTTTTAATCTTTTAGTGTTGTGTGACAACTGAATCCTGTTTTCCCAGGAGTATTTGATCTATGAATTCATTGTCCTTCTTGAAGCCTATTGATCAGTCAGAATACACAAACATAAGTGGACAGGCCTCATGATTTATCAGTTCCTTAAATCTGGTTTCTGCTTATCAAAAGGGAAGTCTATCTGTCTTACTTCAGCAATATCTGGTTTAACTAAAACCTTTAATTCTTCAAAATTAATGTTTCATTTCCCCACTTCCTCTTTAAAGTGAGTAAATTCTTTTACTCAATATATAGAGTCTTCTTCATCTATCCAAGTTGTACAACTAGTGTCTCTCAAGACCAATCCATACGCTTTCGATAGTGAAGTTAAGGCTGTTACTCTTCGTAGCATCCTCCAATTCCAAATAAGTATCACTACAGATGAAACTAAACTTATACTAACTAAAAAAGTAACACAACTATAGGGTGGACTAAGGTATTTAGTATACCGGTTGCTGTCGGAGACCACCCAAAAAGCTCATCCCACCAATGATGAGACACATGTTCCTCAAGCCTTTTAAAAACTCCTTTGATGGTCTCTGTGTCACGGTGTATTGTAATTAACATCTTTTTCCCCTCTTCCTTAATTTTTTTTAAGATTTCTCTCAATTCAGGATGTCTCATCAATTGAGTAACTAGAGTCAGATTCATTCCTATGGGCACAGGCAGTATTTTCTCCACAGTGGTTAGGTTAGTCTTTATATATTGATGTGATACTACAGGTGCTCAATAGGAAAAATCACATCTCCTAATTCTAACAAAATTACAAACACAAAAATTGAATTGCGTCTCTTTTACAATTTGGTTATCTACCCTTATGATGGGGCATGCTGTCCTTAGACAGAGGCACCCCTGTCCTGTATACACCAATGAAGTTTTCTGTTTGCCTGGATGTGTTTCAAAGTGACAAATACTTTGGTCTGTATCTAAACAAGTGTCTTTGTCACTTTCTAATGTCTTTTCACATATATATCTTAGTTGTCTCCTTGCAGTACAGGGTTCTAGATTAACAGTTTGCTATTTTCCTTCAATTTCTGTGCCCACATCCTGTGTTCAGAAGGGTACAATACAGCTCCCTCATGGTTTAACCCTAAGGGCACTATTGGGCGTATTAGGTCCACTGAGGCATCGTGTATGGTTAAAACAAAGGCTGTCACTATACTAGTCTCAGGGTTATAGGTGAAATTGACTAACACCTACCAAGACTGAAGCTCCTTCTCCATATCAGAGGCATTGTCCCAAACAATTTTGCGACTTTCGGCAGGAAACGTTCCCTCTCCACCTTCTCTGATAACTGCAGCAGCCACTGATTGCATCCACAGTTGTGCTTGAGTACATCGTAGAGCTAGTTAAATGTTTTCACTAGCTGGACTTAGCGCATTAATTATTGCCTCATGATCTCGCTCTTCTGTGTTTTCCCATTCTGGTAGTATTTGGATCAATTTCCAATGATTGTTACCCAGTGCAAGTAGCGAGGATTGCAAAGGTTGCTGTAGTTGAACTAAATCATTCCCTACTGAGGCTAATTTATTCATCAGTACTTCAGAATCTACGGTATTTAGTACTCCCAACCCTGTTCCTAGCAATCCGGTGAGATCCCTCTTACTTCTAAAGTTAGAAGGCATACCCTTTTGGAGCCAAGTGGTCCAGTCCATAAAGGAGTTCTTGAGAGATGGAGCACATTCTGGTTATTTACTTGTACTCCCATTTTTACTCATTTTAAAGACCACTTTGGGTTAATTATCAGCCCAATTTTGGTCTTATTGCACACCCCTCTATTTTGAGTCTAAACTGAGGGCATTTACTCGAATATTTGTCACAGCATTCAGGACTAATTCGGATGGGTCTCATGGGTGGGTGGTAAGCCTCATGGAACCCGTCCTGTACAAATGCATACTTACAACCCCACACATTTCTTCTTTCCCACAAGCTTGCATTCGTGACTTTTAGCATGTTATTTAAAGCCTTACGAGAGTAAGCATCGTAAGCTCTCCCTTCACACCTGTTTATCTCGGTCACATTGTACCTACGTGGTATTGCATTGATTCTTGTTATATTTACAGTAATTACTGCAGTAATTACAATTTTCCACATAATGTCCATGATAACTATTAGTCTATCTATTCGTAGTTCCGAGTGAGCTTCAGCTTCAGTTCATTATCACCTGGTGTGATCTTCCAGATTCCTTCTGGGGCTTTCTTCACTCAGGAGTGATGGATCCAGGCTTTCTGTTCTTTGATCTTGTTTGCAGTGAAGGTAGTAAGAAGCACCTGGAATGGTCCTTCTCACTGTGTTTCCAAGGTCTTTTCTGCAAAAGACTTAACATATGCATACTGGCCCATCTAATTCTCTGTTTTGAGCTCCGACCACATATTTCTCAATTTCTCTAAGTTGTCTATTCAGGGCCTCCATATACCTATGTAGGGTCTCTTCCCCTACTTGCATAGGTGTTGTTCCTTCTTGAACTGCATATGGCCTTCCATACAGTTTTTCAAGAGGGCTTAGTTTCTCTTTTGCCCTTGGTTTTGTCCGAATTTGCAATAATGCCAATGGGAAAGCCTGGGGCCAGGGCAAATTTACTTCTTGCCCCAATCTCACAGTTTGTTGTTTAATCAAGTGGTTCATTTTTTCCACTTGACCGCTAGATTGAGGGTGGTATGGGGTATGCAATTCCCAATCTATTCCCAGGTGATTACTTATTTGCTGCACAATTTTTGAAATAAAGTGTGGCCCTCTATCTGAGGATATGGTGGCTGGAACTCCAAACCTCGGTATTATTTCTTGTAACAGTGCTTTGGTTACCTTTCAGGTCTTAGCTGTTCTGGCAGGAAAGGCTTCTGGCCATCCTGAAAAGGTATCGGTTAACACCAATAGGTAACGATATCCTCCCTTCCTGGGTAGCTCTCTAAAGTCAATTTCTCATTGTTGCCCAGGTCCACAGCCCTTCCCAATTTGTCCCACTTTAGGCTTAGGAGTATTTTTGGGATTAGTTTGGAGGCAAAGGCTACACTGACGAATTCCTTGTATCACTGTGCCCTGCAATTTCCTGGCCATGATCCTTTCTTTTAAATAGTTATACAGGGCATCTATTCCCCAGTGTGTTTTCTCATGCTCCCTCTGTACTAATGCCCACAACAAATAGGAGGGTACTACAAGTTTCCCTTCTTCTGTTACAGCCCATCCCTCCTGGTTATAACTTGCCTTTTCTGCCTTAATGAGTTTCTTATCCTTTTTATTGTATTTTAGCTTATCCTCAATAGAAATTTTTCCATCTGGAATTAATGCTGCTTCAATTATCTCATCAGGTATCTCACCTTTTGCTGCTTCTTTTGCCTCTCTATCCGCCAGCATATTCCCTTCTTCCAATTCTGAGCTCACCTTCTGGTGTGCTTTGATATGCATGATGGCTACCTTCTCAGGTAATTGTACTGCCTCCAACAGTCTCAATATTTCTTGTGCATGTTTAATATCCTTCCCTTGCGAGTTTAACAGTCCTCTCTCTCTCCAAATGGCTCCGTGGGCATGCACGACTCCAAATGCATACCTTGAGTCTGTGAAGATATTAATTCTTTTTCCTTCTGCCAGCTCTAGGGCTCGAATTAAGGCTATTATCTCAGCCTTCTGTGCAGAGGTGTTCGTTGGTAATGGTTTGGACTCTATTACCTCTCTGCTTGTGGTAACTGCATACCCAGCACGTCTTTTCCCACTGATGACATAGCTGCTCCCATCAGTAAACCAGGTTTCGGCATTTTCAAGCGGGCTATCTTTCAGATCCGGGCGACTGGAGTAGGTGGCTTCAATGCTCTCCAGGCAATCATGGATCACTGGTTCTCCCATACTTCCGCTGAGGAAGGAAGCTGGGTTCACAATGTTAGTTACCACAATCTCAACATCATCCTGTTCCACCAGTATAGCTTGGTACTTCAGGAATCTCTGTGGGGAGAGCCAATGCCCCCCTTTCGCTTCCAGGACTGTAGACACTGTGTGAGACACTAGCACCGTCGTCTTCTGGCCCAGGGTGAACTTGCGTGCCTCTTGGATGTTCACTGCCACTGCTGCAACGGCTCTGAGGCACCCTGGCCACCCCTTAGCTGCCGTATCCAGCTGCTTAGAGAGGTAGGCAACTACCCTTCAATACGGGCCCAGGTTTTGTGCTAGTATCCCTAAAGCGATCCCTTGCTTCTCGTGAGAAAACAAAAAGAATGGCCTACTCACATCTGGAAGTCCCAAGGCTGGTGCTGACATGAGGGCCTTCTTTAGCTGGTCGAAGGCTCGAGCTGCTTCTTTGTTCCACTGAAGATCTCTGCTTCCTTCTGTGGTCAAGGCATACAGAGGTTTAACAAGTAATCCATAGTTATAAATCCACAGTCTGCACCATCCTGTCATGCCTGAGAAGGTTCTCAGTTCTTTCACTGTCTGAGGCTTTGGGGTCTGGTATATTGCCTCTTTGCGATCTTGCCCTAACGTTCTCTGTCCAGCACTCACTTCATAGCCCAGGTAAATTACTGTTTGCCTCACCATTTGGGCTTTCTTCTGGGACACCCAATACCCCTGTAGGCCCAAAAAGTTTAGGAGGCTTACCATCCAGTCCACACATGTTTCCTGGGTCTGGGTGGCTATTAGGAGGTCATCCACATACTGGAGCGACTGTCCTTCTCCTGGTGGAGGTTCCCAAGACTCCAAATCCTTTGCAAGCTGTTCCCCAAATATGGTGGGGGAGTTTTTGTACTTTTGAGGCAAACACACCATGTGAGCTGAGTTTTTCGTCCAGTTTTGGGGTACTCCCAGTCAAATGCAAAGATTTTCTGGCTGGCTTCATGGAGAGGGAGGCAAAAGAAAGCATCTTTCAAATCTAAAACAGTAAATCAGGTTAGTTCAGGGATTAAACGAGTTAACAATATATAAGGGTTAGCAACTACTGGATCCAAGTCTTCAGTTATCTTATTAACAGCCTTTAAGTCCTGTACTAGCTTGTATGATCTGTTAGGCTTCTTCACTGGCAAGATAGGAGTGTTAAAATCAGACTGACACTCTTTTAGTAGTCCTATCTTCAAATGTTTTCAATAATTGGACTAATCCCTTCTCTGTCTTCCTTCTTTAGGGGGTATTGTTTAACTTTTACTGGCTGCCCTCTTTCCTTAAGTTTGACCTATACTGACAGTGCATTCTTTGCCCTGCTTGGTATGTCAGAAGCCCACACCCCAGGAAACACTTGATCTAATATTTTCCTGAAATTCTCTTCTTCATTGGCAACTTCAGTTTCTTTGGTTATCATTATCAAGCTTAACAGTTCTATATATTGTTGATCTTTTTCCTCCAAAATAATTTTCCCATTCTTAAATATTATTTTTGTCTCCAGCTGCTCTAGCAGATCTCTGCCCAAAAGTGCAGATGGAGCTTTAGGCATATTAAAAAAATCAATGAATTCCACATTGTTTTCCAATTTATACTTCAATGGTTTGCAAAAAATAAGCTCTTTCAGATTGGCCAGTCGCTCCTTTTACCACAACATAGTCATTGGTTACAGGTATTAGGGCCTTATTCAGCACTGAAAATGTTGCCCCTGTGTCTATTAAGAATTCTCTCTTTTTTTTTTTTTTTTTTTTTTTTCTTTTTTTTTTTTCTTTTTTTTTTTTCAATGCTTTTTGATCTTATTCTAATTCTTAAGTTTCACTTGGTATTCTTCTGGTACAAAAATATGCTGGCCACACTCAAATTTAGGAATTTGTACTGGTTTCTTTGAGATCTCTGAAATCCCATTTTCCAGCAACTCAAATATTTTACCGCTGCGTAGGCTTATAGTTCCACTCTTAGGTACTAGCCACCTGTACCTTTATCGTTCCCACGAGCCTTGACAGACTGCACCACGAAGCACAGTCCGCTGATGACAGTAGCAGCCCCTCCTTGGGCAGGGGAACTCTTCTGAACCAGCCTCCCAATTCTTGTGCCTCCTATTCCTGGGCATATATCAAAATCAACACAAGAGAGAAAAAACAAAGAAACAAAACTAAACAAAAACTAGTTTGTTAACCTTAAAAAGGAAAAAGTTATCTGTACTTTCAGCTGTTGAGGAAAGAATTACAGTTAAAAAGCAAAAAAAGGAAAAATCAAAACAAGGCTCAAGGCATAAAAAGCAAAAAAGAATTCTTTTCAAAATAAGGCTCGAAGCATTACCTGTTGTGAAAAGAACTTATGGTTAAGAAAAGGATAAACGTCTTTTTATTAAAGCAAACAGACAAAAAGCAGAAACAGACAAACGAAAACTTTTCCAATCAGTCAGGCACAGTTTTAGGCTCGCAAAGGAAGCAGCCAAGGTGGGGGGGAGATCCCCCATGATTCTGAATACATTCTTAAAATCCCACAGACTTCGGCCGGGACACAGCACAGACCCTCCTGCAGGAAAGCGGGGGCGGGGCTGGATCCCACACTCCCCCTTCGCTCTTCTGCAGTCGCAGCCCAGGACTACAGCACTTTGAAGATATTATCACACACTCTGGCAATTGCAAACTTCCATTCGCCAAAAATCCCTCCGCGTTTTACAAAGAGCTGGGAAACATAGCCTTAGGCTGTGAGTTCAGCCTGTTGTCTGACTACCAAGGTGACACTAAGTACCCTTGATCACCGGCTATGTCAGGCATGGATTCGAAGAGATGGAAAAAAAACCTCCTTGCCTGTTTTGTTCCCTTTTCTTTTCTTTTTCTTTTTCTTTATTTTTTTTTCCTTCCTTTTTTTTTTTTTCTCTTTTTTTTTTTTTTTTTTTTTTTTTTTTTTTCTCTCTCTCTACAAACAGTAAACAGCTTATTCACTCACGGTGCTTTTCTACTGAACGACAAACTGATTGAAGTCACACTATCAGTTAAACAATCAAAGCTAGCACACAGCCTTCCCTGAAACGCCACAGCCTTCCCAAATCCCTCCACCTTCTCAGACAGAGGTATCCCTCTGCCAATCAGCGGGGGTGTTAAAATCTCTTACGTGTTCCAAAAACACTTACAGAGATTAGTAGCACATTCCAAAATTACACAAACCGAAACGACTATTTCACAAGCTTTCACAAACCGCAACACAAACGGTACAAAACTGATCCACAATCACAAAACCTCGGGATCACCAAACAGACACAGATCTGCCCGCAATACACACACACACATCCGGTGCACGGGACCACGACTCAAGATGGGACCCTTTGCATCTCAAAACTCAGATTATGCATTACCATGCATTATGCACTAGCCCCTCAGATTATGCATTACCAAGGTGCACCTTTGAACTACAAGCCGAAACCGGAGCTAGTACTGCTTTAAAACCAACAAGACCCAAGACCGGCGGCTCTGCTGCCGCCGTTGCTGCCCCTCCACTCAGGATGCAGCCACCAACTACCAGGTTCTTTACCTGGAAACAAAACAACCATCTACAATACTCCGCGGAGTTTTTCCAAAACTCATTCAGGCCTCTGCTTTGCATAAGACGTCTCTTATGACTTACAAGCTGTCTCTATTCAAAGGTTCCTGTCTTCAGTATTTGTTCTTTATTTTATCTTTTTTAAACATACCTTTTTGTCCGTAGTTCCAGCAGGCTCTGGTCTGTCTCCGGGGGTGTCAGGGGGGTCGCAGGAGCCCTCTACCCAGAAAATCCTGGGGGGCGCCCAAAAGGGTCCTAGACGCCGATGGCCCCCTCGGCGAGAGAGAGCGTCTCCTGGCTGGCTCGCCAAAATGAATTATTAAAAAAATATGAATATCGCCCTAATGCCGATATCCAAAAGACTCTCTAACAGTTTAAAGTTAGAAAGTGTATGCTTAATTACGACGCCGGGCAGCGTGCGGGATAGCTCCCAAACACACGCGCACCTACAGAAGATCACAGGGTCTTTTTATGTACAGAAGTATCGAATACCCTAAACACAAATGTGTATTCATTACTTTAGTACATCCCATTCCCCACTTCGTATGGTAATTAGCCAAAAGCTATTAAGCATGCGTGGTTTGTTCTTTGAAATGGGTCGGTGGTCTTTTTTATGGGGCAGGGTCTCAAAATGATGAAGTAAGTGAGTCTTCTTCGCTTTGACTTTTTAACCTTTTAGTGTTGTGTGACAACTGAATCCTGTTTTCCCAAAAGTATTTGATTTATTAATTCATTGTCCTTCTTGAAGCCTATTGATTAGTCAGAATACACAAACATAAGTTGACAGGCCTCATGATTTATCAGTTCCTTAAATCCGGCTTCTGCTTATCAAAAGGGAAGTCTATCTGTCTTACTATAGCAGTATCTGGTTTAACTAAAATCTTTAATTCTTCAAAATTAATGTTTCAGTGGCCGCAGGCTACAGCGCTGATGACGAGGCCGTTGCCCAGGAGGGCAGCCAGGGAGATGCCCAGGAAGAGGCAGAAGTGCAGGAGCTGCAGCTGCCGCGTGTCTGCCAATGCCAGCAGGAGGAAGTGGCTGATGGAGCGGCTGTTGGACATTTCTTCACTCTGGGCATGGTGGACTGTTGAAAGAAGACATTGAGAAGCTGTGACAGATTTCCTTGATTAAATCCTATTTTATTAGGAATTCCCTAAAAAGTATTTCTGTTGTTTTGCAGAAAATTCAGTAAAGTTTTATTTTTGAGTTCATTTTTGTGCTGCTTAGTTACTGCCACATCTTCAGCATTGCTCTCAGCCTGAACACTGGGGAGCCCAGAGGGAAAACAGAGCCTGTGACCCAGTGCAATCAGACCAGCTGGTCCTGCACAGGTACCCTTTGCTCATTACACCTCCCTCTACTTCACGGTGATTGGACTTAAACCTTTCTTGAAAAATAAAGTGGACTATCTGTAAGCTGCAATTTCAAAATTAATTTTCCTACACTTTTCTCTCCCTTTTTTTTTTTTTTTCTGTGTTGTTGTATAGGAAGGGATATCCAGGGCTTGTCTTGCTCTCTACTACCTGGAGTTCTGCCTACTGGGAGCTGTTTCTCTCCATCCAAGCCTTGTCCCTGCCAGTGCTCCCAGAGCCCAGCCCAGCCCTGGGGGCTGAGCTCTGCCCTGCACACCCCTCCCAGCCCAGGCCACTGCCCAGGGGCATCTCCCTGGCAGCAGGGCCTTAAGGGCAGCTCAGACCAACGAGATGCTGCAAGCCAAGGTGCTGCTGCTGCTGTCTGTAGGTAGAGGAGGGCGAGGAGGCACTTTCTGAGGGAGATCTGAGACAGATCTGCTGATGCCCAGGGTGACAGTGCAGGAGTCTCAGTGACACAGACAAAGCTGGCAGCCCTTTCCCTTTCCTTTAGGACAAAGCTGAGAGCAGTCCTGGCCATGCAGCACCCTTTCCACAGCAGGAGGAGTCTGCCCTGCTGGGGTCACTCCTTCCACCTCCAACTTCACCCCACGGTCCATGAGGATCTCCAGGCAGGCTGAGAGCTGCCCTTGGCAGGTGGGAGATCCCCTGGCCTGGCCAAGAGCCCTCAGGGTTGCAGCACCTGCTCTGCAAAACAGCCATATTCCTAAGGAACCAGCAGCCCATCCCGATGAACAGGGTGAGTTACACTGATGGTTGTCAGCTCCATTTCCTGCCTAGAAATCCTGAAACTGCTTCTGAATTCTGCTCCCCTCAACTCTTGGACACCGAACCTCACAGAGCTGGGAAAAAAATCCCCTGGCCACTGCCTTACAAGTGAGTTATGTCAAAGTTAGAGCTCTGTAGGAAATCTCTATCCATCCCTATCCTTTTAAAATATCTGTACGTGGGGGTGTGCATAGATGTGTCTTGTATGGAAAGGAAGGAGTGCACAAGCAACATGACTGACACCTTCACTCTGTGTTCATTCCATACCCAAGGGAACAAAGATGTTATGGAAACCCTTGTATAGATAGACCCTTCTGTCCATGGGTACAGAGACATCCCAGAGCCCCTGGCACACACAGACCCTTCTATCCATGGATACAGAGACATCCCAGAGCCCCTGGCACACAGACCCTTCTGTCCATGGATACAGACACATCCCAGAGCCCCTGGCACACACAGACCCTTCTGTCCATGGGTACAGAGACATCCCAGAGCCCCTGGCACACACAGACCCTTCTGTCCATGGATACAGACACATCCCAGAGCCCCTGGCACACACAGACCCTTCTGTCCATGGATACAGACACATCCCAGAGCCCCTGGCACACACAGACCCTTCTGTCCATGGGTACAGAGACATCCCAGAGCCCCTGGCACACACAGACCCTTCTGTCCATGGGTACAGAGACATCCCAGAGCCCCTGGCACACACAGACCCTTCTGTCCATGGGTACAGAGACATCCCAGAGCCCCTGGCACACACAGACCCTTCTGTCCCTGTAGGACGGAGCGCGGCGGGTGGGGGCGGTTGGTGGGCAGCGAGTCCCACACAGCAGGCGAGACCCGGCTCCAGCCCTGCCAGGCCCTGCCAAGGCTCAGTGCCGGCTCCTCTGGAATGGGAAAGCCCTTCAGCCTTGTCCCTGCACAGAGGGGCACTGCTGGCCTGGCAACACTCGTTGTTTTCCCCACGAGCTGCAGGAGATGAGAACACAACACTTGCAAACACTGACTGCAGGCCACAGCTCTGGCTGCTCCCCATGAACCTCAGCTCTGGCACCACTGTCTGCCCCAGGCTCCAGGGGATGCAGTGGGAGCCCGGCTGGGCTCTGCCCTGGGGCCATCCTGCAGGGACAGCTGCAAACAGGGAGCATTTGGCTGCCACAAACAGCCAAGCCAGGGGTGGAGGGCAGCTGGTCCAGCCCGGACTGCACTGCTGTGTGCTGTGCTCTGGGCTCCCCGCAGAGGGGACTGCACTGGTGTTCCAGAGGAGACAAAGAAGCTTCAGCTTCAGCCTAACTGAGGTGGGTGGGTGGGCCGGGAAGAGTGGGGTGGCTCACGGGACTTCACAGAGCTCATCCTGCTGGAAGGATGAGGAAAAGGGAGTGGGAACTCAGCAGTGAGGAGAGCTGAGGGCAAGAGAGCAGCTCTGAATGACACTAAAATGCCACCAGACCTCTGAGGCATTGCTGCCCCTCAGCCAGTGACAGGATGAGTCCCTAAGCCTGGGGCTCGGTCTTCCTCATGGTGATGGGCACCAAGGATGGCAATAGTGTGATGGAGACTGCAATCAGCTGGGCACTCACTGGGGGAAAATAGGGAGCAGTTGTGAAGGAAAATGCAGGTGGGGGACAGAATT